>NC_140959.1:128681796-129405129 GCF_014529385.1 Adiantum capillus-veneris
CTTCATTTTAAGAACTTTAAGATCTTAAACATTTGATTTGAAATGTAAAAGTGAAGTGGACGTCAGAAGTCATTTGGTTTGAAATGTAAAAGTGTGGGGTAAGTAGAAAGTACTGTGATGGTAGAAAATGAAAAGACTTAGTTTTGAAAAGTGTGATAGTAAAAAATGAATTGACTTAGCTCTATTTTGTCAAAAAGTCACAATATTTACTATTATATATATATATTTATATTATTTAAACTCTTTGTTAAGGCCATCAATTTTGAAGGGTGATTACTTTTGTTTTTGTAAAGGGTGGTTCCACTTCGCAGCTTGGGAAAAGAATGAGCAACGAGCTATGCTACGTATGGATAAGTTGGTATGCCTTAAACGTGTACGCCCGTGCACTTATGCATGCGTGTGTGTGTGTGTGTGTGTGTGTGTGTGTGTGTGTGTGTGAGAGAGAGAGAGAGAGAGAGAGAGAGAGAGAGAGAGAGAGATCATGTTTCATTTTCTACGGCATCGCCGTGTGTGTTGTACGTCTGAGAGAGAGAGAAAGAGAGGGTCAATCCCATTTAGTCTTTCTGAGGAGTGTGTGTGTGTGTCTATTTTTGTTTGAGAGAGAGAGAGAGAGAGAGAGAGAGAGAGAGAGAGAGAGCCATTGATTGGCCTTGGTGCTTGAAAAAGAATGCCCCTCCCCCCACCCCATCCCCCAAACTTGATGATGAACACAACCCACCCCTTACTTCATGTACAACTTATCAAATGTTATTGCAATAGGCCTCATGTAGTCTCCTCTATCAACACCCCTAGCTTCCAAATAGCTCATCCGCCACAAGCCCCACACCCTTATACAACCTTAATCCTCTTGTGGCCAGGACGCCAAGAGTCTCGATCCAATACATGTCACACTCGCCACAAGAGCTTGTTGAGCCACCTATTCCTCTACCACTGCATGTTCGCCACCTTTGATCCCAACGAGCTCCATTTTGCCTAGCTCTGGTTCTCCACAACATGAGAGAGAGAGTGAGAGAGAGAGAGTTCCACATCAGTCTCCACACTTTCTTCGTCTTTTTTAGGCCAGTCACAACAGATGCTACAATGCTCAGAGCTCCAACGTGACCATCCAAGCTTTCTAGCTTTCCCAAATTTTCACATCTCGAACTCCTAACATAGGCAAGGAAAAAGGGATTCTGCAAGGGGAGAGGTGGCATTGTGTGCTACTACAATACTCATGGCAACGGTCATGCAAGGTGGGTCTTTGATTCAATGTTTGGGAAAAGTGTGTCTCAACTTAATATCATGCCGATTTCAATTTCAAAAATGCTTGTTGAGGGCAAGGGGAAAAGAAAAACGTTCGCTCTAAAATAGAGAAAAATAGTGTTAACACTAGGTTGGTAATGGGACACTTCTATGTCCTGGGACACTTTTGTGTCCTGTGAAGTGACCATTTTCCTTGAATTATGTCAAGAGTTTCAAAATGGATTTTGAGGTGCTATCTATCTAGAATTTTGTCTCACGACCTGAAAAAAACTCGACATTTTTTTGGAATATCAATTCCATCTTTAACATTGTCCTTGCACAACATTTCACAACCTAAACTATGTGAAAAAACGGGTCCTATTTTTGGATTTTTTCAACTTTTTGCAACTATACCACTCTAGAATTCATGTTTGTGAGGTCTATAATGCTAGAGAACTATCTTTAGTAGTCCTCAACATGTCCTGATGCTTCTAGGGAGAAATAAATATTAAAGTTGTAAGTTATGACCAAATTACAAAAATTGTCAAATCCTATTTTTTAGCCAATTTTAGCTCTTCTATGATTTTTTTGGTGGATTTCATGATACCCAAATTCATTTTTGATTTTCTATGTCGCATATTGTAACATAAATCTAACATTCCTTGAGTTTTGGGACACCTAATACCCTATTTTGCATAGTACACAACGATGGTTGATTTTTTCAATTATGGAAGAAAACAAAACATTCTAGTATATCAAGTATAGCTTTTTCAATATTGTTAGTTTCTTGTGACAACTACATGAATTTTGTAGGTAGTAACCATATCTAGTCATAAGGATCAAATTTGGCTAGATATTGAATAGTTTCTATGGGATTGTACAACTCATAATGTTCAACCCAGTTTTTTCATGTTTGCTGTATTTAACACTTCATCTTTGTCCCCAAGATTCCCCTTGGTAAGAGATGTATTATTCTTTTGATATACTCCATGGCTCCTTATGAACATAAAGGAAAATAGGGAACTAAGAAAACATGCATATATTATTTGTATTGAGCGTGGCTATAGAAACTTTGATGATAGGTCTGCAGAATGGTAAAAATTCAACTTTTTTGTACCTATTTATTTTGGCAAAACAAAAAATAGTGAGTGAGAAGCAATCATATGTTCTGATCACCAACCCATTGAAGTTAACTAGGGAATTTATCTCAAGTCCTACAAAAATCCCTAGTCTTATTTTTATGCAACAAAACATAAGAAATGACTGTTTTAATGAAAATTCACTGGTCCATCAACTTTGGAGGCTTGGTGTGACCAAAAGATGAGAAATTTTATAATTTTCTTATTTTTCCCATGTTTAGTAGGCCTTGAACTATAACCTCATGAAAGGATTTTACAAAATGAGTGGATCTACTATGGTTTTGGAGGTTTTTTTCAAAACCTTGAAAGGACACTTTTATGTCCTGTTAGGTTACCAACCTAGTGTTAAACTTGCAAGATAAACCTAATTTTCTAAATTTCCTCTTGGAGAATTAAAGGAAAGCAATTTTGTATGTTGGAAAATGGATTTTTCCAAAACATTGATGTGATTGCATTGGAGGATGATCATTGCTAGTCGAGGGTATTGGCCTTGGTCTTGGAGTTAGTAACCCTTTTCTCATTTGGATCCTCCTTGGTGTTGCATACCTATTGTGAGCCCTTTGCCTTCCCCTAGAAATGATGACTCCGGGATCTTATTGTAGGAATGCCTCCATGCACGTGGCACTCTCTCCTTCATTTTAAGAACCTTAAGAAACATTTGATTTGAAATGTAAAAGTGAAGTGTAAGTCAGAAAGTCATTTGGTTTGAAATGTAAAAGTGTGACTTCTGTTTGAAATGTAAAAGTGAAGGATAAGTAGAAAGTACTCTGATGGTAGAAAATGAAAAGACTTAGTTTTCAAAAGTGTGATAGTAAAAAATGAAAAGACTTAGTTTTGACTTCTCACTTTTGTCAAAAAGTCACAATACTTACTATTATATATATATTTATATTATTTAAACTCTTTGGCAAGGCCATCAATTTTCAAGGTGATTACTTTTGTTTTTGTAAAGGGTGTCTCTACTTCGCAGCTTAGGAAAATAACTAGCAACGAGCTATGCCACATGTGGATAAGTTGGTACGCCTCAAACGTGTATGTGTGCACGTGCGTGTGTGTGTGTGTGTGTGTGTGTGTGTGTGTGTGTGTGAGAGTGAGAGAGAGAGAGAGAGAGAGAGAGAGAGAGATCATGTTTCATTTGCTAGGGCACCGTCGTGTGTGTTGTAGGTCTCAAAGAAAGAGAGAGAGAGAGAGAGAGAGAGAGAGAGAGAGAGATAGGGTCAATCCCATTTAGTCTTGCTGAGGAGTGTGTGTGTGTCTATTTTTGTTTGAAATAGAGAGAGAGAGAGAGAGAGAGAGAGAGAGAGAGTGCCATTGATTGGCCTTGGCGCTTGAAAAAGAATGCCCCCCCTCCCCCAAACTCGATCATGAACACAACCCACCCCTTACTTCATGTACAACTTCTCAAATGTTGCTTCAATAGGCGTAATGTAGTCTCCTCTATCAACACCCGTGGCTACTAAATAGTTGATCCGCCACGAGCCCCACACCCTTATACAACCTCAATCCTTTGGTGACCAGGACGCCAAGAGTCTCAATCCAATGCATGTCCCACTGGCCACAAGCGCTTGCTGAGCCACCACTCCTCTACCACTGCATGTCCGCCACCTTTGATCCCAACGAGCTCCATTTTTGCCTAGTTGCGGTCCTTCACAACATGAGAGAGAGAGAGAGACACACACACACAAATAGTTCTACATCCGTCTCCACACTTTCTTCGTCTTTTTTAGGCCAGTCACATCAGATGCTACAATGCAGAGAGCTCCAACGTGACCATCTAAGCTTTCTAGCTTTCCCAAGTTTTTACATCTTGAACTCCTAACATAGGCAAGAAAAAAGGGGTTCTGCAAGGGGACAGGTGGCATTGTGTGTTGCTACAATGCTCATGGAAACGGTCATGCAAGGTTGGTCTTTGATTCAGTGTTTGGGAAAAATGTGTCTCAGCTTAATATCATGCCGATTTCAATTTCAAAAATGCTGGTTGAGGGCAAGGGGAAAAGGAAAAAGTTCGCCCCAAAATAGAGAAAAATAGTGTAAAAATCTGCAAGATAAACCTAATTTTCTAAATTTCCTCTTGGAGAATTAAAGGAAAGCAATTTTGTATGTTGAAAAATGGATTTTTCCAAAACACTAATGTGATTGCATTGGTGGATGATCCAGCCGAGGGTATTGGCCTTGGTCTTGGAGTTAGCAATCCTTTGCTCATTTGGATCCTCCTTGGTGTTGCATACCTATTGTGAACCCTTTGCCTCCCCCTAGAAATGATGACTTCGGTATCTTATTGTAGGAATGCCTCCATGGATGTTCCACCATTGTAGGACTGTATCTATGTCATTTTTCTTACATTTAGAGCCTGGTCACTTTTGAACGGCTAAATAACCTTCCAGCTTGTTTGCAAGTCAAGAAAACCGATGGCTTCAAAGATAAACGCTTGATTTGACTGAGTGACAAGATAGATCTTGAGCAGGTTCCTGCTTATCGGGAGGGCCTCAAAAGTCAACCATGTGAAAGGCTATGCCCATTTCGAGGCTCTTAACTACCATGATTAGATAGGTAGAGAGAGAAGAATCCGCTCATGACTGGGCAGAAAGTAGACTCACACGTACACGCGACTAGGCTCTTAGCCTCTCACATGCTTCATTTTAATACTACAAACTAGACATGCAGCCTGAGAGAGAGAGAGAGAGAGACGTTTTTCTTCATAGTGACGTGGTTTGAGACCCATTAATCTTGAGACCAACTAATCTAGACTCTCAGCTATTATGTTTAGGCAAACCTTATCCAATCCAAATTAACATTGTTGGCAACAAGTCGTCATGCTACATAGCGAGGAGGAGAGAGAGAGAGAGAGAGAGAGAGAGAGAGAGAGAAGAAGAAGAAGAACAAGAGATCACAAGAGACCTAAAAATTTTAGCCGATGAACGTTGATTCTTGGACTCAAGCACTTGCATGCTCACATACTTGTACAAGGAGAGGGAGACATAACTTTTAATATCATAGAAAAAATCACGGTGACCTCAAAGGTTAACAGAAGCAGGAGAGGGGGGACAGAGAGAGAGAGAGAGAGATCATTCTTAAAGGTCAGATTGACCTTTGAGATCGAGTACAACATGTAAAATGCTTGAAGACTATGGATATAAGGGTGGCCACTGACAAGTTGAATCCATGAGGTGGCTAGGAGAGAAAGGCATGTAGGCCAGGGTATGGGCTAAGATGTGAGTAAAGCAAGTTTGATGTGATCAAAAGTTGAGCACTCATGTAGGATATGATGATTGCATTCTCAAATTGTTAAGGATATAATTCGCGTACAAAAAGAGACTCTCCTCCATGTAGTGCCTCAATGCTCTGTCTCACATTTAAGGGAGTGGGAGCTAAGACAAATGGTTGCTATGGTATAAAATATGGGTAAGGGAAAGCATGTGAATGGTTGAATATAGTCTTCTCTCTCAAAGAAGAACATGCATGTGTCCTCCATGTGTGTATGTGTATGTGTATGTATTTTGCAGCATGCCCTTTCTTTTAGCATGATGCCCAAAACTATTGCAAAGAGAAACAATTGAGTGAACGTTTTTGCTTTCATTGCCCTCACATTTTTAGGTATCAATGGTGCCCAAATATACACAAACAAACAATATGTGCCTTATGTTATTAACCTGCTTACGATCAAATTGCAAGAGACCTTAACATCCATGCGACGAGTCTTGGTAGATGCAAGTGTCCATGCTAGCTAGATTGAATGCAATCCAACCTGTAAATTTTGAAATTTATCCACATATAGAGACAAAGTTGCTATAGCCATGCAATCACCCCCATGTCACACACCCATCATGAATACTGCATTTGAGAAGCAAACGACCCACTGCTCACCAAATCAATTGTGCATACTAATAGCAAAGTTTCTTCTACTACTATGTCGTGTAATGTTGGCATGTTGGTTCATGGTTGGTACATGCATCCTAAGTGCCAACAAATAGCAGTTGATGATTTAGTTGACTGTGATGCCCCAAATGCAAGACCAAAATTGCACAAGAGAAGCATGGGAGAGTTGCTATCATGACCAATGCCTTGATTGGTAAGGATGGTGAGAGGGGATGCTAATGCATCTAAAGAATTCGTCGTTCAATGCAAACACTATATCCAAAGAAGGATACCAACTCTCTATTAGTCTATTTAGAGGGCCACTACCACTCACCAAGGTCCCATCTCAATTGTGTGAGGGGAACGTCTCTAGCCTAATCACAAATTTGTTGCCTCCGTAGAGAGTAACACAGGATGTTAAGACAAGACATCATGCGAAGGGACCACATTACTTAATTCATTCCCAAAGACCTCAAATTGACTTGGTAATTCTTAAACTCAACACACACACACACAAAGATAGAGACAAGGGAGGGGTGTGCGGGTAGGAGGGGAGGGACACACTTGCCATGATTAGGAGGAGTATGTTGGAGCTTGGCATGACGAACTAGAAGGACATTTGTCCTTGGTCAATCCACAAGAATGTGGAGAGTAACTACACTTCATTAGTTGTTCGATCTTACACTCAAAAAGGTAGACATATTGTTGATCCAAAAGATAGATTGTCATCTAAAAAGTAGATATAGTGGTGGTTGACGCACAAGTGTATTAAAGAGCTATAAAATTTCACAAGAAAATCATAGACATTTGTCCACATTTGCCCTCCCTGTGAAGAGAAGGAGAACAATGGTTGCTTCAATTGACACACATGTTGCCGCGACAACGCGCGGGTCACGTACTAGTATACATTATTGAGGATAGACAAGACCATATTAGGTAAAGTGGGAAAATCACAATTCCCAGGTTGGACAACTTTCAATATATCATGTACAAAATATAGAGATTTTGTCAAAAATTTGAGTTTTCTTAAGGTCTCATTCCACTTTATGCACATACAATACACAATGAAAACAACTAAAATACCATGGTTTCAATCAATTGGATTATTAGGAGACGAGTATATTGCATCCATTATCGTTGTCTATGTTCTACTGTCCTACCTACAACTTATCTCAACATGGAGAGCTTGGTTTCTAGGTCCACCACTTGTCCAAGCTAATGTAAAAGTGACTCAAGGTTCACAACTTGTGAAAGCAAGGATCCATTGAGGAATACAATCCACCTGGATATTTTTCCTTAATTTATTGCATGTGACATTCAAGCAAGGTCCACTTCTAATCTATAACTTCTTAATTTGAGGCATGGGGCATACATAAAATATGTAGCATATGCTCTATTGCCTCATAGGAAGGTTGGTTTCAAGGTGCACTTATCCATGCTAGCCTATCTTGGAGAAATGATGGAGCTTGCTTCTCTCCTTGTTTCAATGGAGACTAGCTTGGACAAGTGGTGGACCTTTGCTTCTCTCTATGTTTCAATAGAGTTAGCTTGGACAAGTGGTGATCTTGGAACAAAACCCCCATGTAAAACATATCATGGGTATTCCAAGTGATTAGAAAGATTACCATTTAAGATATAACCTTATAGGTTGGAAAATGGAGCTTGGCTTGGAGAAATGGTGGACCTTTGATTCTCTCCATGTTTCAATGGAGCCTATCTTGGAGAAATGGTGGAGCTTGCTTCTGTCCATGTTTCGATGGAGCCTAGCTTGAACAGTTGGTGGACCTTTGCTTCTCTCTATGTTTCAATAGAGTTAGCTTAGACACGTGGTGGATCTTCAAACTAAGCCAACTACTATCAATGTTTCCTAGCTTGGACAAGTGGTGGAGTGTTTCTCTACTCCATGTTTCAATGGATCTTAGCTTGGACAAGTGTTGGACCTTAAAACAAAAACCCCATGTACAACATAGAATGGATTTTCTAGATTTCAATGGAGTCTAGATTTAACAAATGGTGGAGCTTGTCTTCATCCATGTTTCAATGAAACTAGCTTGGAAAGTGGTGGACCTTGTAACAAACCCCCCCATGTACAACATATCATTGGTTTTCTAAGTGATGGGAAGGAATACCATTCAAGATATAAACTTATAGCTTGGATAAGTAGTTGACTTTAAAACCAAATTCATCATAATACAATGAAATACAGGTTAGCCAATTCCTAAATCTTGAGACCAAACCTCCCATGCTATTAGAGATAATATATTGGATAAGTGGTGGACCTTCTATTATTTTCCCATGCCTAGTTTAGACTACCGGTACACTTTGCAGCTATAAAGGTTGGACGAGTTGTGGAGCCTTGTTTCTATCCATGTTTTAATGGATCCTAGCTTGGACAAGTGGTGGACCTTGGAAAAAAGCTTCCATGTACAACATATATGAGGTTTTCCATGTTTTAATGGAACCTATCTTGGACAAATGGTGAAGCTTGCTTCTCTCCATGTTGATTTTGGAACTACCTTAGACAAGTGGTGGAGCTTTGCTTTTCTACTCTTCATAATACAATTGAAGTATAGGTTGGTTACATGGTGAATCTTAAGGCCAAACCTCCCATTTTACTAGAGATGATAGGTTGGACAAGTGGATCAACCTTCTATCATTTCTCCATGACTATATTGGACAATTAGTAGACCTAACATCTCTCTATGTTGTCTAGAGATAAGCTTGGACAAGTGATGGACCCTGCTTCTCTCTTCCCTTGGTTTACTAGTTTGAAGACTCAGTATATATACTTTCTTAGATCTAGCTTGAACAAGTGGTGGACCTTGTATCCACAATCTTAATTCATTACAAAAAAGTATATGAAAAAATAACATAGGAATCTTGGTTTGAAGGTCAAGCAATTAGGTTCCAAATGCACATAATAATATATTTTCCACCCATAATAAAAGAAAGTTAAATATGTTATTACCAAATTGACAAAGGTAACGTACTCCAAGAATTCTAGCTTTGCATCTTGTCAGATCTAAATCTTCATCAAGGCGACATGCATGTATACATCAACTTTCAAGCCATTCAAGAATACATGCACTTAGATTCCATAGTTTTGTTTTCAAAGTCTTTTAGGTTCTAAAACTCTTTCACGTAAAGTATGTAATGACAAAATTCTCGAAGCAAACATTTGTGCCCAAGAAAAAGATCCCTCTCACATATTTAAAGTCCATGAATTCTCTGATCCATACTTACAAGTTTTATTTTGACATCAAACATCAATTCTCTCATAGTTACAAATAAATGCAACCTCGATATGAATTGACAAAAAATGAATTTCTTTTACTATATGACCCAACATAGGCCCCAATCAAATAAAAAATGAGTCTCCAAAAATTTGGGTGCACTCTAGCAATACATCAGAGTCCCCTTACAATAGGATGCACTCCAATAGTACATTGAAGTCCCCTTAGAGTAGGGTGCAATCCATTCAAGTGTTCATAAATTGACACACCTTTGTTTTTTTATAAAAAAGACTATATCAAATTATACAAATGTTGAAAGATACACACTAGAATAAAAAAAGCATCTTATGGCCATATTTATTCAATTCTTTCGTGTTGACAAGTACACACCAAGGACATAATTTGTCTCAGAATCACTATACTGATTTACAATTGTGTTGTATGTATAGACTCTCTTATCTCTTGCATACAACCATCCTACCAACCATGGAATTATGGTTCTCTGCAAGAAGTTTTGAAGTTGCTCGGAAGTTTGCCTCCACATCTTTGGAAATATAAGATATGTCCCTGGCATGTTCCACATCACCCTATATGGAGTGTCATAAAAAATTAAGGTATTGTTTGCATCCAAATCCTCAAATATCTTCCAAATATCACTCAAATTTTTGTGATAAACCCTTGTAAATCCTAACATAATATTTGGATTTTGGCAATTTTTGTTACTCATAAACACCTTGAACTTGGTATACTGCTCAGGAAAACATTTTTGTGTGATGCGTTGCACCCTTGTTAAGTTATAGCAACTCCATATCCATAGCTCAAAGTATTCAGCACAAAAATCCAAAAAACTTTGTACGTCTGGTCGCACCACATGATAAACTTCATCTTTATCCTCCACAAGTCGCATGTGTTGAGCCCAAGATGGCATAGAATCTCCATGTTTCATTTCAATTGTCTTGAGAAGTAACCCCTCTAGATCCAAGATAAGTACTCTTTTGATGTCCTTGAAAGAAAGTGGTAGGTGATAAGGAGGTGATTCATTCCTTGGACAAGGTCTTGGAGGAGGTTGGGTGGGTAATTCAATAGTTTTCTTCAATTTATGCCAGCATATAGCCAATCCATTTTTCTGTAATGGTTCTGAAATTAAAGAACAAGAACACTTAATGCAAACACAACAATAGACATGAGTTTTACATTGTCTACCCTAAGGTTTTATTAGATACCAAAATCCATCTATGATCTACTCATTAATAGAAAGAAAGTCAAATTAAAATCCTGACTCATTTTTATGCTACACTCTCTCTTAGTTTCAATACCATGGAGGTCAACTACACTTAAGTCAACTAATAACTACTACTTGTTCTTAAAGGTATGCTTGAAGTGCATAAGGCTTAACCAATGCTCTAGTGTAGAATGGGTATTTAGGTCTCAAGGTCTACCACTTATCCAAGCAAAGATCCATTTAGATATGGAAACCCAATTTTTCTTAATATAATGATATAGAGTGGACAAGTGGTGAATCGTGAGACCAAACCACTCATGCTACTAGGGATAATAGGTTGGACAAGTGGTGGACCTTGAATGTAAACCCCCCATGTACAAAGTATCAGGGGTTTTGGGTATTTCAATCGACTCTAGCATCTTCGAGACATGGTGGAGCTTACTTCTCTCCATGTTTCAATGGAGTCTATCTTGGATAAATGGTGGAGCATCATTCTCTCCATGTTTCAATGGAGCCTAGCTTGGACAAGTGGTGGACGTTTGTTTCTCTCTATGTTTGAACAGATTTAGCTTGGACAAGTGGTGGACCTTGGAACAAAATCCCCATGTAAAACATATCATGGACATTACAAGTGGTGAGAAAAAATACCATTCAATATATAACCTTATAGGTTGGACAAGTGGTGGACCTTAACACCCAATTATTATTAATATAATGACATAGAGTGGACAAGTGGTGAATCTTGCGACCAAAACTACTAGGAAAAGTAGGTTGGACAAGTGGTGGACCTTGAATGCAAACCCCCCATGTACAAAATATCACTCATGCTACTAGGAATAATTTGGTATTAAGGTCCATGTTTCAATGGAGCCTAGCTTGGAAAAGTGGTGGACCTTTGTTTCTCTCTATGTTTCAATAGAATTAGCTTGGACAAGTGGTGAACCTTGGAACAAAACCCCCATGTAAAGCATGTCATGGGCATTACAAGTGGTGAGAAAAAATACCATTCAAGGTATAACCTTATAGTCTGGACAAGTGGTGGACCTTAGCACCCAATTCCTCTTATTATAATGACATGGAGTGGAAAAGTGATGAATTGTGAGACCAAACCTACTAGGGATAATAGGGTGGACAAATGGTTGACCTTGAATGTAAATCACCCATGTACAAAATATCATGGGTTTTGCGTATTTCAATGGAGCCTAGCATCTAGGAGACATGGTGGAACTTACTTATGTCCATGTTTTAATGGAGCCTATCTAGGAGAAATGGTGGAGGTTCCTTCTCTCCATGTTTCAATGGAGCCTAGCTTGGACAAGTCGTGGACCTTTGTTTCTCTCTATGTTTAAATATGGTTAGCTTAGACAAGTGGTGGATCTTGGAATGAAACTCCCATGTAAAACATATCATGGGCATTTCAAGTGGCGAGAAAGGATACCATTTAAGATATAACCTTATAGGTTGGACAAGTGGTGGACCTTAACACAATATAATGACATAGAGTGTACAAGTGGTGAATCTTGAAACCAAACCACTCATGCTACTAGGGATAATAGGTTAAACAAGTGGTGGGCCTTGAAATAAAACCCCCTAGAGTGTTTCAATGGAGCCTAGCTTGGAAACATGGTAAAGCTTGCTTCTCTCCATGTTTCAATGCAGCCTATCTTGGATAAATGGTGGAGCATCATTCTCTCCATGTTTCAATGGAGCCTAGCTTGGACAAGTGGTGGACCTTTATTTCTCTCTATGTTTGAATAGAGTTATCTTGGAAAAGTGGTGGACCTTGGAACAAAACCCCCATGTAAAACATATCATGGGCATTACAAGTGGTGAGAAAAAATACCATTTAATATATAACCTTATAGGTTGGACAAGTGGTGGACCTTAACACCCAATTATTCTTAATATAATGACATAGAGTGGATAAGTGGTGAACTTGGGACCAAACCTACTAGGGAAAATAGGTTCGACAAGTGGTGGACCTTGAATGTAAACCCCCCATGTACAAAATATCACTCATGCTACTAGAAATAATTTGGTATTAAGGTCCATGTTTCAATGCAGCCTAGCTTGGAAAAGTGGTGGACCTTTGTTTCTCTCTATGTTTCAATAGATTTAGCTTGGACAAGTGGTGGACCTTGGAACAAAACCCCCATGTAAATCATGTCATGGGCATTACAAGTGGTGAGAAAAAATACCATTCAAGCTATAACATTATAGGTTGGACAAGTGGTGGACCTTAACACCCAATTCCTCTTAATATAATGACATAGAGTGGACAAGTGGTGAATCATGAGACCAAACCTACTAGGGATAATAGGTTGGACAAGTGGTGAACCTTGAATGTAAACCCCCCATGTACAAAATATTATGGGTATTGGGTATTTCAATGGAGCCTAGCAACTTGGAGACATGGTGGAGCTTATTTCTCTCCATGTTTCAATGGAGCCTATCTAGGAGAAACAGTGGAGGTTCCTTCTCTCCATGTTTCAATGAGCCTAGCTTGGACAAGTGGTGGACCTTTCTTTCTCTATATGTTTTAATAGAGTTAGCTTGGACAAGTGGTGGACCTTGGAATGAAACCCCCATGTAAAACATATCATGGGCATTTCAAGTGGTGAGAAAGGATACCATTTAAAATATAACCTTATAGGTTGGACAAGTGGTGGACCTTAACACATAGTTCTTCTTAATATAATGACATAGAGTGTACAAGTGGTGAATCTTGAGACCAAACCACTCGTGCTACTAGGGATAATAGGTTGGACAAGTGGTGGACCTTGAATGTAAACCCCTCATGTACAAAATTATGGGTTTAGGGTATTTCAATGGAGCCTAGCTTGGAGACATGGTGGAGATTGCTTCTCTCAATGTTTCAATGGAACCTATCTTGGAGAAATGGTGGATCATCCTTCTCTCCATGTTTCAATGGAGCCTACCTTGGACAAGTGGTGGACCTTTGCTTCTCTCTATGTTTCAATAGAGTTAGCTTGGACAAGTGGTGGGTCTTGGAACAAAACCCCTTTGTAAAACATAGCATGGACATTACAAGTGATAAGGAAAAATATCATTCAAGATATAACCTTACAGGTTGGAAAAGTGGTGATGGACCTTGACAAGTGGTGAAGGATACCATTTAAGATATACCCTTATAGGTTGGACAAGTGGTGGACCTTAACACCCAGTTATTCTTAATATAATGACATAGAGTGGATAAGTGGTGAATCTTAAGACCAAACCACTCATGCTACTAGGTATAATACGTTAGAGAAGTGGTAGACCTTGAATGTAAACACCCCATGTACAAAATATCATGGTTTTAGGGTGTTTCAATGGAGCCTAGAATCTTGGAGACATGGTAGATCTTGATTCTTTCCATGTTTGAATGGCACCTATCTTGGAAAAATGATGGAGGTTACTTCTCTCCATGCTTCAATGGAGCCTAGCTTTGACAAGTGGTGAACCTTTGCTTCTCTCTATGTTTGAATAGAGTTAGCTTGGACAAGTGGTGGACCTTTGCTTCTCTCTATGTTTGAATAGAGTTAGCTTGGACAAGTGGTGGACCTTGGAATGAAACCCCCATGTAAAACATATCATGGGCATTTCAAGTGGTGAGAAAGGATACCATTTAAGATATAACCTTATAGGTTGGACAAGTGGTGGACCTTAATACATAGTTCTTCCTAATATAATGACATAGAGTGTACAAGTGGTGTATCTTGAGACCAAACCACTCATGCTACTAGGGATAATAGGTTAGACAAGTGGTGGGCCTTGAAATAAAACCCCCCATGTACAAAATAAAATGGGTTTAGGGCATTTAAATGGATCCTAGCTTGGAGACATGGTGGAGCTTTCTTCTCTCCATGTTTCAATGAAGCCTATCTTGGAGAAATGGTGGAGCATCCTTCTCTCCATGTTTCAATATAGCTTAGCTTGGACAAGTGGTGGATCTTTGGTTCTCTCTATGTTTCAATAGAGTTAGCTTGGACAAGTGGTGGACATTGAAACAAAACTCCCATGTAAAACATATCATGGGTAGTTCAAGTTGTGAGAAAAAAAACCATTTAAAATATAACCTTATAGGTTGGACAAGTGGTGGACCTTAACACCCAATCCTTTTTAATACAATGACATAGAGTGGACAAGTGGTGAATCTTGAGACCAAAGCTATCAAGCTACTAGGGATACTAGGTTGGACAAGTGGTGGATCTTGAATGTACATCCCCTATGTACAAAATATCATGGGTTTAGGGTGTTTCAATGGAGTCTAGCATATTGGAGACATGGTGGAGCTTGCTTCGCTCCATGTTTCAAGTGGTGGACCTTCAATTATTTTCCCATACCTAGTTTAAACAACCCATACACTTTGCAACTCTAAAGGTTGGACGAGTGGTGGAGCTTTGTTTATTTCCATGTTTTAATGGATCCTAGCTTGGACAAGTGGTGGACCTTGGAAAAAAGTCCCCCCTGTACAACATAGCTGAGTTTTTTCATGTTTTAATGGAAGAGAGATTTGACAAATGGTGGAGCTTGCTTATCTCCATGTGGATTTTAGAACTAGCTTGGACAAGTGGTGGAGCTTTGCTTTTCTACTCTTCATAATACAATGATGTATAGGTTGGTTACATGGTGAATCTTAAGGCCAAACCTCCCATCTTACTAGAGATGATAGGTTGGACAAGTGTTCAACCTTCTATCATTTCTCCATGCCTATAATTAGACAATTAGTAGAACTAGCATCTTTCTATGTTGTCTAGAGCTGAGCTTGGACAAGTAGTGGACCTTGCTACTCTCTTCCCTTGGTTATTAGTTTGAAGACTCATTATATATACTTGCTTAGATCTATATAATTACTCATTAGTTAGGTTACAAGTAGGTATGTAATTTGTTAGCCTCAAGGGACTTTGAATATTGAATAGTAAGAAAGTCAAGTGCTGGTTTGAAGATCTTTTGCTTATCTAAACTAGACTCTAACTCAATAATAAGTCTCTTAAGTTCCACGAATTGTCCTATCTAGGCTCCAAAAGAGTCTTAATTGGTTTGTGCTAGATTCTAACTTCCTTGATGGGGTAGAATCCTAGAAAAATGAGGCACTATAAGTTTTACCTTAGCTCAAATGGATTTTCACTTAAACTAGACTGCAATTTGGCACTCTAGTATCTTTGTCTTGATGGAGTTTAACACTAGATACATAGTAGTGATATTTAAGCTTCATGTCTCTTCACTTGATCGAGATATGAGACCATACTTTCAAGGTCACCACTTGTCTTACCTAAAGACCAATGTGAGACATGGGAGCAAGAAAGCCATCCGATATTGTTTTAAGGACTATTACATAGACAATCAATAACTTAAGTAAAGCAAAAAGACTTGGATCTTTCACAATTAATAACTTAAGTAAAGCCAAAAGACTTGGATCTTTGACAGTTTTTTTCAAACTAAAAAAGCACAATCTCATGCTAACAAAACTATAAATCACAATTGAAAGTTTTGAACGAGAAAAAGATCAGCAATCTTATAAGAAGGATACTTTTCATTTCATTTGATGATTACAAACTAAAAGAAAGTCTCTCAAGAAATTGATAAACAAAAAATATAGGTGACTGCTTCATTATTTTGAGCAAACATATCAAAATCTCTATTGATTGAGCTCCATCTAGTAGTATCCTTTGTAAGATCCTGCACAAAGGAATAAAAAGAAAGATTTGTTAGATACCATGCACATGAGTGTTCAAGTATGTGTATCAAGAATATATGACATGTCACTAGTACCTTAGGGTTGCTTTCTATCCAGCCTTAGAAGATTGTTCTCAGCTTTCACCTTATTTATATAAGCCTTTGCTGTGGTTGCCTTCAAAACTCCTTTTGTGTTACAACCCAATTGCCTAGCTAAAGTGGTCAATTGTGACGCCTTTATGCTTTCAATGGGTGTACGCTCCTTTGCTAAGATCTCTTGTATTTGGGCTCTTCTCATTTCATTGCGGTGGCTTGTGTCACTTGCATTTTCAATGATAGTTTCATCCCTGTCACCTTTTGCAGGTGGTATTCTTCTTGTAAAGAACACCTTAGCTGACCAAACATCATTTTTCTACTTCCAATACTCCATGACTTGTTTGTATTCACTATCATTTGTCACTATAGGTTGTCCATAACGATTAGAAGCAATTAAATCACGCACATCCCTTCTCTCATCAAGCTGAATCAAGTATGGCAGTAGCTCCTCCAAGAGCATATTGTCAACCATCTTCTCAGCATCAAATTGTGGTGGAAAAATGCAATTGTTTGCTGGTGAAATACATCCCTTGTAAGGAGAGTCATCAATAAGCACTGTTCTTTGTGGATCACATTCAAACCCCATGGCAATTTTGGCTAGAGGCTTGAACATTGCCTCAACGTTTGGATTGTCGGGTCTAAACAATTTTTGAGTTTGAGCGGTGTAGCAAACATCTTGCGACCAAATTGCAAAGAAAGGCAATGTATCCTCAGCTAAGTTGTTTAGTGCTGCAAGGATTTGATACACATTATTCCTAGTAGCTGTCGACCAAATTGCAACATTAAACCTTTGTAAAATAGTCTTCAAGAATTGGATGCAACCTGGCCTGAGTATAATATATCTTTTTGAATCCATTTGCACTGAGTTGTGGTGTGAGGATGGTTGAGGGGAACGTTTCAACAATAGACCATTTAAATCCAATATAATTGTAAGCATGGATTTCTCAACATCTACGCTACATGACGTAGTACCAATTGGCAATAGCTCGTGAGTGGACTTTTCAGTCTCTTTTGATGTATGTTGCATTTTTGAAGCATCGATTTCTTGGTTCTCATTATTGGAAGCTTGCTCAAGTTGCACAACACTAGACTCTAGTATAGAAATATCATCCATCTTGGGCACTTTAGAAACCATAGAATCTATGGATTCTATAGTTGTTGACTGAACCATAGGAGCATTATCCATCCCAGTTTGTGAATCTAAGAAAACACACACACAAATGGTATCTCAAAACCACTAGAATTTTATTCACCATATTTATATGTAGAACTCCTAGTAAGAAATTTATTTAAGGTAAAGTCGTTGTTAGAATCCTTGCAACCATTTTCAGCATTCGTACACCAAACACCACTTGTCTAAAATACAATCTACTAACTCAACATTTTCCATCCTACACTTTATTAAAGATGAGTACTTAAAGTGAAAACTAAAAGCCACCCTTGTTGAGGAAACATGGATACAAGGTCCACCAAATGTCCAACCTAGACTACAAGCAAACAATTAGAGATTTGGCTTAGATTTGGATTCAAAGGCCACCACTTATTCAAGTAAGATAACTCCACTTGTTTAAGACAGTAATGTTTGAAGCCCCACCACTTGTCCAACCTAGACATTGATTAAATTTTGGTAAGATTTATCACAAATCTAGAGTAGAATCAAGATTCTATGGCCAAGGTAGTCAAATAAGTTAGACAACACACAAAGCATAAGAGCACTTTAGATTCTCGTTGAGCATAAACTAAACAATAATCAAATGTTATATTCACTTGAGATTTCATCCATGAAAAATGAAAATGATGCATGTACTTGAGATTTCCATCCATGTACAATACTTTACAATGTCAAGTAAAGTTATAGTCAGCAAACAACTCTTCTCCTGCTTCAACTTGACAAATAGTCTCAATGCATACATGGCCATATTCTTCTGACTTGATGTGTGAAGAGGTGCATTTATGCCAAGGTGGCAAATTTGGATCAAATGTATAGCGTACGTTGGGACAGACATTTGTACTGTGAGAACTATTTATATAGCCCGACACGTTTCCTTCTTCTACACAACCAATAATGTATGATTGATCTTCCTCTTCTTCTATGTTTGGATCCTCTAGAAGAGAATATTTATAAGCTCTTGGAAAAATTTTGCATATCTTTTTCCAGTCTTGAAATCTATACTTATGCCCTCCATAGTTTAGAATAGTCAAACCACTTTCCAGGGTAGTATGCACAAATAGCCCATAACCAGCTCCTTCAATACATGAAAGTCGCACTTCAAAATCCACACCGTTAATATGGAAAATTACATCTTTGGGAATAGGAAAAGTTGGTGTCCCAAAAGGATCTTCATGCCAATCATAGTGTGAAATACATCTAGTTTTTATATCACTTAACTCCTTTGTGTCTGCAAAAAGAAGAAAATATTATGCATAAAATAATGACAATATCAAAGAAAGATATCATTATTTTATAGTCCAATAGGTCCATTGTATGGAAGACTTAGAGTGCCTCTTACATGGTGCCTCCAAGGTTTCCAAAAAATAAAATCATTGGAAAAAAAAGGCCACTGTGTCTCCAATCTATTGCCCATTTGAAGCATAGAGAGAACCAAGGTCCACCACTTGTCCAAGCTAGACATGGAGCATTGACACAAGATCCAACACTTATCCAAGAACCCTATAGTATATGTGGTAACATGGGATGCATTGATGCAACAAAAGTAGTCTAGCCTCCTCATCCATCTCTTTTTTCTTGTAGCCTAGAGGGATTAGTTTCAAGGTCTATCACTAGTCAAAAACTACACATAGAACATTGATACAAGGTTCCACCACATGTGAAACCTATCATCTCTAGTAGCATGGATGGTTTGATATCAAGGTTCACTGCGTGTCCTACCTATACTCTATTGTAGCATAGAGATTCTGGTTTGGTGGTACTACACTTGTCCAAACTTGGCTTGTTGTTGATATCTGGAGGTAATCAAGGGTCCTCCACTTGTCCAAGTTAGGCATATAAAACAATTGCAAGGTCCACCATGTGTACAACATATGATTGATTATAGCATGCATGGTCTTATTTCATGGGCAACCATCTTCTCTCCAACATGTGTCCAACCTCGGCTCCATTGAAGCATGGAGAGAAGCAAGGTCCACCACTTATCAAAGCTATTATTTTCTCCCAGTGCTTTCAAAACCCATAATACGTTGTACATGGGGGGGGGGGGGGGATTCTTGTTTCAAGGTCCACCACTTGGCTAAGATTGGATCCATTGAAACATAAAGAGAAGCAAGCTCTACCATTTTTCCAAGCTAGATGCCATTGAAACATGAAAACCCCATAATATGTTGTATACGGGGGGTTTTTTCACGGTCTACCACTTGTCTAAGCTATGGTCCATTGGAACATGGAGAGAATCAAAGCTCCACCACTTTTCTAAGCTAGGATCCATTGAAACATGGAGAGAAGCAAGCTCCATTGTTTGTCTAAGCTAGGCTCCATTGGAACATGGAGAAAACAAGCTCCACCACTTGCCTATTATTGCATAGAGATTCTGGTTTGAAGGTCCACCACTTGTCCAACCTTGCCTTCATGTATGGAGATAATAAAGAGTGCAATGCTTCTCTAAGCTAGGGACATAAAAGAGTTTCAAGGTCCACTACATATACGATCTATGATGGGTTGTAGCATGGGAGGTTTCATTTTAAGGTTGACCACTTCTCCAGCTCCGCTTGTCCAACCTCAGATCCATTGAAGAATGGAGAATAAAGGTGTACCAACTCTCCAAAATAGGCAAGAAAATCTCTATAAAACCCATGAATTGTTAATATATGCTATGCTGTGGAGTTTTGTTTGAAGGTCCACTCCTTATCCAAGCTACAATCCATTGAAGCATGGAAATAAGTAAGATATATCTATAGTCCAAGATAGGATCCATTGAAACATAGAGAGAATCAAGGTCCACCACTTGTCCAAGCTATGCATGGGTAATTGATATAAGGACCACTACGTTTTCACCTATACTATGCTCTATCATGGATGGTTTCATATACCACCAATTTTCCAACCTATTTAGTAGGTTGTATTATGGGGGTTTGGTTTCAAGGTACTTCACTTGTCTAAGGTGGGTTCCATTGAACCATGGAGAGAAACAATGTCTACCACTTGTCCGAAATATGCTCCTTTAAAACATAAAAGCAAGGTCCACCACTTGTCCAAGCTAATGTTTCTCTCCATTGAAGCATGGAGAGAAACAAGGTCTACCACCTGTCCAAAATATGCTCCATTGAAACATAAAAGCAAGGTCCACCACTTGTCCAAGCTAATATAACAAATGGGTGTTGGTTACAAGGTGTACCACACTTGTCTAAACTAGTCTCCATGCAAGGTCCACCACATGTCCAAGCTATATGATCTTGGTTTGAAGGTCTACCACACCTCTTGAAATTAGGATCCATGTAAGGTCCACCTTTTGTCAAGCTATGCCTTTAGTGAGTACTAAAACTAAGTAAATTGCAGTACTTAAATACCTTTCCAAGCTCATTAAGATTTTGGTCTCTAAGGCCACCACCACATGTCTAATCTATGCTCTAATTGATTACTTATGCTAGTTCTCAAAGTCCAAACATAAGCTCCCTTCTAGCAAGGTTAGTTTAAATTTAGGCTCCAACACCTGTCTAAGCTAGGTTCAATTTATGAAGCATCACCATTTAACCATGCTACGATCTAATGTATCATATCAAGGGGGTATTGATAAAAGGTCCAAAACTTATTGAGTTCAAGCTCTTAAGTAATTAAGTCTTTGTGAGTATTAAATGTTATAGTTTTAGTCTAAAGATCCACCATTCAAAAACTCAAGTAATTTATTATTTACATTCAAACCTTGAATGCTTGAGATAAAAAATACAAACTCAATCAATACTATATAAAGCAAAATCTAACATTAAGAGTATCAAATCAGTAACAAGAAACACTAACATGCACAAGAAACTCAAAACATACGTGTCTCCATTTCCAAAAAGTCCTCCATTGACAGAGGATGTTGTTGTTGTTGTTCTTCTTCTCTTTGTGGAGAGCACTCCTCTGTAACAGGCACAATGTCATCTGATTGCGAAGTGGATTGTTGAAGTCCAGCCCATTTTTCTATATCTTCATGAGACTTAGCAAAGTCTAGCAGCATGGTCTCCACGTTTTTTGCCTCCTCCACACTATCAATTAAGCATATAACTTCTTTTTTCTGTTGTATTCCTTCTTGTGCAACCAAGGAGCCATCACCAAAAACATCAACAAGCTTGCGGTCTTCAAAACAATATGTACGAATGTAGTGCTTGACCAAAGCTCTTTTTTTGGCCTCCAAATATTGCAAATCTGACATATCGTTATCTGCTACTTGAAGAAGAGAACAATCAATTGGCATGGGATGTTCCTCTGATCTTCTTCTCAGGTCTTCAAATGCATTGCCTTGTCCCAAGAAGGCAATAACTGTTAGGAATTGAATTGCTCCTTTGCAAGGAGCTGATGGAAAGTGATGCAATGCACCACAACAATGGTAGCTCAGATTATCTCCCATGGCGTGAAAGGCACATTGCAATTTTGTGAAGTTAGTGAAATCCACAAATGCAAGAAAGACAAATCCAGGATCTGTTGACCCTCCAGCAATAGCCAAGATCCCATCCAAAGCATTGTTAAATGTCTCCTCACTCCACTTCAAATTGCCTCCAACGTTTTTTGTCATATCTAAAACACATAAGCCAATAGGCACTTTATTATTGAAGTGGCGCATCAAGTAGAGATTGCCTTCCATTTGTAGGCTCACCACATAGATTGACCATGGCAAATCTCTAGGCTCAGTTTTCTCCTTTTGAAGGTGAATTGCCCATTGCATGTATTTTATTGCTCCATCTGGAAAAGCCATTTTCTTTGTTCCACGCGTCAAACTAGATTGATCCATTCCTCGCATAGCATTAAAATTGTTTTATAAACAACATCATTGATGTTATACATTTTGACCACCTCCTCCCAGTCTTTACATGGTGAAGACTCATTCAAATTGTTGAAGCCTTCAAGAAGTGCATCTTGAATCAATTTGTCTTGCTTCAACTGCTTGATTCGATCATACATGTCAGTTGCATCACCATCCTTTGCACTCTTTGACAGTAAAATCTTCTCATCTCTAATCTCTTCTTGAATAGTCTTTACCTCTGATTCCTCAAGGCCACAAAGGTATCTAAATACAGTTGTTGGGGGTTTCTTATTCTCCTCTTCTAGCTTTTCAATGATTTCTATCCAGCAATCATAAACTAAATCAGAGTACGTGACCATGTGTGCCTGTTTAGCAATCCAACTTGCTGCTGCACTCATTCTTGCCAATCGAAGAAAAGCCTAAAAAGAAATAGAGAAATAATTAAACTATTGAGCAAGATTTGTTAATTAAACACTATCAAAAAGACAAAGAAAATAACTTACATCCCATCCGGCACGAGATGCATGTCCCTCTGCAATTCCACTTGCTGCCTTTGGTGGTCGTCCTGAGAAGATCCATTGACTCCGTAAATGTCTCAATATTTGGCTGTAAGGTTGCTTGACATACAATGCCTGAGCCTCCTCATTTGCAATGGCAGATATAGCAGTTGCAACAAATGGAGGAGCATTCACAACAATGCGAGCCTTTCTAAATTTATACACGCTAATCAGTCTTTCAAATATCTCTTTGTTGTTTTGTTCATTGTGAAGCAAAACTTTTGCAGCATAGATTGAATGCTGCCCATCAAGAATCCAATAATGATAATCTTTAATTTTTTGCTCCTCTACCTCTTCTACTGCCAAAGGAGTCCCCTTCTTTGATTTTGCATTTCGAACAGGCATCAAATATGCACATGCTGCAGGCTTGGTCGTACTCCGTGAAAATCCAAATAACACACTTTCAGCGTGTTTTTTATCCATAATACGTGCATTATAGTGATCAGGAGCAAGCCAACAATTTTGAATAGGGATATCAAATTCCCTATATTGGAAAGGAAAATAATTTATGTACTTATTCATTCCACCTGTATCTTTTTCTTGTCCTTTCATGGCCTCAGCTTCTAAAACATCTGGATCCACAATTCTCATCTTTGACATTGAACCCTCTGTTGATGAGGATGCCAAAGATGCCTTGTCTACATCCAAAATGGAACTAGTTCGCTTAGCTGCTACTTTTTGCACTTTTGCTTGCTTCTTTGTGGATGGTGGTCGTGAAGCTTTCACCTTTTTTCGTTGTAGTGTGGCAATGATGGAGCTTTGAAGTTGATCTGCTGTGATGTTTGGATTTGATTCTGCAAACTTCCATCCTCGAGAAAACATTGTCTCTTCTTTGTTTCTAGACATGCGCTCCAATGCATATGCTCCTGGAGATAGTTGAAATTCTAGATTCATTGGAACTAGAATGTCAATGCATTCCACCTCCGGATGACTATCAACTACAGAGACAGATGCTTCCACAACTTGTCCAACATCTTCAAACAAGCTGTCATTCTCCTTTTTGGCAATAAATAGATGCACCTTATGAAATTGTGCACCCTCTATACCATGTATGTCCAAATACCATTTCCTAACATCATTG
Source organism: Adiantum capillus-veneris (assembly GCF_014529385.1). Taxonomy (NCBI): domain Eukaryota; kingdom Viridiplantae; phylum Streptophyta; class Polypodiopsida; order Polypodiales; family Pteridaceae; genus Adiantum; species Adiantum capillus-veneris. Next base: position 128,705,834 of record NC_140959.1, read on the forward strand.
CAAGTATAGTCAACTGAGACAGCAACCCTTGCAACCTGTTTTTTTGGAGCCATCTTTCCTGAAACAAAAAAAACCAAATGTTATTTTAGCATATACTTTTTTGTAATGAATTAAGTTTGTGTGAATACAAGGTCCACCACTTGTTCAAGTTAGATCTAAGCAAGTATACATAGTAATCTTTTAAGCTAGTAAACTAAGGGAAGGGAGAAGTAAGGTCCACCACTTGTCCAAGCTCAGCTCTAGACAACATGGAGAGATTCGAGGTCTACTAATTGTCTAATATAGGCTAACTATATTGAAACATAGAGAGAAGCAAAGGTCCACCACTTGTCCAATCTAGGGTCCATTGAAACATGGAGAGAAGGATGCTCCACCATTTGTCCAAAATAGGCTCCATTGAAACATGAAGAGAAGCAATATGCACCATGTCTTCGAGATGCTAGGCTCCATTGAAATACCTTAAACCCACGATATTTTGTATATGTGGGGTTTAAATTCAAGGTCCACCACTTGTCCAACCTATTCTCCCTAGTAGCATGAGTGGTTTGGTCTCAAGATTCCCACTTTTCCACTCTATGTCATTATATTAAGAAGATCTGGGTGTTAAGGTCCACCACTTGTCCAACCTATAAGGCTATATCTAAAATGGTATTATTTACCACCACTTGGAATGCACATGATAGGTTTTACATAGGGGTCTGGTTCCAAGGTCCACCACTTGTCCAAGCTAACTCTATTGAAACATAGAGAGAATCAAAGGTCCACCACTTGTCCAAGCTAGGCTCCATTGAAACATGGAGAGAAGGATGCTCCACCATTTGTCCAAGCCAGGTTCGATTGAAACATGAAGAGAAGCAAGCTGCACCATGTCTCCAAAATGCTAGGCTCCATTGAAATATCTTAAACCCATGATATTTCGTACATGGGGGGTTTACATTCAAGGTCCACCACTTGTCCAACCTATTATCACTAGTAGCATGAGTGGTTTGGTCTCAAGATTCACCACTTTTCCACTCTATGTCATTATATTAAGAAGATCTGCGTGTTAAGGTCCACCACTTGTCCAACCTATAAGGCTATATCTTAAAGGGTATTCTTTCTGACCACTTGGATAGGTTTTACATGGGGGTTTGGTTCCAAGGTCCACCACTTGTCCAAGCTAACTGTATTGAATCATAGAGAGAAGCAAAGGTCCACCACTTGTCCAAGCTAGGCTCCATTGAAACATGGAGAGAAGGATGCTCCACCATTTGTCGAAGCTAACTCTATTGAAACATGGGGGGTTTACGTTCAAGGTCCACCACTTTTCAAAGCTATTACCGCTAGTAGCATGAGTGGTTTTGTCTCAAGATTCACCACTTTTTCACTCTATGTCATTATGTTAAGAAGATTTGGGTGTTAAGGTACACCACTTGTCCAACCTATAAGGGTATATCTTAAAGGTTATTCTTTCTCACCACTTGGAGTGACCATGATAGGTTTTACATGGGGGTTTGGCTCCAAGGTCCACCACTTGTCCAAGCTAACTCTATTGAAACATAGAGAGAAGCAAAGGTCCACCACTTGTCCAAGCTAGGCTCCATTGAAACATGGAGAGAAGGATGCTCCACCATTTGTCCAAGATAACTCCATTGAAACATGGAGAAGCAAGGTGCACCATGTCTCCAAGATGCTAGGGTCCATCTAAATACCTTAAACCCACGATATTTCGTAGATGGGGGGTTTACATTCAAGGTCCACCACTTGTCCAACCTATAAGGCTATATCTTAAAGGTTATTCTTTCTTACCACTTGGAGTGAGCATGATAGGTTTTACATGGGGGTTTGGTTCCAAGGTCCACCACTTGTCCAAGCTAACTCTATTGAAACAGAGAGAGAAGCAAAGGTCCACCACTTGTCCAAGCTAGGGTCCATTGAAACATGGAGAGAAGGATGCTCCACCATTTGTCCAAGATAGGCTCCATTGAAACATGAAGAGAAGCAAGCTGCACCATGTCTCCAAGATGCTAGGCTCCATCGAAAAACATTAAACCCATGATATGTTGTAGATGAGGGGTTTACATTCAAGGTCCAACACTTGTCCAAGCTATTATTAGTAGCATGAGTGGTTTGGTCTCAAGATTCACCACTTTTCCACTCTATGTCATTATATTAAGAATATGGGGTGTTAAGGTCCACCACTTGTACAACCTATAAGGCTACATCTTAAAGGTTATTCTTTCTTACCACTTGGAGTGACCATGATAGGTTTTACATGGGGGTTTGGTTCCAAGGTCCACCACTTGTCCAAGCTAACTCTATTGAATTATAGAGAGAAGCAAAGGTCCACCACTTGTCTAAGCTAGGCTCCATTGAAACATGGAGAGAAGGATGCTCCATCATTTCTCGAAGCTAACTCTATTGAAACATGGGGGGTTTACGTTCAAGGTCCACCACTTGTCCAAGCTATTACCGCTAGTAGCATGAGTGGTTTTGTCTCAAGATTCACCACTTTATCACTCTATGTCATTATATTAAGGATATCTGGGTGTTAAGGTCCACCACTTGTCAAACCTATAAGGCTATATCTTAAAGGTAATTCTTTCTCACGACTTGGAGTGACTATGATAGGTTTTACATTGGGGTCTGGTTCCAAGGTCCACCACTTGTCCAAGCTAACTTTATTGAAACATAGAGAGAAGCAAAGGTCCACCACTTGTGTAAGCTAGGGTCCATTGAAACATGGAGAGAAGGATGCTCCAACATTTGTCCAAGATAGGCTCTATTGAAACATGAAGAGAAGCAAGGTGCACCATGTCTCCAAGATGTTAAGCTCCATCTAAATACCTTAAACCCACGATATTTCGTAGATGGGGGGTTTACATTCAAGGTCCACCACTTGTCCAACCTATTATCGCTAGTAGCATGAGTACTTTGCTCTCAAGATTCACCACTTTTCCACTCTATGCCATTATATTAAGAATATGTCGGTGTTAAGGTCCACCACTTGTCCAACCTATAAGGATATATCATTAAGGTTATTCTTTCTCACCACTTGGAGTGAACATGATAGGTTTTACATGGGGGTTTGGTTCCAAGGTCCACCACTTGTCCAAGCTAGCTCTATTGAAACCTAGAGAGAAACAAAGGTCCACTACTTGTCCAAGCTAGGCTCCATTGAAAGATGGAGAGAACGATGCTTCACCATTTGTCGAAGCTAATTCTATTGAAACATGGGGGGTTTACGTTCAAGTTCCACCACTTGTCCAAGCTATTATCGCTAGTAGCATGAGTGGTTTTGTCTCAAGATTCACCACTTTTCCACTCTATGTCATTATATTAAGAATATCTGGGTGTTAAGGTCCACCACTTGTCCAATCTATAAGGCTATATTTTAAAGGTTATTCTTTCTCACCACTTGGAGTGACCATGATAGGTTTTACATTGGGGTTTGAGTTCCAAGGTCCACCACTTGTCCAAGCAAACTCTATTGAATCATAGAGAGAAGCAAAGGTCCACCACTTGTCCAAGCTAGGGTCCATTGAAACATGGAGAGAAGGATGCTCCACCATTTGTCCAAGATAGGCTCCATCAAAAATGAAGAGAAGCAAGCTGCACCATGTCTCCAAGATGCTAGGCTTCATCGAAATACCTTAAACCCAGGATTTTTTGTACATGGGGGGTTTACATTCAAGGCCGATACATGTCCAAGCTATTATCGCTAGTAGCATGAGTGGCTTTGTCTCAAGATTCACCACTTTTCCACTCTATGTCATTATATTAAGAATATGTGGGTGTTAAGGTCCACCACTTGTCCAACCTATAAGTCTATATCTTAAAGGTTATTCTTTCTTACCACTTGGAGTGACCATGATAGGTTTTACATGGGGGTTTGGTTCCAACCACCACTTGTCCAAGCTAACTCTATTGAAACATAGAGAGAAGCAAAGGTCCACCACTTGTCCAAGCTAGGCTCCATTGAAACATGGAGAGAAGGATGCTCCACCATTTGTCCAAGATAGGCTCCATTGAAACATGACGAGAAGCAAGCTGCACCATGTCTCCAAGATGCTAGGCTCCATCGAAAAACATTAAACCCACGATATGTCGTAGATGAGGGGTTTACATTCAAGGTCCAACACTTGTCCAAGCTATTATTGGTAGTAGCTTGAGTGGTTTGGTCTCAAGATTCACCACTTTTCCACTCTATGTCATTATATTAAGAATATGTGGGTGTTAAGGTCCACCACTTGTCCAACCTATAAGGCTACATCTTAAAGGTTATTCTTTCTTACCACTTGGAGTGACCATGATAGGTTTTACATGGGGGTTTGGTTCCAAGGTCCACCACTTGTCCAAGCTAACTCTATTGAAACATAGAGAGAAACAAAGGTCCACCACTTGTCCAAGCTAGGCTCCATTGAAACATGGAGAGAAGGATGCTCCACCATTTGTCCAAGATAGGCTCCATTGAAACATGACGAGAAGCAAGCTGCACCATGTCTCCAAGATGCTAGGCTCCATTGAAGACATTAAACCCACGATATTTCGTAGATGAGGGGTTTACATTCAAGTCCACCACTTGTCCAAGCTATTATTGCTAGTAGCCTGAGTGGTTTGGTCTCAAGATTCACCACTTTTATTAAGAATATGTGGGTGTTAAGGTCCACCACTTGTCAAACCTATAAGGCTACATCTTAAAGGTTATTCTTTCTTACCACTTGGAGTGACCATGATAGGTTTTACATGGGGGTTTGGTTCCAAGGTCCACCACTTGTCCAAGCTAACTCTATTGAAACATAGAGAGAAACAAAGGTCCACCACTTGTCCAAGCTAGGGTCCATTGAAACATGGAGAGAAGGATGCTCCACCATTTGTCCAAGATAGGCTCCATTGAAACATGACGAGAAGCAAGCTGCACCATGTCTCCAAGATGCTAGGCTCCATCGAAACACATTAAACCCACGATATTTCGTAGATGAGGGGTTTACATTCAAGGTCCACCACTTGTCTAAGCTATTATTGCTAGTAGCCTGAGTGGTTTGGTCTCAAGATTCACCACTTTAATTAAGAATATGTGGGTGTTAAGGTCCACCACTTGTCCAACCTATAAGGCTACATCTTAAAGTTATTCTTTCTTCCCACTTGGAGTGACCATGATAGGTTTTACATGGGGGTTTGGTTCCAAGTCCACCACTTGCCAAGCTAACTCTATTGAAACATAGAGAGAAACAAAGGTCGACCACTTGTCCAAGCTAGCTCCATTGAAACATGGAGATAACGATGCTCCACCATTTGTCGAGCTAAGTCTATTGAAACATGGGGGGTTTACGTTCAAGGTCCACCACTTGTCCAAGCTATTATCGCTAGTAGCATGAGTGGTTTTATCTCCAGATTCACCACTTTTCATCTATGTCATTTATTAAGAAGATTTGGGTGTTAAGGTCCACCACTTGTCCAACCTATAAGGCTACATCTTAAAGGTTATTCTTTCTCACCACTTGGAGTGACCATGATAGGTTTTACATGGGGGTTTGGTTCCAAGGTCCACCACTTGTCCAAGCTAACTCTATTGAATATAGAGAGAAGCAAAGGTCCACCACTTGTCCAAGCTAGGGTCCATTGAAACATGGAGAGAAGGATGCTCCACTATTTGTCCAAGTAGACTCCATTGAAACATGAAAGAGAAGCAAGCTGCACCAGTCTCCAAGATGCTAGGTTTCATCGAAATACCTTAAACCCACATATTTTGTACATGGGGGGTTTACATTCAAGGTCCACCACTGTCCAAGCTATTATCGCTAGTAGCTTGAGTGTATTGTCTCAAGATTCACCACTTTTCCACTCTATGTCACTATATAAGAATATGTGGGTGTTAAGGTCCACCACTTGTCCAACCTATAAGTCTATTATCTTAAAGGTTATTCTTCTTACCACTTGGAGTGACCATGATAGGTTTTACATGGGATTTGGTCCAAGGTCCACCACTTGTCCAAGCTAACTCTATTGAAACAGAGAGAGAAGCAAAGGTCCACCACTTGTCCGAGCTAGGGTCCATTGAAACATGGAGAGAAAGGAATGCTCCACCATTTGTCCAAGATAGGCTCCATTGAAACATGACGAGAACAAGCTGCACCATGTCTCCAAGATGCTAGGCTCCATCGAAAAACATTAAACCCACGATATTTCGTAGATGAGGGGTTTACATTCAAGGTCCAACACTTGTCCAAGCTATTATTGTAGTAGCCTGAGTGGTTGGTCTCAAGATTCACCACTTTTCCACTCTATGCCATTATATTAAGAATACTGGGTGTTAAGGTCCACCACTTGTCCAACCTATAAGGATATATCATTAAGGTTATTCTTTCTCACCACTTGGAGTGACCATGATAGTTTTACATGGGGGTTTGGTTCCAAGTCCACCACTTGTCCAAGCTAACTCTATTGAAACATAGAGAGAAACAAACGTCCACCGCTTGTCCAAGCTAGGCTCCATTGAAACATGAAGAGAACGATGCTCCACCATTTGTCGAAGCTAAGTCTATTGAAACATGGGGGTTTTACGTTCAAGGTCCACCAACTTTGTCCAAGCTATTATCGCTAGTAGCATGAGTGGTTTTGTCTCAAGATTCACCACGTTTTCACTCTATGTCATTATATTAAGAATATTTGGGTGTTAAGTCCACCACTTGTCCAACCTATAAGGCTAATAACTTAAAGGTTATTCTTTCTTACCACTTGGAGTGACCATGATAGGTTTTACATGGGGGTTTGGTTCCAAGGTCCACCACTTGAATCATATTGAGAGAGAAGCAAAGGTCCACACTTGTCCAAGCTAGGCTCCATTGAAACATGGAGAGAAGGATGCTCCACCATTTGTCCAAGATAGGCTCCATTGAAACATGACGAGAAGCAAGCTGCACCATGTCTCCAAGATGCTAGGCTCCATCGAAATACCTTAAACCCATATTTCGTAGATGGGGGGTTTACATTCAAGGTCCACCACTTGTCCAAGCTATTATCGCTAGTAGCAAGTGTTTGGTCTCAAGATTCACACACTTTTCCACTCTATGTCATTATTTAAGAATATCTGGGTGTTAAGGTCCACCACTTGTCCAACCTATAAGGCTATATCTTAATGTAAATTTTTTCTTACCACTTGGAGTGACCATGATAGGTTTTACATGGGTTTTGGTCCAAGGTCCACCACTTGTCCAAGCTAACTCTATTGGGGGTTTACGTTCAAGGTCCACCACTTTTCAAAGCTATTACCGCTAGTAGCATGAGTGGTTTTGTCTCAAGATTCATAACTTTTTCACTATGTCATTATGTTAAGAATATTTGGGTGTTAAGGTCCACCACTTGTCCAACCTATAAGACTTTATCTTAAAGGTTATTCTTTCTCACGACTTGGAGTGACCATGATAGGTTTTACCACCACTTGTCCAAGCTAACTCTATGGAAAACATTTAGAAATAAAGGTCCACCACTTGTCCAAGCTAGGCTCCATTGAGACATTTAAAAGAAGGATGACCCCCATTGGTGAAGATAGGCTCCATCGAAACTGAAAGAAGCAACTGCACCATTCTCCAAGATTCTAGGCTTCATCGAAATACCTTAAACCCCATGTTATTTTGTACCTGGGGGTTTACATTCAAGCCACCACTTTGTCAAGCAATTATCGCTAGTAGAATAATAGTGGTTTTGTCTCAAGAATCACCACTGTTTTTCACTCTTATGTCATTAATTAAGTATATGGTGGGTGTTAAGTCCACCACTTTGTCAACACTAATAAGTCTATATCTTAAAGGTTATTCTTCTTACCACTTGGAGTGACCATGATAGGTTTTATAGGGGGTTTGGCTCCAAGCTCCACCACTTGTCCAAGCTAACTCTATTGAAATGAAGAGAGGTCAAAAGGTCACTCACCACTTGGTCCAAGCTAGGCTCCATTGAAAACATGGAGAGAAGGATACTCCACCATTTGTCCAAGATAGGCTCCATTGAAACATGACAAGAATCAAGCTGTTACCACGTCCCCTCCAAGATGCTAAGCTTCCAGCGAAAAACTTTAAACCCACGATATGCCGTAGATGAGGGTTTACATTCAAGGTCAACACTTGTGCAAGCTCTTATTGGTATAGGCCCTGAGTGGTTTGGTCTCAAGATTCACCACTTTTCACTCTAGTCATATATTAAGAATATGTGGGTGTTAAATGTCCACCACTTGTCCAACCTATAAGGCTACATCTTAAAGGTTATTCTTTCTTACCACTTGGAGTGACCATGATAGGTTTTACATGGGGGTTTGGTTCCAAGGTCCACCACTTGTCCAAGCTAACTGTATTGAATCATAGAGAGAAGCAAAGGTCCACCACTTGTCCAAGCTAGGCTCCATTGAAACATGGAGAGAAGGATGCACCACCATTTGTCGAAGCTAACTCTATTGAAACATGGGGGGTTTACGTTCAAGGTCCACCACTTTTCAAAGCTATTACTGCTAGTAGCATGAGTGGTTTTGTCTCAAGATTCACCACTTTTTCACTCTATGTCATTATGTTAAGAATATTTGGGTGTTAAGGTCCACTACTTTTCCAACCTATAAGACTATATCTTAACACTAGGTTGGTACTGGGACACTTTTATGTCCTGTTAAGTGACCATTTTTCTTAAATTATGTCAAGAGTTTCAAAATGGATTTTGAGGCGCTATCTATCTAGAAGGTTGTCTCATGAGCTGAAAAAAACTCGACATTTTTTTGGAATATCAATTCCATCTTTAACCTTGTCCTTGCACAACATTTCACAACCTAAACTGTGTGAAAAAACGGGTCCGATTTTTGCCTTTTTTAAACTTTTTGCAAGTATACCACTCTAGAATTCATGTTTGTGAGGTCTATAATGCTAGACAATTATCTTTAGTAGTCCTTAACATGTCCTGATGCTTCTAGGGAGAAATAAATATTAAAGTTGTAAGTTATGACCAAATTACAAAAATTGTCAAATCCTGTATTTTAGCCAATTTTAGCTCTTCTATGATTTTTTTGGTGGATTTCATGATATGTAAATGCATTTTTTATTTTCTATGTCGCATATTGTAACATAAAGCTAATATTTCTTGAGTTTTGGGGCACCTAATACCCTATTTTGCATAGTACCCAACGATGGTTGATTTTTTCAATTATAGAAGAAAACGAAACATTCTAGTATATCAAGTATAGCTTTTTCAATATTGTTAGTTTCTTGTGACAACTACATGCATTTTGTAGGTAGTAACCATATCTAGTCATAAGGATCAAATTTGGCTAGATATTGAATAGTTTCTATGGGATTCTACAACGCATAATGTTGAACCCAGTTTTTTCATGTTTGTTGTATTTAGCACCTCATCTTAGTCCCCAAGATTCCCCTTGGTAAGAGATGTATTATTCTTTTGACATGCTCCATGGATCCTTACGAACATAAAGGACAATAGAGAACTAAGAAAACATGCTATATATTATTTGTATTGAGCGTGGCTATGGAAACTTTGATGATAGGTTTACAGAATGGTAAAAATTCAACTTTTTTGTACCTATTTATTTTGGCAAAACAAAAAATAGTGCGTGAGAAGCAATCATATGTTCTGATAACCAACCCATTGAAGTTAACTAGGGAATTTATATCAAGTCCTACAAAAATCCCTAATCTTATTTTTATGCAACAAAACGTAAGAAATGACTGTTTTGATGAAAATGCACTAGTCCATCAACTTTGGAGGCTTGGTGTGACCAAAAGATGATAAATTTTATAAGTTCTTATTTTTTCCATGTATAGTAGGCCTTGAACTATAACCACATGAAAGGATTTTACAAAATGAGTGGATCTACTATGGTTTTGGAGGTTTTTTCCAAAACCTTGAAAGGACACTTTTATGTCCTGTTAGGTTACCAACCTAGTGTTAAAGGTTATTCTTTCTCACGACATGGAGTGACCATGATAGGTTTTACATTGGGGTTTGGTTCCAAGGTCCACCACTTGTCCAAGCTAACTCTATTGAAACATAGAGAGAAGCAAAGGTCCACCACTTGTCCAAGCTAGGGTCCATTGAAACATGGAGAGAAGGATGCTCCACCATTTGTCCAAGATAAGCTCCACTGAAACATGAAGAGAAGCAAGGTGCACCATGTCTCCAAGATGCTAGGGTCCATCTAAATACCTTAAACCCACCATATTTCGTAGATGGGGGGTTTACATTCAAGGTCCACCACTTGTCCAACCTATAAGTCTATATTTTAAAGGTTATTCTTTCTTACCACTTGGAGTGACCATGATAGGTTTTATAGGGGGGTTTGGTTCCAAGCTCCACCACTTGTCCAAGCTAACTCTATTGAAATAGAGAGAGAAGCAAAGGTCCACCACTTGTCCAAGCTAGGCTCCATTGAAACATGGAGAGAAGGATGCTCCACCATTTGTCCAAGATAGGCTCCATTGAAACATGACGAGAAGCAAGCTGCACCATGTCTCCAAGATTCTAGGCTCCATCGAAAAACATTAAACCCATGATATGTCGTAGATGAGGGGTTTACATTCAAGGTCCAACACTTGTCCAAGCTATTATTGGTAGTAGCCTGAGTGGTTTGGTCTCAAGATTCACCACTTTTCCCCTCTATGTCATTATATTAAGAATATGTGGGTGTTAAGGTCGAGCACTTGTACAACCTATAAGGCTACATCTTAAAGGTTATTCTTTCTTACCACTTGGAGTGACCATGATAGGTTTTACATTAGGGTTTGGTTTCAAGTTCCACCACTTGTCCAAGCTAACTCTATTGAATTATAGAGAGAAGCAAAGGTCCACCACTTGTCTAAGCTAGGCTCCATTGAAACATGGAGAGAAGGATGCTCCATCATTTCTCGAAGCTAACTCTATTGAAACATGGGGGGTTTACGTTCAAGGTCCACCACTTGTCCAAGCTATTACCGCTAGTAGCATGAGTGGTTTTGTTTCAAGATTCACCACTTTATCACTCTATGTTCTTATATTAAGGATATCTGGGTGTTAAGGTCCAGCACTTGTCCAACCTATAAGGCTATATCTTAAAGGTAATTCTTTCTCACGACCTGGAGTGATCATGATAGGTTTTACATTGGGGTTTGGTTCCAAAGTCCACCACTTGTCCAAGCTAACTCTATTGAAACATAGAGAGAAGCAAAGGTCCACCACTTGTGCAAGCTAGGGTCCATTGAAACATGGAGAGAAGGATGCTCCAACATTTGTCCAATATAGGCTCCATTGAAACATGAAGAGAAGCAAGGTGCACCATGTCTCCAAGATGCTAGGCTCCATCTAAATACCTTAAACCCACGATATTTCGTAGATGGGGGGTTTACATTCAAGGTCCACCACTTGTCCAACCTATTATCGATAGTAGCATGAGTAGTTTGCTCTCAAGATTTACCACTTTTCCACTCTATGCCATTATATTAGGAATATCTGGGTGTTAAGGTCCACCACTTGTCCAACCTATAAGGATATATCATTAAGGTTATTCTTTCTCACCACTTGGAGTGAACATGATAGGTTTTACATGGAGGTTTGGTTCCAAGGTCCACCACTTATCCAAGCTAACTCTATTGAAACCTAAAGAGAAACAAAGGTCCACTACTTGTCCAAGCTAGGCTCCATTGAAAGATAGAGAGAACGATGCTCCACCATTTGTCGAAGCTAAGTCTATTGAAACATGGGGGGTTTACGTTCAAGTTCCACCACTTGTCCAAGCTATTATCGCTAGTAGCATGAGTGGTTTTGTCTCTAGATTCACCACTTTTCCACTCTATGTCATTATATTAAGAATATTTGGGTGTTAAGGTCCACCACTTGTCCAACCTATAAGGCTATATTTTAAAGGTTATTCTTTCTCACCACTTGGAGTGACCATGATAGGTTTTACATGGGGGTTTGAGTTCCACACCTTGTCCAAGGAAAACTCTATTGAATCATAGAGAGAAGCAAAGGTCTACCACTTGTCCAAGCTAGGGTCCATTGAAACATGGAGAGAAGGATGCTCCACCATTTGTCCAAGATAGGCTCCATCAAAAAATGAAGAGAAGCAAGCTGCACCATGTCTCCAAGATGCTAGGCTTCATCGAAATACCTTAAACCCAGGATATTTTGTACATGGGGGGTTTACATTCAAGGGCCGATACTTGTCCAAGCTATTATCGCTAGTAGCATGAGTGGCTTTGTCTCAAGATTCACCACTTTTTCACTCTATGTCATTATATTAAGAATATGTGGGTGTTAAGGTCCACCACTTGTCCAACCTATAAGTCTATATCTTAAAGGTTATTCTTTCTTACCACTTGGAGTAACCATGATAGGTTTTACATGGGGGTTTGGTTCCAAGCTCCACCACTTGTCCAGGCTAACTCTATTGAAAGAGAGAGAGAAGCAAAGGTCCACCACTTGTCCAAGCTAATCTCCATTGAAACATGGAGAGAAGGATGCTCCACCTTTTGTCCAACATAGGCTCCATTGAAACATGAGGAGAAGCAAGCTGCACCATGTCTCCAAGATGCTAGGCATCCTGCGATAGGCAAAGCAGCCCCATGGAGATATGAATGTCATCTTCAATTGGTCTTCAAGAGCAATCCCTATTTGAAAGTAACCTAAAAACCCATCCATAATGAAATACCTCTCATGGCCAGTCACCTGATTCAAAATCTCATCCTGAAACGGAAATGGGTAGTGATTCCTCTTGGTCACAACATTCAATGGTTTATAATCGACACACACCTGCCATCTCCCATTCTTTTTAGGAGTGATAACCACTGGGGAAACCCACTCTGATTCCTTTATGGGGTATATAATACCTGCATCTAGTAATTGATTGATCTTCTGCCAAAGGGGTTCCTTTTGAATTTCACCCAATCTCCTTAGCTTCTGTGCCTTAGGTTTGTATCCTTCCTTGAGGGCTATTTTGTGCTCAACACCCTTGGCTCCTCTCAAATCTTTATACTCCTTTGCAAATAGGTTTGGAAAATATGCACACAACTGGACATAACTTTCTTTCTCCTTCTTGGTCAAGTCTCCACTTAGCATATGGACCACCTCTTCAGTACCCATGGCATGCACCGGTGCTTGCACCCCCTCTTTCGCACAAGGTTCTTCCACAGTGACCCCAAACAATTCAGCATCAATCTTGATCATATCATCCTCGCTTTCTTCTTCCTTTGTATCTGTATAGCTCTCATCATAGGCCGTTTCTCGCCATCATAGGATGGAAATGGCTTTCTTTGGTCTTCAAATCATACACCACTTGTCTTCCTTTCTCTTTATCAGGTGAGGTAAAAAAATTTCTTTCCCAATCATATTTGGCACCTATAATTGCCAATAGCCATGACCTACCCAAGATGATAGGATATGCGTTATCCCTAGCTTTCATCACAAAGAAGTCGATCAGGCACTCTATGCCCATCACTTTCACTCTCACATCTTGGGCCATGCCCAAACACCTAGCTTTAGCATGGTTAGCCATCCTCATGTGAACAATTGACTTGGCTACCGCCTTGACCCCTGTTTCCTTCATCGCAGATTTCTTCATAACGCAAACTGCGTTCCCCCATCTATGTAGGCTTGAACCTACATCCTTTTCTCGATGACATCATCCACCAAAGGAAGAACATCCGTCGGGCTACCTACCCTGAGTGCCATATTTTGCACCACCTGCACATTGCCTGTTGGAGCTATATATGGCTCACTCTACTCAACTTGGTCTCACCTATATATTTGTATCTTGTCCTCAATATGAATCAGTTTTTGGGAGCGTACATGGTGTGTCTCTTGTCTCGTCTCTCTCTCTCTCTCTCTCTCTCTCTCTCTCTCTCTCTCTCTCTCTCTCTATATATATATATATATATATATATATATATATATATATATATATATCGCAACATGGTATTAGAGCGGTAACGATCACGCGCTGATTCAATTCATGGTGACAAAATAGTATGTGTATGCGATTCGCATGGAAGATTCAAAATTGCTACAAATTTTATTTTTTGAGGATTGATTCTTGTTAACTATGGTTGTTTTGTATTAAGAAGAATATGATTAGTGTTTTTTGTGGTGTTTATTGCTGATCGATATAATAAATCATTGATTAGGTTTTCTTGTTGATTTGTTTTTTGACACCCTGAACTTCTTCTCAAATTTTGGGGCTCTTCTGCTCAAAATTTGGAAAAACGGGAGCGTGCGTCTTCGTGAAGCGTCTGTGATTGTTTTCTAATTTTGGCGTTGACTTTTTCGAGAAAATTTAGCTTTGTTCATATTGTGGCCATCAATCTTGCGTCTCATGTCACTCTATTTTGAGAACTCTCGTCTCACGTCACTCTATTTTGAGGACTCTTTTATTATTGGCGTCTCCTTTTCCCTGCTTTTTCGAATGATGTCTCTCACATCTTTGGACGTGTATTGAGCATCCTTCTTTCGTTTATCGTTGATAGAACCCAATTGTCATATTTCTTTCGTCCTCAATTGCAGCCTTCACCATATATGGTGTGCAGATTCTGCGATCTTATCTTATACGTTTTTAGCGTGCAAACAAGAAGGAAAATGAGAACTCCTATAGCCTTTCACACACGACACCGTTGGAAAGAAACACCACAAAGCTGTGGAAAACACCTATGTCAAACACCTATGTCAAACACCTGTAGAGCCGTGCGGAAAACAGTCCTAACCCGAACCATGATTAAAATTGATGAAAACCAAGACCATAAAGATGAAGCTTGTGTTGTGTAGACCTCTGTAGAGTATCCATATGCTTAATTCCGACACTAGAAGAGAGAGTTACAAGCTTTCAAAGATGGGGATCTCTCTCAAAAGCTCCAAAAAAGGTAGTCTCTGTTAGGAAAAAGGGTGTCCACGAGCCCTCACAAGCAAGGCCAAGAAGATCCATTAGCTCCTTTGATACATCCTTAGGGGGTACCCACTCCCCCCCTTATACCCTCCAATTTCCACTTTCGCCCCCCCCATGTGGGATTACTCCATTGCCACTTGGCACAATCATCCCACCTCCCTAACTTCTCAAAAATTTCCATCTTCTCCCAAAGCATGAGGGGACTTCTCGGACAATTTTCCCCGAGGCATACCTTGCTGCTCTGGTCACCGAACGACCCACCGTACCACATGGCTCAAAGCCCATCACCTCTGCTATCTCCAAAAATATAAAACTTCAGCATTTCTAATCTTAGACCCCCAAGTTGGCCTAGTTGTCCTTGTCGCATGTACCCGCACTCACCTTCTAAGTTAGCCTAGTTGTCCTTGTCGCATGCACCCACAATCACCTTCTAAGTTGAGACCGCTTGCTTTGGATGCTCATAATTCATGATGTACAAGTTCGATTCACAAGCTGTTAAGAAGGACTGAAAACCCTTATTAAAAACCATATTTTGGAGTCTCGAACAACCCAAAACATCAGCACTCAAGCTTGGCAAAATCACACCTTTGTACATGATTTTTTAGAAGGTTACTTTCAAGACTTATAGGGCTATGTACACATATATACATGAGGCTAGTGGGCAAGCTTTTTAGCATGGATTAGTGACTTTATCTTCATCCAAAAAATGTCTCACATAGCTTGCCAATCCCACGTAGCCTGCTTAGTCATTCATGACAAGGAGAGGTGTCTTGTCTAGGGTGAACAACTGCTGCATTTCATCCCCAGAAACCTCATCCACTTTTCCAGATGTCTCTGCATTGTCTTCTTTTATTGATAGCATTTCCTCAGTCACAATTGTCATTAAACGTGCCACATACTTCTTCAATTTGTAACCATTAACACGGTATTTATGCTCTGAGCCATTTAAGTTTGCCAATTGATATGTGCCATTTTCAAATTTATTTACAGTAGTAAAAGGGCCTTCCCACTTAATTTGAAACTTTTTCTGGAAAGTATTGTCCAGTTTACTATTGTACCGCAACACAAGATCACCCTTTTCAATTCCTTTATCCTTGACGCATTCATTGGCCTTCATTTGAGCCTTCTTTGACACTTCTTCATAATGACTTGAGGCCAAAATTCTATCTAACTGCAAGCATTGTAAATCCAACAACCTTTTTTGCCAAGCATCTTGCTGCTCTTCGCCTTCTAATGACAACCACGTAAGTGCGGGGATTTCCAGTTCAATGGGCAATAAAGCTTCCTTGCCATAAATCAAGTGATAAGGAGAAAACCCTGTGCTTGTGATAGCAGTTCTATAAGCCCATAGTGCACAAGGCAACTCTGAATCCCAAGTCTTCCCATTGGTCTGAGTCATTTTTGTGAAGATATTCACTAACTCTCCATTGAATCTCTCATTAAGACCATTGCATTGTGGATAATAAGGAGAAGTATACCTATGTTGTATATTAAGCTTTCCACAAAGGAAATCAAACAACTCTCCTCTAAATCCTGGTCCCCGATTAGAAAGTAGTTCCAAAGGCACACCAATCTTGCAGCATATATCTTCGTACACAAACTTTTCCATTTTTTTAATGGTAATCTGTTTGATAGCCTTAGCCTCTCCCAACGTGACAAATAATCCACTACTGTCAGAATGTAAACATTTCTTTTACCAGTCATGGGTAAGGGTCCAATGGCATCAAGACCCCATTTTTCAAATACATCAAAAGCTCAAATCGTCTTTTGAAATTAAGGCTTCAAAGTTCTCTTCCCCATCTTCTCGCAAGACAAACAAGACTTGCACCAATGGTTCACATCCCGCTGGACACTCGGCCACACATAGCCTTCTTGTAAAATCTTATGTAGCATAATTTTCATGGCAAAATGTCCTCCACAGGATCCTTCATGGTTCTCTTCCAAAATCTTATAGATTTCTTCTTTCCAGGGCACACGTTCAAATCTCTTCCTCTCATATAAAGTACATCATCAAGCATTTTGTACTTTTTGGCTCTTCTCATAAAAGCATACTTTTTGGATGATGGAAAATCTTCAGGTAAAATACCTGTAAGCAGAAAATCCACTTCTTTTGATACCACTTCTCTTCCATGATATAGAGGGACATCAGCCTTCAACAAAAACACAGAAGTGATCATTTCTTGGGCAACATCATGAGCTTCTTCATTTTGAGACCTCTCAATATGTTGTAAACTCCATGCCTCAAACTTTTTAAGCAAAGATTTCACTTTGAAACACAAATTTTTCAGCTTAGGGTTCTTATTCTTCCACACTCCCAATACCTGCTTCACAACCAACAAGGCATCTCCTTTGACTTGCAGGCGTTTAATTCCCAACTGTAAGAAAATGTGCAGACCACCCTCAAGGGCCATGTACTCTGCTGCATTATTACTTTTCGCATCAAGCTTTAACCCTTGTTTCCTCACAATATTTCCTTGCGCATCATAGACAAAAATCCCTCCAGAAGCAGCTTCATGACTTCTTCGATAAGAGCCATCAAAATATAACAGTGAAGCATTGGATATAGCAGGAGTTTTGACCTTCTTCCTTTGCACCACCTCTTCCTTAACCAAAATAGGAGTCTCTTTGTAAGTGTTAAATCTGCCAGGGTAGCCCGAGTACTGTCTTCCACCAAAAACGTGAATTGAAATTTGTGCAGTTCTATAACCCATTTCATCATTGTCTTTGACGTATTTTAGTTATTAAACTAATGAGGCAGCAATGAATAGCTGGTGAGAAAAGTGAACGAATTTTGCAATAGGTAATGCCTGAATCATCTGCAAGCATAGACCATACTGATCATCACCAACTCAATCTCTGAGTACTATTTTCATGAGGGGTTTTAACTCGGCTAGCATAATAATTATGCTTCATATATTTGGACTCCTTCCCTCTTTGCAATAACATAGCCCCAATGGAATCATCTCCAACTGACGGGTTAACATAAAATTCTTTCTCCCAATCAGGAGCTTGCATAATAGGCAGTGTGCTCCAAATTTATTTGACCTTATTGAAAACTTCTTCACAGTCTTGTTTCCACTCCAATGGATCATTTTTAACCACTTCCTGTAGTGGGTACAGTAACCGTGATGCAAAGGTATGAATCGAGACATATATTTAACCTTCTCAATGAAAGTAGCAAATTGTCTTGTATCCTTTGGGGATGACAGCAATAGTAAGGCTTCCACTTTCTCTGGATCTGCCTCAATCCTATTTTATGAAATCACATGTCCAAGAAGCTTCACCCTTGGCTGCGCCAAATGACATTTTTTGGGGTTTAACTGACCCTTGCATTCATCATACCTTGCAAACTTCATTTCAAGCTTCTGGACATGCTCTTTCCTTGAACTGTATACACTGAAATCATCTATGAACCCTTTGACAAACTTCCCAAGAAATGGAGCAAGGACCTAGTCTACTTTTCTTTCAAAGGCTCCTGGCCCATTTGTCAACCCAAAAGGAAGGCAACAAAAGTAGAAATAACCCCATGGCATGATAAATGTAGTCTTTTTCCTATCTTCAGGAGCAAGAATAAGCTGAAAGTATCCTGAATACCCATCACAAACACTGTATCTCTCAAAACCAGCCACTGCATCTAGCAATTGATCAATAAAAGGCAAAGGGTAAGGTTCTTTCTTGGTCACCGCATTTAGTGTCTTGTAATCAACACATACTCTCCAACGCCCATCTTTCTTTGGGGTGACTACGACAGGGCTCACCCATTCAGCATTATCCCCACTGGCACAATGAATCCTGCATCCAAAAGCTTATCCACTTCTTCCTTTAAGGCATTCATCTGCTCCTTGCCCATCCTCCTTAACTTCTGTCTGATTAGTTTTGCCCCTTCAACTAGCTCAACCTTCACAGGATCCCCAATAAAACCTCTTATTTCTTGATATGAGGTAATGAAAAGATTTGGAAACATGTCCAACATTTCTAAGTACTCCCTTCTTTCTCCGTATGTCAGATCAGCACTCAACATATTTTGAATCAACTCTTTCTTCACTGGCAGTTCTTATTTAGGTTGCATCAACTCTTCAAGTTGCTCTAAACGGCTTCAAGCATTTATATTCCCTGATAATTGTAGCACTTCACTAACTTCTCTCTATTCCTCGTCTAACAAGAAGAATGACACTTCACCCTCATCATCAGAACTTGAAGTAGTGCTACTTTTTGAGTCTTGAGAACTATCATCACTGGTAGTTTCATACTCATCACTCTCACTCAAATCTTCAAGTGCCATAGGTTTTTTGGTAGTCATATCAAACACCCTCTTTTCACCCTTCTTGCCATGCACACCGATTTTGCCCTTGCCCCAATCTTGCACGGCACCAGCAACTCTCAGCCAAGGTCATCCCAAAATGAGAGGAAAGGCTCCTAGACCAGCTGGCATAACATGAGAGTTCACCATAACTTTCACGTTAAAGACTGCAACTTCCAAATTCTTGATCATCTCCAAACATTTCACCTTCGCATGGTTTGCTAGTCGAATCCGAAACCCAGAGCTTCTGCATGTAATAAGACCCAGTCTCTCAACACATGGATTTGTGATCACACAAACGTGAGCACCTCCATCAATGTAGGCTTCTCCCATGCCTACACCTTTGTGCCAAGCATTCACCACAGGACAGATGTCGAGTAACTCTCCCACGGACAACACTCTAACTTATCCATGCCTCGGCTCTTTTTCTGGATTCACTAATGACTTCCACTTCCTTTTGAGTTTGGGCACCATATTCATCAATTGTCCAAAAGTACAATCTACTTTCTTCCCAATCAGGTCTTCCTTTAAACTGTAAGCTATTTGGCCTTCTCCCAAAGGCAAATATGCCACTTGAAATAGTCTACGAGGCTTTCTCTTTCTCTTGACTTTTGCATCGTCACCCTCCTTCTCCTTGCCTTTCTTTCGACTAGGCCTTGGTGCCGCATAACCTTCCCTCTCTCTTTTGCCTACTGGCAACACATCTGCATCTTTCTTTTCCACCTGCACAATACCCACATGACCACCAGAGGTTGAGGCTTGATTTTGTTGTCCAGTACCTTGATCTCCCCGTATATCCAATGCATAATCATTAGCTCTATTAGGAATCTTTTGAGGAAGTGGAAACATATCCCCTCCCCTCCTTGTCGTCTTTGGACAATAAGTGTTGATGTGGCCAAGCTCACCACAATTATAAAAAGTAGGAATGAACCTCCTCTGCAGCTCAAACCCACCTTGCCCACGACCATGGCTAGCATTAGGATGAGCTTCACATGCCTGAGCCATCCCTCTACCACGTCCACGACCATGACCACCTCCAACACCAAGAACGCTAAGTCGTAATTCCTGCATCATGGTCATCATGTCTTGCATATTTCGTTGTAACTGTTCAGTACTAGTAGCCCTTTGAATAGGTTAGCCTCCAGCTTCTGCTTGATTCTCCTCCTTTTCGCTACCATTATTTTTCTCAGGGACCGCTTTCCCGTATTCATTAAGCCTTTGAGATTTCCATTCTTTCTCTATGGAAATGGCGACTACCTCCTCGAAGGTGGAGGGCTTTTTGAGCTCAACTTTGAACTTCAAACTTTCTTTTAAGTTTTCCACAAAACAGTCTTTCTTTAACATGGATGGAGGGATCTTGTTTCCCAAAGATCGGGCCCATTTATCCCATAAACGGGTGAACTGCATGACAAAATCATCAACACTTTGACTAGCCCTTTGAGTGTATCCTAGAATTTCATGCCAAAATTCATCTGGCACTTCGATGGATCGGTATTGTGCCAAGAAATCTTGCTTTACATGATTGTAGTCCAAAACCACCCCTGGGTTTTGTGCTTGCATCAACTCCTCAAAATTGTGTAACCTAACTTTTTCCTCATCCTGTAAACTATATTGCAGTAGCCACAACAATATAGCTTGGTCTAGTATATTGCGCAGTAAGCAATTGATTTACAACTTTTCAATAAACGTCTGTGCATTTTCATTAGGCAATCCATGAAACTGTGGGAACTCGTCTACCATGTTTGATTGCCACAAAAACACTTACATGTGACGTCGAAAACTCAAGGGATGTCGATGGATCGCTCTAGTAGCTAATCCACCTCACACTGGGTAACCCGGTCCCCAGTGCTTGGTTTCACAAAACCTCACGACCCTCACAAAGGCTGCAATCCAAATTAAATGACCACCTCAAATACTTCCCACAAATAGCACATACATAGGCGGTTGTCCATAAGGACCTACATCCCTTTTACATTCTCTACCTACCTAGTGGATAAATTTTGCAAAAATTGGAGCATATGAGGATTTCTCCTCAGTGGAGGCACCAAAATGATATTAGTGTGCAAACAAGAAGGAAAATGAGAACCCCTATAGCCTTGCACACACCACACCATCGGAAAGAAACACCAAAAAGCTACGGAAAACAACTATGTCGAACACCTGTAGAGCCGGGCGAAAAACACTCCTAATCCAAACCATGATTAAAATTGATGAAAACAAGGACCATAAAGATGAATCTTGTGTTGTCTAGACCTCTGTGAGTATTCATATGCTTAATTCCGACACCAGATGAGAGCGTTACAAGCTTTCGAAGATGGGGTCTCTCTCAAAAGCTCCAAAAAAGCTAGTCTCTGTTAGGAAAAAGGGTATGCAGGGAATTGCATCTATTAAAAGGGTATTTTTTTGGCTCTTATCCCAAGGGATTTTTCTCTCTCTTCTTAGCCGACATGGTTCTTTCCTTGAGCACCTTTTAATTGGTCCAATTTCGGCCTTTTTTGGGTCAAAAATGAGCTGTTGGCCACTTTTTGACCAAGGCAAGTGGAAAATGTTGAGAGAGAAGGAGAGAACACAGAAGTAGAACCCCAAAGTGTGTAGAATACACACATGAGATGATGTATATATAGAGGGGACCTGGGTGCCATATATAGAGAAGCCATATATTGAGTAGCTTCACATATAAGCTCAACACCCCCGCTCAAATAAGGGTCCCTAACTGTGGATGAAAAAAACCCTTGGGGGATCAAGGGAAAAACCCACAGCTCTATATACACCCACTGTTATATTTTAAAAATCATTGAATATACAAATGTTTACGAGGAGCTACATCACTCCTTTTACAATGAATGTTTTATGAGGAGTTACATTACTCCTATCAAATACAATAATGAATACAAAGGTTCAATAAAGAGGTGTAAAAGCTATCGATTAGCTTGTAATCAAAAGTGTCTCTGTGAATCTGCTGTGTAGCTTGTCATCAATATCGCATCACCAAACATGTCTTCATGTTGTCATCAATATGGCATCACCAAACATATCTTCATAAATCTTTTATTGTCACCAAGTTTGTCTTCATAAAATCAATTCTTTGATCAATCCTACATAGATCATAGACTCCAAAAAAAAACATGTCATGAAAATTATTAGCATCGTTAATGAAATAATTACGTTCACAATGCCATAAGAGATGGTTCGCGATGCCACTCTTTTGACGACATATATACGCACGACAACATATGGTACATAAAGTATAAACGTAAAAGTACAAAATGTGTAATTACGTGATACAAATGATATGTGTATATACTACATAAAACAACATTTATCAATGTAGTGATCAATGAATACCATCAAAGTATTAACAAAATATCATCATTATGTCAATAAAAATGAATAAATGATCATGGTATCAACGAAAAGCATCATGATATCACCGAGAATAATCATTGTATCAACGAAACAACATCATGGCATCACCGAGAATAACCATGGTATCAACGAAATATCATCATGGCATCACCGAGAATAACCATGGTATCAACGAAATATCATCATGGCACCACCAAGAATAACCATGGTATCAATGACATATCATCATGGTATCAACGAAAATCACCATGACCAAAGTATTAACAAAACATTATCATGGTACGATCAAAATCACTATGGTATCAATGAGAAATTATCAATAAAACGACGTAAACTATATCTCTAAAAGAATAATTATAGGAGAATCAATGAACGAGTATATCATATAACAAAAGATCATGTACCAACAGTAGCTCGATAGAATTTGGACGATCATCAACGGCTCGACTGAATCGGAACGATGTGTAACTGGCTTCTGCAGCAAAGTTACGTCAGTAACAAATATATGATTGATGAAGAAAAATATAATTGAGAAGTTTTCAATTATGAGAAAAATCAAAAGCAAAAAGTAAAATTTTGATTTTCAAACATATTCGCAGTCTGAGACGATAACCCAAAATTGGTGCAGAATTTAGAGAAACTTTCTTCTGCAAAGTTATAGACCACATCGATTCCAATCCCCATCGCAGGTAGTTTCTTCTGCAAATTTGTAGAACACATCGATTCCGGTCTCTCACGCGGGTAGTTTCTGCAAAATCGTTTTCAATAAGCAGAAAAATAAAAAATAAAAAACGGAAATTGCTTTTTAGGTATGTACGCAGTCCGCGAATGATAACTCAAAATCGGTGCAGAATTTGAAAACACTTTCTTCTGCAAAGTTGTAGACCACATCGATTTCGGTCTTTTCCATGGGTAGTTTCTGCAAAATCGTTTTCAATAAGCACAAAAAACAAAAACAAAAAGCGAAAATTGCTTTTCAGGTATGTACGCAGTCCGCGAACGATAACTCAAAATCGGTGCAGAATTTGATAACACTTTCTTCTGCAAAGTTGTAGACCACATCGATTCCGGTCTTTTGAACGGGTAGTTTCTGCAAAATCGTTTTCAATTAGCAGAAAAATCAAAAACAAAAAGCGGAAGTTGTTTTTCAGGTATGTACGCAGTCCGCGAACGATAACTCAAAATCGATGCAGAATTTGAAAAAACTTCCTTCTACAAAGTTGTAGACCACATCGATTCCGGTCTCCTTCGCGAGTAGTTTCTGCAAAATCGTTTCCAATTAGCAGAAAAATCAAAAACAAAAAGCGGAAGTTGCTTTTCTGGTATGTACGCAGTTCGCGAACGATAACTCAAAATCGGTGCAGAATTTGAAAAAACTTTCTTCTGCAAAGTTGTAGACCACATCGATTCCGGTCTCTTTGGCGGGTAGTTTCTACCATATTGTTTCCAATTAGCAGAAAAATAAAAAACAAAACACAAAAGTTGTTTTTCAGGTATGTACGCAGTCCGCGAACGATAACTCTAAATCGGTGCAGAATTTGAAGAAACTTCCTTCTGTAAAGTTGTAGACCACATCGATTAAGGTCTCTCAAGAAGGTAGTTTCTGCAAAATCGATTTTGGTCAGGAGAAAAATCGAAAACAAAAAACGTACTGCTCTGATACCATGTTGAGAGAGAAGGAGAGAACACAGAAGTAGAACCCCAAAGTGTGTAGAATACACACATGAGATGATGTATATATAGAGGGGACCTGGGTGCCATATATAGAGAAGCCATATATTGAGTAGCTTCACAGGGCAGCTGGTGTGGACTGAAAATGGTGGACCCTCTCTCCCCCAAAGTCCGCGAGCCCTCACAAGCAAGGCCAAGAAGCTCCATTAGCTCCGTGGATACACCCTTAGGGGGTACCCACTCTCCCCCTTATACCCTCCAATTTCCACTTTCTCCCTCCCATGTGGGATTACTCCATTTCCACTTGGCACCATCCTCCCACCTCCCCAACTTCTCAAAGATTTCCAGCTTCTCCCAAAGCATGAGGGGACTTCTCGGACAATTTTCCCCGAGGCATACCTTGTTGCTCCGACACCGAACGACGCATTGTATTCTTTCTAATGAAGACGGTCTTGATTTTGACCCAGCCTGCATGTCTTTAATTGAATACTCTCAACCTCAAGAACGACGTAATGCTGGTCATGATACAGCTATGATTTCATAAGAGGAGACTGAGTCACAACAGATGGAACGTGTTTTTTATGCTCGAAGGCGTCCGTTTCAAAGAGAAAACCGCAGAGGTGGCCGTCGTGGTAATATTTTCTCTCGTCTCAAATTTCCTAGTAAGCAATGTTCTTACTGCAACATAAATGGCCATACTGAAGATGATTGTTGGGTACGGCAATATGATGAAGAACACCATATTACCTCGAAACATCCATGACGTTTATCTAGAGACTCTGCTTCTTCTTCTTGTGAATATTGTGGACGATATGATCATCCCACTCATATGTGCTATAAGCATCGATTCCACACAGATCGTAATAGAGCATATGCTACTGAACATCGAAACAACATTGTACCAAAAACAAGCTGCATCCAATGTTCAGTTGCCCTAGACAGAATACTTCATGTACGTGACGATTCACTTTTTATTGTTGATTCTGGTGCTACAGGAAATCTGACATATCAGTCTAAGTGGATCCATAACTATCATCCACTACCAGTTCAACGTGTTGTTTATCTTTTTGCCTGATGATATTACTTGTCAAGTAAAGGGTATTGGAGATTTATATCTTGGTACCTTATCTTCTTCCACTCGAATTTTGCGAGGAGTATTATATGTACCAGATCTTCAACATAATCTTCTTTCAGTTGCTAGACTTTTTGATCTTGGTCTCTTTGTGGGATTTGATCATACCCAATGTCGAATTGAGAAAGATGGACAGACTATACTCACCGCTGCTCAAAATGGTAACTTGTTTGAACTCTCTCTAAATGATGCTGTAGCAAATGTTGTTACTGCTCCAGGTGATCATGATTGCAAAGTATGGCATCACCAGTTTATTCATGTTGATTTCTCAAAACTCCTTGATCTTCAGCGTGGTGACCTTATTCATGTCATGGATCTTAAAGCTCATCCCCATATGGGAATTTGTGAGTTTTGTGCTCTTGGGAAACATAATCCTAAACCCTTTCCTCTTTCAAGTACAACTCATTCTAATTACAGATTGGATGTTGTTCATACTGATATATGTGGACCTCTACCTTCTTCGAGATCTCAATTTCCCTACTTCATTACTTTCATTGATGATTTCTCACGGTATAAAACTGTATTTTTACTTAGACAAAAATCTGAGGCCTTATCTGATTTCAAAAAATTCCACAAGGCTGCGGAACTTCAAACTGGTTGTCACCTTAAGAAGCTTCATAGGGACCATGGAGGCAAATATGTTTCTTGAGAGTTTGTGAATTACTGTGTTGAGAGTGGAATTCATCATGAACACACTATTCCATATTCACCTCAACAGAATGGCGTTGCTAAACGAAAAAATCGAACTATTCTCAATGTTGAAAGATGTATGCAACTTCATTCTAGTTTATCTGGTGTTTTTTGGGCTGAAGCTACTTTTCCAACAATATTTATTCAGAATCACCTTCCTACTACTTTGAACCCTCTAGTAAGATACCCATCATCACAACATGGACAGGTGACATTCCTTCTGTATCTCATTTCAGAACCTTTGGATGTATTGCTTATATATGTTCCCAAAGAAACACGAACAAAGCTTGATGCTCCTGGTCTTAAAGTTATTTTTATTGGATATTCTAACGCTTCCAAAATCTATAAATTCTATGACCCTTTCTCCAAGAAAGTAATTGTGAATCCTGATGCTACTTTTAACGAACAGCTTATGGGAGGCTCATGGTCCATGGATGATTCTGATGATACTAAATCATTGATTCAGGATTTTCCATTTCTTTGAGATGGTGAAACTCTTCCTATAGAGAAACTTTCCTCTTCACAAACATCCATTCCGAATGCTTCCAATGATGATATTGATATTTTTGTTGATTTGCCTATTGATTTTGAACATGGCTCATGTCATGTTTATGATGATGATATTGTTGATAATGTTGTTTCTACTTCTGAAGATCCCATTACTTATGATGAAGCTATCTGTTCACCACAAACGTATCAATGGAAAGAGGCTATGGAAGCAGAGTACCATTCTCTTATCTCTAAAGGTACATGGATACTAACCGAATTACCTCTTGGTCGTAAACCTATTAAGTGTAAGTGGATGTATAAGACAAAAGTAAAAGCAGATGGATCTTTTGACAAATTCAAGGCACGTTTAGTTGCAAAAGGTTACTCCCAAGTAGCTGGTGTTGATTATCAAGAGACCTTTTCACCAGTTGTTCGCATTACAAGTGTTCGAGTTTTATTGGAATTTGCTGTTCAATTTGATTTAGAAGCTCATCAAATGCATGTGCGAACTGCTTTTCTTAACGGTGACTTGGAAGAGGAAATTTATGTGGAACAACCACAAGGGTTTGCTATTCCAGGTAAAGAAGAACTTGTTGCTCAACTCTTGCGTTGCATTTATACACCCGTATAAAAGAAATTATACGTAAAAAACGTCAATATACGCCGTATTTCCGAATAATTACCGAACAACCGTATAAAACCGTTTTAGATCGAGATATTTTTCGATCGAAAACTATTTCGATCGAAAAGTATCTTGATCGAAAAATTGTATATATATACAATCGTCACCGTATTCGATCGAAAAGCATTGTGGACTTTTTTGGAGTTTGGAGAGCTTGGAGCTTCTGAGAGTTTGACAGATAGAGACAACGTCTTCGGTTTACAGCGGTTTTCAGGTATATTTTTAAATTTTCAGTAAATACTAACTTCTTTTTTGTGTTGTGCCAAACTTGTGTGGTGCAGTAGTTTCGGCTGTCACCACAAAGTTGGCTTGCAGGTCGTAGGCCACTTTGTGGTGTGTAGCCATATGGCTCACTCCAGAGGTGTGTAGAATATTGTTTCCTTTCCCGTGGTGTGTAGTATATCTCTCACCATAGAGATGAGTTAGGATTAGAGGTCGACTCGTGGAGTGTAGTAGGCATGATGCTACAACTCTCACTTCAGAGTGGCCTATAAAATTTACAATCTTAAAGTAAATCATTATTGATTATTCTACATAGAAGCACAGAGATTAACGTTCGTCATTTTAAGAGTGTAGAGATGCATACTTTATGCCCTCTTCATCTTAATGCGACTTTCGTTATTTTTGTGCTTGTATTTCTGTAGTAACATCATTGTTCATCAACAGATGACTTGGTGTTACTCTGAACGTAGATATATACAACAATTGATTTACATTTGAGATTGTTGAGCTGGTTTTGCTGATGGTTGTGTTGTGCCTTCCACACACTCCATTAGAAATAGCTTATAAAATTTACAATTTTAGATTAAGTTTTTATGTCATATGTGTTACATAGAAATACAAGCGTTACCACTCTTTATATTAAGAGTGAAGAGATGCATATTTTTATGCCCTCTGCATCTTAATGTGACATATTGGTTACTCGTGTGTTTCATATTCCAAAAGAACATCATTTTTCATCATTAAATGACTTGGTGTTGTTTTGGACGTAAACACATATGATAGGTAACTTACATCTGCAATTGTTAATTTATCCGCCGCTGATAGTTGTGTTGTGAGTTCCACACACTTTATCAGGGATTAGATTGATAAAAACTATCAATCTATACTACAACAACATCTAGGACTTGTGCTAAGAATATCTCACACTAGGTGAGCTATTCACATGTACGATTTTCCAACCCGTTAGATGTAATTTCTTTCATCATCTCACACTTCTGCACATAGCAGGGTCCAGTTCTTGTGCTGAGAGCATCTCACACTCCTAGCCTGTTTCTCTCTCTCTCTCTCTCTCTCTCTCTCTCTCTCTCTCTCTAATTTAATTTTCATGGTCGATTCGTACAATGTTTTTTGTAATCATAAGATTTTCTCTTTAATTTACAATAATTTAATATTGTTTAATAAATTTGAATCATCATTTAATGTATATAGTGTTGAGCTTATATGTGAAGCTACTCAATATATGGATTCTCTATACATGGCACCTAGGTCCCCTCTATATATACATCATCTCATGTGTGTATTCTACACACTTTGGGGTTCTATTTCTCTACTCTCTCTTTGTCTCTCATCATGGTATCAGAGCAGTACATTTTTTATTTTTATTTCTCTGCTAATTGAAAACGATTTTGCAGAAACTACCCACGTGAGAGACCGGAATCGATGACAACTTTGCAGAAAAAAGTTTTTTCAAATTCTGTATCAATTTTGAGTTATCGTTCGCGTACTGCGTACATACTTGAAAAGCAATTTTTGCTTTTTGTTTTTGATTTCTCTGCTAATTGAAAACGATTTTGCAGAAACTAATCGCGAGAAAGATTGGAATCAATGTGGTCTACAACTTTGCAGAAAGAAGTGTTTTCAAATTTTGCACCAATTTTGAGTTATTGTTCGCGGACTGCGTACATACCTGAAAAGCAATTTTCGCTTTTTGTTTTTGATTTCTCTGCTAATTGAAAACGATTTTGCAGAAACAAGTTGCGAGAGGGACCGAAATCGATGTGGTCTATAACTTTGTAGAAGGAAGTTTATTTTAAATTCTGCAATGATTTTGAGTTATCATTCGCGAACTGCGTACATACCCGAAAAGCAACTTCCGCTTTCTGTTTTTGAGTTTTCTCCTGATTGAAAATAATTTTGCAAAAACTACCCGCCTGAGGGACCGGAATCCATGTGGTCTACAATTTTGCAGAAGGAAGTTTTTTTAAAAATTCTGCACAGAGTTTGAGTTATTGTTCGCAGACTGCGTACATGTCTGAAAAGCAAGTTTCGTTTTATGTTTTTGATTTTTATGCTAATTGAAAACAATTTTGCAAAAACTACCCGTGCAAAGGACCGGAATCGATGTGGTCTACAACTTTGTAGAAGAAACTAGCCACTGCAGGCATCGGAATCGATGAGAAACTATTTGCTTAAGTTATTGTAATCGATGTGGTCTATAACTTTGCAGAAGAAAGTTTCTTTAAATTCTGCACCGATTTTGGGTTATCGTCTTGGACTGCGAATATTTTTGAAAAACAAAATTTTACTTTTTGCTTTTGATTTTTCTTATAATTGAAACCTTCTCAATTATATTTTTTCCTCATCAATCATATATTTGTTACTGACGTAACTTTGCTGCAGAAACATATCGTTCCGATTCAGTCGAGCAGTTGATGATCCTCCAAATTCTATCGAGCTACTGTTGGTACATGATCTTTTGTTATATGATATACTCGTTCATTGATTCTCGTATAATTATTCTTTTATAGATATAGTTTACTTCGTTTTATTGATAATTTCTCGTTGATAACATAGTGATTTTGATGGTACCATGATGATGTTTTGTTAGTACTTTGGTCATGGTGATTTTTGTTGATACCATGATGATATTTCATTGATACCATGGTTATTCTCGGTGATGCCATGATGATGTTTCGTTGATACCATGGTTATTCTCGGTGATTCCATGATGATATTTCGTTAATTCCATGGTGATTTTTGTTGATACCATGATGTTGTTTCGTTGATACCATGGTTTTTCTCGTTGATACCATGGTTATTCTCAGTGATACCATGATGTTGTTTCGTTGATACCATGGTTATTCTCGGTGATGCCATGATGTTGTTTCGTTGATACAATGATTATTTTCGATGATATCATGATGCTTTTCGTTGATACCAAGATGATTTATTCATTTTTATTGATACAATAATGATGTTTTGTTAATAATTTGATGATATTCATTGATCACTACGTTGATAAATGTTGTTTTCTATAGTATATACACATATCATTTGCATCACGTAATCATGCATCTTGTACTTTTACGTTCATACTCTATGTACCATATGTTTTCATGCGTATATATGTCGTCAAAAGAGTGGCGTCGCGAACCATCTCTTATGGCATTGTGAACGTAAATTATTTCACTAACAATTTTCATGACTATGTTTTTTTGAGTCTATGATCTATGTAGGATTCATCAAAGAATTGATTTTATGAAGACAAACTTGGTGACAATAAAAGATTTATGAAGATATGTTTGGTGATGTCATATTGATGACAACATGAAGATATGTTTGGTGATACGATAGTGATGACAAGCTACATAGCAGATTCATGGAGACATTTCTGATTACGAGCTAATCGATAGCCTTTACACCTCTTTATTCAACCTTTGTATTCATTATTGTATTTGATAGGATAGGATTAATGTAACTTCCCATAAAACATTCATTGTAAAAGAAGTGATGTAGCTCCTCATAAAATATTCATTGGAAAAGGAGTGATGTAGCTCCTCATGAACATTTGTATAGTCAATGATTTTTATAATATAATGGTGGGTGTATATAGAGATGTGGGTTTTTCCCTTGATCCCCCAAGGGTTTTTTCATCCACAGTTAGGGACCCTTATTTGAGCGGGGGTCAAACAAACCATTGGACAGATCATGAAAACCTTTCAAGAACTGAAAAATCCTACAATTACTTCCTTGCCAAACATAGCTGAGCACATACATCTTGTGCAACAGCTTTACATGGAGTTCAATAGCAAGGAAAAGTTAGAAAGAGCAGCAAAGCGTGCAAGAGTGGAAGCCAGCTCTTCTGAAGCTGCTGTTGAACCAGAAATCATTCTTCGAACAGAGCCTGCAACGTCATCCGTTGCTACATTAGACCTCTCTCAACTACCACCTATTTTACACCTTTTACCCGACACAGCCATCTTCAATATCCAAGCTCCACAGCTGGGAGTTGGAAGATGGGCACATGTGAAGCGTGTGGGTGTCACACATCCCACTTTCAAAGATAAAGTGTATGCTGCAAAAGTGTTCAAAGTACACTTACATGGGTCCACCATGGAGCAACACGTCAAAGACGAAGCAACAATTTTGGATATTTTACATCAAGGTATTATCTCCCCTCTTGTCATGGTGCGCCACGTGGAGCGACCAATGCTCATTTCACGATTTTGGGATGGCGGCCATGTGGAGAAATGGATCAAAGAATGCACTGCAGACGGTAGCCAACATGTCATTCGTGATTATGTACTCACTGCAGGAATAGTAGAGCTATTCCAGGAGAATATTTTGCAGATCATCAATGCTCTCCTCCAAAGTCTGAAGTATATACATACACATAACTACCTCCACAATGATCTACACTCTCAGAATATGATGCTGCATTTTGGTGAAAAAGGTGTTTACACTGACATTGTGGATTGAGGTTCATGCACCAAAACAAATACGACAGCCGGTTTTCCTCCTCTACGCGATATGCAGATAGAAACTAGAAAACAATATGAGAGAGATTATCAATGGGCAGCCCCCGAATGTATATCTAGTAATCCTCCCTCTTGGACGAAAGCTATGGATATTTATTCCATGTGTTATACATGTAAACGCATTTTGAAGTGCTTACCAGAGCCCCAAGAACAAAGCAAGAGACCTTTTTTGAGTAATGTACTTGCTCATCTTGAAACTGGCAAGCGCCAAAACCCCAAAACCAGGCCTAATGCTTTTGATCTCTCCTTATGTCTAAATGGTGCCCATAGAGTGGGTTACAACATTGTAATGACATCTGGCTTACGACGAGCTAATGATTAATGAAAACACGGTCTCATGATTTCATCATTGTTTTACTTTTGGTGTCAGATTTAATTGTATGTTTAATGGAACAAAATATCTATGTTTGTCATTCGATATACTGTCCAATGTCAAATTAATTGAATGGGTATTTAAAAGTAATGACATGTTCACCTGATATGCAGATATGGAAGAAGAACTCAACCACGCTGAAGCTCAGGAAATTTTTAACACTACGTTGGTAATGGGACACTTTTATGTCCTGGGACACTTTGATGTCCTGTTAAGTGACCATTTTCCTTGAATTAAGTCAAGAGTTTCAAAATGGATTTAGAGGTGCTATCTGTCTAGAAAGTTGTCTCATGAGCTGAAAAAAGCTTGACATTTTTTTGGAATATCAATTCCATCTTTAACCTTGTCCTTGCACAACATTTCACAACCTAAAGTGTGTGAAAATACGGGTCCTGTTTTTGGCCTTTTTCAACTTTTTGCAACTATACCACTCTAGAATTCATGTTTGTGAGGTCTATAATGCTACAGAACTATCTTTAGTAGTCCTCAACGTGTTCTGATGCTTTTAGGGAGAAATAAATGTTAAAGTTGTAAGTTATGACCAAATTACAAAAATTGTCAAATCGTGTTTTTTAGCCAATTTTAGCTCTTCTATGATTTTTTTGGTGGATTTCATGATAACCAAATGCAGTTTTGATTTTCTATGTCACATATTGTAACATAAAGCTAATATTCCTTGAGTTTTGGGGCACCTACTACCCTATTTTGCATAGTAGACAACGATGGTTGATTTTTTCAATTATAGAAGAAAACGAAATATTCTAGTATATCAAGTATAGCTTTTTCAATATAGTTAGTTTCTTGTGACAACTACATGCATTTTGTAGGTGGTAACCATATCTAGTCATAAGGATCAAATTTGGCTAGATATTGAATAGTTTCTATGGGATTCTACAACTCATAATGTTGAACCCAGTTTTTTCATGCATATATTATTTTTATTGAGCGTGGCTATAGAGACTTTGATGATGGGTTTGCAGAATGGTAAAAATTCAACTTTTTTGTACCTATTTCTTTTGGCAAAACAAAAAATAGTGAGTGAGAAGCAATCATATGTTCTGATCACCAACCCATTGAAGTTAACACTAGAATGGTAACCTAACAGAACATAAAAGTGTCCTTTCAGGGTTTTGAAAAAATTTTCCAAAACCATAGTAGATCCACTCATTTTGAAAAATCCTTTCATGAGCTTATAGTTCAATAACTACTACATATGGAAAAAATGAGAAACTTGTAATTTTTCTCATCCCTTGGTCACTACAAGCCTCCAAAGTTGATGGACCAGTGCATTTTTCCCAAAACAACAATTTCTTACGGTTGATTGCATATAAATAAGAGTGGAGATTTTTGTAGGACATGAGATAAAATGCACCGTTAACTTCAATGGGTTAGCGACCAAAACATATGGTTTCTTTTACCTCACTAAATGTTTTTGGGCAAAAAACATAGGTACAAAAAAGTGGCATTTTTGCTATTCTGCGGACCTATCATCAAAGTTTCTATAGTCACGCTCAATACAAATACTATATACATGTTTTCTTAGTTCCCTTTGGGCCTCTGGATTCAAAAGGAGCCATGGAGCATGTCAAAAGGATAATGGATCTCTTACAATTGGAACCTTGGGGGCAATGATAAAGTGCTAAATACAGCAAGCATGAAAAAAGTGGGTTTAGCATTATGAACTCTAGAAACCCATAGAAACTACTCAATATCTAGCCAAGTTTGTAGTCTATGATTAGATATGGTCACTACCTACAAAATACACACAATTGGCCTAAGAAACTAGCAATATTGAGAAAGTTATACTTGCTACTCTAAAATGTATCGTATTCTTCAGCAATAAAAAACTCAACCATCATCATATACGATGCTATATAGCATATTAGGTCCCCCAAAACTCAAGGAAGATTAGATTTATGTTATACATTACACTTGGATACTCAAAATTGAATTTGGATATCAAGAAAGCCACCTAAAAATATCATAAAAGTGCTAATTTTGGCCAAAAAACAGAATGATGCAATTCTTGTAAATTGGTCATAACTTTCAATTTTAACACTTAGCTCTCCCTACAAGCATCAAAACATGTTGAGACCTATGAAGGCCTAACCTCTATCCACATAAACATCACAAACATGAAGTTTAGAGTGGTATAGTTGCCAAAAATTGAAAAAAAGCCAAAAACAGGACCCGTTTTTTCACACAGATTAGGTTCAAAAATGTTGTGCAAGAGTAAGGTTAATGGTGAGATCGATACTCAAAAAAAAATGCTAAGTTTTTTTCAGCTCATAAGGCAACTTTATGGATATATAGCACCTAGAAATTCATTTTCATACTCTTCAAATAATTCAAGCAAAATGGTCACTTAGGACACAAAAGTGTCCAAGGACATAAAAGTGTCCTGTTACCATTCTAGTGTTAACTAGCGAATTTATCTCAAGTCCTACAAAAATCCCTAATCTTATTTTTATGCAACAAAACGTAAGAAATGACTATTTTGATGAAAATGTACAGGTCCATCAACTTTGGAGGCTTGGTGTGACCAAACGATGAGAAATTACAAATTTCTTTTTTTTTCCATGTGTAGTAGGCCTTGAACTATAACCTCATGAGAGCATTTTACAAAATGAGTGGATCTACTATGGTTTTGGAGGTTTTTTTCAAAACCCTAAAAGGACACTTTTATGTCCTGTTAGGTTACCAACCTAGTGTTAAAGAAGAACGAGTTAGATGTGACAAGCAGATCTTTCTACTATTGCCAACATTGAAGAAGATGAATCTGAGCTGCAGGGTGAACCATTAACCCTTAAAGAGTGCAAAAAGCTTTGCCCTAATCACTTTGTACGCCATCAACTATTTGAAATAAGTGGCAATGCAAAAGATACAGCTCCATTGAAGCTCTCTGATTTGCAACATAAAGGACTGGAACATGTATTGCTGCAAAGGTTTATACGACAAGAGATATGCCTACCAAACAACAACCAAGTAGCAATTTACTTTATCAAGCAATGCTATGTTCGATATGTTTTGTTGAAGAGAGTGGATTGGTCAGATTGTCCAGGCACTGCTGGCGTTGGACGTGGACGCATTGTAGAAAAGGTGGCAGCACGCAATGCAAATAATCCAAAGCCTCCTCGCAAGCGTACTATTGTTTTACTTCCTGAAGAGTCAGAAACACTGACTAAATTAGCCACCAAGGACAAGACCTTGCCAGCCAAGGAGAAACACCGGACATGCTTCGTGGCGGTATTCTTGAGCTTGAAATAGAGTTAAGTGATGCACAAGCAAAGCTTCAACGATATGAATCATTGTATGGACCTTTGCCAGATGATACTACCACTTCACATAAAGATGTTGCTCAACCATCCCCTAAGCTAGGAATTATAGATTTTACCATAGACGAACTTATAGCAAATCTATCAAACTCATAAGTCACTCAGAAGCTTTTTGTAATCTCACCATTATATCAAATTCTTTTCGATTGAGTAATTTCCCAGAACCTTGTTGTAATTTCAAACCTACATCGACTTTATGTAGTTTTTATTTCACAATATATTATCGGCAGTTTATATTTGAGTGTGAGTGAATATGTGCGTCTGAGAGAGAGAGAGAGAGAGAGAGAGAGAGAGAGAGGTTTTGATGTGAACGACAATGAGATAACACTTTCTTTCATCATATACAAAAACTTGTTGAGTAAGTATTACAATGGTACTCTCACAAATCATCTCCATCTTCAAAAACTGCAACCATATCATCTACTTCGTCCATATCTGAGCATTCTGAAACTATCTCCCATTCCGTATCATCATCATCATCAACTTCTACAGAACTAGCTTCATGCGTTTGGAAGACTCCATATTGCTTTTGAGCGGCTCTAGTTGCAATGTTTTGAGGCTTATAAATAAGTCTCATATTGCAAAAAACATACACCAAATCAGCAGCCCGTTTAGTATGAAGTCTGTTTCGCTTTTTAGTATGCACAAAGTCGAATGCTGACCAATTTCGCTCACAACTTCCACTTGATGCAGCTCTACTGATAAAACTCTAACTGCAATGTGTTGCAACTCCACTTTCTCTCCACCATACTCCTTCCACCATAAAGGTGCACTTGTTTTGCCAATGGCATCTATATGCCACGCATCATGAAACATACCAGTTCTGTTGGCATAATCTACTGGCTGATGAAAAGTTGTTTTACCATCTTCGTGCCCTAAGAGTTGGGAGCACACTGTTTTGAAGCCGGACATAACTTCTTTGTTGGCAGATTGTTGATGCATTTGAAACTTAGGATCCAATACAAAAGCCACACCATGAAATGGCGTATGCAACTGCACCCTACGCTTGTTAACAATTGTAATCATGGTAGCTTTATCCTTTGCACCAAAACTGACATTTTCTCTTAGCTTGCATGTAGCCTCTAACATATACAAGTAGACCCGACCAAAAATAAAAGAATCTGTGTCAACTGCTCTCAAAAGATCTACAAATGGCTTTGACACAGCTACTGTTCTTTCTACATTACGCCAAAAGACTGGCGAGTTTACTATTGGCGCACATCGACCAGCTGCTTCCTGATAACTTGGATACTTGCTGAGCCATCCATCCCATCTTCTGTCTACTAAGGTTTCCATCAATGCAGGCTTCAACTCTTGCAAAGCAGCAAGAACATAGTATATCGTAGCAAACCTTGTCGCGCAATATATTTGCAAAGTTTTATTTGGTGACTTTGTTCGAAAAAGAGCATACGAAAACTGGTTCTCTCTAATGAATTTCACCACATGATTTGCATCCCAATAAAGTTTGCTTCACACATGCCATTTTACCAATATCTTTTAAAAGAAAATTTAAAGTGTGAGCTGCACATGGTACCCAATAAATCTCGGGATACTTGACTTGAATAGCTCTTCCTGCTCCTTTGTAGTTGGCCGCATTATCTATAACAATAGCAGTCACATTCTTTTTTCCACCTGCCTTTGCAATTGCACGCTCATACACCCCTGCTAGGTAGGTGATAGTCTTCTCTTTCAATGAGCTATCAATTGCTTCCACGAACATAGCCCCTCTAGGGTTAATAAGCATTACATTGATTAAAGGTTTTTTCTGACAGTTAGTCCATCCATTCAATGCTATGGTGCATCCATATTCTAGAACTGTGCGTTTGAGAATGGCTTCAGTACCTTTTTTGACTTTATCAAGATATTCAGTTCGCATCTTGTTATAGTCAGGAAGCACAAATCCTTTTTGGGCTGTACTCATCAAAGCATCTTGAAATATTGGATTGCGCATAGCATTGAACGATATGCCACACGCAACAAATGCTTGTGTCTATTTTAAATGCAACTCAAGCAACCATTGTTTACCTAATGCTTCCGGCATTGTCTGTCCATTGGATGACGCTCTGCTGGATTTGCTTGTGCTGGGAACTCCTCCTGATGTAGAAGCATGTCCATGAAGAGGGTTCAATTGAGCTGCAAGAATCAACTTTACTTTGCGAGAATACATGGTAAATTTTTCATGAATATCTTTCGGTGGTGCCCCGCTCTTTAATTCTGGTTGCATTACCACTGAACTCGTGGCCACAAGATTTACATTTAAGTCGAGATGTATTTCTCCCAGCTTTCAACTCATGCACATAACTCCAGTCTTGTCCTTTCACCATGATGCACAAAAGTAATTTTCTAGTAAAAAAAAATTCAATGATCATTTTCATAATCAAAATCAATTAAACATTAAATTAATTTAACTAACAATGATTGAACGAAATTAAAATAATTAAAAATAATGATTGAACAAAAATACAATAATAAAAAACAATACCATTGGATTACATATAAATTGCATCGATTTATCTAAAGTGCAAGCTTGTAGCTTTAACACTAGGATGGTAACCTAACAGGACATAAAAGTGTCCTTTCAAGGTTTTGGGAAAAAATTCCAAAACCATATTAGATCCACTCATTTTGAAAAATCCTTTCATGAGCTTATAGTTCAATAACTACTACATATGGAAACAATGAGAAACTTTTAATTTTTCTCATCCCTTGGTCACTACAAGCCTCCAAAGTTGATGGACCATTGCATTTTGCCCAAAACAACAATTACTTACGGTTGATTGCATATAAATAAGAGTGGATATTTTTGTAGGACATGAGATAAAATGCCCCATTAACTTCAATGGGTTGGTGACCAAAACATATGGTTGCTTTTACCTCACTAATGTTTTTTTCAACACTTTGACTAGCCCTTTGAGTGTATCCTAGAATTTCATGTCAAACTTCATCTGGTACTTCGATGGATCGGTATTGTGCTAGGAAAGCTTGCTTTACACGATTGTAGTCCAAACCCACCCCTAGGTTTTTTGCCTGCATCAACTCCTCAAAATTGTGTAACCTACCTTTTGCCTCATCCTGTAAACTATATTGGAGCAGCCGCAACAATATAGCTTGGTCTAGTATATTGAGCAGTAAGCAATTGATTTCCAACTTTTCAATAAACGTCTGTGCATTTTCATTAGGCAATCCATGAAACTGTGGGAACTCCTCTGCCATGTTTGATTGCCACAAAAACACTTACATGTGACGTCGAAAACTCAGGGGATGTCGATGGATCGCTCCAGTACCTAATCCACCTCACACTGGGTA
Organism: Adiantum capillus-veneris; assembly: GCF_014529385.1. Lineage (NCBI taxonomy): Eukaryota > Viridiplantae > Streptophyta > Polypodiopsida > Polypodiales > Pteridaceae > Adiantum > Adiantum capillus-veneris. The sequence continues at coordinate 128,744,816 of NC_140959.1, forward strand.
ACCCGGTCCCCAGTGCTTGGCTTCACAAAAACTCACGACCCTCACAAAGGCTGCAATCCAAATTAAACGACCACCTCAAATACTTCCCACAAATAGCACATACATAGGCGGTTGTCCATAAGGACCCACATCCCTTTTACATTCTCTACCTACCTAGTGGACAAATTTTGCGAAAATTGGAGCATATGAGGATTTCTCCTCAGTGGAGGCACCAAAATGATGTTAGCGTGCAAACAAGAAGGAAAATGAGAACCCCTATAGCCTTTCACACACCACACCATCGGAAAGAAACACCAAAAAGCTACGGAAAACACCTATGTCGAACACCTGTAGAGCCGGGCGGAAAACAGTCCTAACCCGAACCATGATTAAAATTGATGAAAACCAGGACCAAAAAGATAAATCTTGTGTTGTGTAGACCTCCATATAGTATCCATATGCTTAATTCCGACACCATACGAGAGCGTTACAAGCTTTCGAAGATGGGCTCTCTCTCAAAAGCTCCAAAAAAGCTAGTCTTTGTTAGGAAAAAGGGTATGCAATGAATTGCATCTATTAAAAGGGGATTTTTTTGGCTCTTATCCCAAGGGATTTTTCTCTCTCTTCTTAGCCGACATGGTTCTTTCCTTGGGCACCTTTGAATTGGTCCAATTTTGGCCTTTTTTGGGTCAAAAATGAGTTATCGGCCACTTTTTGACCAAGGCAAGTGGGGAAAGGGGATGTCCGGTGGACCAAAAAGGTGGCTAGGCACCTGGGCCGCTGGTGTGGACTGAAAATGGTGGACCCTCTCTCCCCCAAAGTACACGAGCCCTCACAAGCAAGGCCAAGAAGCTCCATTAGCTCCGTAGATACACCCTTAGGGGGTACCCACTCTCCCCCTTATACCCTCCAATTTCCACTTTCTCCCCCCCATGTGGGATTACTCCATTTCCACTTGGCACCATCCTCCCACCTCCCCAACTTCTCAAAGATTTCCTGCTTCTCCCAAAGCATGAGGGGACTTCTCAGACAATTTTCCCCGAGGCATACCTTGTTGCTCCGGCACCGAACGACGCACCGTACCACACGGCTCGAAGACCATCACCTCGGCTATCTCCAAAAATAAAAAAATTCAGAAATTCTAATCTTAGACCCTCATGTTGGCCTGGTTTCCCTTCTCGCATGCACCCGCAATCACCTTCTAAGTTGAGACCGCCGGCTTTGGATGCTCATAATTCATGACGTACAAGTCCAATTCACAAGCTGTTAAGCACGGCTGAAAACCCTTATTAAAAACCATATTTTGGAGTCTTGAAAAACCCAAAACATCAGCATTCAATCTTGGAAAAATCACACCTTTGTACATGATTTTTTACAAGGTCACTTTCAAAACTTGCAGGGCTATGTACACATATATACATGAGGCTAGTGGGAAAGCTTTTTAGCATGGATTAGTGACTTTATCTTCATCCAAAAAATGCTTGACAACGTCTTCTCGCAACCAGATATGGCTATGACTATTCTCGGCAACGGCTTTCCTTGTGGCCAATGTTCTGTTCCTCCTTTCCAAGGCCAAGTATTTTGAGGGTGGAAAGCAAAGATGTTGTTAATTCTTGAAGGCGATGAACTCTTTGATGTTGTCCTTGGAAATTTTCTTTGTCTGCCTCAGCCTATTGATAAGGATCATGATAACGTGCTTATCAGTGAAGGACCTATATTTGAAGACTGGAATGTTGCGTATATGGATTGGCAACGACTTGATAAAGCAGCTCATCGGTATATTCTTTCTCCTCTTAGTGATTCTCTTTTTCTTGATATGTATGAGCTGCCTACTTCCCACAATGTATGGAAGTACCTTATTGCCAACTTTCAAAAGAAATCTGCTACAGAAATACTTTATTTGAGAGGGTTGCTTAACAAACTACAATAGGAAGTTGGTACTCCCATGACGGGACATATTGAGTCTTTCAAATCTATTATTAATCAACTTGCTTCTGTCGGTGATCGTGTTCCACAAAAGCAAGTGATTACAATTCTCCTTGATACGGTGAAGGACTTCTCTTATGATAACATTGTTACTATTCTTTCTAATGAAGACGGTCTTGATTTTGACCCAGCCTGCATGTCTTTAATTGAATACTCTCAACCTCAAGAACGACGTAATGCTGGTCATGATACAGCTATGATTTCATAAGAGGAGACTGAGTCACAACAGATGGAACGTGTTTTTTATGCTCGAAGGCGTCCGTTTCAAAGAGAAAACCGCAGAGGTGGCCGTCGTGGTAATATTTTCTCTCATCTCAAATTTCCTAGTAAGCAATGTTCTTACTGCAACATAAATGGCCATACTGAAGATGATTGTTGGGTACGGCAATATGATGAAGAACACCATATTACCTCGAAACATCCATGACATTTATCTAGAGACTCTGCTTCTTCTTCTTGTGAATATTGTGGACGATATGATCATCCCACTCATATGTGCTATAAGCATCGATTCCACACAGATCGTAATAGAGCATATGCTACTGAACATCGAAACAACATTGTACCAAAAACAAGCTGCATCCTATGTTCAATTGCCCTAGATAGAATACTTCATGTACGTGACGGTTCACTTTTTATTGTTGATTCTGGTGCTACAGGAAATCTAACATATCAGTCTAAGTGGATCCATAACTATCATCCACTACCAGTTCAACGTGTTGTTTATCTTTTTGCCTGATGATATTACTTGTCAAGTAAAGGGTATTGGAGATTTATATCTTGGTACCTTATCTTCTTCCACTCGAATTTTGCGAGGAGTATTATATGTACCAGATCTTCAACATAATCTTCTTTCAGTTGCTAGACTTGTTGATCTTGGTCTCTTTGTGGGATTTGATCATACCCAATGCCGAATTGAGAAAGATGGACAGACTATACTCACCGCTGCTCAAAATGGTAAATTGTTTGAACTCTCTCTAAATGATGCTGTAGCAAATGTTGTTACTGCTCCATGTGATCATGATTGCAACGTATGGCATCACCAGTTTATTCATGTTGATTTCTCAAAACTCCTTGATCTTCAGCGTGGTGATCTTATTCATGGCATGGATCTTAAAGCTCATCCCCATATGGGAATTTGTGAGTTTTGTGCTCTTGGGAAACATAATCGTAAACCCTTTCCTCTTTCAAATGCAACTCATTCTAATGACAGATTGGATGTTGTTCATACTGATATATGTGGACCTCTACCTTCTTCGAGATCTCAATTTCACTACTTCATTACATTCATTGATGATTTCTCACGGTATAAAACTCTATTTTTACTTAAAGAAAACTCTGAGGCCTTATCTATTTTCAAACAATTCCACAAGGCTGCGGAACTTCAAACTGGTTGTCGCCTTGAGAAGCTTCATAGGGACCCTGGAGACAAATATATTTCTCGAGAGTTTGTAAATTACTGTGTTGACAATGGAATTCATCATGAACACACTATTCCATATTCACCTCAACAAAACGGCGTTGCTAAACGAAAGAATCGTACTATTTTCAATGTTGTAAGATGTATGCAGATTCATTCTAGTTTATATGGTGTTTTCTGGGCTGAAGCTACTTTTCCAGCAGTATTTATTCAGAATCACCTTCCTACTACTGCACCCTATGGTAAGATACCCACCATCACAACATGGACAGGTGACATTCCTTCTGGATCCCATTTCAGAACCTTTGGATGTATTGCTTATATTCATGTTCCCAAAGAAACACGAACAAAGCTTGATGCTCCTGGTCTTAAAGTTATTTTTATTGGATATTCTAACGCTTCCAAAGGCTACAAATTCTATGACCCTTCCTCCAAGAAAGTAATTGTGAATCCTGATGCTACTTTTAACGAACATCTTATGGGAGGCTCATGGTCCATGGATCATTCTGATGATACTAAATCATTGATTCAGGATTTTCCATTTCTTTGAGATGGTGAAACTCTTTCTATAGAGAAACTTTCCTCTTCACAACCATCCATTCCGAATGCTGCCAATGATGATATTGATATTTTTGTTGATTTGCCTATTGATTTTGAACATGGCTCATGTCATGTTTATGATGATGATATTGTTGATAATGCTTTTTCTACTTCTGAAGATCCCGTTACTTATGATGAAGCTATCTATTCACCACAAAAGTATCAATGGAAAGAGGCTATGGAAGCAGAGTACGATTCTCTTATCTCTAAAGGTACATGGATACTAACCGAATTACCTCCTGGTCGTACAGCTATTAAGTGTAAGTGGATGTATAAGACAAAAGTAAAAGCAGATGGATCTTTTGACAAATTCTAGGCACGTTTAGTTGCAAAAGGTTACTCCCAAGTAGCTGGTGTTGATTATCAAGAGACCTTTTCAACAGTTGTTCGCATTACAAGTGTTCGAGTTTTATTGACATTTGCTATTCAATTTGATTTAGAAGCTCATCAAATTCATGTGCGAACTGCTTTTCTTAACGGTGACTTCGAAGAGGAAATTTATATGGAACAACCAGAAGGGTTTGCTATTCCAAGTAAAGAAGACCTTGTTGCTCAACTCCTGCGTTGCATTTATACGCCCATAGAGATGAGTTAGGATTAGAGGTCGACTCGTGGAGTGTAGTAGGCATGATGCTACACCTCTCACTTCAGAGTGGCCTATTAAATTTACAATCTTAAATTAAATCATTATTGATTATTCTACATAGAAGCACAAAGATTAACGTTCGTCATTTTAAGAGTGTAGATATGCATACTTTATGCCCTCTTCATCTTAATGCGACTTTCGTTATTTTTGTGCTTCTATTTCTGTAGTAACATCATTGTTCATCAACAGATGACTTGGTGTTACTCCGAACGTAGATATATACAACAATTGATTTACATTTGAGATTGTTGAGCTGTTTTTGCTGATGGTTGTGTTGTGCCTTCCACACACTCCATTAGAAATAGCTTATAAAATTTACAATTTTAGATTACGTTTTTCTGTCATATGTGTTACATAGAAATACAAGCGTTACCACTCGTTATATTAAGAGTGAAGAGATGCATATTTTTATGCCCTCTTCATCTTAATGTGACATACTGGTTACTCGTGTGTTTTATATTCCAAAAGAACATTATTTTTCATCATTAAATGACTTGGTGTTCTTTTGGACGTAAACACATATGATAGGTAACTTACATCTGCAATTGTTAATTTATCTGCCGCTGATAGTTGTGTTGTGAGTTCCACACACTTTATCAGGGATTAGATTGATAAAAACTATTAATCTATACTACAACAGCATCTAGGACTTGTGCTGAGAATATCTCACACTAGGTGAGCTGTTCACATGTACGATTCTCCAACCCGTTAGATGTAATTTCTTTCATCATCTCACACTTCTGCACATAGCAGGGTCCAGTTCTTGTGCTCAGAGCATCTCACACTCCTGGCCTGTTTCTCTCTCTCTCTCTCTCTCTCTCTCTCTCTCTCTCTCTCTCTCTCTCTTTGTAATTTAATTTTCATGGTTGATTCGCACAATGTTTTTTGTAATCATAAGATTTTCTCTTTAATTTGCAATAATTTAATATTGTGTAATAAATTTGAATCATCATTTAATATATATAGTGTTGAGATTATATGTGAAGCTACTCAATATATGGATTCTCTATATATGGCACCCAGGTCCCCTCTATATATACATCATCTCATGTGTGTATTCTACACACTTTGAGGTTCTATTTTTGTGCTCTCTCTTTCTCTCTCAACATGGTATTAGAGCTAATTGAAAATGATTTTTCAAAAACTACCCATGTGAGAGACTGGAATCGATGACAACTTTGCAGAAGAAAGTTTTTTCAAATTCTGTATCAATTTTGAGTTATCGTTCGCGGACTGCGTACAAACCTCAAAAGCAACTTTCGCTTTTTGTTTTTGATTTCTTTTCTAATTGAAAGAAGTGTTTTCAAATTCTGCACCAATTTTGAGTTATTGTTCGCGGATTGCGTACATACCTGAAAAGCAACTTTCTTTTTTTGTTTTTGATTTCTCTGCTAATTGAAAACGATTTTGCAGAAACTACTCATGTGAGGGACCAAAATCAATGTGGTCTACTACTTTGCAGAAGGAAGTTGTTTCAAATTCTGCACCATTTTTGAGTTATCATTCGCACACTCCGTAAATACCTGACAAGCAACTTTCGCTTTTTGTTTTTGATTTCTCTGCTAATTGAAAACGATTTTGTAGAAACTAGCTGTAGGAAGGACCGTAATCGATGTGGTCTATAACTTTCCAGAAGGAATTTTTTTTTAGTTCTGCAACGACTTTGAGTTATCGTTCGCGAATTGCGTACATACCCGAAAAGCAACTTTTGCTTTCTGTTTTTGATTTTTCTCCTTATTGAAAATGATTTTGCAAAAACTACAACTTTGCAGAAGGAAGTTTTTTTCAAATTCTGCACCGAGTTTGAGTTATCGTTCACGGACTGCGTACATGTACGAAAAGCAAGTTTCCTTTTATGTTTTTTATTTTTTTGCTAATTGAAAACGATTTTGCAGAAACTACCCGTGCAAAGGACCGGAATCGATGTGGTCTACAACTTTGTAGAAGAAACTAGCCGCTGCAGGCATCGAAATCGATGAGAAACTATTTGCTTAAGCCATCGTAATCGATGTGGTCTATAACTTTGCAGAAGAAAGTTTCTTTAAATTCTGCACCGATTTTGGGTTATTGTCTTGGACTGCGAATATGTTTGAAAAGCAAAATTTTACTTTTTGCTTTTGATTTTTCTTATAATTGAAAACTTCTCAATTATATTTTTTCTTCATCAATCATATATTTGTTACTGACGTAACTTTGCTGCAGAAGCCAGTTACATATCGTTCTGATTCAGTCGAGCAGTTGATGATCGTCCAAATTCTATCGAGCTATTGTTGGTACATGATCTTTTGTTATATGATATACTCGTTCATTGATTCTCGTATAATTATTCTTTTAGAGATATACTTTACGTCGTTTTATTGATAATTTCTCATTGATACCATAGTGATTTTGATGGTACCATGATGATGTTTTGTTAGTACTTTGGTCATAGTGATTTTTGTTGATACCATGGTGCTATTTCATTGATACCATGGTTATTCTCGGTGATTCCATGATGATGTTTCGTTGATACCATGGTTATTCTCGGTGATTCCATGATGATATTTCGTTAATTCCATGGTGATTTTTGTTGATACCATGATGCTGTTTCGTTGATACCATGGTTATTCTCGGTGATACCATGATGTTGTTTCGTTGATACCATGGTTATTCTCGGTGATACCATGATGTTGTTTTGTTGATACCATGATGTTGTTTCGTTGATACAATGATTATTTTCGATGATATCATGATGCTTTTCATTGATACCATGATGATTTATTTATTTTTATTGATACAATGATGATGTTTTGTTAATACTTTGATGATATTCATTGATCACTACGTTGATAAATGTTGTTTTATGTAGTATATACACATATCATTTGCATCACGTAATCATGCATCTTGTACTTTTATGTTCATACTCTATGAACCATATGTTCTCGTGCGTATATATATCGTCAAAAGAGTGGCGTCGCGAACCATCTCTTATGGCATTGTGAAGGTAAATTATTTCACTAACGATGCTAATAATTTTCATGACTATGTTTTTTTGAGTCTATGATCTATGTAGGATTCATCAAAGAATTGATTTTATGAAGAGAAACTTGGTGACAATAAAAGATTTATGAAGATATGTTTGGTGATGTCATATTGATGACAGGCTACATAGCAGATTCATGGAGACACTTCTGATTACGAGCTAATCGATAGCCTTTACACCTCTTTATTGAACCTTTGTATTCATTATTGTATTTGATAGGATAGGAGTAATGTAACTCCCCATAAAACATTCATTGTAAAAGGAGTGATGTAGCTCCTCATGAACATTTGTATAGTCAATGATTTTTATAATATAATGGTGGGTGTATATAGAGCTGTGGGTTTTCCCCTTGATCCTCCGAGGATTTTTTCATCCACAGTTAGGGACCCTTATTTGAGCGGGGGTGTTGAGCTTATATTAGAAGCTACTCAATATATGGCACCCAGGTCCCCTCTATATATACATCATCTCATGTGTGTATTCTACACACTTTTAGGGTTCTTCTTCTGTGCTCTCTCTTTCTCTCTCAACATATAGGGTTAACACTCATTATATAATAACTATGTTACTATGGTGTACAATCTTTCGGTAAGATTCTTAATTTATAATTTTGTCATACAGATATGGAAGACACGAAGCTAGCGAAACATCAACGAAAGTTCGTCTCCAAAGTGATTGTGAGACACTTCCATTACACGTCAGAGGCAGATATTAGGCGTTGTTGAAACCCTGCCGCTCCGGAGCATTTTTATCAGCTTAAAGAGACTCTAACCAAGTCTATGTTTGAGTAGCTCCAGGCAGAGTTTGCACTAGCTATAGCCCTCTTGACATCAGGTGCTTTAGTAAACATGGTCAAACAAACCATTGGACAGATCATGAAAACCTTTCAAGAACTGAAAAATCCTGCAATTACTTCCTTGCCAAACATAGCTGAGCGCATACATCTTGTGCAACAGCTTTACACGGAGTTCAAGAGCAAGGAAAAGTTAGAAAGAGCAGCAAAGCGTGCAAGAGTGGAAACAAGATCTTCTGAAGCTGCTGTTGAACCACAAATCATTCTTAGAACAGAGCTTGCAACGTCATCCGTTGCTACATTAGACCTCTCTCAGCTACCACCTATTTTACACCTTTTACCTGACACAGCCATCTTCAATATCCAAGCTCCATAGCTGGGAGATGGAAGATGGGCACATGTGAAGCATGTGGGTGTCACACATCCCGCTTTCAAAGATCAAGTGTATGCTGCAAAAGTGTTCAAAGTACACTTACATGGGCCCACCAATGAGCAACACGTCGAAGACGAAGCAATAATTTTGGATATTTTACATCGAGGTATTATCTACCCTCTTGCCATGGTGCACCACGTGGAGCGACCAATGCTCATTTCACGATTTTGGAATGGTGGCCATGTGGAGCAATGGATCAAAGAATGCACTACAGACGGCATCCAGCCTGTCATTCACGATTACGAACTCACTGTAGGAACAATAGAGCTATTCCAAGAGAATATTTTGCAGATCATCAATGCTCTCCTCCAAAGTCTGAAGTATAAACATACGCATAACTACCTCCACAATGATCTACACTCTTAGAATATGATGTTGCATTTTGGCGAAAAAGGTGTTTACACTGACATTGTGGATTGAGGTTCATGCACCAAAACAAATACGACAGCCGGTTTTCCTCCTCTACGCGATATGCAGATAGAAACTAGAAAACAATATGAGAGAGATTATCCATGGGCAGCCCCCGAATGTATATCTAGTAATCCTCCCTCCTGGACCAAAGCTATGGATATTTATTCCATGTGTCATACATGTAAACGCATTTTGAAGTGCTTACCAGAGCCCCAAGAACAAAGCAAGAGACCTTTTTTGAGTAATGTGCTTGCTCATCTTGAAACCGGCAAGCGCCAAAACCCCAAAACCAGGCCTAATGCTTTTGATCTCTTCTTATGTTTAAATGGTGCCCATAGAGTGGGTTACAACATTGTAATGACATCTGGCTTACGACGAGCTAATGATTAATGAAAACACGGTCTCATGATTTCATCATTGTTTTACTTTTGGTGTCAGATTTAATTGTATGTTTAATGGAACAAAATATCTATGTTTGTCATTCGATATACTGTCCAATGTCAAATTAATTGAATGGGTATTTAAAAGTAATGACATGTTCACCTGATATGCAGATATGGAAGAAGAACTCAACCACGCTGAAGCTCAGGAAATTTTTAACACTACGTTGGTAATGGGACACTTTTATGTCCTGGGACACTTTGATGTCCTGTTAAGTGACCATTTTCCTTGAATTAAGTCAAGAGTTTCAAAATGGATTTAGAGGTGCTATCTGTCTAGAAAGTTGTCTCATGAGCTGAAAAAAGCTTGACATTTTTTTGGAATATCAATTCCATCTTTAACCTTGTCCTTGCACAACATTTCACAACCTAAAGTGTGTGAAAATACGGGTCCTGTTTTTGGCCTTTTTCAACTTTTTGCAACTATACCACTCTAGAATTCATGTTTGTGAGGTCTATAATGCTACAGAACTATCTTTAGTAGTCCTCAACGTGTTCTGATGCTTTTAGGGAGAAATAAATGTTAAAGTTGTAAGTTATGACCAAATTACAAAAATTGTCAAATCGTGTTTTTTAGCCAATTTTAGCTCTTCTATGATTTTTTTGGTGGATTTCATGATAACCAAATGCAGTTTTGATTTTCTATGTCACATATTGTAACATAAAGCTAATATTCCTTGAGTTTTGGGGCACCTACTACCCTATTTTGCATAGTAGACAACGATGGTTGATTTTTTCAATTATAGAAGAAAACGAAATATTCTAGTATATCAAGTATAGCTTTTTCAATATAGTTAGTTTCTTGTGACAACTACATGCATTTTGTAGGTGGTAACCATATCTAGTCATAAGGATCAAATTTGGCTAGATATTGAATAGTTTCTATGGGATTCTACAACTCATAATGTTGAACCCAGTTTTTTCATGCATATATTATTTTTATTGAGCGTGGCTATAGAGACTTTGATGATGGGTTTGCAGAATGGTAAAAATTCAACTTTTTTGTACCTATTTCTTTTGGCAAAACAAAAAATACTGAGTGAGAAGCAATCATATGTTCTGATCACCAACCCATTCAAGTTAACACTAGAATGGTAACCTAACAGGACATAAAAGTGTCCTTTCAGGGTTTTGGGAAAATTTTCTGAAACCATAGTAGATCCACTCATTTTGAAAAATCCTTTCATGAGCTTATAGTTCAATAACTAGTGCATATGGAATAAATGAGAAACTTGTAATTTTTATCATCCCTTCGTCACTACAAGCCTCCAAAGTTGATGGACGAGTGCATTTTGCCCAAAACAACAATTTCTTACGGTTGATTGCATATAAATAAGAGTGGAGATTTTTGTAGGACATGAGATAAAATGCACCGTTAACTTCAATGGGTTGGTGACCAAAACATATGGTTTCTTTTACCTCACTTATTTTTTTTGGGAAAAAAAAATAGGTACAAAAAAGTTGCATTTTTTCCATTCTGTGGACCTATCATCAAAGTTTTTATAGTCACGCTCAATACAAATACCCTATATATGTTTTCTTAGTTCCCTTTGGGCCTCTGGATTCAAAAGGAGCCATGGAGCATGTCAAAAGGATAATGGATCTCTTACAATTGGAACCTTGGGGGCAATGATAAAGTGCTAAATACAGCAAACATGAAAAAACTGGGTTTAGCATTATGACCTCTAGAAACCCATAGAAACTACTCAATATCTAGCCAAGTTTGTAGTCTATGATTAGATATGGTCACTACCTACAAAATACACAAAATTGCCCTAAGAAACGAGCAATATTGAGAAAGTTATACTTGCTACTCTAACATGTACGTATTCTTCAGCAATCAAAAAACTCAACCATCATCATATACTATACTACATAGCATATTAGGTCCCCCAAAACTCAAGGAAGATTAGCTTTATGTTTTACATTACACTTACACAATCAAAATTGAATTTGGATATGAAGAAAGCCACCAAAAAAATCATAAAAGTGCTAATTTTGGCCAAAAAACAGGATTATGCAATTCTTGTAAATTGGTGATAACTTTCAATTTTAACACTTAGATCTGCCTACAAGCATCAAAACATGTTGGTATAATTGCACCTTCTAGGTAGAGGCCTTGCCTTGCCCCTTGCTCCTCTCGTCGTCTCTCCCTTCTCCATTACACTCAATCGCAGCTCTTGCATCTGCTCTGATAGATCCTAAACCGTACGTACCCACTGTTGTGGAATAGTAGCCGTAGCCCTATTCCCTTGATTTTCCTCTTGAGTTGTCTCAAGGGCTTTGTGGTTGAACATGTGCCATTACTTCATAACCTGCTGCGCCCTGCTCTATCTTTTTAAAAAATTTTCTACTTTTTGACCTTGCAATCGTCACATCCCCATTGTAGTTCTCTGGGCTTTCAAAGTCCACTTTCTATCTCACCTTTGGATGTAATCACGCCATAAAATTATTCAATTTGAAGTACTCACCGTTGTCTAGTTGTATAGCTACTGCTAACTCTGCCCAACATGCTTTAAAATGATCTAGAAACAAGCTGAATTCGTCACCTACATCCTGCTTTTGTTTACAGCCTTTAGCTTCGCATCCATCTCAACTAGAGAAGCTTCTTTATGAAATCATGCAAAAATCTTGCCCGTGGAGATGGCCATGCCTGTCTTGGCTCAATCTCAGAATCTTCGAGCCACAGTTTGACCTTTTTGCGCATCACCAAAGGGAAGGTTTGCATCTTGCTGTCCTCATTAGGCATTTTCAAAGACAGCATGTACAATTCAAAATCTGCAAGCCATTTGTCTGGATTCTCTTCACCTGTAACAATCGGACCATAGCTTCGGGATGCCATCCTTACCTATACAGAAATCTGTATTTTCCTTCACCAATGGGAGCAATCAATGTTCTCCTCTGTGGGGGCACAAGAAGATGGATAGGGGGAAAGGGGGACACACCCGAAACACAAGTAGCCTACCTCTCTACAGCTTAGGGTAAACACAACAACCCAATCCAATAGGATTCACCTTCAAAATCCTCTTTCCTGCTAGCGGACCACCGCTTGCACACCTCTCGAATCGATCACACTATATCAGATCATGATCAAACACATATGCGCCACATGACACATTTTGCAGCTTCCCATGCACACTCAGAGCCTCTTTCTCTCTCTTTGCCACAAGACACCGCCGGTTCGAGGGGGGCACATTGGCCTACACACACACCCGACACCGGTGACACGAGCACAAGAGCAATAGAACAGAGGGGGAAAGGGGAAAACATACTAGCAAGCGGACAATCCTTGTGTTTTTCTTTATTCAAGACAGACAAGGAAAAATGGCCTCGTTGCCAAACCCAGACGGGCACAAAAAGCTGATCACTACAACCCTCGTTGGTGCTGTGGCCGAGAATTGGTCTTTCTTCCTCTTGCCTTTGTTGTCAAAGCACGTACGCATGTAAGCGAGCTTCTTCCTCTTGAGCTCTCGTTGCCAAAGCATGCATTACGAGAGCCTCTCGTCCAACTTTGATCCACCCTTGATAGAGCCAAAAGAAGACCCTTCTACAAAAAACCTCGTCTCGTTCTCTCGAGCCCCAAAAAAACCCTCTTCTCTTACCCTTTTCAAGAGCAAAAAAAAACCTCTTTTTCTTTAACTTCCCAAGGGGGCAACGACGGCTCCTTCTTTTGCCCCTTTTTCTAAAAAAAGGTTTCCCTTGTTTTCCTCATAACGGTATTCTAAAGGAAAAAGATAAAAGTATTCTAAAGGAAAAAGCTCCACGGCTCATCTTTGTTCCACTTGGCCAATTCTTCTTTTTTCCTTCCCAAATTCTAACTATGTTTTACTTTTGAAGTTAGGCTACAATCAAGAGCTTTTCAAGCAAAGGTTTTGCATGTGGTTTGTGCTTCATGTGCTGGGGCTTGCCAAACACCCATCAGGTCCATCCATTGGAATGCCATCCTACCAGTTCAAAACCATGAGAAATTTTCCCGCACTTCAATCTTTTTCAAGTCTGTCAATTGAAACCACCAAAAAATGAACTTATTTGTGGTCGCCTCCCATTGACCTTGGCATATCTAGCCGCCCATGATCGTGATCAACGAGCTGTAAATTACGGCTAATTCCTCACATCATATGCATTTTTTTTAGAACCTTAGCGAGCTCAACAAAACCCCGGTCGATGCGCCTACCACTGCTGCCCTGCGAGCCCACAACTGGCCCCCTTGAAAACTTCGTCGGCCCATAAGTTGCAGGTCTGAGCTCCGACTCGCATGCTCCAAAACTTGAGTTTTACACACCTACTTGCGTATTCTAGCTCGAGCCACTTGTCCCCATCTCGCGCGCCCGTCGGGGATCTACAAGACCTTCCAACTTCGAACTAGCACATCTTTCACACCGAGGCTCCGTTTGACGAGCCGTCTAGACGGGCCTCAAGAGCAACTTGAACCCTACATTCCAAGGCACATACCCTAAATTTTGAACACTTTGTTCTTCCATCCCAATTACCACAATTTGAAAGCCCCTTGGCCTAAAACACCACTTTAGACATACATTTCCGCTTCCACTAGTCTACCGAGGACTTTCCCACCTGCTTTAGCTTGCCGCCATGCACCTGCTAGCATCCATAGCACTGTTTGTCACCCTTCTTGGCACGGACCAACTTTGGTTGCACCAATGTGCAACTGTTGCAAAATAAATATTATAGGAATTACAATATTCTTCATCCTAGTATAACTCTAGTTTACTTTCTCCTTTTGCACAAAAAAAGCTAACTCACTTAATCACGGAGTATAGTGATGTGTTCTCAAGTGATTTACCACTAGGTTTACCCGCTACATGTGATGTGCAGCATGGCATAGATGTCTTGCCAGGCACTAAACCGGTGAGAAAACCACCTTATCGTATGAGTGCTAAAGAAGCCAAGGAGGTTGAGAGTCAGTTGGCTAACTACCTTGATCTTGGTTTCATTAGAACTAGAACGTCGCCTTGGGAATCACCAATTCTATTGGTAAAAAAGAAAGATGGTACTATGCGCATGTGTGTAGATTATCACGGATTAAATGCGATAACCATCAAGAACAAGTATCCTCTACCTCGAGTGGATGAGTTGTTTGATCAACTCCACGAGACAAGATACTATAAAAAAATAGATTGTCATTCAGGATACCACCAGGTGCGTATTCTACTACAAGATATCTCCAAAATTGCCTTTCGAACACGGTTCGGCATTTTGAATTTTTGGTTATGCCTTTTGGCCTAACCAATGCTCCAGCTACATTTATGACACTCATGGATAGTGTCTTACTTCCCTATCTTGGAAAATTTATCGTGGTTTTCCTTGATGACATTCTCATTTACTGTAAGACTGAAGATGAACACATAGAACACTTACGATTAGTGTTTGAATAGCTGCGAGCTCACCCATTGTATGCTAAGCAAAGCAAGTGCGATTTCTTTAAAATAGAGATACATTACCTTGGTCATGTGATCTGCTGTTTTGGCATCAAGATGGACACGGACAAGGTCGCTTCCCTATACTGGAAAATTTGTTGTGGTTTTCCTTGATGACATTCTCATTTATAGTAAGACTGAAGATGAACACATAGAACACTTACGATTATGTTTGAATATCCACTAGCTCATGCATTGTATGCTAATCAAAGTAAGTGCAATTTCCTTAAAACAGAGATACATTACCTCGGTCATGTGATCTCTTACTCTGGCATCAAGATGGACACTGACAAGGTCACTTCCCTATCTTGGAAAATTTGTTGTGGTTTTCCTTGATGACATTCTCATTTACAGTAAGATTGAAGATGAACAAATACAACACTTATGTTTAGTGTTTGAATAGCTACGAGATCACGCATTGTATGCTTAGTAAAGCAAGTGTGATTTCTTTAAAACAGAGATACATTACCTCAGTCATGTGATCTCTTATTCTGGCATCAAGATGGACAGTGACAAGGTCACTGCCATTCTTCGATGGCCACATCCCAACACGGTGGAGGAGTTTCAAATTTTTTTAGGCATGGCTAGATTTTATCAACAGTATATGCGTGACTATGCCAAAATCAATGTTCCTATGATGAATCAATTGATAGAAAAAGGTAAGACCTTTTCTTGGGAAGATGCCCAAAAATGCAGTTTTGAATAGCTCAAGGTAGCTATAACCAATGCTCCCAACCTAGCAATCATCGACGCACTTAAGCCGTTTATGGTAGAGATTGATGCTAGTGATAAAGCAACTGCTGTGGTACTTCTCCGGGAGGGAAGACCTATATCCTTTGAAAGTAAAAAGTTAGATAAAGCTCAACAGATGTCACAGGAACCGAATAATAGAGATAGACAGAAAAAGGTACAGAAAGATGTCTTTGTATTGATGAATCTTTGAAGACTTTTGATACAACAGAGGAGCAATTGAATATGGGCGCACTCCATTGTACGGAGCTCGAACCTCCCGACCACCCCTGAGCTTCATTTCTCTTGCATGCAGCGTCTCACTCGCACTCGCACTCGCAGAAGAGGAGATCTGTGAATGATCCCCGAATGCACCACCCAGCGTGCTTTTATCCTTCTTTTCCTCGAAAATCCTGTATGATTTTCGCACCAAGTATACCTGCGAGAATAATATAAGAACATGATCGCTAAGCGATCCGTGAAGGTTAGATTTTTATCATGACACTTTGCACAGATCCTATTTCACACATTGATTTCTGCATCGCCTACAAAATAGCCAAAAGAACATACTCGTGCAACCAATTCAACATGATA
Organism: Adiantum capillus-veneris; assembly: GCF_014529385.1. NCBI lineage: Eukaryota > Viridiplantae > Streptophyta > Polypodiopsida > Polypodiales > Pteridaceae > Adiantum > Adiantum capillus-veneris. The sequence goes on from NC_140959.1 coordinate 128,761,307, forward strand.
ATCAAAGTAAAAAACATAATTATATACCTTTATAATCTCAATTGCCATACTCTACCATGAAGAAACAATCCACTTCTTGGTTCATAACAGGGAGAACTGTACGATGTGGTATGTCTGTCTGTCCCTGTGTATAGTACACTGCTGCTGCCTTCTGTTTGTTTTCATCATAAATTTTACAAACAAACTCAGAACAGAGCGATCCAGGTACTCAAAACGACGGGAATAGGTCTGGTCTACGAAGTTACTCAGACAAAATTGCGAAAAACGTCTTTCTTTGGCTGAAAACGCAACTTTTAGGTCGCGACTCATAAAAACTCTATTTTTGGGTCTCCACTACTTTTTCAACTTATTTTAAGCCTACCCATGCATTTTAAGCTAAAACACATAAATATAAAATATTGATATTAATAAAAATCTCAATTTATTATTCATAGACAGATTATCTGTTATTCATTAATCTTTATCAAATACTTCTTTAGTGTATTATTTCAAAAAAGAATATATGTTCTCTCTTAATATCTCAAACTCATTCATATAAGCTCTATTTAATAGACTATTCAACAATCTTTCAAATCGTGCTAAACGAAAGATATGCCCTACTACATTCTTTTCGACTTTAAGAACTTCAAAGATTAGTCCTATTACAACAGAATTATTATGTTTATGAGAGAGAGCTCTATGCCATAGTTCACACTTTACAAAAGTGGTTACACTATTTTTATGGTGCCGAGTTTGAAGTTGTTTTTAACCATGAGAGTATCAAATGTTTTACTACTCAAGTAGAACTGAAGGGCCGTAAAGATAGAGGGGCAGAAATCCTTCAAGATTATGATCGTAAGCTACGATATGAGAAGGAGCGATATAATGTAGTAGCGGATGCACTAAGTCGGATGCCTCAGATTAATTCACTTGCTTTCATGGAACTAAAGAGTGGATTTTTCGAGTCATACGTGGCAAGTGTGCACAAGATCAATCATATGCTAAAGTGTGGAGTGCAATTTTAAAAAGGGATCCGTTACACTCACATGTCTCTGAACTTCTAGATCAACATGTCTCTACACACGTAGATAAAAAATCTAACACACAGAGCTACTTACTCCACAAGGGTACAGTATGTGTGCCAAATACCTCAGACACTAGGCACCAAATCTTATTTGAGTGTCAGGATAGTCCAAGTGCTGGTCATCCAGATATTCGTAAGACGTATGAATTAGTTCGACGGCAATTTAATTAGCGGGGCTTACATCATGATGTTCAAGAGTACGTACTAAACTGCCAACAGTGCCAAGTTAATATGGCAGAGTTCCTCAAGGTAGGTGGCCTTTTACATCCTTTAGAAGACAAATTTAGGAATTTTGGGAATTATTCAAGTCCCATTTTTTAAACTGAGAATTGAAATTGCAGTATTTTGTGTTAAATTTGATGAGTCATGGTTGTTTGTGGACCCCCTTTGTGCCATATAAATTGATCTAGCACATGAACTGGGGGACTCAAAATTAAGTTCAAGCCTCACTCGCTTCTACTATGTGGGATAATAAGAAGTGTATTTTATTTGATTTTGAGCCTCACATGGATCGCTTAACGAGCAGGTGGACACTCTCAAACCACTAGCACATGGATGTGATACTCAAACCTAAATTCACTCCTCACTTATTTTTGCTCTATAGGATATTAAGAGGAGGTTTGAAGCTAATTGAAACATCACATACCTCACTTAAACTAGAAAGTGGGCATGAGGTTCATACCTAGTTCAAGACAACTCTATGTGACTCGAGAATGGTATCATGAATTGAACCTTAACACATAGACATATCCTCAACACATAGATATATTGTTGTGTATGCGTATATACAAGAAAAATCATTTGGAAGCATGAGTTTAACATTGTTGACAAGAAAAAGTAAGTTTTTAATGAATAGCACTTTCATCCAACATTGCACTAATCAAAGAAATATATTGTCTACAAAAAATTCAAGACATTTTAAAGGAAGGCGAATGGAATCAAAAGCATCATCAAAGAGTACAATGTTAGGAAACTAGGATAACAAATGAGCAACAAAATTGGACTTGTTCACAAGCAATTTTCATGTTGAGGGGCTCTCAAATGAGGATGATGTTTAGAAACACCAATATAAGATATGAATAACATAAAGATATTAACACTTGTATTCTTATTTATGTAGGAAATTCATATTTAAAGTAAGATAGATGTGACATTTGAAGAAATATCAAGCGGATAACCTAATACATATGTGTCCTTAAACATTGTGTTTCCTCTTGTAGATATTTTTTTTCTCTATTGCAAGATAATTCATTTACTAAAGTGCTACAAGTATATCCTTGCTTGTCCTTGCATATATCAATCTAGGTAGCCATGCAACTATTGTTTCCCTCAAAAACATTAATCTCTTCACTTGATAGGTTTCACAATTTTGTAAAAATGAAGTATATTTGTGCATATCCCACTTACATGAGGGGGGAGGGCATCTCTTTAATCACAAATTCAAGGACTCTTTCTCATGGACAACATGAGCATTCTTACTATTCAGTGAGTAATATGTAGATATAGGCTATTTCCATGATATTATTTTCATGTTTTTAGTACCCTTAGAGGGCCCTATAGTTATGACATGATGTAATTGTAGGTTGGCTTTGCAGCTCCATGAAATAAGTTGTCTCCTTAGGCGCCTCCATAGGGGGTGGTTGAACCACCCTCCACAATAGATAATTGCCTCGAGACATGTCACAACCAGTCAAAAGGAGTGTTCAACCACCTCGAGGTTGTTTTAGTTGCTTTGTGTTGGTTTGTTGTGACGTCCCCCATTACTAGTGTTATTGAAGGTGTATCTCCAGGCCTACAAGCAACAAACTAGTGGAGTGGTCTATGCATCACACTTTGGTAAGGATGGGTTGGTTTTGTAAATTACATATCTTTGGCTCTCTTGTGCAACAACACCATTTTTCTCTCAAGTTTACTATGCGAGACTCCATTCATGACAATCATCTCAAAGGAGTATAGCGTCTCACGAAGGAGACAAACTAAACGAAATAGGAATGCAACTTCAGTAAGTGATTCATCTCCATTCTACTCCAATAGTATTCGTCTCGGCACCTTAATTATGCATTAGAAGTGTGTTTATACAATTTCTCATCATACATTCTAAACTATTCTTAAAAAAATTGCATGAGCTTTTATGAAATGTGTACCACAGACCTAGCTAGGTGTTGTTGTGGCAAAGGATCACAATGTTGATGAGGGTCACATGTGGTCCCTTTTCCTCAAATGTTGCTCAATGCCTCCCACGTGGAAGCTCGTAAATCCGAGTTTCTTACACCAAGAATGTCTAAAATCTCTTGCAAATTTCATCTTGTTTTGGTTTCATTTCTCTTATAGTTTTCTATTCCGGAAATTTTAGCTAAAACTCAAGTACCAAGTGGAATCTTTATACCGTGGGTGGCACTCGACGCCTCAATATCTTGTTTGAGCCTTGTTGGAAGAGTGTACAAGAGTAGTGCTATAGATGGTGAGGGAGGAACCACATCTTTAACTAGGTACTATTGGGGAAATTTACCTCGAAGCTGATGGGGGTCAGTAGCCCCTTGGCATAATGGAAACTCAACCTAGGAACTTGACGACAATGGTTTACAACACCACAACCTAGCATAGTGCAACCACCACTCAAGAACTTGGTTCACAAACATTTGTCCCAATATTACGCATTTTTCCCAAAATTCCTAAATATGTGTTTTAGAGATTCCAAAAGGTAAGTGGGAGACTATCTCTATGGATTTTGTAGTATGACTACCTACTACCAATCGTGGCGATGATGCCATTTGGGTAATTGTAGACCGTCTCACAAAGATGGGTCGATTCATTCCCACTAAGACTATGGTTAAGACACCAAAATTAGCAGTGGCTATTTGTAGAGCATATATATAAACTCTACGGTCTTCTAGCTAGTATCATTAGTGACAGAGATTGAAAGTTCGATAATCACTTTTGGAGAGGTGTACATGTTCTAAAAGCTGGAAACTAAACTTAATCTAAGTACGGCTGATCATCCAAAAATGGATGGTCAAACAGAAAGAGTTAATCAAGTGCTAGAGGATATTCTACGAGCGTACGTTAGCAAGAAGCAAACCAATTGGCAAGACTACGTACCAATATTGGAATTTTCTTATAATAGTTCAAAGAATGTGACTACAGGGTTTAGTCCATTTATGCTTTTGTATAGATTTCAACCTAGATCATCCGTTATGGTGGGGTTGGATAAGGAGAAGATACAACAAGCGAAGGACTTTCTCCAAGACCATTTTCATATGCTTCGAGTTGCTCGACAAAATGTTAAGCAAGCTCAAGATTGATATAAGAAGTACACAAATTAGCATCGTTGTCTTGCTACTTTCGAAGAAGGAAACAAGGTTTTCCTCAAAGTTCCAGAGCATTCAGAAAGTCTGAAGACGGGAAAAGTTGCTGAAATTTCACCACGCTATTGTGGAATGTTTACCATTCTCAAACGTTTAGGTCAAGTGTCCTATAAGTTAGCTCTTCCAGAGCACTCACGAGGTCATTTTTTTTTTTATGTTAGCCGTTTACGAAAACAGCTAGGACAAAATGATAATGTCACCTCTGTACACGAATTTTTATAGGGCCACTTCCAAAACTTGCAGGGCTATGTACACATATATACATGAGGCTAGTGGCCAAGCTTCTTGGAACGATCTAATGACTTTATGCTCATCCAAAAAATGACTGACAATGTGTATGAAGAAGAGGGGTCTTTTAATTCATGGATGAAGTGTGTGTGTTTAGATTTAAAAATATGTCTTGAATGCACATGCTACATGTAGCTTTGAAAGGTGGACCCCCTGGGAATGAAAAATCCTTTAGGTGCTTTCATTGTAGCTTTTGAGAAAACCCATATGTTCATATTTCTTTGAAAGAATCCTTGCACTTGCAATGATTACCTTGACATGATCCATCCTATGGTTCTATCTTCAAGATGCAGCTAACTTACTGGTACCCAAACTAGATTTGCAACTAAGGGATACAACATTGGATTTCTCTTTTTCTTTTCTAATGCTTTGACTGATGGGTAATGTGGTTGATAGCCTAGCATTTTTCTTGATACTTATGAACTTATCATAGACTGTTTAGGAGAGGTGCGCTTGTTTCTAGCGTGCAAGCTTTGGTAGTGCGGTGTGCAGAGAATCTTTTAGCAATGTTCTTGCCTCCATAGGGGTATCTCTTGGTGAGGAAACTACAAGTGAAGGTGTTGAGTCCAATTCTTCCGTTGGTGGAAATAATTCTTCATAAATGTTTCCTTCTTTATCAACAATTACATCTTCTCCACTTTCCAAGTCTCTATCAAAGGTAAGTTGTACCTCCTTTTAAAAGTGCTCCTGCAAAGTAAAGATGAATGAATAACATCTGTTCTTGTTCTAGATAGACCTTATTTGGCTTTTGAGGATGATTTATCTATGTAGCAACGATCTTATTAAATGGACTTCTCCAAGCATGTTGATTGTAGCCTTTCGGTCTCACAAAATGTGCATAAGAACTAAAAACATATTTTCTTAAGGCTCGTGAGCCTTAGCAGATAATGAAGAACTCGTAGTGCTACTTCATGAAGTTATCGACCACCAACCTTGACTTGAGTGGTTACAAATTTTATTTTTCCTTCTCCTTGAATTCCTAGAGTTTGTTGTTAAGGCGCTTGACATGGTAGTGGTGCCACATCATTGTTTGGTTCTCCTCTGCTCGAAGCCATGGGAGGCACCACTAGATAGCATTAGGTAATCTAATGTTTTCTTTCAATCACAATGGATTTAGGTTATGAAAATTAAAGGAGGATTATAAATTGTGCTAGGCTGATTTCATTCCACCATTTACACACGTTAAAATATTAAATCATACACATAACTTGAAGAGAATAACACAATTAAGGTTATTGAGGAATAGATTTTCTTGGAGACAGATCCCCCTCCAAAAGGAATTTATATTATAATTCTCTTAACAAGAGCTTTGATTACGATATAGTCTTTTGCTATTGTGGACCTTTCATTGAACCAAGAAGATGATGAACTACATTATTCCATGGTGTAACTCTCCTTTCCAAGCCCTAAACATACAACGGGGAGAAATAACAATGGGGTATGTGGCACATGAGGGTGAAATAAGTATTCCTTAAGAAAAAGGTAGTATCTTGTATATGCTTACTCCATGGGAAGTCTTGAAGCATATTTATAATAATAGAGAAGAGGAGGAATCGAAGATATTTCCTATATTCACTTGCTTGGATTTGCATCTATAGCCAAGAGATCTAGCATAGAATCTCACTCTTGACCTCCCATGTGAGAGGGAGAAAGAGAGCACTTGATTGGCACCATGAACGCTTGCAAAATTTGTGTGTGTGTGAGAGAGAGAGACACTCCCAAGATTCTTATGAGTACCCCTCTTTTGTTTTCTTTCCCAGTTGCCCAAATTCTCAGAGAAAATGTTAGTTACATGGACCAATGAGACGTGAATACTATATGGGAAACTTGGTGTGCATGCTTACACTTGTCTCCCTCCCTTCTATTCTTGGGAAAAAACTCTTTCTTTCCTCCCTAACCCCCTCCATCTTTTTGGAATTGCCTTTAGCCAAGCACACTTGCCCAATATCCTATGAAGAAAATGCAAGATACCCTTGGGGGGCCACTATATGTAGAACCTATATATCATGTGCGTTCAAGTACTATTTAGAAAACCACTTCTCTTAAAAATTTTCAACATTAAAAGGGAACCTTTTCCTATTCAATCTGCTAAAAGAAGTTCAAGATCATTTTTTCCAGCACCCTTCTATATGTAAAAATGTGAGAAAATATAAAATAAAATAATCCCTACAGTTGAATTCACATGATAGACACTTTGTTAACGTAGCGACCCCCCCAATAAGATACCTTAGACATGTGTCCTAGCCAAACTTGGTAAAGAAGAGCAAGAGTTTAACTTACCAAAAATGGTGGGATTGATCTAACGTTAGTCTTTTAAATTCTCCATTGCAGTAATTTTAAAACATAGCATTACTTTTCAACTACATAGCTCATGTGCAAGACCTTTGCACTATCTTCTGGAGGCTTTATGAAGATGACCCGGGTTTCTGGAGGCTTTATGAAGATGAACCGGGCTAGATCCTATCTACTAAATAAGAATGGACTCTAGTAAAGGTTAAGCTCCACCCTTGGATTTTAGAGCTTCACCTCTTATGAAAAATCTTAGCACAATGCTTTGGAGGTAGAACAAAGCTTGTCCCAAAACCTGCTAAATTTAGACGTACTAAATTTAAACTAGCTCTTGTAAGTTTTAACTTTACCTCAAGGCTTCAAAGACTTCATACTTTGAGTTTGATGAGTAAATTTTCTATTTATAATCTACATCGCTAGTTTCTATTTGTAGACTTCTATAATTACTCTAACTAGCCCCCTTTGGCATGTACCTTTGATTGAGGTTTCTCAAGATAGACTTATCTTACCTTGAATTATAACGTTGACTTGGGGATAGTTAAATAGTAGTTATCTTTTCTCTTTTATAGAATTTTTCTTTTGGTCCCAAGCCTTTGACTTAAATAAGTCTATAGGAACTTTAGTCGATTGCTTCTGTTGTCTCGTTTAGTTTCCCTAGGCTTTAGTGTTCAATTTAATATGAGAAAGACTTATATAAGGTCAAAAATTAATTTTCAAGACACTATCTCTCACTTCAAAGCATGTGAACTGTGAACAAAGCAATTGGAGTGTCGAAGATATAATGCTTGCATGCCTCTAAGGCATGTAAAATGTCGATTAGCTATTTTTATTATATGCCTGAATTTTCTTTTTGGTCATTTAATGGCCAAATTTTTAATGTTATGGCATCCTCTTCTTGACAAAGCATATCCCCAAGGAAATGTCCATAGGCGTCACATTGGTATTAAAAAGACTTTGATGATCTACGAGCAAAACAAATGGAGTGCCTAGTAGATAATACTTCCTTGCATCAAATGCATGTTAAATGTCCAACTGTTCTTTTTTTCATATGCCTATATTATTTTCTTTGTCATTTAATCTCATATTTTTTTATACTATGTCATGCTCTTCTTGAAGCAACACATCCCAAGGCAATGTCCATCGGCATTACATTGGACTTCAAAAGGTTTTGAGAGGTCCAATAATATTGACACTGGTTGAGAGATTGGCTCCGCTTTGAGATTTTCAAAAGATGCATTCTCTTTTGTAGTTCATACACATTTAGTGTTCTATTTAGTGAATTCATACAAAAGATATACTATGAATGATAAATTTTGTATGAAGCATCTATAGTATGCAAATATTCCTATAAACCTTCTCAAATCATGTGGACTCATTGATATAGGCTATCCTTTTATTACCTCTAGGCTTTGAGGGTCCATTTGGATCCCTACATGGAGATAATATGACCTAGATATTGAGTCTCTTTCAATAAGAATTCACCTTTCTTTTGATTAATACAAAGCTTATAATCTCTTAAAACTTGAAATATTACTTGAAGATGTTGATTGTGTTCCTCAATAGACTTAGAGTAGATAATAATATTGTCAAAGAGGACTTTGGTGAAGCTTTGCTAATGTTTAAATATACTTTCCATCATTTGATTAAAGGTAAATGGTGCATTGGTAAGCCCAAAAGGAGTACTAGAAATTCATTTAAGCTAGATGTTGTACAAAAGGCCATCTCATGAATATCTTTAGAGACAATCTTTATCCGGTGAACGTTTGAGATCTATTCTACTAAATTAGGTAGACCCTTGTATCTTATCAAATAGATCCTCTATCTTGGGAATGGGAAATCTATTCTTTATGGTTATCTGATTAAGTGTCCAATAGTCTGTTGGAGCTATATATGGCTCACTCTACTCAACTTGGTCTCACCTATATATTTGTATCTTGTCCTCAATATAAATCAGTCTTTGGGAGCGTATATGGTGTGTCTTTTGTCTCGTCTCTCTACGTCTCAACATGGTATCAGAGCGGTAACGATCATGCGCCGATTCAATTCATGGTGACAAAACAGTATGTGTATGCGATTCGCATGTAAGATTCAAAATTGCTATAAATTTTATTTTTGAGCATTGATTCTTGTTAACTGTGGTTGTTTTGTGTTAAGAAGAATATGATTAGTGTTTTGTGTGGTGTTTATTACTAATCAATCTAATCGTTGATTACGTTTTCTTGTTGATGACACCTTGAAGTTCATCTCAATTTTTGGGGATCTTCTGCTCAAAATTTGGAGAAAAGGAAAAAGCATGATGGAGCGTAGCGCAATGGCACTTTTCATCCAAAACTTGTTCGTCTCCTCGAGCTCTTCGATTTGAGTTCTAGGTTTGTGTCAATTGGAGTTCGCAGAGCAGAAAGTTATGTTGCTTTTATTGCAATTGAGCTTCACGCAGCTTTCTTCGTCGTACTTCTTCGTGAAGCGTCCGCGATCGTTTTTCTAATTTTGGCGTTAACTTTTTTGAATAATTTAGCTTTTTGCTATTCTTATTGTGGCTGTCAATCTTGCGTCTCATGCCGCTCTATTTTGAGGACTCTTTTATTATTAACGTCTCCTTTACCCTGCCATTTTTGGGTGACGTCTCTCACATCTTTGGACGTTCCTTAAACATCCTTCATGCGTTTATCCTTGACAGAACGCAGTCCTCAATTGCAGCCTTCACCATATATGGTGTCCAGATTCTGTGATCTTATCTTATACATTGATACAACTGAAGATGGTCGGCCCATGGAGGTGCAAGAAGTCCATGCATGGATGTTTGTAGGAAAATGGCAAAGTGTTGAGCTTATATGTGAAGCTACTCAATATATGGCTTCTCTATATATGGCACCCAGGTCCTCTCTATATATACATCATCTCATGTGTGTATTCTACACACTTTGGGCTTCTATTTCTGTGTTCTCTCTCTCTCTCTCTCAACATGGTATCAAAGCAGTATGTTTTTGTTTTTGTTTTTTCTCTTGATCGAAAACGATTTTGCAGAACCTACTTGCGAAAAACACCGGAATCGATATGGTCTACAACTTTGCAAAAGGAAGTTTTTCCAAATTTTGGACTGATTTTGAGTTATCATTCGCGGACTACGTACATACCTGAAAAGAAACTTTCGCTTTTTGTATTCTATTTTTCTCGTGATCAAAAACGATTTTGCAGAAACTACCTAGGCGAGGAAACCGGAATTGATGTGGTCTTCAATTTTGCAGAAAGAAGTTTTTTTTAATTCTGCACCGATTTTGAGTTATCGTTTGTGGACTGCGTACATACTTGAAAAACAACTTTCTCTTTTTTTTTTTTTTTTTTTGCTAATTGAAAACGATTTTGCAGAAACTACCCATTAGGCACACCAGAATCGATGTGGTCTACAACTTTTTAGAAGGAAGTTTTTTCAAATTCTGCACCGATTTTGAGTTATCGTTCGCGGACTGCGTACATAGCTGAAAAGAAACTTCCACTTTTTGTTTTTTATTTTTCTACTAATTGAAAACGATTTTTCAGAAAATATCTGTCCAAGCCAGCAGAATCGATGTGGTCTACAACTTTGCTGAAGGAAGTTTTTTCAAATTCCGCACCGATTTTGAGTTATCCTTCGCGGACTGTGTACATAACTGAAAAGAAGCTTTCGTTTTATGTTTTTGATTTTTCTCTTAATTGAAAATGATTTTGCTGAAACTACTCGTGCGAGGCCCAGAATCGATGTGGTCTACAACTTTGCAAATGAAAGTTTTTTCAAATTCTTTATTGATTTTGAGTTATCGTTGGCGGACTGCGTACATGCCTCAAAAGCAACTTTTGTTTTTGTTTTTTGATTTTTCTCCTTATTGAGAACGATTTTGCAGCAACAACCTGTGGAGGCATTGGAATCGATATGGTCTGCAACTTTGCAAAAAGAAAGTTTTTTTTTCAAATTCTTCTTTGATTTTTAATTATCGTTTACGAACTGCGTATATACCTGAAAACCAACTTTTGTTTTTGGTTTTTTTATTTTTCTACTAATTGCAAATGATTTTGCAGAAACTATGCAGAAAAATGATATGGTGTATAACTTTGCAGAAGAAAGTTTCTCTAAATTCTGCACCGATTTTGGGTTATCGTTCTCGTACTACGAATATGTTTGAAAAGCAAATTTTACTTTTGCTTTTAATTTTCTCCATAATTTAAACCTTCTCAATTATATTTTCTCTTCATCAATCACATATTTGTTACTGAGATAACTTTGCTGCAGAAGCCAGTTACATATCGTTCCGATTTAGTCGAGCCATTGATGATCGTCCAAATTCTATCGAGCTAATGTTGGTACATGATCTTTTGTTATATGATATACTCGTTCATTGATTCTCGTATAATTATTTTTCTAGAGATATAGTTTACACCGTTTTATTGATAATCTTTTGTTCATATCATAGTGATTTGGATGGTACCATGATGATGTTTTGTTAGTACTTTGGTCATGGTGATTTTCGTTGATACCATGATGATATTTCGTTGATACCATGATGTTGTTTCGTTGATACCATGGTTATTCTCGGTGATACCATGATGTTGTTTTGTTGATACAATGATTATTCTCTGTTATATCATGATGTTGTTTCGTTGATACCATGGTTATTCTCGGTGATACCATGATGTTGTTTCGTTGATACAATGATTATTCTCGGTGATATCATGATGTTGTTTCGTTGATACCATGGTTATTCTCGGTGATACCATGACGTTGTTTCATTGATACAATGATTATTCTATGATGCTTTTCGTTGATACCATGATGATTTATTCATTTTTATTGATACAATAATGATATTTTGTTAATACTTTGATGATACTCGTTGATATCACTACGTTGATAAATGTCGTTTTATGTAGTATATACACATGTCATTTGCATCATGTAATCACGCATCTTGTTCTTTTACGTTCATACTTATATGTTATCGTGCGCATATATGTCGTCAAAAGAGTGGAGTCGCGAACCATCTCTTATGGCATTGTGAATGTAATTATTTCACTAACGATGCTAATAATTTTCATGGCTATGTTTTTTGAGTCTATGATCTATGTAGGATTGATTTCATGAAGACAAACTTGGTGACAATAAAAGATTTATAAAGACATGTTTGGTGATGCCATAGTGATGACAACCTACACAACAGATTCACTAAGACACTTCTGATTACGAGCTAATCTATAGCCTTTATTGAACCTTTGTATTCATTATTGTATTTGATAGGATAGGAGTAATGTAACTCCTCATAAAAAATTCATTGTAAAAAGAGTGATGTAGCTCCTCATAAAATATTCATTGTAAAAGGAGTGATGTAGCTCCTCATGAACATTTGTACATTCAATGATTTTTATAATATAACGGTGGGTGTATATAGAGCTGTGGGTTTTTTCCTTGATCCCCCAAGGGTTTTTTCATCCACAGTTAGGGACCCTTATTTGAGTGGGGGTGTTGAGATTATATGTGAAGCTACTCAATATATGGCCTCTTTATATATGGCACCCAGGTCTCCTCTATATATACATCAACTCATGTGTGTAATATACACACTTTGGGGTTCTATTTCTGTGTTCTCTTTCTCTCTCTCTCAACAAAAAGACAGTGGGAAAGTATTTGATGGTGCTAGGGGCCAGGTACATCGAGATGGGACAGTTGCTATGGGAAACTCCAAGGGTTTCCTACTGTCACAGGCGGCAGGAGCAAAGGTTGATATCACAAGCTTCTGAGTGGGACGAGGAGTGCTGGATGCAGGTACCATCAAGGTTATGATATGGGCTCTAATTCGAGGTGCCGGTAGGAGACTCTACTGCGAAGATGTCTATGCTAGATGTGGCACACCATAGGTCGAGCCATGATTTTGGGCTTCTACTCATCGAGATGTTTGCTGGCTGTTATGGTTGCATCGAGATTCGCAACGGCCAATGCTTGTCGTGGTCACCATTATTGGCCAGTATCACAGCATCTGTTGAGATGTAGAGAGAAAGAGAGAGAGACGAGACAAGAGACACACCTTATACGCTCCCAAAGACTGATTCATATTGAGGACAAGATACAAATATATAGGTGAGACCGAGTTGAGTAGAGTGAGCCATATATAGGTCCAACACCACCACTCAAACAAAGGTCTCTAGCTTTGGATGAAAAAACCCTTGGGGAGTTCAAGGGAAAAACCCAAGCCCCTATACAATGTGAAAATATGAACCAGCGATGATGATGTGAAAGTGAATTGTGCATCTATGTACAAATATTCAAGTGACTTAGAGATCACAATGTGAAAATGTGGAGTGTGCATAGTGCATGGTACCTAAAAGATTACAATGTCATATGTAAAAAGGTATTACAATAGCAAAGAAGCTAATCTAGAAAGAGTGAGGTCGAAGAAACTCCAAGCTCCGAGCGCAAGAGGATGAAACGTGACTCGTTGAGGCCTTTGGTCAAAATGTCTGCAATCATCTGGTCACTTGGACAGTGTTCAACCATAATGGTTCCTTTGCGTACTTCATACCTGACATAATGATAATGGACAGCAATGTGCTTTGACTTATTATGTTGAACATAGTCTTTTGCAAGACTAATAGAACTTTGGTTGTCACACCGCCAGGGTGTGCTAAAAAGAGGAGAGTGACCAATATCAACCAGCATTTGTCGAAGCCAAATCAACTCACGAGCTGCAAGTGATGCCGCAACATATTCTGATTCAGTCGTAGAAACTGCAACACAACGTTGTTTCTTGCTAGTCCAAGAAACAAGACAACCATTTATAAAGAAGCAATTTCCACTAGTAGATCGCATAGATAAATGTGAGCTTGCCCAGTCTGCATCTGTGTAACCCAAAAGAGAAAGAGATTGCATAGAATCCGATGTAAGTTGTCGTCGATAGACTAAACCAAAATCTGTAGTGCCTTTCAAGTATTTCAACACACGCTTTGCAGCAAACCAATGCTTAAGAGAAGGACATGCAAGATGTTGTCCAAGATAATTAGCAGCAAACAGAATATCAGCACGAGTGTTCATGCCAACAAACTGAAGACATCCAATGAAGTTAGCATAAGGTTGATTTGTGACAAGTTGACCGCCATTGTCAGAAGTGTTCTTCGTAGAGCTTGCAAGACAAGGTGTGTTGGCTGAATGTGCAGATTCCATACCAAATTTTTGAATAGTATCTGCAATAAACTTTGACTGTCGAAGGAATAAAATACCTTTTGTACAGTTCCGTTGGATTTGAATGCCAAGACACGAGTGAATCTCTCCAAGATCCACCATATCAAATGCAGAAGACAATAACTTTTTCACTTGCTGAAGAAATCCCAAATCATTGGAAACAAGGATGGTATCATCCACATAAAGAGCAAGAATCACAAAACTGCTACCTTGGCGTTTTATGTATAAGTTGGGGTCTGACGAGCAAGAGATGAATCCTTTAGAGGTGAGAAAAAGATCAAATTTTGTATACCAGGCTCGCGAATCTTGTTTGAGACCATATAGTGCCTTATGGAGTTGAGCAACAAGGTCTTCTTTACCTGGAATAACAAACCCTTCTGGTTGTTCCATATAAATTTCCTCTTCCAAGTCACCATTAAGAAAAGCAGTTTGCACATCCATTTGATGAGCTTCTAAATCAAATTGAACAGCAAATGCCAATAAAACTCGAACACTTGTAATGCGAAAAACTGGTGAAAAAGTCTCTTGATAATCAACACCAGCTACTTGGAAATAACCTTTTGCAACTAAACGCGCCTTGAACTTGTCAAAAGATCCATCTGCTTTTACTCTTGTCTTATACACCCACTTACATTTAATAGCTGTATGACCAGGAGGTAATTCAGTTAGTATCCATGTACCTTTAGAGATAAGAGAATCGTACTCTGCTTTCATAGCCTCTTGCCATTGATCCTTTTGTGGTGAAGAGATAGCTTCATCATAAGTAATGGAATCTTTGGAAGTAGAAAAAGTATTATCAGCAATATCGTCATCATAAACATGACATGAGCCATGTTCAAAATCAATAGGCAGATCAACAAAAATATCAATATCATCATTGGCGACATTCGGAATGGATGGTTGTGAAGAGGAAAGTTGCTCTATAGGAAGAGTTTCATCTTCTGAAAGAAATGAAAAAGCTTGAAGCAATGATTTAGTATCATCAGAATCATCCATGGACCATGAGCCTCCCATAAGCTGTTCGTTAAAAGTAGCATCACGATTCACAATTACTTTCTTGGAGGAAGGGTCATAGAATTTGTAGCCTTTGGAAGTGTCAGAATATCCAATAAAAATAACTTTAAGACCAGGAGCATCAAGCTTTGTTCGTGTTTCTTTGGGAACATGAATATAAGCAATACATCCAAAGGTTCGAAAATGAGATACAGAAGGAATGTCACCTGTCCATGCTGTGATGGGTATCTTACCAGAGGGTGCAGTAGTAGGAAGATGATTCTGAATAAATACTGTTGTCAAAGTAGCTTCAGCCCAAAAAACACGAGATAAGCCAGAATGAATTAGCATACATCTTACAGCATTGAGAATAGTACGATTCTTTCGTTCAGTAACACCGTTCTGTTGAGGCGAATATAGAATAGTGTGTTCATGATGAATTCCACTGTCAGCACAGTAACTCACAAACTCTCGAGAAACATATCCGCCTCCATTGTCACTACGAAGCTTCTTAAGGCGACGAACAGTTTGAAATTCCGCAGCCTTGTGGAATTGTTTGAAAACAAATAGGGCTTCAGATTTTTGTCTAAGTAGAAATACAGTCGTATACCTTGAGAAATCATCAATGAAAGTAATGAAGTAGCGATATTGTGATCTTGAAGAACGTAGAGGTCCACATATATCAGTATGAACAAGATCCAGTATGTCATGAGAATGAGTTGTATTTGAAAGAGGAAAGGGTTTGCGATTGTGTTTCCCAAGAGCACAAAATTCACAAATTCCCATATGAGGATGGGCTTTAAGATCCATGCCATGAACAAGATCAGGACGTTGAAGATCAAGGAGTTTTGAGAAATCAGCATGAACAAAACGGTGATGCCATACTTTGCAATCATGATCACCTGGAGCAGTGACAACATTTGCTACAGCATCGTTGAGAGAGACTTCAAACAAATTACCATTTCGAGGAGCAGTGGCTATAGTCTGTCCATCTTTCTCAATTCGGCATTTGGTATGATCAAATCCAACAAACAGACCAAGATCAACAAGTCTAGCAACTGAAAGAAGATTACGTTGAAGATCTGGTACATGTAATACTCCTCGCAAAATTCGAGTGGAAGAATATAAGGTACCAAGATATAAGTCTCTAATACCCTTTACTTGACAAGTAGTATCATCAGCAAGATAAACAACACGTTGAACTGGCAGTGGATGATAGTTATGGAGCCACTTAGACTGATATGTCATATTTCCTATAGCACCAGAATCGACAATAAAAAGCGATCCATCGCGTACATGTAGTATTCTGTCTGGAGAAACTGAATATAGGACGCAGCTTGTTTCTGGTACAATGTTGTTTCAATGTTCAGTAGCATATACTCTATTCCGATCTGTGTCGAATCGACGCTTATAGCACATATGAGTGGGATGATCAGATCGTCCACAATATTCACAAGAAGAAGAAGAAGAGTCTCTAGATAAACGTGCTTGTTTTGTGGTAATATTGTGTTCTTCATCATATTGACGTGCCCAACAATCATCTTCAGTATGGCCATTTCTGTTGTAGTAAGAACATTGCTTATTAGGAAATTTGAGACGAGAGAAAATATTACCGCGACGGCCACCTCTGCGGTTTCCTCGTTGAAATGGACGCCTTCGAGCATAAAAAGCCCGTTCCATCTGTTGTGACTCAGTCTCCTCGTGTGAAATCATAGCTGTATCATGACTAGCATTACGACGTTCTTGAAGTTGAGAGTATTCAATTAAAGACATGCAGGCTTGGTAGAAATCAAGACCATCTTTATTAGAGAGAATAGTAACAATGTTATCATAAGAAGAGTCCTTCACCGTATCAAGGAGAAGTGTAATCAGTTGCTTTTGTGGAACACGATCACCGGCAGCAGCAAGTTGATTAATAATAGATTTGAAAGATTCAATATGTACCGTCATGGCAGTACCAACTTCATATTGTAACTTGTTAAGCAACCCTCTCAAATAAAGTATTTATGTGACAGATTTCTTCTGAAAGTTTGCAATAAGGTACTTCCAGACGTCGTGGGAAGTAGGCAGCTCGTACATATCAAGAAAAAGAGAATCAGTAAGAGCAGAAAGAATATACCGACGAGCTGCTTTATCACGTCGTTGCCAATCCGTATAGGCAACATTCCAATCTTCAAATATAGTTCCTTCAGTGATAAGCACGTTATCATTATCCGTATCAACAGGCTGAGGCGGACAAACACGATTTCCAAGAACAACATCGGAGAGTTCATCGCCTTCAAGAATTAACAATATCTTTGCTTTCCAGCCTGGAAAACCTTGACCTTGGAAAGGAGGAACAGAACGTTGGACAGAAGGAAAGCCGTTGACGAGAATATTCATAGCCATATCTTGTTGCGAGAAGACGTATAAGATAAGATCGCAGAATTTGCACACCATATATGGTGAAGGCCGCAATTGAGAATGAGAGAGATATGAGGACTGCGTTTTGTCAACGATAAACGTAAGAACGATGCTCAAGGAACTTCCAAAGATGTGAGAGACGTCACCCGAAAAGGGCAGGGTAAAGGAGACGTTAATAATAAAAGAGTCCTCAAAATAGAGTGGTGTGAGACGCAAGATTGACGGCCACAATATGAATAGCAAAAAGCTAAATCTTCTCGAAAAAGTTAACGCCAAAATAAGAAAAACGATCGCGGACGCTTCACGAAGAACTAGGACGAAGAAAGCTGCGTCAAGCTCAATTGCAGTGAAAATAGCATAACTTTCTGCTGCGAACTCCGATTGACGCAAACCTAGAACTCAAATCGAAGAGCTCGAGGAGACGAACAATCATAAACCCTTTCCTCTTTCAAATACAACTCATTCTCATGACATATTGGATCTTGTTCATACTGATATATGTGGACCTCTACCTTCTTCGAGATCACAATATCGCTACTTCATTACTTTCATTGATGATTTCTCAAGGTATACGACTGTATTTCTACTTAGACAAAAATCTGAAGCCTTGTCTGTTTTCAAACAATTCCACAAGGCTGCGGAACTTCAAACTGGTCGTCGCCTTAAGAAGCTTCGTAGTGACAATGGAGGCGAATATGTTTCTCGAGAGTTTGTGAGTTACTGTGCTGATAGCGGAATTCATCATGAACATACTATTCCATATTCGCCTCAACAGAATGGTGTTGTTGAACGAAAGAATCGCACTATTCTCAATGCTGTAAGATATATGTTGATTTATTCTGGCTTATCGCGTGTTTTCTGGGCTGAAGCTACTTTGACAGCAACATTTATTCAGAATCATCTTCCTACTACTACACCCTCTGGTAAGATACCCATCACAGCATGGACAGGTGACATTCCTTCTGTATCTCATTTTCGAACCTTTGGTTGTATTGCTTATATTCATGTTCCCAAAGAAACACGAACAAAGCTTGATGCTCCTCGTCTTAAAGTTATTTTTATTGGATATTCTGACACTTCCAAAGGCTACAAATTCTATGACCCTTCCTCCAAGAAAGTAATTGTGAATCGTGATGCTACTTTTAACGAACAGCTTATGGGAGGCTCATGGTCCATGGATGATTCTGATGATACTAAATCATTGCTTCAGGATTTTCCATTTCTTTCAGAAGATGAAACTCTTCCTATAGAGCAATGTTCCTCCTCACAACCATCCATTCCAAATGTTGCCAATGATGATATTGATATTTTTGTTGATCTGCCTATTGATTTTGAACATGGATCATGTCATGTTTATGATGACGATATTGTTGATAATTCTTTTTCTACTTCTGAAGATCCCGTTACTTATGATGAAGCTATCTCTTCACCACAAAAGGATCAATGGCAAGAGGCTATGGAAGCAGAGTACGATTCTCTTATCTCTAAAGGTACATGGATACTAACTGAATTACCTCCTGGTCGTACAGCTATTAAATATAAGTGGGTGTATAAAACAAAAGTAAAAGCAGATGGATCTTTTGAAAAGTTCAAGGCACGTTTAGCTGCAAAAGGTTACTCCCAAGTAGCTGGTGTTGATTACCAAGAGACTTTTTCACCAGTTGTTCGCATTACAAGTGTTCGAGTTTTATTGGCATTTGCTGTTCAATTTGATTTAGAAGCTCATCAAATGGATGTGCGAACTGCTTTTCTTAATGGTGACTTGGAAGAGGAAATTTATATGGAACAACCAGAAGGGTTTGTTTTTCCAGGTAAAGAAGACCTTGTTGCTCAACTCCATAAGGCACTATATGGTCTCAAACAAGCTTCGCGAGCCTGGTATACCAAATTTGATCTTTTTCTCACCTCTAAAGGATTCATCTCTTGCTCGTCAGACCCCAACTTATACATAAAACGCCAAGGTAGCAGTTTTGTGATTCTTGCTCTTTATGTGGATGATACCATCCTTGTTTCCAATGATTTGGGATTTCCTCAGCAAGTGAAAAAGTTATTGTCTTCTGCATTCAATATGGTGGATCGTGGAGAGATTCACTCTTTTCTTGGCATTCAAATCCAACGGAACCGTACAAAAGGTATTTTAAAAAATTTGGTATGGAATCTACACATTCAGCCAACACACCTTGTCTTGCGAGCTCTACGAAGAATACTTCTGACTTGTCACAAATCAACCTTATGCTAACTTGATTGGATGTCTTCAGTTTGTTGGCATGAACACTCGTCCTGATATTCTGTTTGCTGCTAACTATCTTGCACAACATCTTGCATGTCTTTCTCTTAAGCATTGGTCTGCTGCAAAGCGTGTATTGAAATACTTGAAAGGCACTACAGATTTTGGTTTAGTCTATAGACGACAACTCACATCGGATTCTATGCAATCTCTTTCTCTTTTGGGTTACACAGATGCAGACTGGGCAAGCTCACATTTATCTATGCGATCTACTAGTGGAAATTGCTTCTTTATAAACGGTTGTCTTGTTTCTTGGACCAGTAAGAAACAACGTTGTGTTGCAGTTTCTACGACTGAGTCAAAATATGTTGCGTCATCACTTGCAGCTCGTGATTTGATTTGGCTTCGACAAATGCTGGTTGATATTGGTCACTCTCCTCTTTCTAGCACATACTTGCGGTGTGACAACCAAAGTGCTATTAGTCTTGCAAAAGACTATGCTCAACATAATAAGTCAAAGCACATTGCTGTCCATTATCATTATGTCAGGTATGAAGTACGCAAGGGAACCATTATGGTTGAACACTGTCCAAGTGACCAGATGATTGCAGACATTTTGACCAAA
The DNA here is from genome assembly GCF_014529385.1 of Adiantum capillus-veneris. Taxonomy (NCBI): domain Eukaryota; kingdom Viridiplantae; phylum Streptophyta; class Polypodiopsida; order Polypodiales; family Pteridaceae; genus Adiantum; species Adiantum capillus-veneris. The sequence continues at coordinate 128,781,761 of NC_140959.1, forward strand.
GGCCTCAATGAGTCACGTTTCATCCTTTTGCGCTCGGAGCTTGGAGTTGCTTCGGCCTCACTCTTTCTAGATTAGCTTCTTTGCTATTGTAATAGCTTTGTACATACGACATTGTAATCTTTTAGGTACCATGCACTATGCACACTCCACATTTGCACCTTGTGATATCTAAGTCACTTGAATATTTGTACATAGATGCACAATTCACTTTCACATCATCACCGCTGGTTCATATTTCACATTGTATAGGGGCTTGGGTTTTTCCCTTGAACTCCCCAAGGGTTTTTGCATCCAAAGCTAGAGACTTTTGTTTGAGTGGGGGTGTTGGAGCTATATATGGCTCACTCTACTGAACTTGGTCTCACCTATATATTTGTATCTTGTCCTCAATATGAATCAGTCTTTGGGAGTGTATATGGTGTGTCTCTTGTCTCGTCTCTCTCTCTTTCTCTCTACATCTCAATAGTAACAGATTTATATGATTTGTTTTCAAAGATTGCTCGCATGGAATCTACCTCTAATAATGGTTCCAACGAAGACATAGACTGTACAACAAGTGGTTCACAAGTTGCTGACCTTGACATGGGTTATTTTGAAAGAGTTTATCAAGCAGATGAACCTCTACAGGATGTTACTGAAGCTATTTGCACTACAGCTGCTGAGCAGGATAACATGTCTAGTGCAGATGATTGCATAAACAAAGCTATTATATACACAGTAGCTGATGAAGTGACTAAGATTGTGGACCCAACACAGCATGAGCTTGAGGATGTCAATGAACCTATGATTGCTACTAAGAATATGCTTGCAGATGATGCTATCACAGAAGAGGATGCTATAATCGATGAATTTCTGTCTAGATCTAAAGGAGATGTTTATGACAGTATTGAAGAGATTTTTGATGCATATACCTCTTTAGAGAGGGTGCCAGATGAGCCTTTACAGCTCTATAATGTATTGCTAAGTAACATGGATGCAGATGAGGAAGTAGAGGATGATATCGAGGAGTATGAAGATTTCTTGGATCATATTGATTGTGAACGGGTTATTGACAGAGATTTTACATCTATGCTTGTAGATGGGCTGCATGAGGAGATAACTCCTACAGTTTTGATTAATGTTGAGAATTCTAAGAGTGATTTTCTCGAGGATACTACGGATGAAGATCTACAAGATAAATCTGCTTTGCATGATCAAGATGAAATCCCAACAGGTGAAAATTAGCTTGATGATACAGGTCGAGAGACTCCCAAGGTTTTTGTGATGGCTATGATGCTAGAGGGGGTGATGGTGCTAAATCATCCTTGATACTACAGATGGTGCACAGGGTTTTTCATTTCCTTGCGCAATGTGCCAAATGTAGTTGGATTTGGATGCTATTCCTATTCATGCTTATGTTAGCGATGTCTTGGCTGCCAGTAAAAGGGAGCCATACTTCTTTAATGCTTTCTGGTAACGAGCTTAAGTTGCCAACAGTTTACAGGATGTGGGTGTTGCACTATGCTTCAGGTGAAGCTCTAGTATATTGCGGAGCCCATCAATGCTATGTGATCTCGATGGTGTTTGATCCAGGAGATTCTAAGGATATTCATAAGCAGATTCAATATGGATGGATACTGATCAGTATGCATAGTAATTGCGTGCTATTTGCACCAAGGGTAGCATATTTGCACCAGAAATGCTTGATGTTGATTGATACAGGAAATGTATGCTCATGTGGATATTATGTTGCTCTAGTGTGTGGACAATTTCTTATTATCCCATTTGATCCTGGGGGTTACTAAAGTGCAAGTTGCAGATGCAAAGGATACCATATGCCCGATGTAGCAGGCTGCATGATGCAAAGTTTTGTTTTCTAGATTATGCTAAGTTAGAAGAGTTTTTGGCTATGCATTCAATAAGATTACATGGCTGGCTTCCAACTGACTTCTTTGGACAATTGATGAAGTATCTTCACATTTTCTTTGAGTTGGTTCTGCTAACAGAAGTTGAGGTAAAGGACTTGACGGCCATCCCGTGTGCAGACAGAGTAAGGCATACTTGAGCTTGACAGGGTTCCTTAAGAGAGAACTTAATGGTCAAGCCGTGTGCATCATTAACTGGAGCACTTGAGTCTGGGGAGGTTCACTAAAAATGTTATCCATCATTGAATGCTTTGAAGATACGGCAGATACAATTCAGAGATTTTTGATGGGCAGCTACCAAATGCTTAAGCTAGAACATTGATGATAGGGTATAAGCCTTATTTCATTTTTCATATGTTTACCAGTTAAGTGATTCTGATGATGGTAAGGAGCTTAAGGTACCTGTAGCAGATGCAGATTGAAGGGAAGTTGGCACAGATCGGAGGCTGTGCAGGTTCAGAGGGGGTGAATGTCATGCAGCTCCGCTTCCATGTACAGAAAAATAGAAAAGAAATGCAAGCTAAGCTTCTTTGAAGCCTACACATTAAGTGAGCAGTGATCAGGGCTTGATAACAGGCCAAGCCTAATGATTAATGTATGCCAGATGCGGCTTTAAAGATCCAATTGATGTCTTAATGATGCCAAAAAGAAGTATGCTTGAAGTGAGCACATATGTGAGTTTATGATCTAGAATTGTAGTGCTTGAAGTGCTCTACCGGCTTGTATTTACGGCTCATCGATTGGAGCTAGGGTGAAGAAGTTATGACAGTTTGAAGTTTGAGTTAATGCAGATCCGTACCGGATTGGGCAATTGCAGCTGAGGTGACAGAAATGAAATGAATTCACGGGCCTGAAGTTCTCACTTCATGGAGCGCGTCGGTCTTTTCAGACCAGTGATCGGAGTCTCGGTTGCCAAGATATTGGCCGATGAAGATTCCCTGAGGGCCGGCTCCGTACCAATCTGGTCGGCTCATACGGAGTAGCATCTGGGAGATTTTGGCTCTCGCTTGGGATTTTGAGTGTAGCAAAGTAAGTGACTCGAGGAGAATCTTGCCCAAAATTGATAGCAGCTACATGTACATCAAATGTGGTGTACATCTCATTAAGTATAAAAAGTGCTCGAAGAGTTTCATGTTCGAATGTGACCTCTCGGAATGCAATGATTGCGGGATAACTCCTACAGAGGCAGGGCCAGGAAGTTGGACAAATGCAATCACATACGCTTATATCTTGAAGGCAAGCATCACCATGCAAAATGATGCGGGCATCGAAATTGATGAAGATATTGTTAGCCAAGGACTATTGGGGAAAATAATTTGTGCTTTGGTAATGCTTGGGTCGCTATGAATGCTTAATGTGGTGCCCAAAGGCCCCCACTAAACTATTGAGATGTAGAGAGAAAGAGAGAGAGATGAGACAAGAGACACACCATATACGCTCCCAAAGACTAGTTCGTATTGAGGACAAGATACAAATATATAGGTGAGACCAAGTTGAGTAGAGTGAGACATATATAGCTCCAACACCCCCACTCAAACAAAGGTCTCTAGATTTGGATGAAAAAACCCTTGGGGAGTTCAAGGGAAAAACCCAAGCCACTATACAATGTGAAAATATGAACCAGCGATGATGATGTGAAAGTAAATCGTGCATCTATGTACAAATATTCAAGTGACTTAGGGATCACAATGTGCAAATGTGGAGTGTGCATAGTGCATGGTACCTAAAAGATTACAATGTCATATGTACAAAGCTATTACAATAGCAAAGAAGCTAATCTAGAAAGAGTGAGGTCGAAGCAACTCCAAGCTCCGAGCGCAAGAGAATGAAACGTGACTCGTTGAGGCCTTTGGTCAAAATGTCTGCAATCATCTAGTCACTTGGATAGTGTTTAACCATAATGGTTCCTTTGCGTACTTCATACATGACATAATGATAATGGACAGCAATGTGCTTTGACTTATTATGTTGAACATAGTCTTTTGCAAGACTAATAGCACTTTGGTTGTCACACCGCAAGGGTGTGCTAGAAAGAGGAGAGTGACCAATATCAACTAGCATTTGTCGAAGCCAAATCAACTCACGAGCTGCAAGTGATGCCGCAACATATTCTGATTCAGTCGTAGAAACTGCAACACAACGTTGTTTTTTGCTGGTCCAAGAAACAAGACAACCATTTATAAAGAAGAAATTTCCACTAGTAGATCGCATAGATAAATGTGAGCTTGCCCAGTCTGCATCTGTGTAACCCAAAAGAGAAAGAGATTGCATAGAATCCGATGTGAGTTGTCGTCGATAGACTAAACAAAAATCTATAGTGCCTTTCAAGTATTTCAACACACGCTTTGCAGCAGACCAATGCTTAAGAGAAGGACATGCAAGATGTTGTCCAAGATAATTAGAGCAAACAGAATATTAGGACGAGTGTTCATGCCAACAAACTCAAGACATCCAATCAAGTTAGCATAAGGTTGATTTGTGACAAGTTGACCGCCATTGTCAGAAGTGTTCTTCGTAGAGCTCGCAAGACAAGGTGTGTTGGCTGAATCTGCAGATTCCATACCAAATTTTTGAATAGTATCTGCAATAAACATTGACTGTCGAAGGAATAAAATACCTTTTGTAAATCTCCGTTGGATTTGAATGCCAAGACACGAGTGAATCTCTCCAAGATCCACCATATCAAATGCAGAAGACAATAACATTTTCACTTGCTGAAGAAATCCCAAATCATTGGAAACAAGGATGGTATCATCCACATAAAGAGCAAGAATCACAAAACTGCTACCTTGGCGTTTTATGTATAAGTTGGGGTCTGAGAGCGAGAGATGAATCCTTTAGAGGTGAGAAAAAGATCAAATTTTGTATACCAGGCTCGCGAAGCTTGTTTGAGACCATATAGTGCCTTATGGAGTTGAGCAACAAGGTCTTCTTTACCTGGAATAACAAACCCTTCTGGTTGTTCCATATAAATTTCCTCTTTCAAGTCACCATTAAGAAATGCAGTTCGCACATCCATATGATGAGCTTCTAAATCAAATTGAACAGCAAATGCTAATAAAACTCGAGCACTTGTAATGCGAACAACTTATGAAAAAGTCTCTTGATAATCAACACCAGCTACTTGGGAGTAACCTTTTGCAACTAAACACGCCTTGAAGTTGTCAAAAGATCCATCTACTTTTACTTTTTTCTTATACACTCACTTACATTTAATAGTTGTACGACCAGGAGATAATTTAGTTAGTATCCATGTACCTTTAGAGATAAGAGAATCGTACTTTTCTTCCATAGCCTTTTGCCATTGATCATTTTGTGGTGAAGAGATAGCTTCATCATAAGTAATGGGAAGAGATAAATTCATCATAAGTAACGGGATTGTCAAAAGTAGAAAAAGTATTATCAGCAATATCGTCATCATAAACATGACATGAGCCATGTTCAAAATCAATAGGTAGATCAACAAAAATATCAATATCATCATTGGCAACATTCGCAATGGATGGTTGTGAAGAGGAAAGTTGCTGTATAGGAAGAGTTTCATCTTCTGAAAGAAATGGAAAAGCCTGAAGCAATGAATTTGTTGGAGGAAGGGTCATAGAATTTGTAGCCTTTGGAAGTGTCAGAATATCCAATAAAAATAACTTTAGGACCAGGAGCATCAAGCTTGGTTCGTGTTTCTCTGGGAACATGAATATAAGCAATACATCCAAAGGTTCGAAAATGAGATACAGAAGGAATGTCACCTGTCCATGCTGTGATGGGTATCTTACCAGAGGGTGCAGTAGTAGGAAGATGATTCTGAATAAATACTGTTGCCAAAGTAGCTTCAGCCCAAAAAACACGAGATAAGCCAGAATGAATCAGCATACATCTTACAACATTGAGAATAGTGCGATTCTTTCGTTCAGCAACACCATTCTGCTGAGGCGAATATGGAATAGTGTGTTCATGATGAATTCCACTGTCAGCATAGTAACTCACAAAATCTCGAGAAACATATTCGCCTCCATTGTCACTACGAAGCTTCTTAAGGCGACGACCAGTTTGAAGTTCCGCAGCCTTGTGGAATTGTTTGAAAACAGATAAGGCTTCATATTTTTGTCTAAGTAGAAATACAGTCGTATACCTTAAGAAATCATCAATGAAAGTAATGAAGTAGAGATATTGTGATCTCGAAGAAGGTAGAGGTCCACATATATCAGTATGAACAAGATCGAATATGTCATGAGAATGAGTTGTATTTGAAAGAGGAAAGGGTTTGCGATTGTGTTTCCCAAGAGAAGAAAATTCACAAATTCCCATATGGAGATGGGCTTTAAGATCCATGCCATGAACAAGATCACGACGTTGAAGATCAAGGAGTTTTGATAAATCAGCATGAACAAAACGGTGATGCCATACTTTGCAATCATGATCACCTGGAGCAGTGACAACATTTGCTACAGCATCGTTGCAGCATCGTTGAGAGAGAGTTCAAACAAATTAACATTTCGAGGAGCAGTGGCTATAGTCTGTCCATGTTTCTCAATTTGGCATTTGGCATGATCAAATCCAACAAACAGACCAAGATCAACAAGTGTAGCAACTGAAAGAAGATTACGTTGAAGATCTGGTACATGTAATACTCTTCGCAAAATTCGAGTGGAAGAAGATAAGGTACCAAGATATAAGTCTCCAATACCTTTTACTTGACAAGTAGTATCATCAGCAAGATAAACAACACGTTGAACTGGCAGTGGATGATAGTTATGGAGCCACTTAGACTGATATGTCATATTTCCTGTAGCACCAGAATCAACAATAAAACTTGATCCATCGCGTACATGAAGTATTCTGTCTGGAGCAACTGAATATAGGACGCAGCTTATTTCTGGTACAATGTTCTTTTGATGTTCAGTAGCATATGCTCTATTCCAATCTGTGTCGAATCGACACTTATAGCACATATGAGTGGGATGATCAGATCGCCCACAGTATTCACAAGAAGAAGAAGAAGAGTCTCTAGATAAACGTGCTTGTTTTGTGGTAATATTGTGTTCTTCATCATATTGACGTGCCCAACAATCATCTTCAGTATGGCCATTTCTGTTGCTGTAAGAACATTGTTATTAGGAAATTTGAGACGAGAGAAAATATTACCGCGACGGCCATCTCTGCGGTTTCCTCGTTGAAATGGACGCCTTTGAGCATAAAAAGCCCGTTTCATCTGTTGTGACTCAGTCTCCTCTTGTGAAATCATAGCTGTATCATGACTAGCAATACGACGTTCTTGACGTTGAGAGTATTCAATTAAAGACATGCAGGCTTGGTCGAAATCAAGACCATCTTTATTAGAGAGAATAGTAACAATGTTATCATAAGAAGAGTCCTTCACGGTCTCAAGGAGAAGTGTAATCAGTTGCTTTTGTGGAACAGGATCACCGGCAGCAGCAAGTTGATTAATAATAGATTTGCAAGATTCAATATGTCCCATCATGGCAGTACCAACTTCATATTGTAACTTGTTAAGAAACCCTCTCAAATAAAGTATTTCTGTGACAGATTTCTTCTGAAAGTTTGCAATAAGGTACTTCCATACGTCATGGGAAGTAGGCAGTAAGAATATACCGACGATCTGCTTTATCACCTCGTTGCCAATCCGTATAGGCAATATTCCAATCTTCAAATATAGTTCCTTTAGTGATAAGCACGTTATCATTATCCGTATCAATAGGCTGAGGCGGACAAACACGATTTCCAAGAACAACATTGGAGAGTTCATCACCTTCAAGAATTAACAACATCTTTGCTTTCCAGCCTGGAAAACCTTGACCTTGGAAAGGGGAAACAAAACACTGGCCATAAGGAAAGCTGTTGACGAGAATATTCATAGCCATATCTTGTTGCGAGAAGACGTATAAGATAAGATCGTAGAATTTGCACACCATATATGGTGAAGGCCGCAATTGATAATGAGAGAGATATGAGGACTGCGTTCTGTCAACGATAAACGTAAGAAGGATGCGCAAGGAACGTCGAAAGATGTGAGAGACGTCACCCAAAAAAGGCAAGGTAAAGGAGACGTTAATAATAAAAGAGTCCTCAAAATAGAGTGGCGTGAGACGCAAGATTAACGGCCACAATACGAATAGCAGAAAGCTAAATCTTGTCGAAAACGTTAACGCCAAAATAATAAAAACGATCGCGGATGCTTCACGAAGTAGTAGGACGAAGAAAGCTGCGTCAAGCTCAATTGTAGTGAAAACAGCATAACTTTCTGCTGCGAACTCCGATTGACGCAAACCTAGAACTCAAATCGAAGAGCTCGAGGAGACGAACAAGTTTTGGATAAAAAGTGCCATGTACGCTCCACTCCATAGTGCTTTTCCCGTTGCTCCAAATTTTGAGCAGAACAGCAAGAAAAATTGAGATGAAGTTCAGGGTGTCATCAACAAGAAAACGTAATCAACAATTAGATTGATTAGCAATAAACGCCACACAAAACACTAATAATATTCTTCTTAACACAAAACAACCACAATTAACAAGAATCAATGCTCAAAAATAAAATTTGTAGCAATTTTTGAATCTTACATGCAAATCGCATACACATACTATTTTTTCACCATGAATTGAATCGGCGCGTGATCGTTACTGCTCTGATACCATGTTGAGATGTAGAGAGAAAGAGAGAGAGAGACGAGACAAGAGACACACCATATACGCTCCCAAAGACTGATTCATATTGAGGACAAGATACAAATATATAGGTGAGACCAAGTTGAGTAGAGTGAGCCATATATAGCTCCAACATAAACAGGGGCACCTAAGGGCCATGGACAATATGCGAGTCAAATATGATGCCCTTCAAAGATTGGCTAAGGGCCTCAACCTATGGCCGCCCAAAGGCAACCAAAGGGAGGCCGCCCGCCCACTTGGGAATTAAAGTGGCCTTAGGCCTAAGCTTAAGCGTGTGTGAAAGCTAGGGAAGAAAAAAACATGGCGGGCAGATGGCGAGAGAAGGCGCAGACAAGGAGGGTGAGACTCGTGCACGCCATCACACTGCTCGGATGAGCTCGGTGTAGGGACGAATTCTCTTCCGCACGCCTAGGCGCTCCCTTTTAGAGCCTGTGCCGGGAAATTTTGCGTTGCTTTACCCCGTCTGCTGCCACATCATCACCATAAGTCACGCATCACATCAGACATGGCGCCGTGACTGATGGGCTTAGCCAAATATAGCAAGGGAGACTTAACGAGGGTTAAAAAAGGGAAAAGCAAGTACAATTGGATGAAGGGAAAAGAAAAGAAGGGTTGGAAGAGGAGAGAAAAGCGACAAGCAGGGCTCTCTCTCTCTCTCTCTCTCGATCTCCGGACCAAGCAAAGCGAGCCAAGAAGGCAATTCGAACCCAATGAGAGGGGAAAGCTAGCATGAGGCAAGAGAGGAGAAGCGATTCGAGGCAAGCCAAAGGAGACAGGACAAAAGAGCTTGGTTGAAGGAGACAGGAGGAAGAAGCTTGAACAAAGGAAGAGCTTAAGGAAGCAAGATCTCTCGTCCTTGATCTCCATCGAAGATAAGCAAAATCTCTCTCCCTTGACTCTCAATCGAAACCAAGCCAAGAAGGCAAGCTCTCTCTCTCTCAATCGAAACCAAGCCAAGAAGGCAAGTTTTTTTCTCTCTCTCGATCTCCAATCCAATCAAGCAAGAAAAGAGATGCTTGTCGAGGTTAAATTGTGCAAGCAAAGTGTGCAGTGATTAAAGAAAATCAAGGACAAAGAAGCAAGGCGGGACAAGCAAACCAAGGGAAGTCAAAACTCGCTCTCGAGTAAGCAAGGAGAGAGGATAAAATCTCTCTACTGTATTTGGCAGATACAAGGGTATCAAGCAGGGGATTTTGTCGGATATTTACCTCCTAACCAGCTTATAAAGACTCTAATGGCGAGCATAAGTGGAAATTTTACAGTCTTGATCTAATATGAGAGCATTAAACTCTCCCAACTTCATCAGTGCCGTTCACGGCAACCATTTGTAATCGAATTCCACTTCGGCTAATCATTAGCAGTTTAAACCATTTCGATTGTCGAGTTTTAAGTATTTAAAGTGTTGACAGGATCTGTTGCCTTGTGCTGTGCGTCTTGTCTCTCTTATTTCCCATAGCAAGAAGCCCCCGGTGCTGACCCGGCTCACCTCGCGAACCCATATTCCCCGACAGCAGCTTAGTACTTAGGCACTATAGAAGGATGGCGAATCTGCACACCCTTCACACAGACACAAGCTCACTCCAAACACAAGACTAGGTGGTGATTTCGCACACCTCACATGGGCAAAACATTGCAAGAAACATACTCACAAAACCTCAAGCTTTATTTAGAGAATAAGGCGATGAAATAGGGAGCATATGGTAGGGAAAAGAGAAGGGAGAGAGTGGTAGAACACATGGCGGATAGGTGGGAGCTGATGGCAAAGACTCGCATGAGGGTTATGGCCATCATCCTTCATTTAACTGCCCTTCATCTTAGATAGCCCAAGGGTGTAGAGGTCATGCTCAAGTCGAGCATGGTGACTACGGTGATGGTGATGGTGTGGGTGCGTCTGTGCGCGCTAGGCACACACAGTGCATAGTGTACTATCTAGTGATGTTGTGTGTGTATTTAGTGTGATGTTGATGGTGTGGGTGTGTGTGTGCGCGCTAGGCACACACAGTGCATAGTGTACTATTTGGTGATGTTGTGTGTGTCGTTAGTGTGATGGTGACCCCTCTTTATATATGAGAGGGGGGGAGGATTTTTAGAGTTTTAGAAATCAAGAAATTATTATCTGCACCAGCCATGTGTTTGTGGGCTCCACTTGTCTGGCTGTGTGTATATGTGCCAGAACAGCAGTCTCATGAGAAAGAGACTAAGAGAGAGAGAAGGGTTGATGAAAAAAGTGAGTGAGATGAAAATTAAGTAATTACAAGAGGGAAGAGAGAGGAGTGTGTACAAAGGTAAATCTGTGTGCAGATGTGTGTGTACACTAGAAAATCCCGGTAACCATTATGTAAAGGTGGGTCTGTGGATACCTTTTTCAGTAGAATTGAGTGTGTGTGAGTGTGGGGGAGGCCATCTAGCTACAAGACAAGAGAGATTTTGAATTTTGGAGAGAGAGGGGGGTATTTGGATCATGGGAGAGTGTAGGAGAGAGAAAAATGGGGTGGGGTATGCTATTTTGGAAGATAGGAGAGGGGGCATGTGACAAAGAACGTATCATTGGTGAGGACAGGGGTGGGATAGCTTGAGGGGAGAGAGAAAGGATAAAGGACAAGGGGAAGAGAGAGGGGGTTGACCTTTTGAGTGGAGGATAAGAAAAGGGACACACGATGCGGCAACAGTGAAGAAAAAGGAGGCAGGGTGGGGATGGGCTGCCTCGCAGGGACGAGGTGGACTATTTTACCTTTCTTGCTTATTTACATACTCAGATTTTTTTTTTCTTACTTTTCCAATGCCTTTTATCACTCCCTCCCTAAGAGGGGGTTTCCATGGGATGGGGAAGAGAGAAGAGGGGTATGGGAGCCTGGCTTGTGAAAAGCCCCCATCATTAGCCCTCCCCTTTTGGCTAGGGGCATTCATGCTTCTAGATTTGACTCTGATTCTTCTTCCGCTTAGCTGTAGGAGCCGATATCGAGTTGCCTTCTGAACTAGCCATTCCATTTGGCCATTGGTGAGATTTCTGGGATATTCATGAATCTATAACAGGTCCGGGTGATAGCCTGTTCCTTGGAATAGTGTCGGTTGATTAAACGGGAAGCCCATGGCTTTCAGAACTCTGTGCCAGTGTCCTCCTGGATCCCAGCTGAAAAATAGGATCATTGTCTGCAGTGTTCAGACAATAAAATTTGCATGCCAAATTGGACCAAATTTGTAATCACCAGTAGTGAGAGGGGAGATGAGCATCTTGGATCCTGCAAAGACAGAACTGAAAATTAAGATTCCAAAGAGTGTGCCAAGAATCCACCATATATGACCGCCTTGTTGGTGTGGTGAGCTCAAGTTGTCTTCAAAATCTTACTGTCATGATTGGGAAAACCTACAAGCATATCATGCTTCTTTTGGGTGTGCTCAAACATGTCAGCGGCCTTTTTTGATGCTGATAGTAAGCCACCTACCTTGCGGTTTAGATACAAGTGTGATCCACTTACCTCCCTCCAAAGAAAGGATGCACTATTTGTAAAAAATTGCACCAAATTGGAAATGAGGCCTTCATTCTTGCATTCTAGCAGCCTTTTGTCTATCCATGGCTCCTTAGCTCTTATCTCCATGCTGATCTTACCTCTATATAATATAGCGGCTAGCCATAGCCATAGGTCTGATGCATCCCATGCAAACACAATCCTGTGTTGTGGAGGAGTTTGGAACATCCTTAAAAGATTGGCAACATATTGATCATCAAACTTACTCTCAACATCCTCACATAAACTAGAGGCATTACCCATCTCCAAGTTTATAACAACCCTCAGTAGACTAGAGGTATTACCCATCTCTAAGTCTATAACACTACACAATAAAGTCATGCTCGGCTGCCAAGCCTATGAAGCAATATCCAACTCCAAACCTTCAATCTTGCTTACCTCTTCGTTATGGTCCTCTAGTGAAACTGCCAGCTTGATGCAAGATTCCTTTAGCTTTCTACATTGTCCTGGGTCCATGCTCATGCACAGGCTTCCATTTTCAAAGCCCTCCCCTTTTCTTGATATGTTGTCCACCTTCTGCAAAGCCTTGCTGGCAGGTTGTTCTTGATCTTCTCTTTATCTTTCATGCCCTTTGCATTCCTCTTACTCTCATGAGGCCTAATCAACACTTTACACCTTCTTACCCTTACTGCCCAATGCTGTCGATTGATCGCTTTGGTGCCTATTTCATTTAAGGTTAAAGATGTACTCACATTTGCAACACAATTTTCTTGACTTACCTCACCCATTGGGGTAGCATCTTTTGATTCTTTAACCTTTTGTTCCACTGCTTCATTCCTTTGAATAAACTTCTCGCTTGATCCTTCTTCTGTTACATTCATCTTGACCTCTTCTGCAAGACCAATGATACTTGGTGTGCGGGTACCAATTGGTGGTGGGCGTAAGATGAGTGTAAGTGGTGATTGTGGCGGTGGTTGCATCGGTGGCTGTAGGGATTGAACTGGTGGGGCTAGCCGTGGTTGCACGGCTCGTGGTGGGATTTGAAAAGGTGAGATTGGTTGCCTGGGTGGCGGTGGTCTTGACCTCGGCGGAGAGATCTGATTCTCTCTCCCTCCTAGAGTGAAATTCTGCCTCCTTGGATGTGGGCAGTAATACATTCTATGGCCATCTTCCCCGCAGTTGTTGCAGTGATACTCCCTGTTTTGTCGTCGTGCTCTTCCAGAGTCTTGATCTCTTTCTTGACTCCTTCCTTGCTGTATTAAGTGGAGAGACAAATTCTGCAGTTGGTCAGTAATATGGGCCAACATATCTTGTTGGTCATCTCTTACCCCAAGAGCCGGTGGTGGTGGTGGAATGATGGTTGTCGTAGTTGCTAGTCAACGCGATGTTCCTGCTTTTGTTGACTCGGTTTCTTTGGCTTTCATTCGCAGCTTCTTGTCCTTAAGGCGAGCAATCTCAACGGCTAACTCGTACGTAGCCGGGAATCTACCTTTCACCTTCTCATTGAGAAGCGACCATAAGCCATGTGTGAACTGATATTTTTTTAGGAAATCGGGTGCAGCTTCTTCCCTTGCCAGTGACTCAACCCACCGTTCCCACAAATCCACAAATTTGGACTCATAGGTGGCATATTCTAAAAGACCCAGCTTCAAGTCTCTCAACTTGTCCCACAACTTTTCTGAAGTGGCACCTCCCCCAAAGCGCCTCTTAAAAGCGTTTTTTAAGGTCTCCCAGTCATCCTTGGTTGCTTGTGGAAGTGCATTGTACCATGATCTAGATTCTAGCTTCATGAGATGCTTAAAGATTCTAACCCGGGATTCATCCGTATCTTTGTTGCTCACTACACATGCTACTTCAAAGTCATCTAGGAAGTCTGTTACCAAATCCTCCCCCTTCTTTCCTTTAAATGTTGGAAATGCTACACTTGCCATGATTACTGAGAGAGAGCTAGAAAGACACACTGCTTAACTTGCAAAAGTCTAGTATTACCTTGATTGAGCGTACACGTGTTGGTATGTGTGATCTGTCTTGAGGTAGGTTGTACTGATTCATGTGAAGCTTAGAGGTGCTTAGTCATTGTCCAAGCTTAGAGGTGCTTAGTCACTGTCCAAGCTTGTGGGAGAGGGTGGTGTTCTTTCTGAAACAAACTCAGTAGATCCCTAGTTTCTCTAGTGAGAGTGTGAGCCAATGCTTCCGTTATCTGTGCTGCAGCATCAGGTGCGACTTGGAAACTGACTGTGATAATTACCTCGGTGACTTGAGTTACTCGATTCTCAAAGCAGAATAGTGTTGATTCTCTATTGTGCAGAGCTCCTTCCATCTTGTTGTTATGTGTTGGTTGTAGGTTGCGGACATGGTTGTGGAGTTCGTCTAGTTGTGCTTGGAGCTCTTCTTCTTCTGTCGTCCAGTTAGCAAATCCTGCTAGCCATTCATCCATTCACAATAGTTTAGGGGTTTCAGTCTTGTAAACTGAAGGGTTTCATGAAAAGATCCTCAGTGGGGGCACCAAATGACGGGAGCAAAGCGAACCCTGAACCCCGACGGCCTCTAAAACTCCGGGGCCGAATGGTGTGCCTCGAGCCTGTCGAAAAGCGAACAGGGGCACCACCTAGCTTTGAGCGGCTAGGACGCAAACAACACACCAGCATAAAAAAGTTTTCCTTCAAGAGAGATGGATGATTGGGAGTAATGGTGAAGAGGAAGGGGAATGAGAGCAAGTTTTAGAGAGAGAGAGAGAGAGAGAGAGAGAGAGAATAGCGGATTAGTACTTAGGCACCATAGAAGGATGGCGAATCCGCACACCCTTCACACAGACACAAGCTCACTCCAAACACAAGACTAGGTGGCGATTCCGCACACCTCACATGGGAAAAACATTGCAAGAAACATACTCACAAAAACTCAAGCTTTATTTATAGAATAAGGCGATGAAATGGGGAGCATAGGGTAGGGGAAAGAGAAGAGAGAGAGTGGTAGAATACATGGCGGATAGGTGCGAGATGATGGCGAAGACTCGCAAGAGGGTTATGGCCATCATCCTTCATTTGCCTGCCCTTCTTCTTCGATAGCCCAAGGGTGTAGAGGTCATGCTCAAGTCGAGCATGGTGACTGCGATGATAGTGATGGTGTGGGTGTGTGTGTGCGCGCTAGGTACACACAGTGCATAGTGTACTGTCTGGTGATGTTGTGTGTGTATTTAGATATGTATAGGTTGGGGTCTGAAGAGCAAGAGATGAATCCTTTAGAGGTGAGAAAAAGATCAGATTTTGTATACCAATCTCGCGAAGCTTGTTTGAGACCATATAGTGCCTTATGGAGTTGAGCAACAAGGTCTTCTTTACCTAGAATAACAAACCCTTCTGGTTGTTCCATATAAATTTTCTCTTCCAAGTCACCATTAAAAAAAGCAGTTCTCACATCCATTTGATGAGCTTCTAAATCAAATTGAACAGCAAATGTCAATAAAACTTGAACACTTGTAATGCAACCAACTGGTGAAAAAGTCTCTTGATAATCAACACGAGCTACTTGGGAGTAACCTTTTGCAACTAAGTGTGCCTTAAACTTGCCAAAAGATCCATCTGCTTTTACTTTTGTCTTATACACCCACTTACATTTAATAGGTGTACGACCAGGAGGTAACTCAGTTAGTATTCATGTACCTTTAGAGATAAGAGAATCCTACTCTACTTTCATAGCCTCTTAGCATTGTTCCTTTTGTGGTGAAAAGATAGCTTCATCATAAGTAACGGGATCTTCAAAAATAGAAAAAAAATTATCAGCAATATTGTCATCATAAACATGTCATGAGCCATGTTCAAAATCAATAGGCAGATCAACAAAAGTATCAATATCATCATTGGCAACATTCGGAATGGATGGTTGTAAAGAGGAAAGTTTCTCTATAGGAAGAGTTTCATCATCTGAAAGAAATGCAAAATCCTGAAGAAATGATATAGTATCATCAGAATCATCCATGGACCATAAGCCTCCCATGAGATGTTCATTAAAAGTAGCATCACGATTCACAATTACTTTCTTGGAGGAAGCGTCATATAGTTTGTAGCCTTTGGAAGTGTCAGAATATCCAATAAAAATAACTTTAAGGCCAGGAGCATCAAGCTTTGTTCATGTTTGTTTGGGAACATGAATATAAGAAATACATCCAAAGGTTCGAAAATGAGATACAGAAGGAATGTCACTTGTCGATGCTGTGATGGGTATCTTACCAGAGGGTGCAGTAGTAGGAAGATGATTCTGAATAAATACTGATGTCAAAGTAGCTTCAGCTTAGAAAACAAGAGATAAGCCAGAATGAATCAGCATACATCTTACAACATTGAGAATAGTGCGATTGTTTCGTTCAACAACGTCGTTCTGTTGAGGCAAATATGGAATAGTGTGTTCATGATGAATTCCACTGTCAGCATAGTAACTCACAAACTCTATTGTCACTACGAAGCATCTTAAGGATACGACCAGTTTGAAGTTGCGCAGCCTTGTGGAATTGTTTGAAAATAGATAAGGCTTCAACTTTTTGTCTAAGTAGAAATACAGTCGTATACCTTGAGAAATCATCAATGAAAGTAATGAAGTAGCGATATTGTGATCTCAAAGAAGGTAGCGGTCCACATATATCAGTATGAACAAGATCCAATATGTCATGAGAATGAGTTGTATTTGAAAGAGGAAAGGGTTATGATTGTGTTTCCTAAAAGAAAAAATTCACAAATTCCCATATGCGGATGGGCTTTAAGATCCATGCCATGAACAAGATCACGACGTTGAAAATCAAGGAGTTTTGAGAAATCAGCATGAACAAAACGGTGATGCCATATTTTACAATCATGATCACCTGGAGCAGTGACAACATTTGCTACAGCATCGTTGAGAGAGAGTTCAAACAAATTACTGTTTTGAGGAGTAGTGGCTATAGTCTGTCCATCTTTCTCAATTTGGAATTTGGTATGATCAAATCCAACAAACAGAACAAGATCAACAAGTCTAGCAACTGAAAGAAGATTACGTTGAAGATTTGGTACATGTAATACTCCTCGCAAAATTCAAGTGGAAGAAGATAAGGTACCAAGATATAAGTCTCCAATTTACTTGACAAGTAGTATCATCAGCAAGATAAACAACACGTTGAACTGGTAGTGGATGATAGTTATGGAGCCACTTAAACTGATATGTCATATTTCCTGTAGCACCAGAATCGACAATAAAAAGTTATCCATCACGTACATGAAGTATTCTGTCGGGAGCAACTGAACATAGGACGCAGCTTGTTTCTGGTACAATGTTGTTTCGATGTTCAGTAGCATATGCTCTATTACGATCTGTGTCGAATCGACGCTTATAGCACATATGAGTGGGATGCTGAGATCGTCCACAATATTCACAAGAAGAAGAAGAAGAGTCTCTAGATAAACGTGGTTGTTTCGTGGTAATATTGTGTTCTTCATCATATTGACGTGCCCAACAATCATCTTCAGTATGTCCTTTTCTGTTGCAGTAAGAACATTGCTTATTAGGAAATTTGAGATGAGAGAAAATATTACCGCGACGGCCACCTCTGCGGTTTCCTCGTTGAAATGGACGCCTTCAACCATAAAAAGCATGTTCCATTTGTTGTGACTCAGTCTCCTCTTGTGAAAAGCTGTATCATGACCGGACTTACAACATTCTTGACGTTGAGAGTATTCAATTAAAGACATGCAAGCTTGGTCGAAATCAAGACCATCTTTATTAGAGAGAATAGTAACAACGTTATCAAAAGAAGAGTCCTTCACCGTATCAAGGAGAAGGGTAATCAGTTTCTTTTGTGGAAAAGGATCACCGGCAGTAGCAAGTTGACTAATAATAGATTTGAAAGATTCAATATGTCCTGTCATGGCAGTACCAGCTTCATATTGTAACTTGTTGAGAAACCCTCTCAAATAAAGTATTTCTGTAGCAGATTTCTTCTGAAAGTTTCCAATAAGGTACTTCCATACGTTGGAGAGGGGGAATGGGGGAACACACCCAGCACAAACAAAAGGGCCTCTCTATATCTTAGGGTATTCACAGCACCCCTATCCTCTCAGAAAACATCTTCAAAGAAACACTTAACACTAGCAGACCACCGCCTCCTCAATTGCCACTGCTCACACACTCTACCAATCACCACACAAGATACACCTACTACCCCTGTCTGTCTCCACCCTTACACACGCACACAACCACTCAATCTCACTCTCTCGCTCAAAACACCATCGATCCGGGGGGACACACACTTCCACACAACCGGCACCGAGGAGGCACATGAAAGTAGGAGAAAGAGAAGGGGGGAAGGGGAAACAATGACATGGGAGGCAACTGTGGCTTGATTGCACTTCAAAAAACATATACAGCGGATTGCACTGCCATCACCATGCCATTTTCAAGAAAAAGTTACAAAGGGGCTAGCTTGCTTGAGAACTCCACTTTGTAGGCTTCAAACGGCACCTCAAAAGGCCAAGAAAAAGCCCCCAATTTGATTCATTTTTGACTTTTATAGGGGGGGACTTTAATTTGGGAATTTGCATTTCAATTGGTCCACCTGGCATCTTGAATTGGTATCTTTGGAAAAGGGGCACCGCCTTGATCTATCTCTTTCTTCTTCACTCTTTGCACTTGGGGGGGGGGGGGGTCGCTATTGCCCCCTAGCTTTTTTATTATTATTATTTTTTTCACCTTTTACCCTTCACCTTACGGTGCTCAATTTTGACTTTTGACTCTCTCCCTCTATCCATCCGACTCCTTCTTGTCCTCTTTGGGCCTTGCACTTGGCTTGCCTTTGCACCCTTTGACCTTGGCTTGCCTTTGCCCGGATGACCCTTGGTTTGGGCCCCTTTGACCTTGCTCAGCTTTGCCCACCTCGCGGCTTCCTAGCTCACCCTTTTCCTTCCTCTCTGCCTTGCCCGGTCTTGATTTGGCCGGCCTCCCCTTTGTACACATGAGGGCTTGTCCCTCACCTCGCCTGGTGGGACTCCTCTCTTACCTGAGGGGGGGAGGCAATAGCGATGTCGCTATAGCCCCCTCCCTCCTCCTCAAAATATCTGGGATCCTAGGGCCGTGTGAACTGTCGCGTGCCGGGAGCATGCACCACGTCATCACCGCCCATATCTCACACGCGGGCGTCAATGCCTTCTCCGCCGGCCCCACTGCCAAAATTCACCCACACAGCGCCCCTCACGGCCGTGCGCCTCACGGCAGCGCCACCTCCTGCGACTACCACACAGGCGCCATCACCACGGAGCTCTTGGAGCTCCCTCTCTACCTTGTGATAGCAATGGAAGGATTTTGCCCAGCCTATGTACACTACTATGTTTGGGTTATTTTCCGCATGGTTCACTTGTTGGTCACGTGGCAGTTGGCCGTGAGCTGCCTTCGATGGCTTCCCCTGAGTGTTCAAAAAACTCCCCCACAATGCCTTCCTTGGGCCCACTTCCCCCATGCTCCCATGCAATGACCGGAGGTCGGAATCACAAGCTGCTGAGCCGGGCCGGATCTTCAATGTACCGGGCCAATGCCATGCAAACCTCACCGCCCTTTGACTTCTCTGAGTTCGTCATTCGAGGCCGTTAAAAAACTGGAAATGCATCTGCAAGCACCCAACCGCCGAATGCCCCATTTTTTCTCCACATTATAACTCGATGCTCGGGACTCAGAATTACGCGCGGTTGGTTTTGACTAACTCCGCATATTGCATACTACCTTCGAGAATATTGGTGAGGCTTAAAAAATGCCAGATGGCACATTTTCCAATGCGATCAAATGAGCACAGACCCGACCCCCGAAAAATCTTCAACTGACCATATCTTGCTATCCAGAGCTCTGATTTGCAAGCCGAGAAGACACGCATGCTCCACAACTTGAGCACTACACACATATATACTGACATCAGCCCGGGCCACCTGTCCCCAGCTACCCTGTCCGTCGGGGATCTGCTACCAACTCTTTCTTTAAACTGCAATATCTTGAGCACCGGGGCTCCGTTTGACGAGCCGTCTGCACCGACTTCTAGAGCACGCTGAACTATACCTTCTAGAGCTTTGACTTGGCATTTCAGACGTCTTCATCTGTCATCCCATTTGGACCATTCCGTAGCACTTTTGGCCTAAATAATCGCATCAGGCATACTTTCCCGCTATCCTTTGGCTGCCAAGGGCCCTGACACCTACCCTAGCCTTCTGCACTGCACTCGATTGCTGTCTTGGCCTGGCATAGACCACTTGCTAGCTTCGACCAACTTTAGTTGCACCATCATTGCCCAGCCTCCTCGTCGAACATTTATGTTCGACCAAAAGCATATATACAAAACTTTAAAATTGGCACACCAAACTGACGATAAAAAGAACTCGCAAAACCATAACTGTATGTACAGACTATGTACAAAGCTTCATCTTTTTTCTTTCACACACTGCATGCTTTAGGTGGGTTGCCCACCCCCCTTGACTATAATCTGCTGCACTTCAGGCACTAGACTCCTCTCGAAATATAGTTTGAGCCGCACACCATTTACCGTGCTCCTAAGAAGCTTGCCATTTGCTTTTACCAGCTGATAGGTCCCATTCGGAAAGGCCTTCTTCACTTTATATGGACCCGTCCACTTCTTCTTAAACTTCTTCTGGAATGTGAAATCTAGGTAGCTTTCGTACTTCATGACCAGGTCTCTTTCTTCTATCTTCTTGTCTCGCAAGCTCTGATTGAACTTGGCAACCCGCATCTCTCTCTGCTTCACATAATAGTCTGGTCTCTTTCTTCTATCTTCTTGTCTGGCAAGCTCTGATTGAACTTGGCAACCCGCTGCCTCTCTATCCATCTACAAAGCCTCCAAACTGGCTATCCAATCTTGTAGAGCCTCCTATTGAGTGGCATTGACACGCCACATACCCTTTAAAGCACCTAGATGTGCATCCACTGGCAACACTGCCTCCTTACCATAGACAAGCTTGAATGGGGTGAAGTTTGTAGACACCTTATAAGATGTTCTATACGCCCACAAACACTTCTCTAGATTTTCTTCCCACTCAGCTTCCTACTTGTACAAATACTTCATTAACATCTTGAAAATTTGACCATTAGCACTCTCGACTAGACCATTGCATTGGGGGTGATAGGGTGAGGAAAACCTGTGCTGAATCTTTAACTTTTCCACTAATGCGCTCATGAGCTTGCTTCTAAACCCCTGACCCCTATTGGAAACTAACACCCATGGAACACCAAAACGGCAACATATATTATCAAACACAAACTGAGACACAACACTAGTATTTACTTCTTTCAATGCTTTGGACTCGACCCACTTTGTAAGGTAGTCAATGGCTACCACTACGTACTTCTTACCACTAGTAGACTTTGGGAGAGGGCCTATTGCATCCAGACCCCACTTCTCCAAAGTGCTTTGTGCGATGATGGTGCCCTGTGACTCCGCTACCAGTCGTCTTTCACCTATAGTCTGACACTCGTGGCACGTCTTGCACTAGTAATGCACTTCCTTCACAATGGAAGGCCACCAAAAGCCTGCTCTAAGCACTTGAAACAGAACCTGATATTTTCCCTGATGCCCGCTCTATTCATGGCATTGCTCCAGCACCACCCCTATATTTTCTTTATACAGCACCCTTCTAAGCACTCCATCACGCCCGTAGTTCATGAGATCTTCACCTACCAGTGTGAATTTGCGGGCCTTTTGCACCACTCTCCTCTTTTGCATCTTGGCCACCAAAAGCCTGCTCTAAGCACTTGAAACAAAACCTGATCTTTTCCCTGATGTCCGCTCTCTTCATGGCATTGCTCCAGCACCATCCCTATATTTTCTTTATATAGCACCCTTCTAAGCACTCCGTCACATCCGTAGTTCATGAGATCTTCACCTACCAGTGTGAATTTGCAGGCCTTTTGCACCACTCTCCTCTTTTGCATCTTGGACAAACCCTCTGAACATTGCCCTGTACTAAAAAATCCTTCAATCTCCTTTAGAGTCTCTCTACCTGCATAAGTGGCTGGGGCCACATATAAACCTGCAACATGTACTTGCACTTTACTGCTAGCTAGTTGATCCGCCTCTTGATTCTGCTCTCTCCTCACATGCTTGAATTGAACCTCTTCAAAATACTTCAACATCTTCTTGATGGAAAAGAACTAATGCTTCAAAGAATCGCGCTTTACCTGCTATTGGCCTAACAATTGCTTGATGACTAGCAATGCATCTCCCTTCACCACCAACCTTGAAATTCCAAACTCTATGCACTGCTTTAAACCCAAATGTAGAGTGAGATACTCCGCCTCATTATTGGTATGGACATCCTCTAAATCCTACGTCTTTGAAAATATTTTTTTTCCATGTGGATTGTGTACCACCACACCTCCTCCTGCTTTCTGCACTACCCTTCGATACGCACCGTCGAACCAAATAGTAAAAGCATCCTCCAAGTCGGGTTCCTCCTTAGCGTCATCTCGCACCACTCTTGGATAGACCGGCAAATCAATAGCCTTGCTGACAAGAATTTCTACCAGGTGAGACCGCCTCGTGTGATCCACCTTGAACTCGAACTCAAACTCCTATAGCTCCAACACCCACTTCATAATTCTCCTTCCTAGCTTCAAATGTAGCACTACCTCTGGCAATAGATTATTAGCCGTCAACACAAAAAACTTACGCACCGGACTTTGAACTTCCTGCAAGCGAAGACTAGAGCCATCACCCACTGCTCTGCCTCCGTGTAGGTAGCCTCTCCTGGGCTAATCACCCTGCTCTCGAAGTATATTGTCTTATAGCTTCTCCCTACCTTTTGTAATAGAACCGCTCCAATAGCAACTGTGCCCACCGTCATAGACACATAGAAGTCATCCTCTCGATTGGGAGGACACACCGCTGGCAATTGACACAAAATCTCTTTGACCCTATCAAAAGCCTCATGAGCTTCTTCATCCCACTCATAGCCATGCACTTGCTGAGCCCTCTTTTGAAGAGGATGCACATATTGCGACAGCATCCAAAAGAAACGTGACAAATATTTCAGCTTATGAACAAATGAAGCCAAACCTTGAGCATCCGATGGAGGCTCCATCAACACCAATGCCTTCACCTTCTCGGGATCAGGCTCTATACCGTTTTGCGATATCACATGACCTAACAGCTGCGCTCGAGGCTGTGCTAGCTTGCACTTTTTGGGTTTCAACTCAACTCCTTCTTCATCAAGCCTTTGAAAGCATAGTTGGAGCTTTGATAGGTGCTCCAACCTTGAACTGTAGCAGCCGATATCATCCATAAAAACCCTAATAAAACGGCCCAAGTATGGACCGAATACCGTGTTCATCCAACCTTGGAATGTGGCATATGCATTCACCAATCGGAACGGCATCCGGCGGTAAGAGAAGCAACCCCATGGAGATATGAATGTGGTCTTCAACTGGTCCTCAAGTGCAATTCCTATCTGAAAGTACCCCGAAAAGCCATCCATAATCGAGTATCTCTCATGCCCAGCCACCTGGTTTAGGATTTCGTCTTGAAACAGCAAGGGGTAGTGATTCCTCTTAGTCGCGGCATTCAATGGCTTGTAGTCGACACACACTCTCCATGTTCCATTCTTCTTAGGGGTTATGACCACTAGCGAGACCCACTCTGACTCCTTCGCAGGATATATGATGCCTGCATCCAATAACTTATTGATCTCTTGCCAAAGGGCTTCCTTTTGAATTTCTCCTAGTCTTCTCAGCTTCTGTGCTTTAGGCTTATGCCCCTCCTTAAGAACAATCTTGTGCTCCACCCCCTTTGCACCTCGCAAATGCTTGTACTCTGTAGCAAATCGATTTGGATAGGATTCATACAGTTGAACATAGCCCTCCTTTTCTCCCTTGGTTAAATATTCACTCAACATGCTTGAAACCTCCTCTATGCTTAAACCATGAGCTTAAGACTACATACCTTCTTCTTTAGGTGGAGAGTCGTCTATGGTGACCCCTAACAAGTCCGCATCTATCTTTAACATGTCATCCTCGCTCTCCTCTTCTTCTGTGCTAGTATAGCCTTCATCATAGCCTGTCTCGGTCTCGTACTCATAGCTCGTCGTGTCACCCTCATCTTTAACTGCCATAGGACGAGAACTACTCTCCTTGGTCTTCAAATCAAGCACAATTTGTCTGCCTCTCTCTTTGTCAGGCAAAGTGAACACTTTGCTCTCCCAATTCTACTTTGCACCTATTGCCAAAATCCATGGCCTACCCAAAATGATTGGATAATCATTATCCCCTGTCTTCATCACAAAAAAATCGATTAGGCACTCTATGCCTCACCTTGACCTTCACATCCTGCGCCACACCCAGACACCTGGCTTTAGTATGGTTGGCCATCCTCATGCAGACATTTGGCTTGACTACCGCCTTGACTCCCGTCTCTTTCATGGCTGCTTCCATCATGACACAAACGTGTGCTCCACTGTCTATGTAGGCTTGTACCTGCATCCTCTTCTCTATAATGCGGAAGAACGTCTGTGGGGCTACCTACCCTCAAAGCCATGTTTTGTACTGCTTGGACATTTTCCTTACCTCTTGGCAACCTCGTGCTAACACTTGTGGACCATTGCCTTTTTAACTTTGGATTTAAAGCTAACAACTGACCAAATGTAATATTTGCCTTTTGATTTTGAACATCACTCACCGGATTGTACTCGGGATAGCCACGTCCTAGCTGCAAATCCGCTTGCTTGATCTTGCAACGCCTCCTTCTCTTGCTAGGCTCAGGTTGCTCTCTGCCTTCGTACACCTTCTCTTTGCCTTTGCGAGCTTTAGTTTCCCGCTCTGCCTCTGTCTCCCTCTCAACTCTTGCTCTCTTGTTGCCCAAAACTTCAACATCCTGCTTATCCACCCCTATGATGTTTATCCTTGGGACCTCACCTCCGTTTTGCGGAGCTAGCTACACAGGATTCTCCACCGCTTGCTCTCTCGGACCATTGTATTTTCCTTGACCTCGACCTCTACCAAAAAGCGGGTACATACCTCCTCTTTCTCTCTGCGGTTGAGGAAAATCAGGTGCATAGTGCCCTTCTTCTCCAGAATTGTAACACCTACCAAACAATGGCCGTGCCCTGCCCCTTGCTCCTCTTGGCTGTCCTCTATCCATGACACTGAGCCACAACTCCTGCATCTGCTCGAATAAATCTTGCACTGTGCGCACCCAATTTTGCGGCACAACAGCTACACCTCGAATTCCCTAATTTTCTTCATGTGCACTCTCTCTCGGACTTTGTGGTTGAACATGGGCCATCGTCTTGTATCCTGACACGCCCTGCTCTCTCTTCTTCTTTATCTTTCTGCTCTTCGATTGTGCAATGGGTACAACACCATTATAATTCTCTGGGCTCTCGAAATCGAATTTCTCTCACCTTGGGATGCAGATACGCCATGAATTTGTCTAGCTTGAAGTAATCTCCATTAGCCAATTGCATGGCTGCCACTAACTCTACCCAACACTCTTCAAAATGACCCAAAAACAAATTGCACTCTTCACTTACATCTTGCTTAAACGCCTTCAACTTTGCATCCATTTCGAATTGGGAAGTCTCCTTGCAAAAGTCTTGAAGAAACCTCGCCCATAGAGCCGGCCATGCTTGCTTCGGCTCGCCTTCCAATGCGTGGTACCATGCTCTAGCTCTACCACGCATCACCAAAGGAAAAGTCTGCATTTTTCTATCCTCGTTCGGCATACGCAACGATAGCATGTACAACTCAAAATTTGACATCCACTCATCAGGGCTCTCTTCTCCCGTGAAAATCGGTCCATACCTTCTAGTTGCCATGACTTCCAACGTGAAAAAACTACTTCTTTTCGATCAACTGGGAGCAATCAGTGTGCTCCTCCGTGGGGCACCAGAAGATGGAGAGGGGGAATGGGTGAACACACCCAGCACAAACAAAAGGGCCTCTCTATAGCTCTGGGTATTCATAGCACCCCTATCCTCTCAAAAAACACCTTCAAAGAAACACTTAAGACTAGCAGACCACCGCCTCCTCAATTGCCACTGCTTACGCACTCTACCAATCACCACACAAGATACACCTACTACCACTTCCTGTCTCCACCCTTACACACGCACACAACCACTCAATCTCACTCTCTCACTCAAAACACCATCGATCCGGAGGGGGACACACTTCCACATAGCCGGCACCGAGCAGGGACATGAAAGCAGAAGAAAGAGAAGGGGGGAAGGGGAAAGAACGACACGGGAGGCAACTGTGGCTTGATTGCACTTCAAAAAACATATACACCGGCTTGCACTGCCATCACCATGGCCATTTTCAAGCAAAATTTACAAAGGGGCTAGCTTGCTTGAGAACTCCACTTTGCAGGCTTCAAAATGGCACCTCAAAAGGCCAAGAAAAAGCCCCCAATTTGATTCATCTTTGACTTTTATAGGGGGGGACTTTAATTTGGGAATTTGCATTTCAATTGGTCCACCTGGCATCTTGAATTGGTATCTTTGGAAAAGGGGCACCGCCTTGCTCTATCTCTTTCTTCTTCACTCTTTGCACTTCGGGGGGGGGGGGGGGCATTAGCGATCTCGCTATTGCCCCCTACGTACTTTTTATTATTTTTATTTTTTTTTCACCTTTTACCATTCACATTATGGTGCTCAATTTTGACTTTTGACTCTCTCCCTCTATCCATGTGACTCCTTCTTGTCCTCTTTGGGCCTTGCACTTGGCTTGCCTTTGCACCCTTTGATTTGTCCGGACGACCCTTGGTTTGGGCCCCTTTGACCTTGCTCAGCTTTGCTCACCTGGCGGCTTCCTAGCTCACCCCTTTCCTTCCTCTTTGCCTTGCCCGGTCTTGATTTGGCCGGGCTCCCCTTTGTACACATGAGGGCTCGTCCCTCAGCTCGCCTCGCGGGACCGCTCTCTTACCTGAGGGGGGGAGGCAATAGCGATGTCGCTATTGCCACCTCCCTCCTTCACAAAATATCGGGGCCCCTAGGGCCTTGTGAACTGTCGCGTGCCGGGAGAATGCGCCACGTGATCACCGCCCATATCTCACACGCGGGCGTCAATGCCTTCTCCGCCGGCCCCACTGCCAAAATTCGCCCACACAGCGCCCCTCACGGCCATGCGCCTCGCGGCAGCGCCACCTCCTGTGACCACCACACAGGCGCCATCACCACGGAGCTCTTGGAGCTCCCTCTCTACCTTGTGATAGCAATGGAAGGATTTCGCCTAGCCTATATACGCTGCTATCTTTGGGTTATTTTCCGCATGGTTCACTTGTTCGCCACATGGCAGTTTCCCGTGAGCTGCCTTTGATGGCTTCCCTTGAGTGTTCAAAAAACTCCCCCACAATGCCTTCTTTGTGCCCACTTCCCCCATGCTCCCATGCAATGACCGGAGGTCGGAATCACAAGCTGCTGAGCCGGGCCAGGTTTTCATTGTACGGGGCCAATGCCATGCAAACCTCACCGCCCTTTGACTTCTCTGAGTTCGTCGTCCGAGGCCGTTAAAAAACTGGAACTGCATCTGCAAGCACCCAGCCGCTGAATGCCCCATTTTTTCTCCACACTGTAACTCGATGCTCGGGGCTCAGAATCATGCGTGGTCGGTTTTGACTAAATGCGATCAAATGAGCACAGACCCCGCCCCCGGAAAATCTTCAACTGACCATATCTTGCTATCCAGAGCTCCGATTTGCAATCCGAGAAGACAGGCATGCTCCACAACTCGAGAACTACACACATATACACTGACATTAGCCCGGGCCACCTGTCCCCACCTACCCTGTCTGTCGGGGATCTGCTACAGACTCTTTCTTTAAACTGCAATATCTTGAGCACTGGGGCTCCGTTTGACGAGCCGTCTTCACCAGCTTCTAGAGCATGCTGAACTATATCTTCTAGATCTTTGACTTGGCATTTCGGACGTCTTCATTTGTTATCCCATCTGGACCATTCAGTAGCACTTTTGGCCTAAAAAATCGCATCAGGCATACTTTCCCGCTATCCTTTGGCTGACAAGGGCCCTGGCACCTGCCCTAGCCTTCTGCAATGCACTCCATTTTACTGTCTTGGCCTGGCATAGACCACTTGCTAGCTTCGACCAACTTTAGCTGCACCAACGTCGTGGGAAGTAGGCAGTTTATACATATCAAGCAAAAGGGAATCAGTAAGAGAAGAAAGAATATACCGACGAGCTCCTTTATCACATCCTTGCCAAACCTTATAAGCAACATTCCAATCTTCAAATATAGGTCCTTCAATGATAAGCGCGTTATCATTATCCGTATCAACATGCTAAGGCAGACAAACACAATTTCCAAGAACAACATCAGAGAGTTCATCGCCTTCAAGAATTAACAACATCTTTGCTTTCCAGCCTGGAAATCCTTGGCCTTGGTAAAGAGGAACAGAAAGCTGGCCAGAAGGAAAGCCGTTGACAAGAATAGTCATAGCCATATCTTGTTGTGAGAAGACGTTGGTATAGGGGAAATGGAACAACACACAGGACACAGACTCGATGCCTCTCTATAGCTCAACAGGTATCCAACACCCCAAGCCACACAGAATCACACACATATGCACACTATCTATAACTTGCACCAAACAGCTTTGCTTTCGGCTACACACAATCACCTGTACCGACGCACACACACCTCACAAGCCTCGACCGCATACAAAATCACACTCAGTCTGCAACCACAATCAATCTCTCTCTCTCCTCTCTCTCTCTCTCTCTCTCTCTCTCTCTCTCTCTCTGCACACACATACCAAAGACCTGGAGCCACCGCTACCACGGACATATGGCAAAGACGAGACGCAGACGAGATTGATGGCGAACTCGGCAACAAACACAAACCAGCTCTGTATCACATACACATTATCCAATACAATGATAGCGGCCCTTGGCGGCTACTACTCAATCCACGGCAACTCTTCTAAACGCAATTGATGATGCTCGTTATGACGGCCACACCATGGCATGCAATCCTCCTTGTGCTCCACTTTATGCTATTGGCAGCCCGTATCCCTTGATGACCTTCTACACCTGCTACAAGGCAAGCCCCCGACTCCTGCAGCAGCCCATGGCGGCTTTTCCTCTCACCTCGCTGTCGATCCCCTTCTTCTAGTGTTCCCGCCCTACTTTTGTTGCCTGTGGCGGCCTCTCACAATCTTCCTTGTTCCAATATTGATGGTCTTCTGCTTGCAACACCGAGCAGTTTTGATGCCTGCCTGTACTAATGCCCTCCCATGCAGCTTTCCCAAACCATGGCCACTTGCATCTTTGTTTGTCGCTCGCGGCACTTCTCTCTCTTATCTTGCATCACCTCCTCTTGCATGCCCTCTATCGGATCTTCTTATCACCTGGCGGCCCTGCAGCCTCCCCTTACTGTAGCGTTGCCCTTACTGCACCTGGCGGTTTCCCCCGGCTGCCCCTGGCTTCACCCTCATGACCACCTCAAGGCTGGAATCTGCGCCACCCCGTGGACCTCAGCCCGTACCGCAACTCCTCCACATCTCTGCAAGGCAGCACCCCTCGGCTGTGCTTCCTCAAGTTCCCCTCAACCCTCCCTTCCCAGATTCTCAAGCCCACCCTTGGCCTGGCTCTGTCCTGTTGCGGCAATCTCTTGCTACTACTGGCCGCCCTTCTCTGGCTCCTTCCCCTTCAACTGCATGGCGCCACCACTTGGCTCCTCTCCAATCCTCGCGGCCTTTCTTTTCTCCAATCTGGCACCACTTTTAGTATAACAAGCTGCCTCCTCCTCATCACCTGCATGGAGCCACTTTCCTCCAGTTCGTCTCATGCAACCCCCCATCTGCCTCTCCTTTGCCATCCAGATGGCCCCCTTCAGCGCCATACAATCCAGGCGACTGCAGCTCGTTTTTTTTTTTAAAAGCATGGCATTCTTCTTTTAAAAAAAACTTATTCTTGCGACTTGGGCCGCCTTCCCACGAGAGGCAACCCGCGGTCCTCCGTGTATAGCTTCGCATCCCGTACCATAACCTGAGGCCCCGCTTTGGAACCACGGCTTCCACGGATTTAAGTACACACAATTGGTCCACAAGAATTAAGTCCCCGGATGCTCTGATACCGGCCAATAATGGCGACCACAACAAGCATTGGCCGCTCCGAATCCCGATGCAACCATAATAGCAGCAAACATCTTGATGAGTAGAAGCCCAAAATCATGGCCCGACCTGTGGTATGCCACATCTAGCATACACATCTTCGTAGTAGAGTCTCCTGCCGGCACCTCTAATTAGACCCATATCATAAACTTGATGGCACCTGCATCCAGCACTCCTCGTCCCGCTCACAAGCTTGTGATATCAACCTTTGCTCCTGCCGCCTGTGACAGTAGGAAACCCTTGCAATTTTCCCTAGCAACTGTCCCATCTCGATGTACCTGGCCCCTAGCACCATCACATACTTGCCCACTGTCTTTGCCATTTGCCTGCAAACAGCCATGCATGGACTTCTTGCACCTCCATGGGCCGACCATCTTCAACTGTACCATCATTTCCCAACCCCTTGTTGAGCATTGATGCTCAACCGTAGCATTATTTAGGTAAAATAGTACTACATAGAGAAAATGATATAACATAGCTACATAGGCTGCATAAGAAAAATGATAATATAACGGCTATATAGATAGGATGGAGATAGAGAAAAAAGCATCTTCTACATCATCCGCCAAGATCAAATGACTCGAAGCTTCCCAAAGCATGATGTATACTCCACCTGTATCATGCCATCTGTTAGAGAACCCACCATACCATGATCTTTATCACATGAGCATTGAAACGTGCATAGTAGACCCTACAAAACAACCTGGAATAACATATCCATCAACAACCCAGCACATAGCTTCAAAACCATGCCATTTGCTTGAGCCTGCTACATAGCCAAGCAAACCTGATCCCTTTGCAAACCTGTATCCAAACCCTGTAAATGGCTCCAAGACCACCTTTTCATACTCAGGAGCATGTCTTGCTAAAGCTTTATCGTGTTCAAATTCCTTATCACCTGCAAAGTTGGCGGCACCTTCCTCTTTGCATGGAGCCTCACGCTCATAGGCTGCACCTGTATCAGCTTCCATAGAGTCATCTGCCAGAGATAACTCTCCACGGCCACACATAAACTTTGAAACTTCAAAGCACACCACTACAAGAGGTTGTGTGCTCTTGTGACGCTGTTAGCGACGGAAATACACTGGGTTTTTATAGACCCGACGTCGCTAAAACTATCGCTAATAGCGTTGCTACGAGAGCGTCGCTATATGCGTCGCTATATTCGTCGCTATATATAGACGCTCATAGCGACGTTTACACAAAAGTCTATAGCGACGCTACAGAGCCATAAATAGCGACGGTTATAGCGACGCCCGAGAGAAATTTTTTTTGGTGACAGGGCATTGAATGCCTTGCCACCCATCAACCATATTGTACTTGATTCACTTTTTAAAAAAAGTGAAAGGGTAGATAATAGACCCAAAATAGTCACCCAGAAGACGCATTGTTTGCAAAATTGACAAGCGTAAAATTGACAATTGTACACATCATAGGCAAAATGAATTGATTGACAAATGTAATAATGACAATTGTACAACATCATAGGCATAAAAAATTGATTGGCAAAATGAACTGCGGTGACAAATGTAATAATATACATGGTTCAAAAAGACGTATAAAATCTGTCTCATGATACATAAGCTATGAGAAACCCTAAACTAATGCTCTAAACTGACGTCGTCTAGTCAGACGTCTCATCGCGTCCAAGCGGCGTATCTGTCGGATTCTGCAAAAAAAGACAATAAGACAGGTTTCAGTAAGTATAAACATATAACGACATTTATAAAACAATTAAAAAAATAGAAAAGAGTAAACCCTAATACTAACCATGCCGCCGCGAGAATTGAGAATGTCCATCAGGGCGTTTAAGCCCTTCCTGCCTGCGTACTCGTGCTCGTACGGTGTGGGATCACGTCCTGTCATCGACCACTGTCAAAACATACAAAGAATTCATTATGTTAGAATTAAAAAACTCATAAACCCTAAACTATCGAACATAAAGAGCAATGCAAAAACACTTACAAAATCGGCCTCAAATGATGCCCATCCACCGCTCCCCAAGTGGTGCGAGCTCCCTGCCTCTACTCGCGCTCTGGCTGCATCCTTTTGTTGCTTCCACTTGTCGGGATTCTCGTGCGCTGCTTTCTTTGCATATTTCCAATCTTCTTTGGCCAGCCAATTTGGCCTGTTCCACCCATGCTTGATTGCTTTTTGCACTTCGGAACGCTTGTGTTTGCAGTATTCGCGCATTCGAATCTTCATCAGGTCTTCATTGAAGCGCTGATCCCGTGTTGGAACGAGAAACTCATCATGAAGTATGCTGATGACTCTGTTTTTTAAATCACTTGGTACTTCACTCCATTTGTTTAGTATGTAGTGTCTAAACAGTTGAGAGCAAAGACCACGCATGCGCGAGATCACCTTCTTGCCGTCATCATCCATGATGATGCCACCGCTGAAGTCGACGGAGTAAGGCAAGCCCTCTGGCCGGTGACGCGTGAACCTGGGTGTCCCGGCAGGGGTCTCTAGCGGCGTGTCGATGGGGGTATGGACGTCAGGTATCTCCACCGGCGTCTGGACCCCGAAGCGAGGAGTGTCGAGTGGGGTGGCTCCTGGCGGAGTAGGTAGAGGTGTGTAGCTGCTAGGAACAGTCAGCAGTGCAAAACCTGGCGTAGATGGTGATGCTGTGGCTGGTGTGGGGGCGGGCAAAGAAGGGGAGGGTAAAGAGCCTCGTCGAACACGAGGCGGTGTGGAGGCATCGGTGGCGGAATCCCCACAACAACCGCCACCGCCACCACTAGAGCGCCGGTGTCTAGACGAGTGTGAAGCTCGTCTCGTCGACGCCGAAGCTTCGGAGCGCGCCGAATGCTCCGAAAGAGAGGGAGATGCGGATGGAGTAGGAACGCGCGATGATGCGCCTGAGCGATGACGCTCCACGTACCACTGTCTCTGCTACAGTGACAAAGAAGAAAGAAACTCCTCATCATCCATACCTGCATTAAACACACGAATATTTAAACTTAATATTGAATGAATAGAGTAGACAATGACGCAAAGACCATTAAATACAATGACGTAATGACGCATATAAATACAATGACGCAATGAATTGAGTGATAGAAGAGGCAAGTCGAAAACTTAGAATTTTCAATCAAAAGATGTGAGAGCGAGTAGAAAACAGCGTTATACACCATGGAAGGTATTTGTGGCTTTAAGAGATCTCTCTCTCATCCTCGCATAACTCATCATAACTTCCTATATCTATATAGAGCTCTCCGTTTAAACTTATATCCTCTGTTTTATTTTGTAGCTCCTCTGCATGCACCCCATATAGAGTAGTAGCATCTTGATGCTCGTCTGGCACCACCGCAGCAGCTTCTGATTGAGCATCTTCTCTGATCTCCTCCATTGATTCCGTTGTGATTGGCACATGGTAGCCTTCATACGTCCTTGCACTACGAGGGGCTACCTCTATGACATACCACTAGTTTGATGTAGACTTTGTGGGATGAAATATTACCTGCCAGCTCCTTCTTTAGTAAAACACGTTCGAAGCGAGTGCATTACGCCAGTGGGGGTCCGCAAAGATCGAATGGTCTCTTTTACTTTGCGTTCTTGGGCTCCTGTGAAAATCCATGGTGCTTTAGGGAGTTTTATCGATCCATCAGACGCTGTTTGCGGCCAATATTGCTCCATACGATCCACATTTCTAAGGTCAACTCTGGCTCCCAAAGTATCTTTCTTGCCGGTCAGATGGTCCCATAGTAGATTACCCACATTCTTGAATATGTGCATTGGATCGAGCAAGTGATTGATCATGAGTCGGGGCCAGTATGGTAACTCGTACCATAGAGATAGTCTCTTCATCCCTGGAGGCAATCCGTCATCACACATCTCCTTCTGCTCTAACCATGCTTGTGCAGACATCCTTGGTGGCTTTCTTCCCAAAAAGCCGTCGCGTAACACATGATTCTCTGGAAGATACGCTTGATGACCTTCGTAGATTTTCTTCTTCAGTGAGGGCGCCCTACGTGCATTCAGTCTAGGTCCACATGTGACACATGCTCTGTATCCGCTTGTTTGAATCCCTGCATGTATACACATGATAATAGATCAACTATGGGAAAAAACAAGATTTACAGTGTCTGAGTGAGGAGTGTCAATAGATCACCTGAGCATTCTGTTAGCCCGGGATAGTCATGCATGGTCCACATTAGAATGCCTCTGATCAAAGCATTCCATCATCCTGTGTGTCGGCTCATATCCACCACCTCTATCCCAATCCACAATTGTTGTAGCTCTTCCAATAGTGGACGAAGATACACATCCATATTCCCCACTTTATATCGCCCTGGCACAATCAAGGTTAGCCATAGGTGCCCCTTCTTCGTAGTCAACCACGGGGGAATGTTGTAGTTGACGATGACAACGGGCCATACACTGTAAGATGTTGATCTTTGACCAAATGGATTTACGCCATCCATAGACAGGCCTAAGCGCAAATTTCGAGCTTCCCTGGCAAAATCCGACCATGTTCCATCTATATGTTTCCAGGCTGCGCAATCTGCAGGAATTCGTAGCACACCATCCGAAGATTTATTCTTCTCATGCCATGATGCTAGGGCGGCCATGGACTTACATTCGAAGAAATGCTTGATGCGAAGAAGCAGAGGAAAATGTCGCAAAACCTTTTGTGGAATTTTTGTCCAGTGGAGATGTACTCGATATCTTTCGGAATCACATTTCGGACACTTCTCCATGTCTATGTATTCCCCTCTGAAAAGAATGCAGTCATTAGGCCAAGCGTGGATAGAATTGTAATCCGTCCCCAAGTTTCGCAAAATCTTTGTTGCTTCATCTCGGGAATCTGGCATCACATTGTCAGCTGGTAGTATGTGCTCTTTAAGAAATCTACACAACATAAAAATACAATACAGTCGTGTAAAAATCTATCAGATCATTATACATTTAGAGTTTTATTAAAGTAAACTAATTGTAATAGATCACCTGAAAAGCGTTGTGACGCTAGTGTCACTCCATCCAAACTTTGCCTGCATGTTGAGAAGAACCAGGAGTGCTTTCAATCTAGACATACGTGCTCCATTATACAATGGCGTATCGGCTTCACTTTTCATATCATCAAGATAAGCCTTTCTGAATCCATGATCGTCTCGATCATTTCATCAATCTCGGGCTCAAACATTGCCTCGTTGGGAATGTGCTCTGCATGATCATCCCCCGAGCTGTCAGAGGCTACATCTTGTGGCCTCACATATTCTGCTTGACCAAAGCGCCTGCGAACACGTCTATTGGGTTGCAAGATTGCTGCTTGTTGGCTAGCGTCAGAGTCCGACAAGTTATAATTGGCAACCAACTCAATCTATAATAGATGGATCGAACTCGCCAAATTTGCGAACGTGTTGCAAAGAAATGCGTCTTGTCCGTCGCACAGCATGCTTGCATTTATTACAAGGACATAAGACCCTCGTTGAGAGAAAGGTGTTTCGGTTGGAGGGTCCCACATCCTCGTCACAACTCATAATGAGGATAAAAATCTTATAACCTAGACAACAAATTTAATATTCTATTGGCATTCTTCGTCTTATCTCTCTCTCTCTCTCTCTCTCTCTCTCTCTCTCTCTTTACCTCACATTCTCTAGTCATGTCCAATCCCCGCACACCTCGGTCTAGAGGTGCACGGAGATCAAAACCACCGGGTTATAATCTCGTCTTTATTGGTCAATACCTATATTTGTGGTTACAAGAAATCTACAGACCCACGTCTACATGATGCATGTAGTGGAAAAAACCCCTTTGCCTCTTCTCTAGCTATAGCACTTCACAGCATCTTAACATCTTTTCATAGTAGATCTTTTCACTTTTCGTCTAACTCTAAACCCTAAACCATAAGTAATTCTTGCGTGGACTCGATCTAACGTAAATAAGCGTAAATCTAAATAAACGTAAATCTAACAAAAAATAAACCTAAATCTAATTTAACGTAAGTCTACATCTAACCTAATCTTTAACGTCTTTTGGGATAGTTTCCTACGACGTTAAAACTCTCTTCTTCTTGTGTGTGTGTGTGTGTGTGGGGGGGGGGGGGGGGGGGGGGGGGTAAACCTAAATAAACCTAAGTCTAATCTAATATAACATAAATCTAAATCTAACGTAAATTATGTTATATTAAAAACAAAGAACTAAACTAACAGGGATTATAAGAACCTTAAAACTGATTTAACACATAATTTTTCACATAACTCGGCAAGAGTTGGCATTCTCATTACTAAAGATGTGAGAGTTAACTTCCGGCGGTGACGCTGCCTCATCTCCATCCACATCTGACGACAGCAATTGGCCCTTTAGACCGTTCTTGCTCTTGTTACTAACTTTGAAGTTGCTGTTGAATGAATAGAGGTTGTCTAGATGGTCATT
Source organism: Adiantum capillus-veneris (assembly GCF_014529385.1). NCBI lineage: Eukaryota > Viridiplantae > Streptophyta > Polypodiopsida > Polypodiales > Pteridaceae > Adiantum > Adiantum capillus-veneris. The sequence goes on from NC_140959.1 coordinate 128,818,328, forward strand.
GTGTCGGGGATGTAGTGACTCTTGCCGCCCTGAAGATCCACCTTCTTCCCTATCTTCTGAAGACATCTCACCAGTACTTTTGGATCGACGGACCCCACCATGAGTGAAGGTAGCAATACCCTATATTCCATGAGGGCTTTCTTCACCCGCTTCATGTAGGCATCGCAGTCTATGGAGACCTAGATCTAATATAATATAACGTAAATCTAAATCTAGCGTAAATAAACGTAAATCTAATTAAAAATAAACCTAAATCTAATCTAATTTAACTTAAATAAACCTAAATCTAATTTAACGTTGTGAGCAGGATGAAAACACACACAGCGCCTCTATAACTACCCGACACACACTCTTGGAATGATACACACACACACTATGGGGCACCACTCGGCTTAGACAACACACCTGGCCGAGACAGGGAACACACCTCTGGAGTGAGAGGAGAGAAACTATCCACTTGTCCACTCCACACACACACACACACACACAAAAAACTCAGCTCAAAAGAGGAGAATTTCTGATGTTTAGATACAAATGAGCTTGGGCCAACACCAATGGGGCAAACAGCTCACACAATATGGGTAAAAGATACCAGATACAATCACAAATTGGAGAAGAAGCTTCACTCACCGGAGAAGATTACACAGAAAAACAGCAGAAAAAGAGTGAGGAATTTGGCAAAATGGACTGCGCCATTGCGTCCGGAACGGCCCAAAACCCCAGTCTACAATGTCAAAGTGCTCAAATCCGACATCGGATGAGCAGTTTACGGCCAAAGCAGGCTCCAAAAACCCAAAAAACACACGTGCGGCTGTTCCTCCTCTCTTCTCCACGTTTTTTCTGGTCTTCTCTCTGTTTTTTCAGTTCCCACACTTAGCTTTATTACTTGGGCACCCTTGGCCTTTTAGATGACCTCAAACGGACCCCGAACAGGCCAAAAACTGACCTCGCAGTGCATAGTTGTCACCTTTTTGCATCATTCGCACACCTTGCACTCAGCTTTTTTCCAATAATGCATCTCGCCACCACGTGAAGTGGCCCCAAAAAGTGGTCCTAATGATGACCTTTCTGCATAACTCTCACAAGAAAACACCCACGTTGTGTCCGTCCTCATCCGCGTGCAAATATTGACCTCGTTCGTCCTCCTGACGCCACTAGATGCCATCTGACGCACCTGCTGACCTCACGTCGTCGGCCCGCGGATAGCTTCCTCGAGAAGTTTTACGCGCTACCAACTCCTCCTTATTATAGAAAACACACACTAGTATTGATAATAGTGAAAATCGCTGCACTATGTACACCGTGTCCTACTTGTACACATGTGGGCCCCACGTAACCACCTGGCTCTAGAAAATGGGCAATCCTTTATTCGATGCACCATGCATGTGTATGTACAAATGCTCAATCCATTTCTCCAAAAAACTCCTGACATAATTTGCCCACCCCCTAGCCTGCTAGAGCATTCATGCTCAGCAGCAACAACACTAGTAGATGCTCATTCCACCTGGATCCCACACAAAAACACTTGGCATTCCTTGCATCAAAAGCTTAATCAAACTTTCACCTGGTTCCCAAGGAAAACCTATAGAGATGCCATTTATCAACCTCCCATCAAGAAAATCATCAATTACTTTGGCATAGACCTGCATGTGCAAATATATCTCCTTCTCCATAGCTGAGAGGTCTCCACTGATCATTTGTGTCATCAATTCCTGCTTCTTTGAAAACTCAACCTTGGTTTGCATCAGCCCTTCAATCACTTCATAAGGCCCTTCACTTTCATCCTCATTCGCAAATGCAACTAAACCATCCTCCTGGATTTCTTTGTCCATAAAAAGAAATGAAACATCAGCATCCTTATCACTGCTGGTAGTACTATCACTGTCCTCATTAGTCACTGTGGAATAGTCTTCATCACTAGACTCATCCTCATCTTCATAAAGCTCCTCCAATCGTTTCCTTGTGTCCATATTATAAAGCTTCTTGGTACATGTCTTTCCATAGAGGCTAATTGTACCATGTCGCCAATCTTGAACAGCTCCCATTGCACGTAACCATGGTCTTCCCAGTATAATAGGATATGCTCCCAACCCTGCTGGCATCACATGAAAATCAACCACTGCCTTTGCATCATATGCCTCCACTTCTAAGCTCTTTACAACACCCAAGCATTTTACTTTTTGATGGTTTGCCAATATGATCCGAAACCCTGACACCCCAGCCACTGTGAGACCCATCTTCTCAACGCATGAGTGTGTTATGACGCATATTTGGGCTCCGCCATCCACATAACCTTGTCCCAAATTTTTCCTTTTATGCCACACATCTACTATTGGACAAATGTCTGGTAGCTCGTCCATTGCCAACACCTTCACTGAACCTCTCTCTGGCTCTTTCTCCATTGGGTTAACCATCCTCTTCCACTGTCGCTTTAGCTTAGGCACCATCTCTATAAGCTGCCCAAAAGTAACATCTGCCTTCCTGCTCGTCAGATCCTCCTTCAAGTCATAGCTTAATTGCCCATCCCCTAGTGGAAAATCTGAAACATGAAACTTTCGACGAGCTCTCCTTTTCCTCTTGGCCTTGACATCCTCGCCTTCATGGCTCTTTCCTTTCTTCTTACTAGGACCTGGGGCACTTCTTCCTTCCTTTTCCTCTGTGGTCCTCTTCCCAATAGGCATCACTAATGTATCCTCTAGCTTTGATGCCTTCTCCAAGGTGACTACACTTAGCACTTTTGTCTTCCCTTTTTCCTCCTGGGTCAGTCCACTGGTTCCTTCGTCTCCCTTAATTTCGATGCCATAATCATTTGACCTAGTTAGCACCTGTCTTGGCAATGGATACATGTCTCCCCCCATCCTTGGTGGCTTATCACATTGCGGGCTGATGTGACCCAACTCTCCACAATTATAACATGTGGGCGTCTGCCTCCAAAACCTACCATTTCTTTGTCCAACACCATTCCTAGGCCTTTCTTCACCTCCTTGCTGATTTGCAAACCTCCCTCGACCTCGATTATTTCCCACTTGACCTAGCATGTTTAGGCTGAGATTCTTCATCAAATCAACCACTTGCCTCATGTCTTGCCTTAGGCCATCATCTTGCACTGCTGTAGTGACCACTGCTGGCATAACCTGAGTAGTAACAGGAACTACTGGTTCATGATGAACCCCTGACATACGACCTTGTAAAGAGTCCATAGGCTGAAATTCAGACCTCATTGGCAAAGACTCCACCCCTAATTGGCTCATTTTCCTCAGCTTCCACTCTTTGCTCCTTGCTACCTCTAGTGCATCCTCATATGTCCTAGGCTTCTTTAGCTCCACTCTCCAACGTATATTCTCCCAAAGACCAGCTAAGAACCTGTCCTTCTTCATCATGTCAGGCGGGGGTACCTGTGGTGCTAAGGCCTTGCACATTCGCTCCCATGCCAATGAAAACTTACGTATGTACGCATCTACTGGCTCACCTTTCTTTTGCACCAAAGCCTGTACTTCTTGCCACACTTTGTCAGGGTCTTCTATCTTCACAAACTCCACTTCCAATCCATGCCTTAGATTGTCCCAACTCAATCTTACAGGTGGATCAGCCATACGCAACTCCTCTTCAAATGCTTTGGACCAAGCTCGTGCATCACTCTTCAAACAAATTTGGAGAAGGCGTAACATTTGCGTAGGGTCATGAATCTGGTTGCTAATGCAAGCAACCTCCATCTTTTCCAAAAATTCTTCCACATCTTCATCACTTCTTCCATGAAACTCCGGATAAGAGAAAGCCATGGCTACCCAAATTATGATGCTTTGAGAAACCCTTCGAACACACGTGCAAGAACCCAAAACTTTTCACTACCCAATCCCCAGAAACTTCAATGGAGCTCAACTTTAGATAAGGACAAACACATGCACATCAAATGAGTTTTCATAGTTAATCATCGGAATGACAACAGGCAAAGGACATTCCAGGATCTCTCTCAATCTTCTTGGCCCAAACATAAAGACTATGCGCTGCTGGAAAAAGATCTTCCTGGACACATGAACATTAATCTGAATTCTTTGAGTTAAATGAAAAGGAGTGAAATGAGGGCCATTTTGATCATCCATTAAAGACAACCATGAAGCTCCCAAGAAGGCACACCTGACTCAACCTCTGATTTTGCCAAAATTTCAGCAGCATAACAGCATAAATGGCTCAAAATACCAAAAAACCAGCCATCATAACTTGGGAAAATTTCGACAGAGTTTCCCCAGAAGTAGAGCAGTAGGAACCCAAAATATAGACTGTCTATGTATGCATAAACTGTCAACAATAGAACCCGAGCATCAAGTAGGACTCACTAGTACATAGCCTATGGCGAGGTCACGAAAAGGGTGCTCCAGCTACCTGTATCACCGAAAGGATCTCCACATTTGAGAATCCCCCAGCTCAATAAAACCTCACACTATCGACCCTCACACGAAGGCTAATGCAAATTGCGTATAGTCAAGTCTCAGAAATGACTATCTTCCAGACCAAGTCTTAGAAATGGCTGGGACTGCCAAATAAAACCATATATGGCTCCACAAAGGCGTACAATGGCAGTTTCCACAAGTAACGTACAATCCAACAGACAATGCGCTCAAATAGGCGCCAAGTGATGCATACCCACAACAACTGCAAGTGATATCACTGCTAGTATATCAGTATACTCCAGCTACTTGTACCTGTGTGAATCACCTGTACCTGTACCTGTCCTTCTAACCTGTAACCTGTAATCCCGAAGCTCGAAGCTTGACGCTCGAAGCAGAAGGTACTCGAAGAAGATCCTCAGTGGGGGCACCAAAAGAATGTGAGCAGGATGAAAACACACACAACGCCTCTATAACTACCCGACACACACTCTTGGAATGATACACACACACACTATGGGGCACCACTCGGCTTAGACAACACACCTGGCCGAGACAGGGAACACACCTCTGGAGTGAGAGGAGAGAAACTATCCACTTGTCCACTCCACACACACACACACACACACAAAAAAAACTCAGCTCAAAAGAGGAGAATTTCTGATGTTTAGATACAAATGAGCTTGGGCCAACACCAATGGGGCAAACAGCTCACACAATATGGGTAAAAGATACCAGATACAATCACAAATTGGAGAAGAAGCTTCACTCACCGGAGAAGATTACACAGAAAAACAGCAGAAAAAGAGTGAGGAATTTGGAAAAATGGACAGCGCCATTGCATCCGGAACGGCCCAAAACCCCAGTCTACAATGTCAAAGTGCTCAAATCCGACATCGGATGAGCAGTTTACGGCCAAAACAGGCTCCAAAAACCCAAAAAACACACCTGCGGCTGTTCCTCCTCTCTTCTCCACGTTTTTTCTGGTCTTCTCTCTGTTTTTTCAGTTCCCACACTTAGCTTTATTACTTGGGCACCCTTGGCCTTTTAGATGACCTCAAACGGACCCCGAACAGGCCAAAAACTGACCTCGCAGTGCATAGTTGTCACCTTTTTGCATCATTCGCACACCTTGCACTCAGCTTTTTTCCAATAATGCATCTCGCCACCACGTGAACTGGCCCCAAAAAGTGGTCCTAATGATGACTTTTCTGCATAACTCTCACAAGAAAACACCCACGTTGTGTCCGTCCTCATCCGCGTGCAAATATTGACCTCGTTCGCCCTCCTGACGCCACTAGATGCCATCTGACGCACCTGCTGACCTCACGTCGTCGGCCCGCGGATAGCTTCCTCGAGAGGTTTTACGCGCTACCAACTCCTCCTTTTTGTAGAAAACACACACTAGTACTGATAATAGTGAAAATCGCTGCACTATGTACACCGTGTCCTACTTGTACACATGTGGGCCCCACGTAACCACCTGGCTCTAGAAAATGGGCAATCCTTTATTCGATGCACCATGCATGTGTATGTACAAATGCTCAATCCATTTCTCCAAAAAACTCCTGACAACGCAAGTCTACATCTAACCTAATCTTTAACGTCTTTTAGGATAGTTTCCTACGACGTTATAACTCTCTTCTTCTTGTGTGTGTGCGCGTGTGTAGATGTGTGTGCCAATAAAAAGAGATAAATGGTATAACCTTTCTATTACCCATGCCAAGTATGATAGATTGGTTATGCCATTTCCCTCTTGAATAATAGGTCTTGAGTTCAACTCCTCGTCGGCTAGATCTTTAGGTCTTTTAATTTTAATTAGTTTCCTACGACGTTAAATTAGTTTCTCTCTCTTTCTCTCTCAATGTGTGTGCGTTTTTTTGTTTATGCATGTTTTCTCTCTCTTTTCCTCTCTCAATGTGTGCGTTTTTTGTTTATGCATGTTCTCTCTCTCTTTTCCTCTCTCAATGTGTGCGTTTTTTGTTTATGCATGCTCTCTCTCTCTTTTCCTCTCTCAATGTGTGTGTGCATTCTTTGTTTATGTATGTGTGTGTGCGTTTTTGTTTATATTTGTACTCTTTCTCTCTCTCTCTCTCTCTCTCTCTCTCTCTCTCTCTCTCAAAAACACTATGTGTGTGTGTGTGTGTGTGTGTGTGTGTGTGTGTGTGAGAGAGAGAGAGAGAGAGAGAGAGGGAGAGAGAAAGAGGGGAAGGGAACATGAGAGTGAGGAGAGGGAAGGAGCATACCTGGCTCTCCTTCCTCTCCTCGTGTGTGTGTGTGTGTGTGTGTGTGTGGAGAAGAAAGAGAGAGAGAGAGAGGGAGAGCATTACCTGCTCTTGCTTGAGGGCGCCGAAAAACTCAAATCTGAGATCTGAGTTTTTGGACGCTCTCTGTTATTTTTTTAGCCCAGCCGGCGTCGCTATGAGCGTCGCAAATTTACTTGTAAATTTGCGACGCTCATAGCGACGCCGGGAAATTTTTTTTTGAGCGGCGCTGTGTGAGCGCCGCTAATATGAATAGCCTCTTGTAGTGCACCTTGACATGCCCATCAAGGCAAGGTTGCCCCACCCCCTACACAGACAAATCACTTCAACCTACACAAGACATTTGATAGGGCTGCTCGACTGGCAGATTCACACAAGTTGAAACACTATACTTCTCTTTGACCTTTAGATGGCTGGCAGGCAACTCGCATACACTGTTCGTCACTTCATTCACATAAAAAACATCATAAGTCTCATACCTCAAAGAGAGGGACTACGTCTCCCACATGCTATCTGTATCTAAACAGCTGTTGTAGCTATGAGAACTGTCGGACTCCTCTTTTGCAGTTGTCGATTCTGGGACCATGGCTACCTTTCTCATTGCTGGCTCTGGAACTGACACCTCTTCTTTAAGATCTTTTACCACCTCACTCTCTTGAGGAATCAAACTGGGTGGCACTCTGAAAATGCCTCTCTGCACCTTTTGAGACCTGGTTGGAACTTCTTCTACCTCTTCTACCCTGGCATCAGCTTCACGTGCTTTGATCACATTCATATCAATAAAAAAAGAAGATTTTACCTCTTAATGCTAATCAATTTGTTTGGGCTTACATCCACTTGCTATCGTGACTGTCGACTGTAGCAATCCTGCCTCCATCTTTTTCTTCATCTTTCGACTCTTTGCTCTGGCAACTTGGACAACTTCATCAAAGGTCCTTGGATCTTCATAGTCAACTCTCTCGCAAACATAAGGATGCAAGCATGATAGAAACTTTTCCATCTTAAAGAATCCCACATTGGTTGCTTGGGTAGGAGCAACAAAATCCCCCCAATAAGCTTCAAATTTATCAACAAAAGCATCGAAACTTTCACTTACTTCCTGCTGCAAGCCTTTGAGCTTTGCATTGATGGGGGCTTTTCACAAGCCAGGCTCCCATACCCCTCTTCTCTCTTCTCCACCCCATGGAAACCCCCTCTTAGGGAGGGAGTGATAAAAGGCATTGGAAAAGTAAGAAAAAAAATAAAGTCTGAGTATGTAGATAAGCAAGAAAGGTAAAATAGGCCACCTCGTGCCTCCGGGGCATCCCATCCCCACCCTATCTCCTTTTTCTTCACTGTTGCCCCACCTTGTGTCCCTTTTCTTCTCCTCCACTCAAAAGGTCAACCCCCTCTCTCTTCCCCTTGTCCTTCTCCTTTCTCTCTCCCCTCAAGCTACCCCACCCCTGTCCTCACCAATAATACGTTCTTTGTCACATGCTACCTCTCCTATCTTCCAAAATAGCATACCCCACCCCCTTTTTCTCTCTCCTACACTCTCCTATGATCCAAATACCCCCCTCTCTCTAAAATTAGAAATCTCTCTTGTCTTGGAGCCAGATGGCCTCCCCCACACTCACACACACTCAATTCTACTGAAAAAGGTGCCCACAGACCCACCTTTACATAATGGTTACTGGATTTTTCTAGTGTACACACACATCTGCACACAGATTTACCTCTGTACACACTCCTCTCTCTTTCCTCTTGTAATTACTTATTTTCCATCTCACTCACGTTTTTCATCAACCCAACTCTCTCTCTTAGTCTCTTTCTCATGAGACTGCTGTTCTGGTGCATATACACACAGCCAGACAAGTGGGGTCCACAGACACATGCGGTGCAGATAATAATTTCTTGATTTCTAAAATTCTAGAAATCCTCCCCCCCCCTCCTCTATATAAAGAGGGGTCACCATCAGTCCTTCTCTTAAGCACTGGTCTGCTACAAAGCGTGTATTGAAATACTTGAAGGCACTACAGATTTGGATTTAGTCTATCGACGACAACTCACATTGGATTCTATGCAATCTCTTTCTCTTTTGGGCTACACAGATGAAGACTGGGCAAGCTCACATTTATCTATGCAATCTACTAGTTGAAATTTCTTGTTTCTAAATGGTTGTCTTGTTTCTTGGACCAGCAAGAAAGAACGTTGTGTTGCAGTTTCTACGACTAAGTCAGAATATGTTGCGGCATCGCTTGCAGCTCGTGAGTTGATTTGACTTTGACAAATGCTGGTTGATATTGGTTACTCTGCTCTTTCTAGCACACCCATGCGGTGTGACAACCAAAGTGCTATTAGTCTTGCAAAAGACTATGTTCAACATAATAAGTCAAAGCACATTGCTGTCCATTATCATTATGTCAGGTATGAAGTACGCAAAGGAACCATTATGGTTGAACACTGTCCAAGTGACCAGATGATTGCAGACATTTTGACCAAAGGCCTCAACGAGTCACATTTCATCCTCTTGCGCTCAGAGCTTGGAGTTGCTTCGGCCTCACTCTTTCTAGATTAGCTTCTTTGCTATTGTAATAGCTTTGTACATATGACATTGTAATCTTTTAGGTACCATGCACTATGCACACTCCACATTTGCACATTGTGATCTCTGAGTCACTTGAATATTTTTACATAGATGCACAATTCACTTTCACATAATCATCGTTGGTTCATATTTTCACATTGTATAGGGGCTTGGGTTTTTTCCTTGAACTCCCCAAGGGTTTTTTCATCCAAAGCTAGAGACCTTAGTTTGAGTGGGGGTTTTGGAGCTATATATGGCTCACTCAACTCAACTTGGTGTCACCTATATATTTGTATCTTGTCCTCAATATGAATCAGTCTTTGGGAGCGTATATGGTGTGTCTCTTGTCTCGTCTCTCTCTCTTTCTCTCTACATCTCAACATAGTCCTTACACATTCTATGAGGGTCATCCTTCTTTTGTAATAGTAGAACTAGTGAGAAAAATGGAGATGAAATAGGCCTAACATCTCTTTTTTCACAAGAAATCCTCAATTCCTTCCATGTATTTTGGGCTTCACCTTGGCCATGTAGGCTTGCTCACCATTGCTGTTTTGTAGCTTTGAATATTTTGAGAAATCTTCATGTCCAAAAGCCGTGTCAAATTGTTGGGATGAAAGCCAATACTTTATCAATTGCTCCAACTCTTCCATGGTAGGTAAAGAAAGTGATGTTCTTTCCTCCATCTTTGAAATTTTTAAGCTTGTGTGACCTCTTCCATGTTGCATACCTATGTTGTTTACCTCTTATTTTTTATTTCTTGGGTTTTGAGTCACTACTCTCCTTATCATAAGAAGACGGAGAGGATAGTAAACGCTTTTTCCTTCTTGGGTTGTTTTCTCCCTTTTTAGGATAAAAAATGGAGAGAGTGCCTGATGAATTCTCCTTCTTCTTGGAAGGGATTGGTAATTTCCGTGCCTACCACCTTCTTGGAACTGCATCACTCTCAATAGAGATAATGGTGTTGCCACTTTCATACCTCTTACTTTAAATTTACTTGACAAACAACTTCTTCTTGACATGTCCTTCCGATATCTCCTGCTCATTGCCCACAGAGATTCCTCTTTTGGAGGTGTCATTAGGAGGTCTCATAGGAGCTCTCTCTTCTTGGGTACTTGGAGAAACTCAGGGAGCTTGTATTTGGCTTTGAACATTCTCTTGCAAAGTAGGTTACCACATAGCTTCTTAGATTTTTTCAAAAATATAGTTGATAACTCTTTGACCCACATCAGTGATTACACCATGTGCTAATTCTAGGCTATAATATTCTCTAGATTATGTTGTTCCTTGATTAGAGTTCCTTGTATGTATATTCTAGCTCTTTCCTTGGCACTTCCACAACCTTGGTTACTACTCCTCTTAACCCTTGAAAACAAGCACTCAAGTAGCTACACCCATCATTTTGAATATTGTTAATTTCAAAGAGTAGTAGAGTGGGTTTAATAGTGCTAGAATGACACCAATTCCTATTACAAATGGTTAAAAGCTCAATAATGGCTACACCATAGGATTATTAAGGCCATAGCTTCCAATGGTTTCCATAGTACCATGCAAGCAGGCATGCCAATCAATGTAATAAATCCCAATCCCAATTACTCCATTGCAATGAACAACTCCAACCTTTCTTAAATAACTCAAGGACCTCTCTTTTTAGGAAATAAAAAAGAAAACTTATCTTAAGAACCATAAATTGTGTTGGGTGATTCTATTGCACTATTTGCAAACATTAGAATGTCAAATCATGCACACAAGTTGAAGAGAAAAAAGTGAAACTTGTTTAGGATCAAATTTACCTGGAGCGGGATCCCTCTCCAAAAGGAATGTGTATTATAATACTCGCAATGGAAGCTTTGATTACAATACAAGTTGGTGCTCTTGCACCACTTTCTAGAAATTCATGATTCCATGGTGTAACCGTTCTCAAGCCCTAAACACCTCAGCAAGGAGAAAGAACTATGGGGTAAGAGGTAGAAAAGGGTGAAAATAATTATTTCTTAATAAAAGAAAATTATTTCATATAGGCTTACTCCATGGGAAAGATTTTAGCATATAGGCTTACTCCATGGGGTAAGAGGTAGAAAAGGGTGAAAATAATTATTTCTTAATAAAAGAAAATTATTTCATATAGGCTTACTCCATGGGAAAGCTTTTAGCATATCTAGAATATTAGAGAAGAGGAAGAAGATCTTTTACCCCATTTTTCATGTACCTTTGATCAAGGTTGTTGGGGATAAACTTATCCTACCTTGACATATGCCTTTGACTTGGGATAATTAAATAGGAAGTATCCTTTATCTTCTATAAACTTCTTTCCTTTGGTCCCAAGATTTTGACCTAAATAAGTGTATAAGCACTTTAATCAGTTCCCCTTGTCTCTTTTATATTCTCAAGATATATGTGGCTAATTTAAGATGGAAAATACTTATAGAAGGTTAGAAATTAATTTTAATGATAGATGGTCTTAAATAGGATGTATCTATTCAAATTCTTGCAATCTCTTAAAATATTCAAAATCACTTTGCAATTGCATCTCTTTGTTGTAATTGTGCGAATAATGTTTTGTAAAGGGGTTCTTGAGAGGCGATAACACCATGCTACAGGTTTTGAGACTTTAGAGCCAATTTGGGAATCACCAATGTCTTAAAGATTTTTCCATATGGACAAACCTCAAACTACTGTTTAAGGACAAATCCTTCCACAAGGTAATAATTGAAAATCTCTTTTGAGACATGTTCTCAAAACTTTGGCTAAGATTTGGAAGCATCTCACAGATGTATCCATCATCTCCTATACACTCTCAAACTCCACTAAGCTATAAAAAATTTATGGGAATAAGGAGGCCTACCACATAGCTTGGTATATTCATGTCCATCTTCATCCTCATAAAGGATTTTGTTATCCTAGGCTCTAATAACAACTAGCAACAAAGTCAAAGTAAACCCTATCAATGAGTCTACATAGAGGGGTTTTTTAAAAGATCCTACTTTGGAAACCTTCAAGTCAATTATCCTTTGTTTTTCTCTTGTTTGGGAATCCCTTGACTTTATTTGTACTCCCCTTGAATTCTTGTTGATGAATGGACAGAAAAGGGTTTCATCATCTTCCTTAAAATATATTTCTTGTCTAGCCCAATTCATGTGGCCATTATGCTTTCTCATCCATGGTCTTGCAAGAAAAACCTAATCTACTAGCTTTCCTATAGGCAACATATAAATCTTATGCTATGTAATGTAATCATTAGCGTTGATGTTGAGAATTATTGATCCAATCACACAAGTGGTTTCTTAAAAAAAAAGACTTGAAATTCATTTTCTTTGGTTTGACAATTAGTTTTCAAATTTTCCCACGTCTCAAAGTAAATGAGGTTCAAAGCAGTTTCCCCATCAAGATAGGCATCAAAGATGAGCTTATCTTGTCTTCAGCCTACTTGAATGTATGGCTCCATGTCTATTTTATCATCATGATATATATTGGGGTTCATCAACACATGAAAAGCTATGTCATAAAATTTAATATCTAACTTTCTCAAATGATTTTCTCATCTTAAACTCACCATTTAAAATGGGGAGATTCAGAGACCAAGAGTTAGTATATCAACATGTGTGGTGCTGCTAGGCTTATCTCACTAACGGACCAATGAGAGAGAAAGTCTATCAAAGAGAAATTTAAAACTAATGAATCTTGAAATGAACTTAGAGTAAGCTTAATTAAAGCCTCCAAAGTTTAGTGTTAAAGTTCTTTAGGCCTAGGATCAATGGGAAAGACTATTGCCAACACTAGGTATTTTAGACCCTTTTATTACTAAGTGTAAGGTTGCAATGGCAAGTGGGTCAAGTGGAACCCCCCACTTCCATTAAGCAAGCCTTAAGTGTAGGGAGATGAAAAAGAACACACACACCCCCACACTAGGGACCTCACCTTTTCAATTGAGGCATAAAGACACATGTCAGGGTCTTAGCTATGTTACCCAAGCTATAATCCTATTGAGTCGCCAATATGAAGGACCAAGAAGAAATAATCTTTATAAAATAAATCTTTAACCTCATTGGATAGCCCACAAAGAGAACATGAGCTAGCTTAGGTCCTATTGGATAGTCTACCAAGGGGAACAATGAGAATTAAGCTAGCGGTCCTATTGGCTAGCCTACCTTGAGAGCCACTAAGAATTTAGCTTCATGTAACTAAGAATTAAAGCTCTGTTCTAACACTAGTTTGGAACCAAAATAGAACACTTAAGTGTCCTTTTTTAACAAATTTTGATTAAATTCTACTTGCATCAGACGGTGTATTTAAGAAAAACCTCTTGATATGCTTAAATATGTTAGCTAGGGGGTCTTTTATAAATATAACCTTGCATTTTGGAAGCTATCATGATCAAGAACTATGCTCGTCAAGTGGAGCCCCTTAGGACTATGATTGATGCTTTGAAGAAATCAACTTTATAAGCTCAAAAGACCTTTGTAGAAAATTCTATGTGACTTTTTCAAAATTATGATATAAATTGCAAGTTTGATGTGCAACAAAACTTCTTGAGAGTATATAAAATGGTGGGAAGTTATCTTGTTTGAGATGGCCATTTCAATCATATCATCTTATACAAAGGAAAATATATTTTTAATGTATTTTTGCTCTATTAAGGACTCAAGGTGGAAAGTAGAAGCTCTTAGCAACAATTATTGGATCATTTCAAATATTACACCTAAAACCTTGGTTTCAATGTAATTGTGGAGGATTCAAGACTTTCATGAGTTTTTGCACAATAAAAACAATCAAGATAGAGCTCAAGAAATGCGATTTCGCTGAGTTACGAAGTCAAAAAAATATCGCATTTCTTGTTTTCAACATATAAAGTCATTTATAGTTGTCAAACTGCACTAGAATAACCCCAATTTCATGATAGGACCTTTTGAAGGCCAGAATTATGCTCTTAGTCAACACATGCTCAAGTATAAAATTATGTGTATAACTTACAAGTGACTTGAAAACTAGTCCTTGAAGAGATTCCATTATTTTGTTGTAAGACTAGGGAAACTAATGCCTTGGAGTCCACCTCCCAACCTCCCACTATATAGCAAGCTCCTAGCTCTTTACCCTAGTTGGACTCCCTTTCCACACTGCCTAGTTTGGCCTTGCCCTTGTCCTGACATTACTCCCCCTTAAAGAAGATTTTTCGTCCTCGAAAACAAAAGTGGGAAACTTCTTCTTAAGGAAACAAATGTTTTCCCAAGTGGCACCTTCCTCAGGTCGATCTTTCCACTTGATTAAGTTAAGCCTTGCTGATGTACATGATGACACGTACGTAAATCATGATAATCGAGAATTGGTTCAGGTTCATGTAGTAAGGTAGGAGGTTCAACAAAATCAATGAGAATCTATTGGCCAATGACATTGTTGTCCCCATGTAACCGCTTACGTAAATGGCTTACATGAAACACCGGATGAATACGAGAATGTGTAGGTAGCAATAATTTGTAGGCACGATCACCTACTCGCTTGAGTATTTTGAAAGTTCCACAATATCGTGGAGATAATTTAGGTGTTGTCCAAGTTTTACGACTTTCTAAATATTCTGGCACACGTAAAAATACTTCCTCTCCTTTCTCAAAGGTAACTTGCAGACGTTTCTCATCAACATACTTCTTATACCGATCTTGCGCTTGTTGGACCGTTTTGACGAGCGAGTTTCATCATATCCATGTGGTCTTGGAGAAAATCCTTAACCTGTTGGAGTTTTTCGGTTGCCAACCCCACTGTACCAGGTGACCTAGGTTGAAAACCATACATGAGCATGAACGGACTAAATCCAGTTGTGACATGCTTAGCACTATGGTAGACAAACTCAAGAATAGGTTAACATTCTTTCCATTCTTACTGTTTCTTGCTAACATACGCACGTAGCATATTCTCTAGCACTTGGTAACCTCGTTCAGTCCCACCATCTGTTTCTGGATGATCGGATGTACTGAGGTTCAATTGTGTACCCAATTCTTTGAACACAACCCTCCAAAAATGACTGTTAAACTTGGGATCGCGATCACTGACAATGTTACTTGGAGAACCGTACAACTTGTATAGGTTGTCCACAAATAACTTTGCTAGTTCTGGAATCTTAATTGTTTATTTGTTTGAAATAAACTTACATAGTTTAGTCAACCGGTCTACGGCCACCCATACCGAGTCATGACCTTGTACAATGGTTGATAAACCCAAAATAAAATCCATAGAGATACTTTCCCATTTACCATCGAGAATCTCCAACGGATGTAGGAGTCCTCCTGCTTTCAGGAGCTCTACTTTGTTAACTTGACATTTTTGGCAATGCAAGACGTAATCTTGAACAAAGCCATGTAAACCTGGCCAGTAAAACTTTTGTCGTACGAGCGCATAAGTCTCTCTAATACCCAGGTGCCCTGCACTTGGACTATCATGACATTCATAAAGAATTTGGCTCCGAATGTCCGTGTCCATCGGTACACAAACTCTCCCTCTATGGAGTAGGTACCCATTTTTGATGGTCAAATGCTTCCATCGTTGTAGTTCATCACTCCATAGAGGAGAAATATGTGTGGACTTTAATGATACACTACCATCATTGGAGTGAGAAGGATCCCTCATTTGTACATGAAACACCAGATGAACACGAGAATGTGTAGGTAGCGATAATTTGTAGGCACGATCACCTACTCGCATGAGTATTTTGAAAGGCCCACAATATCATGGAAATAATTTAGGTGTTGGCCCAATTTTGAGAATTTTTGAATGTTCTGGCACACATAAAAATACTTCCTCCCCTTCCTCAAAGGTAACTTGCCGACGTTTCTCATCAGCGTACTTCTTGTACCGATCCTACGCTTGTCAAACATTTTGAAGAGAAAGTTTCAACATATCCATGTGGTCTTGGAGAAAATCCTTAACCTGTTGGCGTTTTTCGGTTGCCAACCCCACGGTAATAGGTGACCTAGGTTGAAAACCATACATGAGCATGAGCGGACTAAATCCAGTTGTGACATGCTTAGCACTATGGTAGCCAAAATCAAGAATAGGTAAATATTCTTCTCAGTGTCACTGTTTCTTGCTAACGTATGTGCATAGCATATCCTCCAGCACTAGGTTAACTCGTTGAGCCTGACCATCTGTTTCTGGATGATTGACTGTACTGTGGTTTAATTGTGTACCCAATCATTTGAACACAGTCCTTCCAAAATGACTGTTAAACTTAGGATCATGATCACTGACAATGTTACTTGGCAAACCGTACAACTTGTATGGGTTATCCACAAATAACTTGTCTAGTTTTGGAGTCTTAATCATTGATTTGGTTGGAATAAACTTACATAGTTTAGTCAACCGGTCTACGGCCACCCATACCGAGGCATGACCTTGTACAGTGGTTGGTAAACCCAAAATAAAATCCATAGAGATACTTTCCCATTTACCATCGGGAATCACCAACGGATGTAGGAGTCCTCATGCTTTCAGGTGCTCTACTTTGTTAACTTGACATTTTTGGCAATGCAAGATATAATCTTGAACAAATCCATGTAAACTTGGCTAGTAAAACTGTCGTACGAGAGAATAAGTCTCTCTAATACCCAGGTTCCCTACACTTGGACTGTCATGACATTCATACAAAATTTGGCGTCGAATGTAGGTGTCCATCGGTACACAAACTCTCCCCTTATGGGGTGGGTACCCATTGTCGATGGTGAAATGCTTCCATCATTGTAGTTCATCACTACATGGAGGAGAAATATGTGTGGACATTAACGCTACACTACTATCATTGGAGTGAGAAGGATCCCTCATTTGTACATGAAACACCGGATGAATACGAGAATGTGTAGGTAGCGATAATTTGTAGGCACGATCACCTAGTCGCTTGAGTATTTTGAAAGGCCCACAATATCGTGGAGATAATTTAGGTGTTGTTCCAATTTTCAGACTTTCTGAATGTTCTGACACACGTAAAAATTCCTCCCCTTCGTCAAAGGTAACTTGCCGACGTTTCTCATCAGCGTACTTCTTATACCTATCCTGCACTTGTCAAACATTTTGACGAGCGAGTTTTAGCATATCCATGTCGTCTTGGAGAAAATCCTTAACCTGTTGGAGTTTTTTGGTTGCCAACCCCACCGTACCAGATGACCTAGGTTGAAAACCATACATGAGAATGAACGAACTAAATCTAGGTGTGACATGCTTAGCACTATGGTAGCCAAACTCAAGAATAGGTAAATATTCTTCTGAGTCTCACTGTTTCCTGCTAACATATGCGCATAGCATATCCTCTAGGACAAGGTTAACTTGTTCAGTCTGACCATCTATTTCTGGATGATCAATTGTACTGTGGTTCACTTGTGTACCCAATCATTTGAACACAGCCCTCCAAAAATGACTCTTAAACTTGGGATCATGATCGCTGACAATGTTACTTGGCAAACCGTATAACTAGTATGGGTTATCCACAAATAACTTGTCTAGTTTTGGAGTCTTATTCGTTGATTTGGTTGGAATAAACTTACATAGTTTAGTCAACTGGTCTACGACCACCCATGCCTAGGCATGACCTTGTACTGTGGTTGGTAAAACCTGAATAAAATCCATAGAGATACTCTCCCATTTACCATCGGGAATCTCCAACGGATGTAGGAGTCCTCCTCCTTTCGCTCTACATTGCTAACTTGATATTTTTGGCAATGCAAGACATAATATTGAACAAAACCATGTAAACTTGGCCAGTAAAACTGTCTTCGTACGAGACCATAAGTCTCTCTAATACCCGGGTGCCCTGTACTTGGACCATCATGACATTCATATAAAATTTGGCGCCCGATGTCGGTGTCCGTCATTGGTATACAAACACTCCCCTTATGGAGTAGGTACCCATTGTCGACGGTGAAATGCTTCCATCATTGTAGTTCATCATTGTATGGAGGAGAAATATGGGTGGATGTTAACACTACACTACCATCATTGGTGTGAGAAGGATCCCTCATTTGTACATGAAACACCGGATGAATACAAGAATGTGTAGGTAGCGATAATTTGTAGGCACGATCACCTACTCGCTTGACTATTTTGAAAGGCCCACAATATCGTGGAGATAATTTAGGTGTTGGCCAAGTTTTCAGACTTTCTGAATGTTCTGACTAAATTACTCAAAAAAATAGTGTTGACCTAAACTACAAAAAAATTACGAGTCCCCACTTTTTCATTGGTAGAAGTAAAATAGGTCATTTTTTTGTACCACCAAACAACGCTTTCACCCCCATATCGAGTCATGACCTTGTACAGTGGTTGGTAAACCCAAAATTAAATGGATAGAGATATTTTTCCATTAACCACTGGGAATCTCCAACGGATGTAGGAGTCCTCCTGCTTTCAGGCGCTCTGCTTCGCTAACTTGACATTTTTGGCAATGCAAGATATAATATTGAAAAAAGCCATGTAAACATGGCCTGTAAAACTGTCGTCGTACAAGAAAATAAGTCTCTCTAATACCCGGGTGACCTGCACTTGGACTATCATAACATTCATAAAGAGTTTGGCACCGAATGTCGGTGTCCCTCGGTACACAAACTCTCCCCTTATGGAGTATGTATCCATAGTCAACAGTTAAATGCTTCTATCGTTGTAGTTCATCACTCAATAGAGGATAAATATGTGTGGAAGTTAATGCTACACTACCATCAATGTAGTGAGAAGGATCCCTCGTTTGTACATGTCTCCACACTTTGGAATATGCGTCATCATGGTCATATTTTCCCTTTAGAGAATCCAAAATATCACTATGATGTTCCGTGAACAAGAGAGAATTGATCTCCGACATACGACTAAGAGTGTCAACCACCACATTGTATCGTCCCTTACGATACCGGAGCTTGGTGTCATAATCCTAAAGAATCTTAGTCCACCTGGGTTTTCGACCCTTCAAATCAGTTGTTGTGTAAACCATTTTATACTTTCATGGTCAAACACAATCTCAAACTCAGCACCATAGAAATAATGTCTCCATGTTTTTAAGATAGACACTATTGCATAGAGTTCGCGTTCATAAGCAGAGTAGTTCTGCTATGCTGTATCAAGCTTCTTCTTTTCAAATGCAATTGGTTGCCCGTCTTGTAATAGGATTGATCCAATAGCACGGTCACTGGCATCCGTTTCCAAAACGAGTGGTTTCAAAGGATCTACAATAGCTAGTATTGGAACTGTAGCTAATGCATCCTTGAGCATATCAAAACTATGCTGTTGAGCAGGTCCCTATTGAAAAGCTTTACCTTTTCCTTTTTAGTTTGGTCCGTCATGGGAACAACAATATTAGCATAGTTTTTAATGAACCTTCGATAAAAACCTGAAAATCCTAAAAAAATATGTAACTCTTTCAGATTTTTAGGAGAAGGCCACTGCCGTATTGTATCCACTTTGAATTGGTCTATATGTAGGCCCGTAGCTGAAATAACATGCCTAAGATAGTGAATTTCTTCTTTCAAAAAATCACACTTAGACTCCTTGGCATATAATTTATTTGTTCGTAACAATTCGAACACCTGCCTCAGATGTTGTAGGTGTTCTTCTTCAAAAGCACTGTACCCTAGAATGCCATCAAGAAAAACAATGACAAATTTTCCCAAGTACGGCTTCAATACACTATCCATAAGTGTCATGAATGTTGCAGGCACATTGGTTAACCCAAAAGGTATAACAAAAAACTCGTAGTGTCCAAACCTTGTTCGAAATGCAGTTTTGGGAACATCAACAAGTCGAATACACACTTGGTGATAACCTGACCGCAAGTCTTTTTTTGGTAAAAATACGAGCATGAGTGAGTTTGTCGAACAACTCATCCACGCGTGGCAATGGGTACTTTTTCTTAAGAGTAACCGTATTTAAGCCACGGTAGTCTACGCACATGCACATACTGCCATCGTTTTTCTTCACTAATAGGATAGGAGAAGCCCATGGTGAAGAACTGGGTTGTATAAATCCTCTGTTAAGGTAGTCAGCAAGATGACATTCGACCTCAGCAGCTTCAGAGTAACTCATGCAGTAGGGCGGTTTACTGTCTGCAACCACATCGATGCTATGTTGCACCGATCGTGTCAGCGGTAATCTTGGTGGAAAATCATTAGGAAAAACATCAAGATATTCCTTTAATAAATGTTTTAACTCACTAGCAATTTTTTCTTGTTGGGAAGTAGCCATTGGTGGAAGAGATGTCATTATCAAAAATGAGTTGCATAAGCTCAGTTGTACATATCAATGGTGAAGAAGGTACATCCTTCTCTCCTAGCAACAACACATGTGTGCCATGGAATCCAAACATCAAGCTTTTTGTGCTCATAGCTACTCTCCATGATGGTCCTAGGCTATGCAACCATTCCCTACCAAGGAGGACATCTTCCCTCTCCATGTTCATAACCTAAAAATCCAAGTATGTGGAGTAGCCTTGTACTTCCAACAGAAGAGCTCGGACTTGAGTATCCCAAATTTAGGCATCATGTCCATTCATCATTGCTGTAATGAAGATGAAAGTTCATGCACTAAGAAAAACACTTATCAAACACAACATCAATTCTCTCCGGTCTCAAAACCAAGACCTCACACACCTTCGAAGATGGTGAGAGCTAGCAGGGTATGAGAGTAGACTGAGAGGAAGAAGGAGTAGTCTTACGAGAAAGATGTACATCTCCTTGCATAATCACTCATATTAGCATAGCTTAGATTAGTAATTATCATGGTAGAGGAGATGAGCACTCATTGAAGCTTGGCTCTTGGTTGGATTTGCATCACAAAGCCAAGAGTTGTTGGTGTAGGCCTCCCTTCTCACAAGCTTGGAGTAGGTGGTATGCTTTCCATTAAAGCTTGAGAAGGAGAAAGAGTCTTCTTTTGATCACACATGAGATTTTGTGAGTGTGTGTGTGATAATGACTTGCAAAAATCAGCCCCCTCTCTCTCTTGGTCGACCCCTCTTGCTATTTGCTCATGCTCCACCTTATTGGACCTCCCTAGGGCTAGCAAATGATAATTAAGCAGTATAAGTGATAGCCTTTTGACATGTGTCCCCCTTTCCCATTTTGTGAGAGATTTATGTAATTAGTAAATGCAACTAAACTCTCATTGGACCCCTTTGCGTCCTGGCCAATAGGCAAGCCATTGGGTTAATGAATGCTCATTGGACCCCTTGGGAAACTGTCCAATAGTCATCTAGAGAGATTAATTCTCATTGGTTCTTTTATTAAGTGTTTTTAAATTAATTAAACTAGATTTACTCTAGCCTAATTCTCATTGGTCCACCTCCAAGGCCATCCAATAGGAATTGGGTACACCTTGTGGGCATCTAGGCTAGGGAGTTGACATGTGTCCCTCATTCCCTTTGTGTAAAGGGAGCTTGTGTGTGTGTGTGTGTGAGTTTCTCTCTTATTCCCTACTCCCAAGGCTCCCCCCCTCCTATGTAGGGATTGACAAAGACTTTTGGGACACACACAAAGCATCCAATTCCCCCCATGATTGACCTTTGGACACAACCTTTGAATTTTGGAACCTTAGCATTTTGGAAGTCTTAATGGGCTGAACCTTAGGATCTTTTAAGCCCATTGTTGCACATGGCTCTTTTGCAGATGGCTGCCCCTTTGCATCCCTATTTTCCCTCCTTTGGATCCCTAATGTGGTCGGTCTGCTACCTTAACCAATATTGAAGCTTTTTCTCCCCTCGCACTTCCCCATATTAAATGATCAGTTTAACATGAGAAAATCATTTAGGAGAATTAGATATTGATTATCATGACATTACCTCTCTCTTGAAATCATAGTCTTCCTCGACTGTGGGGTAGAGAAGATAAAGCCTATTCATTAGTCCTTTTCTTAGCGGGTAGAGGATCCCTATGTTGCCCTATGACATAATTCCACAATGGATGACTAGTCCTTTTGGTGCTTGAGAGCCTGAGGCTGCCGCAAGCATGTCTGGACATTAGTCCTATCAATCTTCCATAGTAGAGTGACAAGCTCTACTTGGTGTTTGGGAGACGTCGTCTCCGCAAACTTGATCTAAGCATGCATACTACTTCATTTTTGTGCACAATAAAGAAAAAGAGAGTCTTATAAGACAAAACCTTTGCTCATTTTTAACATTTTGTACATTTGCTTACTCTTGGGAAGCATTGTAAGCATTGACAAGGTTTAGGTTATGCCTTGCATCCACCTAGAATCTTCAAAAGGATAATTCTTAAACTTAATAAGATATTGTCGGATAGTCTTACCGCCTCTTAGTACCTTGTCTTCATGTCGGAGAATGGACTCGGGCTGCAGCACCTCTTCTTGGTCCTCGATCTCCGGTGGGTCTTCAATAGTTGGTTCTTGTGGTGGATCTCCTTCCTAAGGCTTTAATAGACTCACATGGAAAGCATTGTATATGAGCCAATGATTGGGAAACTTGAGCTGATAGGCCATCTCATTGATTGGCCTAAGAATCTGGAAGGGACCATAGTACCTTTTTGCTAGTTTAGCATAGTACTTTTGGTCTCCCATAGGATTCTTTCCCGTTGTGTGCCTTAATCGAGCCTTGGGAAATTTTAATAAGATCCAATCATTTTCTTTAATGGCTTGGGCTCTTCTGTGCTTGTAAGCAGGAGCCTTTTGCCTTTGTTGTGAGATAGAGATAGCATCCTTAATCTTTTGAAAAGATTCTTGTAGGTCTTGTCTATACTCATATGCAACGAAGATCTTCATATATACCTTAACTAGCAAGGGACTTTTTGATCTTCTCTCAATTACCTGGAACGGTGCTTTTTCTGTGGAAGTATACACAGTGTTATTGTAAGCATACTCCACTAAGAGTAAGTACTTCTCCCATTGGGATCTTTGATCTACTTCCGTTACATAGGCTTTTAGTAGATCGAGAATTGTTAGGTTAGCTATTTCACTTTGGCCATCCGTTTGTGGATGATAGACCGAAGAGAAGTTTAGCCTTGTCCCTAAATTCTCAAAGAGACCCTCCCAGAAGTTACTGGTCATTCTAGGATCTCTATCCGACACTATGGACATTGGCAAGCCATGGTACTTGAAAATTTGTGAAATGAAGAGGGTTGCTATTTGATGGGCTTTGATAGTCTTTTTGACAGGTATAACATGAGCTTGTTTACTGAACCTGTCTACTATCTCCCATATTCCTGTATTCCCATGGATAGACTTAGGCAATCCAAAGATAAAATCCATGGATATGCTCTCCCATGGTGAATTAGGGTTTGGCAAGGGTTGAAGCAATCCAGGTTGCTTCCCTCTATCAAATTTTGTCTTTTGGCATACCACACATTTAGAAACATACTCTTGTATGTTCACTTTCATGGTAGGCCAATAGAAATATGTTTCAATTCCCTTTAAGGTAGACTGAATCCCTCTATGCCCCGCATAAGGAGCAGCATGAGATTCATACATTACTTTCTCACGTAGTGAGTTAGTAATGCATAGTCTAATGCCATAGAGAAGATAACCATCTTGTAAAGTAAATGGTGCTTCTTTCTTCCCTAATGCAAGGGCTGAAATCACATCTCTAAAATCGGGATCAATAGCATACTCATCTATTATTGAAGATAGATCATTGTGAGTTGCTATGGAAACCGAATTTACTCTCGGCCGTCTTGAGAGTGCATCTACTACTTGATTATGCTTGCCAGAAATGTGAGCAATATGAAAATGAAAAAACGAAAGGAAATTTTCCCACCTCGTTTGTTTGTCAGAGAGTTTGGTCTGCGTCGTGAAGTACTTAAGACTTTGGTGATCCGTTCGCAGAATGAAAGGAGTCCCCAATAAATAGTGCTTCCATGACTCTAAGGCATGTAGAACTGCAAGCAGTTTCTTTTCATATATGCCTAGAGATTTCTCAACAAGGTATAGCCTTCGACTTTCATAGCCTATGACGTGCCCTTCTTGAAGCAAAACAGCTCCAAGGCAATCACCACAAGCATCACATTGGACCTCAAATGTTTTTGAGAGATCTGGTAGTATAAGCACAGGTTGAGAGATAAGCTTTTCTTTAAGCTTTTGGAAAGAATTTTTCTCCTTAGCAGACCATGTTTACCTAACGCTTTTCTTTGTTAGGTCATGTAATGGTCCCGCAATTTCTGAGAACTTTTTTATGAAGCGTCTATAGTATGCACACATACCTATAAAGATTCTTAATTCATGAAGATTCTTTGGTTTAGGCCATCCTTTTAGTACCTCTAACTTTGACAGATCCATTTGGATGCCATTTTGAGAGATAATGTGACCTAAATACTGAATCTCTTGCAAGAAAAATTCACTTTTCTTTCGATTAATATAAAGTTTATTCTCTCTTAAAACTTGAAATAGTACTTGGAGGTGGTGCTTGTGTTCGTCTAATGAATTAGAGTAGATGATAATATCATCAAAGAACACTCCAGTGAACATTCGATGAGGCCTGAAGAGCTTCTTCATCAAGCGGTTGAATGTGGCCGGTGCATTGGTCAAGCAAAAAGGCATGAAAATGTATTCGTAAAGACCAAATGTGGTGCGAAATGCGGTCTTTACAACGTCTTGATCAACTATCCTTATTTGATGATAGCCACTTTTTAGGTCAATCCTACTGAAGTAGGTCGATCCTTGTAGCTTATCAAATAGGTCTTCTACCCGTGGAACGGGAAACCTATTCTTGACAGTGATCCTATTTAGTGCTCTATAGTCGACACACATACGATATGTGCCGTCTTTATTTTGCACTAATAGCACAGGTGAGCAAAATGGAGATGAGATAGTCCTAACCATGCCCTTTTCAACTAACTCATGCACTTGCCGCATAATCTCCTCTTGTTGAGCTGGAGAAACTCTATAAGGAGGTTTGTTAGGCGGTGAACTTCCTGGAAGAAGTTCAATTGCATGCTCATCATTACCTCATTTAGGAGGTAGCTCACAAGGGATGTCGTCAATAAAACCATCTTGAAACCCCTTGAGAAAATTGGATAACTATAATTCCTTTTGGTTGCTTTTATTTTCTTCTGCTAAAGCATTAGGTTCATTTTGAGAATCTTTAACAAAAATCATGTACACGGAAATAGAGCTCTTTATTGACTTGTTGAAAGCTGGTGTATGTACAATGGGGATAGTATTACCCATTTCCTTAGCATCTATATACATGTATTTTTCCCTGAACTTAAAGGAGATTGTCCTTTCAGGGAATTTAACATTGGCATCCAAGCGATCAAACCATGGTGCCCCTAGGATTACATCCTCATGCTTGAGAGGAGAGATAAACAAGTCCTCTTTGTCCACATAGCTTTGGACATGAAGCCTCGATTTCCCAATTAAGGGAGTGACTGAAGCTTCTTGCCCCTTGAAAGCACCGTCTGCAAGTAGGCATCTCCCATCTCATAGGCTTGTATGCCTAGCTTGGTGGCCAACTCTGTAGATATAAAATTGTGAGAACTAGGGTCAAAGAGAATAAAAGCATCATGTTCTCTTACGTTTCCCCAAGCATGGCATAGAGGAGATCCTTTGTGGTGAGTTTGGTGAGTCTCCTCCTGTTGTATTTCAACCAAGGTAGCTCCAGGAGGATCATGGTGGGTGTTCTTTTGGGGACAAGCGCGGTACGCATGCCCTTGTTCGCGCACTTGAAACACCGGTTATCCTTGCGATAACGCTCATGCTCTTTAGGAGAGATTTTGTTTTGACCTTTGTAAACTCCCTTCTCTTTAGCTTTGTTGGAGTTGCCCTTAGGAGACTTTTGGACATTGTCCTTCCCCTTAGGCTTGTTGGAAACCTTGTTTTCCGTGGGCTTATTATTTCTTTTAGCACCCATTTGGAAATTGATTCGAGAGGCCACCATAGTATGGTGTATTACTGGCGATATGGTAGGTGACCTTTGGAAGTTGACATACTCCGCCATTTCTTCGGCTAAGCTTGCACAAAATTGCTGCTTTTTCTCTCCAAAATCCAACTTTTTGAAGAGAATGTCTTTGAGTTGTAGGTCCCAAAACGTGTCTACATATTTGTGGATGGATTCATAGGGAGAGAGCTTTAAGCTTCGCCATTCGGTGAGTACTTTGTCTTTGGCATCGGTGGCCAAAAACTGCTTCCTAATGGAAGCTCTTAAATCTTTCCAGGTTCGTGGAGCTTCACCGTTGGCTTGTAGGCTAGACCACCATTGCCTGGCGGACTTTTGAAAGTGCATAGCTACATGGAGTAGATTAGAGGATTCTGTGAAGCCCTCATCTCCGAACGCCGCATCAAATTGTTGGATAAGTCCAAGACTTTGTCCGTAGCACCAAAGGTGCCATCATAGGTAAGGAAAGAGATGCTCTTCCCTCCCTCTTTGAACTTCTTGAGCTTGGACGACCTCTTCCATGCGGCATAGGATCTCCTATGGCCTCTTCTTTTTGATGGTTCAAAGGTTGCACCATCACTTTCTTCAGAAGGTGGAGAAGAGGGTGACCCCTTTATCTCCTTTTTCTTGTCTTGATCTTCATCGTCTTCACCATCACTTTCATAAGAGGAAGAGGATGAAGAAGATGGAGAAGAGGGTGTCCTTTTTCTTGCCTTTTTCTTCTATTGCTTCTTGTCATCCCTCTTTGAATTATGGTGAGGAGAAGGGTGCGATGGTCTTCTCCGTTTTGGAGGTGATGGAGAGCGTTTAGCCCGCCGTCTTGGTGTAGCCATCTCCGCCGAGGTGGCGGGAGACTCACTTCTTTCTACTTACTTTGGTGGAGGCTCTTGAGTTCTCCTTTGAGAAGGATATGCATCATCAAGAAGTAAATTCTTGAGCCCTTCGTATGGATTCTCTTCTTCTTCCGGAATCGGCAAGCAAGAAAAGAGAAACCTTGTGCTCTCATACCAACGTAACATTTAATGGCCTAAAAACTTGTGTGTAGCGGAAATTAGCATGAACATAGTGGGCATTTCATTAGAATAGATTCCTAATGAGAATTACAAGAGTGCTTGGGTGGAGAGAGAAACAAAAATCATAACACCTATTTTGATAGCATGAACAATACTTTCAAAAGAAAGAGAAATTAAGCTATTGATAATAGTTGAGGACCGGATTTACATGGAGCCGGTCCCCCCTCCAAAAGGCTTTGTATTATGGTTTCTCCCATCAAGAGAGACATTGTACAATACAATTATTTGTGTTCCTTCAAGACTAGCTAGTACTATGAAGATGAAAGCTTCATGCACTAAGCAAAACACTTATCAAACACAACATCAATTCTCTCCGGTCTGAGACCCAAGACCTCACACACCTTCGAAGATGGTGAGAGCCAGCGGGGTATGAGAGTAGATTAAGAGGAAGAAGGAGTAGTCTTACGAGAAAGATGTACAACTCCTCACATAATTACTCATATTAGCATAGATTAGCTTAGTAATTAGCATGGTAGAGGAGATGAGCATGCATTAAAGCTTGGCTCTTGGTTGGATTTTCATCACAAAGCCAAGATCTGTTGGTGTAGGCCTCCCTTCTCACAAGCTTGGAGTAGGTGATAAGCTTTCCATTAAAAAGCTTGAGAAGGACAGAGAGTCTTCTTCTCTTCACACATGAGATTGTGTGAGTGTGTGTGTGTGTGTGATAATGCCTTGCAAAAATCAGCCACCTCTCTCTCTTGGTCGACCGTCTTGCTATTTGCTCATGCTCCACTCTCAGTGGACCTCCCTATGGCTATCCAATGATAATTAAGTAGTATAAGTGATAGCCTTCTGACATGTGTCCCCCTTTCCCCTTTTGTGAGAGATTTATGTAATTCATAAATGCAACTAACAAGCACGGAAATGGAAATACGGCTCGCAACTGCTGCTTGCCCCCCCCTTGCTGTGCCAACGCTACCCTGTCCCCCCCCCTCCCCCCCCCCCCCCCCCCCCCCTACCCGCTGCCCCTACACTATCCCCCCACCCCCTTCAGCCCCTGCGCATTGCCCCTCAGCCCACTCGCTGCGCCCCCCTATCTACGCGCTGCCCCTTAGGCTGCCCGTAGCCCGCTGCCCTCCTCTCGCTTTGCCTTCCGCACTCCTTCCCCCCGCTCGCTGCTGCTTGTGCACCCGCACATTGCACGGCTGCCCTCTTCGTCCTCGCCGTCCCCCCATCCCCCCCCCTCCCCCCCCCCATCCTCTTCGCTCCCGAAGGCCCTCTGCACCTGGCTCGGCAGCACATTCTCTTCGGAAAAAGTGCGTGGCTGACTTGTTTGCAGGTTTTTTCTTCACCGCCCGCTTCTTCGACTCAGCAGTAGACACAGATGGAGGCTCCAGCTTCACCACAGAGGGACTCGCCTGAAGCCCCCTTGCCCGACCCCGCTGAGCCCACCATTCGACTTGCTCTTTCGCCGACAGAGCAAGCAAGCCTTTCCGCAGAGGTAAAACACGGCGACTTCTGTCATCTGCAAGGTTCTCGGCACTCGTCCTAGCAGAGGAGAGCTGTGAGACCTTCTCCAGGCCCGCCTCCTTGCAGAGGTGGACAAGATCTTGGATGTACTACCAGATTGAGTTCGAGACTTCTGAGATGGCCTCCAAGGTCATAGCTATGAGTCCATTGGCCATCCGAGCATCATGCGCCCAATTTCGACAGTGGCGACATGGTTTTGACCCGACTTCGGATGTGCTAGTAGAGGAGGCGGACATCCCCATCTCAGTCTGCTTTCCGGGTTTACAGAGGGAGTATATTCCACTTCTCTCCAGGATTGGCTCCGCCATCAGGACTGTCCTAAAGACATCTTGTACGGTAGCATCAGTAGCTGCCAAGGCGGCTGGAATCCCTTCAGTTCGAGTTTTGGTCAGAGATACCCACACGCTCCCCAAGGTCATCCTTCTGTCTCGGGTGAGTGGGGGTTGGTTTAGACAAAGTGTGGAGTACTCGGGTCTCCCGGACCAGTGCTTCATTTGCCGACAAATGGGCCACCTAGCGAAGGCTTGTCCACGGAGGAGACCACGACCCGCACCTCAGCCTCAGCCCCAGCGTGCCAAGCCTGGGCCGCAGCCATAGCCAGCGACACAGCGCACAGATTCAGCGCCAGCCTCCGAGCCTGGGGCTCCAGCGAAGGAGGGGTGGCAGCAGGCCCGTGGCCGTCGACGCCAGGGGCCACAGCGACAGCCTGGCACTCAGAGTGGCCCTCAGGTGCCTACTCAGATGCAGTGGGTTCCCACGGGGAACCGCTTTGGTCCTCTTGAGAAGGAGGATCCCCCTACGCTAGCCTCACCTCCGCTTCACCCTCGCCAGCCGCTTCGCCTTCCGATCTCCCCTCCTCCTCCTCATCCCCTCCCCCGCCCTCTGCTCCCGTCCACTCCCCACCTTGCCCCCCCCATGTCTCTGTCTCCCCACCACGTTTCTCTTCTCCCACGCCCCCCCCAGCCCCTTCTCCCCCTCCTCCTGCTTTAGTACCACAGTTGGCTCAGGAGACTTGTCCCTCGCCGAGGGCTAGGAGATCTCTTGGCAGCGCCTTTTCCAGGAGTCTTCTAGCGAGAGAGGGTTAGCCCTTCATGCGGCACCCTCTGCAGATTCAGACATCTTGTCTTGCAGCTATCCTTCCTGGTTTGATGAGCATTGACCTCCGACGCCGCAGGGATTTCTTCGATTACGGGTTCACTCGCTTTCTCGACGATTCCACAGCAGACCACGAGGTAGCCTGTTTCAGAGTCCACGCTTTGTTTCTCGCCGCTAGGGGGATAGAGGCCTTGGACTCAGTAGTTGGTTTCTCCTTCCCCCTCTATGGTAGGACTGAGACAAAGTGGTCCCTCGACTCAGTGGTGGGATGGTTGCATACACAGGTTCTTGAGTTCTCTCACCACATGGGAGAACTTGGCGTTAAAGACTTGCTGCAGACTTTGTGGCCTCTGGCCAAGTTTGCGGTGACACCCCCCAACTCAGCAGGATATAGACACATTGTGGTGTACTTTTTTGCTAATACGCAGTGTTTGCCTTGCTATGTATACATCCATGAGGACTCCTGGACAGAGGAGGTTGCTTTACGTACGGCTCACTTTGCTTGGGCTTGGACCAGGCACTCACTGCAGTCTCGCTTATGTAGAGGACGCTCGGATGCGGATTACTCCCCATCCAATCCAGCCTCGAAGATAGCTCATCTTGCTACTGCGGCATCATCTGTTCTCTCTCGCTCCCCATGAGGATCCTCTCGTGGAACCTGCAGGGACTAGGTGGGCCCCAGTTTCAGGGACAGCAGGGCCGATTACGTCAAGAGCTTTAGCGTTGCCTTGTGGGAGGAGAGATTGATCTCCTTATGCTTCAGGAGCACCATTTTTCTGAGAGCCGCATTCGGTGATGTGGTTAGATTTTGCGTGGACGCTATGATACCTTTTGTTCAGCTGCTTTTGGACCTGGAGGCATCCAGGGAGGGGTATGTATGACTATTGCGGACTCATTGCAGTAGGCCATTGTGGGCAGAGGGATTATTGTGCCAAGTAGGGCTTAGTGGATTACTATGCAGGTTCAAGGTGGCCATGTGGGTTTCCTGAACATCTATGCGCCCAATGTGGCAAGTGCTTGTGCAGAGTTTTGGTCACATATTGTTGAGTCTTTGCCACAGACTGACCAGTGGTGTGTAGGAGGGGACTTCAACATGTTGGAGGACCCTTCTGACAGGATCGGAGGCAACCATGCTACTGTGCATGGAGTCAAGTTAGAAGCTTGGGAGAGGTTGTGTATGACTTTGAGGGTCTCGGATACATGGCAGCATTGTGGCTTTGGGAGGCCTCCAGAGAGTCTTGCCTTCTCTAGATCGGACCGCAGGGTGGGAGGAGTGAATCTATTGCGCATAGATCTCTTCTACACTAGTGACCACTTCAGTGACTTGGGGAGATCAGTGGGCATCCTGGCAGGGACATCCTTCTTGGACCATGCACCAGTGATCCTCACAGTGGCAGACAAGCAGAGGAGTGGGAGCACGATGCTTCGCATCCCAGAGCGGGTCTTGTTGGACTCAGCACTAAGAGAGAGGGTCGAGGCTCTATGGACAGAGGGCAAGGACATCCAGGCTCCACCTGGAGACAGAGTGGCCTGAGGCCTAGCTCGACTTAGCCACTTCTTTCTCCAGGAGTCTTTGGCTCGATGGGCTACAGCGAGAGAGGAGGATTAGCGTGTCAGATGAGGCATTGCTACACTACAGAGGATGCAGGAGCAGCATCCGGACAGTCCATGGTTGAAGGAGCAGTTACAGCAGGCTCGACAGAAGCTTGCTTGCACAGAGGAGAGGCGCCATGAGTTTGCCTTTCACCGACAGGCATCTCAGTGGACTCAGGTGGGTGACAGAGTGACAGGTGCTTTTTTTGAGACAGTGGGACCTCGGCACTCGCATGCCAAGGTCAATTAGTTTAGGAGACCACATGGGTCAGTTGTTTGTGAGCCAGAGGATATGCGTGCAGTTGCTACTGACTTTTACCGTGAGCTACTGTCGGCTGAGCCCGAGTCAGAGAGACAGGTTGCATGCACGGAGAAGGTTTGGGCACAGATGCCTTGTCTTGTGATTGAGGAGATGCGCTAGAGGCTAGAGATACCTCTTCAGCTTGAGGAGCTGCACACAGGTCTTAGGGACCTCCCTCGTGGTAGTTTTCCAAGTGAGGATGGGCTGACTCCTGGGCTGACTCCCAGCTTCTTCTTAGGGTACTTGGAACTGCTTGGCCCAGATCTTTGTAGTGCCTTTCAGTACATTCTGCACACAGGAGTGATGCCGGATAGCATGAGTGAGGGCCTGATTTACCTCATTCCAAAGGAGGGTGGCTCATTTGATGAGATTTGACAGTTGCACCCCATCACCATTCTCAACTCAACCTACAAAATTCTTGCCAAGGCTCTGAGTTTGAGGATTCAGCCACTTTTGGAGAGCCTTATACATGGGACTCAGATAGGTTTTGTCAAGGAACGCAGTATCCTTGAAAACATCTTCACTTTTTGGGAGGCTTTTGCCCTTGCACGGCTCCGTGGGGAGGACCTTGTGAATATTCTTCTCGATTTTGAGAAGGCATACGACAAAGTTCATTGGGACCTTCTAGAGGGCACGCTACACAGGATAGGCTTCTCTGATGCTTGGATCAGAGGGGTGTCAGCTTTGTACAAATAGGCTCACAATCAAGTGTTGTTGGCAGGAGTGTGCGCTCCTTGCCGCACTGTCAAAGCAAGGGACTTGCCAATACACCGTATGCGAGCCACAAACGGCTCCAAGCACACAACAAGCCTAAACTAGCAAGCTCAAGAAAACAAAGGGTGTGTCACTCACCGCTCTACGCTCGCCTTTGTGGTGGATTCCTCGCCGCGATGAAGAAGAAGCTGCAGTCGTGCCGTGCTCAACCGCTTCGCCGCAGTCGTGCCTTCGTAATGCTCGATCGCACACACACTCTCCCTCTCTCTCTCTCTCTCACACACACACACACACACACAAGGAGGTGAAGAAGAAGAAGATGGAGATGGAGCAAGAGCACTCTTCAATTGCACAAATGAGAGAATGAGTAAAAATTAGGTTTAGTTGGCTTTTATAGGAGCTCACCCCATTCACACTTGGGCGCCCATGCTTAACCAACTAATCCCTTGAATGTCCAAGTTAAAGTGCGCCTCTCATCGGCGATCACTCTACCTTTCCCTATTGGTCCGACAAGCCCGGTACCTGACTCTACCAAATACATAATACGCGTCCATCGTAGGTGATGGGTGTCCGTGAGCCGTGAGGGTTAACATGCCCCCCTTCCTGATATAGATTCCGTCCTCGGAAGCTATTGAGTTGAAGCTGGTTCGTCGAGGTGGAAGAGCATTTGAGATGAATGTCCTTAGCCTTCTTCAGTCACTACAAAATCAAACAACATTGGCACAGCAATTGCATTCTCTTAAAAAGCATATGCAGTTTAGGTAGACAAATTGATTGGTAAAAGAATTTCAAACAATTTGATAGCAATGAACATTAAATTGCAATGTAATCAAATGCATAAACAGATGTAAAGGTAGAAAATTAAACAAGTCTGGGGTCACTAATTTGACGGTCGAAAGGTACTAGAGATCAAATATTAATACCATGGGTAAGCTTCTTAATTTTCTGTGGTCAATTAAGTTGTTTAATCGCGAGAGCCAAGTATTCATGTTCAAGGGCTGACTAGAGGCTATATCTAGAAGACTTTGTAGTTAAGCTACCATAAAAGGAATTTCTCATGAAATCATCGCCTGACTGATTACTTTTTCTTTGACCCCCCAAAGTCTTTTCACATTGATTCAATTATGATGTGTGTGCTTATTTTGTATGCCTTGGGTTTTTTTCTTTTCAAGGAAAAGCGCCCACACTGGGAACCTCTAGGGCTCTAGTACCATAGGCGATACATGTGAGTGAAGTACCAAATCAAGCCGAGATTTCTCTTCCAGCTTAAAATTTTACAGTGTGGCACTTTGATTTTTTGTTTGTTCATTTTCAACATTTTAATTTTGTAACTTTGGGGGGTCATATAACACTGTTACCCTCCCCAGGCTCATCACATTAGTAAACTCCCTTTATAATACTTAAGCTAAAGGTCAATAGGGTCAAGCCCACTAGAAAGCCCTAGTACATTTCATACAATGCTGCCTAAATCGGATTAAGAACCTAAGTAACCATTGCTTATTAGGAAGGCATTCCCCATGGTATTAAGAGAAGATTTCTAATACCTAGCTTGGTCAAACTAGCTTAGTTGGACTGCTTGATTTTTAAACCTAGACAAGTGACTATGACAAAACATTACATTGAATTAAATGTTTGATACTAAGCAAAGGCACTGAATATTATGCTACCAATCACAATCAAAGCAGACAATCATAGATGCAAAAAAGATAAGGGCAATGCTAATGGATAAGAAACACCTGTTTGTGTTGATGGTCGCGCTTGATTTGAAGGTTCTATGAAGGTCCAAATCCTATCAATAGCAACACGCTCCTGTACACACTAGGAAACAAAAGGAATACCTCCAGGAGGCACATTAGTGGGAAAAGAGAACTTTGCTAATCACTCAACTCTAAAACAGAAACACTCCTATCGTACTAATCTTACCTACCCTCCATCATTCAAGTGATGAGGATCAAAGGTGTTTTATGGCATAGGTTTCTGTTTCACTGTACCAGATGTGACATGTGTAGGTCTGAGTCAATGTTTTGACTTTTATTGTGCATACTCGTTTGCTAATTGCTCTTGCTCTTTTTTTTTTTTTTTTTGTGAGTATAAAGCTTTATATGTACATTCCCTAAGATTGGAATTCAGAGGTCAGGGAAAAAGGTTGAGAGGGAAGCAAGTGAATGATGACTGTCAGCAAACACTCCCCCCTTCCTTGGGTAGATCATACCGTTTGAAATGAGCTTGTCACCCTTTGAAACCAATTGTTCCAGTTGGTAATAGGTGAGGATTTTTGCCAGTAGTTTTTTATTACCCTAGGTGCCTCGCCAAGTTGCAAGGGTGGTAAGGTACTCTCCCAGGATCGAACTTGAAGTGGTTCATTAGGTGATTCTTGAACACTGGGAGGTGTGGATTCTTTTGTAGCTTCATGGAGGTCCACTACTATAGATGGAGGCTGTGTAGAAGCTTTTACCTCTATGGATGTATTACATGACGAGCTAGAATCTTCATGGGACTCCCCCCTTCCTGAGCTAGGTGGAACAAGTCGTTCTTTCTTTGGTACCCAAACTAGCTCGGGAACGGGTGTGTAGCATTCTGTGATTTTTTTCTTTCCACGATCATTGATTCGTTTTGGAGCTACGGGATTGGGATCACTTGGGTCAGGTGATAGGTAAGAGCACAATCTACGTTTTGGCACCCAGATTTGATCATTTCCTTGATAGTAGCCTTGGGCTTCCAATAGTCGTTTAGGGATCCATCGCAACATTTTCTTACTTTTCTTGGAGCGAGTGGTATGTTTCTTACAAGGCTTCTGTTTTTTAGCACTATCTATGGTCACTAAAGAAGCTTTAGGGACCCACTTGTATGTTTTCTTCGTTACCTTAGGATGAGTCTTGTCAGAAGCGATATGCATTGCTTGTAGCATATTTAAGGGTATATGCATTTCATCCCCCTCAGGTGTTACCCAGGTCGTCCCCCGATTTCCCCAAGTGTCTATGGTTGATGCTAGGTGGACCCAATCCACATTGTGTGATTCCGTCATACCCGGTAACACATCCATGTAAGGAGAATCTTGGCCAATGTCTGTATCCTTCTTACAAGTGTAACAATATTATAGTGGGGCCGAGTGAACTGTGGTGTCAGAGCGATGATCAATAATGGTTTTAATCCCTAAGGGGTGTACCTTACCAGTCACCAAATCCACTCTAAGGACAGAGTCTTGGAATTGCAAATAGACATGATTTTTAGACCAATCATGAACCATTTGTGCTTCCCTCATGAATGGTCGTCCTAAAATCATTTCATATGACATAAGGTGTTTAGAGAAATCCATTACAATGAACGTATGTCGTACCTTGTGTCCTAGAACTTTGATCTTAAGATCCTTGAGCATCCCCATAGGTTTGGCTATGGTACCATTTGCCATCTTTACCACAATGTTAGTAACACTGAGGCGGGGTTTTCCCATGGATTCCCAACAATCTTTTGTAACGATGCTAACTCCCGCACCACCATCAAGAATTCCCTTTATAGTTAATCCCTTGGTAGTGATGGGTAGGGTCGCATTAGACTCGTCGCCTTCAAAATACTGCCCTAATTCGTTAATGGGTACCTCGATCACAGACTCGTGTCCATCTAAGTCAAGTGATTGCACATGATTTTCCTCATCAATCATAATCGAGTCAGGCCTATTTGGTTGCGCAAACTGCGCTAATCCCGTTCGTAGCTCTCCGTTAAGGAATGCTCGAAGTGCAAGGAATAACTCAGGATCTCCATACAGCTTTGCTATGATCGTGGTTCGGACCTCAGAAGACATGAAGTCCACTAGTTTGGCAACATTCATTGGTGTTTTGCAGGGTGTAGGTCCTTGACTAGAAACTGGTGAGGATGGAATCTCATATTCCTCAATGGGATCAGGTATTCCTTCGTTAAACATCCTTTCCAACAAGAAAGGTGTATGCTCACTTTCTGATGTCCCATCCTCACTCCCTTCTTGGATGATACTAGATATGGCTAACGGTCTATGGTTCATGTGGGATGGATGAACTTGCATGGAAAACACTGTGTCATGAATTTTGACATGCATGGGTTCTCGTTCTAGTTTCCTTTGAGTCTCCTCCACTAAACCTCTTAGATGTTTCACCTGCTCAATCTCGTCTACTGGGTTTGGGTACGTCCCAATCTTCTTTTTACGATTCTTCCCTTTTTGCCCCTGCGGTTTATCTTGGGGGTCTTGGATTGGATTTGGAAACACTTATGGTGTTTTCAGAGGCTCTTTATGGTTTTCTCTTATTCGGTTTTCATTTGGTTCCATGTTACGGTTTTCCTTGTCGGTCTTTCCCTTTGTGGTATTGGTTCTAGTCTCCATTGTCTCGACTGAATCTGAATCATCCTCGAGGTCATTCATATACACGAGGTCATCTCCTGTTCCTATGTTTGTTTTGGAACTTGGCTTTGAATTTTCCATATTCTGCGACTTCTTCCTTCGTGTCTTCTTTTTCTTTGCTTGGATAACTGACGCGGTATCTCTCTCTTCGAGGATATGGCTTGGCCCTTGAAGCATGGACCGTGTAATCGCATAAGCGGGTGCGACGGGTGGTATTGGCGATGTCACACTAGCAATTTCGACCAAATTCAGGGGTGTGATTTTAGGCGCATTTGGGTTATAGGGGCATTGGGCAATCAAGTGATCTATGCCACAACGATTACATGTGAGTATTGGCATTGCAGACGTGCTCCCTTGATTCATTTGCATCTGTGCAGCATTCTTTTGCAGCCTAATAGGGCACTCCGCTGCTCGATGTGGTCCACCACACTCGTAGCATTGAAGAGGTGGCCTCCTAGCCTGGGTGTTGATATTTTGACCTCTGGATGCGAGAGCAGCGGCTTGATAAACCGGCTTGACTTGTCCCCAACAATCTTCCATGTAGTATATAGGACATTCTTCCAATGTATCAAGTCCGTAGGCAATACTAGTGTCTATTTCCTCCTCACAGCCATCTGGATAAGCATTTGATGGCTCGCAACCCACTTGGTTCATAGGGGCGACTCTTGGATGCGGGGGCTGCGGTCTTAGCACAGGAGGTGGTAGCGGTGTAGCTTGTACAACATTTTGAGGTCTAGGGACCATGTGTTGCAGTAGTTGCTCAACAGGTGGAGTAGGCATCAATACAGGAGCTCAAGGTGCATCCGTCCAGGCTACAGGTGGTCTATTTGCCATCATACGTTTGATCATTAAACAATCCTTAGCTTGGTGACCATACCTACCACATGCGTTGCAAGTTCCATTAAATTTTACTCTAAACGTAGGGCACTCACTAGTGCTATGTGGACCTAAGCAAATGGAACACCATTGTTGCTCCCTTCTTGGATACATGTGACTATTTTGAGGGGGTCGATTATCCTTAAGAGACTCTTGGATTGCCTTGGTGAGGTCTGTCAAGAAGGTCTCAAATACCTTTGGCTCATTGGCAATGGGCTTTGCAGTCATGGGTTACTCAATGGCTTGTGAGCTAGTGGATCTCGTGTCAGTAGACACCCTCATGCCTGCTATCATCAAGTTGTCCTCTAATTGGATTGCATTGGCAGTGACATCTTCCCAGGTTGTGATACCTCTAATCACTAGTCCATTATAGATTCCTTCATTCCTCAACCCTCGAATGAATCGATCAAGCAGTTGGTTATTGTTGAAGCGCTCATTTACAGGGCAACGAGAGTTTAAGTGCTTTAGACGACTAATGAAGTCCCTTACTGACTCTCCTTCCTTACGTTCGGCCTTCTGTAGCTGAGATGCTACACCCCAAAGCACACCTTCTCGTATGTACTCCCTTAGAAACAACCTTCGAAGGGTAGGGTAGATTGTTTTCTCGTCCACCCTTAGGGTCCTATACCAATCTCCAGCCTTCCCTTTTAATGTCAAGCTTAAGGCATTGCACTTATGTAGTTCGTTGCGTTCCCCTAAGGAATCACATACTTGTTCAAACACTTCAATGTGTTTCCTAGCATCTTCGTCCCCATTGAATTTTTGCGTGAGTTTGGCAATTTGTACTGCCTTACTTCTAGGCTCTCTATCAGATGCGTGACGCATATTTTCCGCGATAGATCGACCTATGGTTTGAGCAAACGCTGCCAAGTCACCTATGTGAGGAGGTAGGGCCGGTGGAGGTACTCTTGGAATCATATGTGGGAGAGGAACGGGTACCGGTCTTGGCATATGTGTAGATGATGCAGGATATGGAACATAACCGGGCATAGGTCCACTCGGATAAGGGCTAGGGAGCGGCACTCGAGGAGCATAAGCAAGTGGTACAATTGGAGGTGTGGGGGCCATGTGTGCATAAGGGGCTAGAGGCACATACGGTCGAGGCCCCATATTAGGTACTACGACACTAGGTAGTGGCACTGCGCTAACCGTAGATGTCATCGGTACATTCTCTGTCAGGCTTATCCCTGGAGTGAGCACTGTGTTTTCCTTAATAGAGGGTTGAGCCAAGTTAGGGAAGCTAAAGTTTTCGCTCGGAGGCTCAGATTGCATAGAGACCCCAGGTGAAATGACGTAAGATGGGTCCATGGGGCTCATTAGAGGAGTCTCCATTTGTGATAGAGTAGGCAGTTGAGCCTTGCTCGTATCCAGAAATCTCATGGGGCCAGTTGAGAGTATATTTACCCCTCGGTTTTGCCTTTCTGATTGAATAATGCCATGGATAACATTACAGATCATTTTCTGTTGATCTTCGATGCTCGTGGCACTTGAGGTGGATTGTACAATCTCTATCCATCCTACATGGTAGGCGTGGCCAGAGTGTAGATCCGTCAACACCTCAGTGTGGAGGTCGTATGTCCAATGATCATTAATGAACAATCCTTCTAGAGTCGACGTGTTAACGGTTTCTTGTGAGGTAGAAGCAATGTTGCTCCCCGTGGTTTTACTTGTCACCAACGGTACTCTAGAGGGAACTTCTGAAGGAGGCAGCTCAACAGGGCCTTCTTGGTAAGAACTTGGTAGGATATCCACATGGACACTCTTTGGGGGTGTGGGGTCCACGTGTGATGTGAAAGGAGAGTCCACTTCCCCACCCCCTTCGTGTGCTTCATTTGCATCAGGTTCCGAGCGAGTAGCTCTACCTAATGTTTCCATGAAACAGCTAAACATACTAGTACTAGGCTGTGGAGCTTCGGGAGGTGCATGGCCTTCTCTCTCAGTGTTTTGGGTAGGGTATGCTTCCATGATTTCTGAGTCGGAGGAGGAATCACTAGCGGCTATTTTAGGGTCTTGGGTGGTGCTACCTTGTGTACCCGCTGAGGGTCTAGAGCTTATCGTGGATGGGTAATGGGTGTCCGTATGAACAGAGGCACTACCAATGTGATCGTGCTCTAACACTCGTCCAGAGCATAAGTGCATGTGCTTTTGATACCCTAAGGTGTCAAAAAGCTGCTCTAGGAGGCCTTGTGACTAGTTTTTAGCGTGTTTTTTGTTTGTTTTTTTGCTAGATTTTTTAGAGCGTGTCGTGGAATGGGCCGTGTGATAGCTCGAAACGAGCGTATCGGTCAGAGGGTCGTGCCGTGCTTTACAGCCCTCCGTTTGGTCACTCTATGCCCTCGGAATCCCTAAAACTGTCAATTTCCAGTAGGGAACTAGGCCCAAACTAGAAAGTCTAAGGGTGCAAGTGGGAAGAGAAAGGAGGAGAGTGGAGGACTTGTCCCACATGCTCTCATTCTCTCTTGAGGGAGTAGGGTATATATATAAGAGTGAGTCTAGTATATATCATAAGACTGAGGACTGAGGCTTGGGCTTGGGCTTGGGCTTGGGCTTGGGCTTGGGCTTGGGAAAATGATCCCGATCCCGATCTATCTTTTATACAAACCAACCTGTCCGTTTTAAGAGTCACGTTTTTTATTTTCAAAAAATTTCGCCACCCGCTCACTCTCGTTTATAATTTCCATTTTTTAAAAAAAAATATTTTTTATTCCTTGTTTTTTTTTTTTTTGGTGCAGAAAATACAGAAATTGGAAAAACGCAGATATGCAGAAATTGCAGGAATTGAAAACGCAAATTGAAAATGCAGAAAATTGCAGAAATTGAAAACGCTGAAATTGAAAATTGCAGAAATTGAAAACGCCGAACTTGAAAATGCAAAAATTGCAAAAATTGAAAAAACGCAGACAATAGCAGAAATTGAAACTTGACAGCAAATGCAGAAAACGCAAAAAACAGAAATCTCCACACACTCCTTCCCTGCCTTTCCTATGATAGAAATTGCACCACAAGGAAGCGTAAAGTGCTAACCGAGCTTAGTGTAGGGCATATCCCCGGCAACGGCGCCAAAAATGTGCGCTCCTTGCCGCACTGTCGAAGCAAGGGACTTGCCAATACACTGTATGCGAGCCACAAACGGCTCCAAGCACACAACAAGCCTAAACTAGCAAGCTCAAGAAAACAAAGGGTGTGTCACTCACCGCTCTACGCTCGCCTTCGTGGTGGATTCCTCGCCGCGATGAAGAAGAAGCTGCAGTCGTGCCGCGCTCAACCGCTTCGCCGCCGTCGTGCCTTCGTAATGCTCGATCGCACACACACTCTCCCTCTCTCTCTCTCTCACACACACACACACACACAAGGAGGTGAAGAAGAAGAAGATGGAGATGGAGCAAGAGCACTCTTCAATTGCACAAATGAGAGAATGAGTAAAAATTAGGTTTAGTTGGCTTTTATAGGAGCTCACCCCATTCACACTTGGGCGCCCATGCTTAGCCAACTAATCCCTTGAATGTCCAAGTTAAAGTGCGCCTCTCATCGGCGATCACTCTACCTTTCCCTATTGGTTCGACAAGCCCGGTACCTGACTCTACCAAATACATAATACGCGTCCATCGTAGGTGATGGGTGTCCGTGAGCCGTGAGGGTTAACAAGGAGGTAGAGGTGAGCGCTTCATGCTCACACGTTCGGTCAGACAGGGCTGTCCTCTTGCCCCTTTTCTCTTTCTGTGCTATGCGGAAGCGATGACTAGATTTTTGGTGTCACAGCAGGTTGGTTTGAGAGGCTTAGCACTCCCTATACGGGGAGATGAGCTTCTGGACGCTGAGTTTGCCGACGACTCAGCCTTGTGCTTAGAGGTCTCCAAAGCCTGCTCACATCTACACAGATGTGAGCAGGCTTTGGAGACCTTCTACTGTGCATCGGGCGCATTGATCAACTAGAGAAAGATAGTGGCTTTCTCGGTTGGTAGTGCTCCTGTGCCATATTGGATGCCAGGAGTGGGTTTCAGATGGATTCCTCCAGGGACTGCAGTTCGGTACTTGGGTTGTCAGGTTGTTCTGGACTTGTCCCCCGAGCAGCAAATTGCTCCTCTTCTCCTGTCCATCAGGAGAAAGCTGTTACATTGGAGCTCATCACGACTTTTGCTGGCTGGTAGAGTAGTAGTTGCCAACAAGGTGTTATTGGCGACTACGTGGTACATCACTTCTTGCTGGATCTTATCGAGTTCTTGTATCAGCCTGGTAGAGACGATGATCAGGAACTTCCTTTGGTCAGGTCGCGATACTCAGATTGCCCGAGCCAAGGTGGCTTGGTCGGTCGTCACACTTCCTTGTTCTCAGGGAGGGCTTGGGATCATTGATCCTGCACAGCAGAGCAGCGCCCTTCTTGAATATTTTAAATTTAAGTAGTAAAATTTAAATTTTTATAAAAAAGTTTGAATTTTAAAATTTGGGCGGGATATTTTAAAATTTAGGCGGGATATTTAAGATTTGGGAGGAATATTTTAAATTTAGGCGGGAAGGTTTTGAATTTATAGCGAGATCTCCCTTACATAAGAGAGTATAGGTTGGACAAGTGGTGGACCTTCAAGCTAGAGCATCCATGCTACTGGACATGAGAGGTAGGGAATCTAGTTGAATATTGTACGTATAATATATATGTAATAGATCTAGCTTGGACAAGTGGTGGACCTTGGAACAAAACCCCATGTAAAACATATCATGCACATTCCAAGTGGTCAAAAACAATATCATTTAAGATATAGCCTTATAGGTTGGACAAGTGGTGGACCTTAACACCCAGATATTCTTCATATAATGACATAGAGTGGAAAACTGCTGAATCTTGAGACCAAACCATGCTACTAGCGATAATAGCTTGGACAAGTGGTGGACCTTGAAAGTAAACCCCCCATCTACGAAATATAGTGGGTTTAAGGTATTTCGATGGAGCCTATCATCTTGGAGACATCGTGCATCTTGCTTCTCTTCATGTTTCAATGGAGCCTATCTTGGACAAATGGTGGAGCATCCTTCTCTCCATGTTTCAATGGACCCTAGCTTGGACAAGTGGTGGACCTTTGCTTCTCTCTATTATTCAATAGAGTAAGCTTGGACAAGTGGTGGACCTTGGAACCAAACCGCCATGTAAAACCTATCATGGTCACTCCAAGTGGTGAGAGAGAATAACCTTTAAAATATAGCCTTATAGGTTGGACAAGTGGTTGACCTTAACACCCTAATATTCTTAATATAATGACATAGAGCGAAAAAGTGGTGAATCTTGAGACAAAACCACTCATGCTACTAGCACTAATAGCTTGGACAAGTGGTGGACCTTGAACGTAAACCCCCCATGTTTCAATAGAGTTAGCTTCGACAAATGGTGGAGCATCCTTCTCACCATGTTTCAATGGAGCCTAGCTTAGAC
Source organism: Adiantum capillus-veneris (assembly GCF_014529385.1). NCBI lineage: Eukaryota > Viridiplantae > Streptophyta > Polypodiopsida > Polypodiales > Pteridaceae > Adiantum > Adiantum capillus-veneris. The sequence continues at coordinate 128,861,284 of NC_140959.1, forward strand.
AAGTGGTGGACCTTTGCTTCTCTCTATGATTCAATAGAGGTAGTTTGGACAAGTGGTGGATCTTGGAACCAAAGCCCCATGTAAAACCTATCATGGTCACTCCAAGTGGTAATAAAGAAAAACCTTTAAGATGTAGCCTTATAGGTTGGACAAGTGGTGGACCTTAACACGCACATATTCTTAATATAATGACATAGAGTGGAAAAGTGGTGAATCTTGAGACCAAACCACTCAGGCTACTAGTGATAATAGCTTGGACAAGTGGTGGACCTTGAATGTAAACCCCTCATCTACGACATATCGTGGGTTTAATGTTTTTCAATGGAGCCTAGCATCTTGGAGACATGGTGCACCTTGCTTCTCCTCATGTTTCAATGGAGCCTACCTTGGACAAATGGTGGAGCATCCTTCTCTCCATGTTTCAATGGACCCTAGATTAGACAAGGGGTTGACCTTTGCTTCTCTCTATCTTTCATTAGAGTAAGCTTGGACAAGTGGTGGACTTTGGAACCAAACCCCCATGTAAAACCTATCATAATCACTCGAAGTAGTAAGAAAGAATAACCTTTAAGATGTAGCCTTATAGGTTGGACAAGTGGTGGACCTTAACACTCACATATTCTTAATAAAAGTGGTGAATCTTGAGACCAAACCACTCAGGCTATAACCAATAATAGCTTGGACAAGTGGTGGACCTTGAATGTAAACCCCTCATCTACGAAATATCGTGGGTTTAATGTATTTCGATGGAGCCTAGCATCTTGGAGACATGGTGCAGCTTGCTTCTCGTCATGTTTCAATGGAGCCTATCTTGGACAAATGGTGGAGCATCCTTCTCTCCATGTTTCAATGGACCCTAGCTTGGACAAGTGGTGGACCTTTGTTTCTCTCTATGTTTCAATAGAGTTAGCTTGGACAAGTGGTGGACCTTGGAACCAAACCCCCATGTAAAACCTATCATGGTCACTCCAAGTGGTGAGAAAGAATGACCTTTAAGATATAGCCTTATAGGTTGGACAACTGGTGGACCTTAACACCCATGTAAAACCTATCATGGTCACTCCAAGTGGTGAGAAAGAATGACCTTTAAGATATAGCCTTATAGGTTGGACAAGTGGTGGACCTTAACACCCTAATATTCTTAAGATAATGACATAGAGTGAAAAAGTGGTGAATCTTGAGACAAAACCACTCATGCTACTAGCACTAATAGCTTGGAAAAGTGTTGGACCTTGAATGTAAACCCCTCATCTATGACATATCGTGGGTTTAATGTTTTTCGATACAGCATAGCATCTTGGAGACATGGTGCACCTTGCTTCTCCTCATGTTTCAATGGAGCCTACCTTGGACAAATGGTGGAGCATCCTTTTCTCCATGTTTCAATGGACCCTAGCTTAGACAAGGGGTGGACCTTTGTTTCTCTCTATGTTTCAATAGAGTTAGCTTGGAGAAGTGGTGGACCTTGGAACCAAACCCCCATGTAAAACCTATCATGGTCACTCCAAGTAGTAAGAAAGAATAACCTTTAAGATGTAGCCGTATAGGTTTGACAAGTGGTGGACCTTAACACCCACATATTCTTAATAAAAGTGGTGAATCTTGAGACCAAACCATGCTACTAGCGATAATAGCTTGGACAAGTGGTGCACCTTGAAAGTAAACCCCCCATCTACGAAATATCGTGGGTTAGGGGTATTTTGATGGAGCATAGCATCTTGGAGACATCATGCATCTTGCTTCTCTTCATGTTTCAATGGAGCCTATCTTGGAAAAATGGTGGAGCATCCTTCTCTCCATGTTTCAATGGACCCTAGCTTGGACAAGTGGTGGAGCTTTGCTTCTCTCTATTATTCAATAGAGTTAGCTTGGACCAGTGATGGACCTTGGAACCAAACTGCCATGTAAAACCTATCATGGTCACTCCAAGTGGTGAGAAAGAATAACCATTAAGATATAGCCTTATAGGTTGGACAAGTGGTGGACCTCAACACCCTAATATTCTTAATATAATGACATAGAGTGAAAAAGTGGTGAATCTTGAGACAAAACCACTCATGCTACTAGCACTAATAGCTTGGACAAGTGGTGGACCTTGAACGCAAACACCCCATGTTTCAATAGAGTTAGCTTTGACAAATGGTGGAGCATCCTTCTCTCCATGTTTCAATGGAGCCTAGCTTAGACAAGTGGTGGACCTCTGCTTCTCTCTATGATTCAATAGAGTTAGCTTGGACAAGTGGTGGATCTTGGAACCAAAGCCCCATGTAAAACCTATCATGGTCACTCCAAGTGGTAATAAAGAATAACCTTTAAGATGTAGCCTTATAGGTTGGACAAGTGGTGGACCTTAACACGCTCATATTCTTAATATAATGACATAGAGTGGAAAAATGGTGAATCTTGAGGCAAAACCACTCATGCTACTAGTGATAATAGCTTGGACAAGTGGTGGACCTTGAATGTAAACCCCTCATCTACGACATATCGTGGGTTTAATGTTTTTCAATGGAGCCTAGCATCTTGGAGACATGGTGCACCTTGCTTCTCCTCATGTTTCAATGGAGCCTACCTTGGACAAATGGTGGAGCATCCTTCCCTCCATGTTTCAATGGACCCTAGCTTAGACAAGGGGTGGACCTTTGCTTCTCTCTATCTTTCATTAGAGTTAGCTTGGACAAGTGGTGGACCTTGGAACCAAACCCCCATGTAAAACCTATCATAATCACTCCAAGTAGTAAGAAAGAATAACCTTTAAGATGTAGCCTTATAGGTTGGACAAGTGGTGGACCTTAACACCCACATATTCTTAATAAAAGTGGTGAATCTTGAGACCAAACCACTCAGGCTATAACCAATAATAGCTTGGACAAGTGGTGGACCTTGAATGTAAACCCCTCATCTACGAAATATCGTGGGTTTCATGTATTTCGATGGAGCCTAACATCTTGGAGACATGGTGCAGCTTGCTTCTCGTCATGTTTCAATGGAGCCTACCTTGGACAAATGGTGGAGCATCCTTCTCTCCATGTTTCAATGGACCCTAGCTTGGACAAGTGGTGGACCTTTGTTTCTCTCTATGTTTCAATAGAGTTAGCTTGGACAAGTGGTGGACCTTGGAACCAAACCCCCATGTAAAACCTATCATGGTCACTCCAAGTGGTGAGAAAGAATGACCTTTAAGATATAGCCTTATAGGTTGGACAAGTGGTGGACCTTAGCACCCTAATATTCTTAATATAATGACATAGAGTGAAAAAGTGGTGAATCTTGAGACAAAACCACTCATGCTACTAGCACTAATAGCTTGGACAAGTGTTGGACCTTGAATGTAAACCCCTCATCTACGACATATCGTGGGTTTAATGTTTTTCGATGGAGCCTAGCATCTTGGAAACATGGTGCACCTTGCTTCTCCTCATGTTTCAATGGAGCCTACCTTGAACAAATGGTGGAGCATCCTTCTCTCCATGTTTCAATGGACCCTAGCTTAGACAAGGGGTGGACGTTTGCTTCCCTCTATGTTTCAATAGAGTTAGCTTGGACAGGTGGTGGACCTTGGAACCAAACCCCCATGTAAAACCTATCATGGTCACTCCAAGTAGTAAGAAAGAATAACCTTTAAGATGTAGCCTTATAGGTTGGACAAGTGGTGGACCTTAACACCCACATATTCTTAATAAAAGTGGTGAATCTTGAGACCAAACCACTCAGGCTACTAGCAATAATAGCTTGGACAAGTGGTGGACCTTGAATGTAAACCCCTCATCTACGAAATATCGTGGGTTTAATGTATTTCGATGGAGCCTAGCATCTTGGAGACATGGTGCAACTTGCTTCTCGTCATGTTTCAATGAAGCCTATCTTGGACAAATGGTGGAGCATCCTTCTCTCCATGTTTCAATGGACCTTAGCTTGGACAAGTGGTGGACCTTTGTTTCTCTCTATGTTTCAATAGAGTTAGCTTGGACAAGTGGTGGACCTTGGAACCAAACCCCCATGTAAAACCTATCATGGTCACTCCATGTGGTGAGAAAGAATGACCTTTAAGATATAGCCTTATAGGTTGGACAAGTTGTGGACCTTAGCACCCTAATATTCTTAATATAATGACATAGAGTGAAAAAGTGGTGAATCTTGAGACAAAACCACTCATGCTACTAGCACTAATAGCTTGGACAAGTGTTGGACCTTGAATGTAAACCCCTCATCTACGACATATCGTGGGTTTAATGTTTTTCGATGGAGCCTAGCATCTTGGAGACATGGTGCACCTTGCTTCTCCTCATGTTTGAATGGATCCTACCTTGGACAAATGGTGGAGCATCCTTCTCTCCATGTTTGAATGAACCCTAGCTTAGACAAGGGGTGGACCTTTGCTTCTCTCTATGTTTCAATAGAGTTAGCTTGGACAAGTGGTGGACATTGGAACCAAACCCCCATGTAAAACCTATCATGGTCACTCCAAGTAGTAAGAAAGAATAACCTTTAAGATGTAGCCTTATAGGTTGGACAAGTGGCGGACCTTAACACCCACATATTCTTAATAAAAGTGGTGAATCTTGAGACCAAACCACTCAGGCTACTAGCAATAATAGCTTGGACAAGTGGTGGACCTTGAATGTAAACCCCTCATCTACGAAATATCGTGGGTTTAATGTATTTCGATGGAGCCTAGCGTCTTGGAGACATGGTGCAACTTGCTTCTCGTCATGTTTCAATGGAGCCTATCTTGGACAAATGGTGGAGCATCCTTCTCTCCATGTTTCAATGGACCCTAGCTTGGACAAGTGGTGGACCTTTGTTTCTCTCTATGTTTCAATAGAGTTAGCTTGGACAAGTGGTGGACCTTGGAACCAAACCCCCATGTAAAACCTATCATGGTCACTCCAAGTGGTGAGAAAGAATGACCTTTAAGATATAGCCTTATAGGTTGGCCAAGTGCTGGACCTTAACACCCTAATATTCTTAATATAATGACATAGAGTGAAAAAGTGGTGAATCTTGAGACAAAACCACTCATGCTACTAGCACTAATAGCTTGGACAAGTGTTGGACCTTGAATGTAAACCCCTCATCTACGACATATCGTGGGTTTAATGTTTTTCGATGGAGCCTAGCATCTTGGAGACATGGTGCACCTTGCTTCTCCTCATGTTTGAATGGAGCCTACCTTGGACAAATGGTGGAGCATCCTTCTCTCCATGTTTCAATGAACCCTAGCTTAGACAAGGGGTGGACCTTTGCTTCTCTCTATGTGTCAATAGAGTTAGCTTGGACAAGTGGTGGACCTTGGAACCAAACCCCCATGTAAAACCTATCATGGTCACTCCAAGTAGTAAGAAAGAATAACCTTTAAGATGTAGCCTTATAGGTTGGACAAGTGGTGGACCTTAACACCCACATATTCTTAATAAAAGTGGTGAATCTTGAGACCAAACCACTCAGGCTACTAGCAATAATAGCTTGGACTAGTAGTGGACCTTGAATGTAAACCCCTCATCTACGAAATATCGTGGGTTTAATGTATTTCGATGGAGCCTAGCATCTTGGAGACATTGGGCAGCTTGCTTCTCGTCATGTTTCTATGGAGCCTATCTTGGACAAATGGTGGAGCATCTTTCTCTCCATGTTTCAATGGACCCTAGCTTGGATAACTGGTGGACCTTTGTTTCTCTCTATGTTTCAATAGAGTTAGCTTGGACAAGTGGTGGACCTTGGAACCAAACCCCCATGTAAAACCTATCATGGTCACTCCAAGTGGTAATAAAGAATAACCTTTAATATGTAGCCTTATAGGTTGGACAAGTGGTGGACCTTAACACGTGCATATGCTTAATATAATGACATAGAGTGGAAAAGTGGTGAATCTTGAGACCAAACTACTCACGCTACTACCAATAATAGCTTGGACAAGTGTTGGACCTTGAATGTTAACCCCTCATCTACGACATATCGTGGGTTTAATGTTTTTCGATGGAGCCTGGCATCTTGGAGATATGGTGCACCTTGATTCTCCTCATGTTTGAATGGAGCCTACCTTGGACAAATTGTGGAGCATCCTTCTCTCCATGTTTCAATGAACCCTAGCTTACACAAGGGGTGGACCTTTGCTTCTCTCTATGTTTCAATAGAGTTAGCTTGGACAAGTGGGGGACCTTGGAACCAAACCCCCATGTAAAATCTATCATGGTCACTCCAAGTAGTAAGAAAGAATAACCTTTAGGATGTAGCCTGATAGGTTGGACAAGTGGTGGACCTTAACACCCACATATTCTTAATAAAAGTGGTGAATCTTGAGACCAAACCACTGAGGCTACTAGCAATAATAGATTGGACAAGTGGTGGACCTTGAATGTAAACCCTTCATCTACAAAATATCGTGGGTTTAATGTATTTCGATGGAGCCTAGCATCTTGGAGACATGGTGCAGCTTGCTTCTCGTCATGTTTCTATGGAGCCTATCTTGGACAAATGGTGGAGCATCTTTCTCTCCATGTTTCAATGGACCCTAGCTTGGACAAGTGGTGGACCTTGGAACCAAACCCCCATGTAAAACCTATCATGGTCACTCCAAGTGGTAATAAAGAATAACCTTTAAGATGTAGCCTTATAGGTTGGACAAGTGGTGGACCTTAACACGCGCATATTCTTAATATAATGATATAGAGTGGAAAAGTGGTGAATCTTGAGACCAAACCACTCAAGCTACTACAAATAATAGCTTGGACAAGTGTTGGACCTTGAATGTAAACCCCTCATCTACGACATATCGTGGGTTTAATGTTTTTCGATGGAGCCTAGCATCTTGGAGACATGGTGCACCTTGCTTCTCCTCATGTTTGAATGGAGCCTACCTTGGACAAATGGTGGAGCATCCTTCTCTCCATGTTTCAATGGACCCTAGCTTAGACAAGGGGTGGACCTTTGCTTCTCTCTATGTTTCAATAGAGTTAGCTTGGACAAGTGGTGGACCTTGGAACCAAACCCCCATGTAAAACCTATCATGGTCACTCTAAGTAGTAAGAAAGAATAACCTTTAAGATGTAGCCTTATAGGTTGGACAAGTGGTGGACCTTAACACCCACATATTCTTAATAAAAGCGGTGAATCTTGAGACCAAACCACTCAGGCTACTAGCAATAATAGCTTGGACTAGTAGTGGACCTTGAATGTAAACCCCTCATCTATGAAATATCGTGGGTTTAATGTATTTCGATGGAGCCTAGCATCTTGGAGACATGGTGCAACTTGCTTCTCGTCATGTTTCAATGGAGCCTATCTTGGACAAATGGTGGAGCATCCCTCTCTCCATGTTTCAATGGACCCTAGCTTGGACAAGTGGTGGACCTTTGTTTCTCTCTATGTTTCAATAGAGTTAGCTTGGACAAGTGGTGGACCTTGGAACCAAACCCCCATGTAAAACCTATCATGGTCACTCCAAGTGGTAATAAAGAATAACCTTTAAGATGTAGCCTTATAGGTTGGACAAGTGGTGGACCTTAACACGCGCATATTCTTAATATAATGACATAGAGTGGAAAAGTGGTGAATCTTGAGACCAAACCACTCAGGCTACTACCAATAATAGCTTGGACAAGTGTTGGACCTTGAATGTAAACCCCTCATCTACGACATATCATGGGTTTAATGTTTTTCGATGGAGCCTAGCATCTTGGAGACATGGTGCAACTTGCTTCTCGTCATGTTTGAATGGATCCTACCTTGGACAAATGGTGGAGCATCCTTCTCTCCATGTTTCAATGGACCCTAGCTTAGACAAGGGGTGGACCTTTGCTTCTCTCTATGTTTCAATAGAGTTAGCTTGGACAAGTGGTGGACCTTGGAACCAAACCCCCATGTAAAACCTATCATGGTCACTCCAAGTAGTAAGAAAGAATAACCTTTAAGATGTAGCCTTATAGGTTGGACAAGTGGTGGACCTTAACACCCACATATTCTTAATAAAAGTGGTGAATCTTGAGACCAAACCACTCATGCTACTAGCAATAATAGCTAGGGATAACCCCTAAGATATAGTCTTTCAAGGGGTGAGAAAGAATAACCATTAAGATATAGTCTTATAGGTTGGACAAGTGGTGGACCTTAACACCCAAATATTCTGAATATAATGATAGAGAGTGGAAAAGTGGTGAATCTTGAGAGCAAACCACTCATGCTACTAGCGATAATAGGTTGGACAAATTGTTGATCTTGAATGTAAACTCCCCATGTACAAAATAACGTGGGTTTAAGGTATTTCGATGGAGGCTAGCATCTTGGAGATATGGTGCAGCTTGCTTCTCTTCATGTTTCAATGGAGTCTATCTTGGACAAATGGTGGAGCATCCTTCTCTCCATGTTTCAATAGACCGTAGCTTAGACAAGTGGTGGACCTTTGCTTCTCTCTATGTTTCAATAGAGTTAGCTTGGACAAGTGGTGGACCTTGGAACCAAACCCCCATGTAAAACCTTTCATGGTCACTCCAAGTGGTCAGAAAGAATAACCATTAAGATATAGTCTTATAGGTTGGACAAGTGGTGGACCTTAATACCCAAATATTCTTAATATAATAACACAGAGTGAAAAAGTGGTGAATCTTGAGACCAAACCCCTCATGCTACTAGCGTTAATAGGTTGGACAACTGGTGGACCTTGAATGTAAACCTTCCATGTTTCAATAGAGTTAGCTTCGACAAATGGTGGAGCATCCTTCTCTCCATGTTTCAATGGAGCCTAGCTTGGACAAGTGGTGGACCTTTTGCTTCTCTCTATGAGAAGAATAAAGTTAGCTTGGATAAGTGGTGGACCTTGGAACCAAACCCCTATGTAAAACATATCATGGACATTTCAAGTGGTGAGAAAGAATACCCTTTAAGATATACGCTTATAGGTTGGACAAGTGGTCGACCTTAACACCTAGATCTTCTTTATATAATGACATAGAGTGGAAAAGTGGTGAATTTTGAGACCAAACCACTCATGCTACTAGGGATAATAGCTTGGAAAAGTGACTGACCTTGACGTTAAACCCCACATGTAAACAATATCGTGGGTTTAAGGTATTTCAATGGATTCTAGAATCTTGGAGACATGGTGCAACTTGCTTCTTTTCATGTTTCAATGAAGCCTATCTTCCACCAATGGGGGATCATCCTTCTCTAAATGTCTCAGTGGAGCCTAGCTTGGACAAGTGGTGGACCTTTGCTTCTCTCTATGTTTCCATAGAGTTAGCTTGGACAAGTGGTGGACCTTGAAACCAAACCCCCATGTAAAACATATCATGGTCATTCCAAGTGGTGAGAAATAATACCCTTTAAGATCTAGCCTTATAGGTTGGACAAGTGGTCGACCTTAAAACGTAGATCTTCATAATATAACGACATAGAGTGGAAAAGTGGTAAATCTTGAGACCCAACCACTCATGCTACTAGGGATAATAGCTTGGAAAAGTGACTGACCTTGACATTAAACCCCACATGTAAACAATATCGTGGGTTTAAGGTATTTCAATGGATCCTAGAATCTTGGAGACATGGTGCAAATTGCTTCCCCTCATGTTTCAATGGAGCCTATCTTGGACAAATGGTGGAGCATCCTTCTCTCCATGTTTCAATGGAGCCTAGCTTGGACAAGTGGTGGACCTTTGCTTCTCTCTATGTTTCAATAGAGTTAGCTTGGACAAGTGGTGGACCTTGAAACAAAACCCCCATGTAAAACCTATGCTGGTCACTCCAAGTGGTGAGAAAGAATAACCCTTAAGATATAGCCTTATAGGTTGGACAAGTGGTGGACCTTAACACCCAAATATTCTTAATATAATGACATAGAGTGAAAAAGTGGTGAATCTTGAGACCAAACCACTCATGCTACTAGCGTTAATAGGTTGGACAAGTGGTGGACCTTGAATGTAAACCCCCCATGTTTCAATAGAGTTAGCTTCGACAAATGGTAGAGGATCCTTCTCTCCATGTTTCAATGGAGCCTAGCTTGGACAAGTGGTGGACCTTTGTTTCTCTCTATGTTTCAATAGAGTTAGCTTGGACAAGTGGTGGACCTTGGAGCCAAACCCCCATGTAAAACATATCATGGACATTTCAAGTGGTGAGAAAGAATACCCTTTAAGATATACCCTTATAGGTTGGACAAGTGGTCGACCTTAACACCCAGATCTTCTTAACGTAATGACATAGAGTGGAAAAGTGGTGAATCTTCAGACCAAACCACTCATGCTACTAGAGATAATAGGTTGGACAAGTGGTGGACCTTGAATGTAAACTCCCCATGTACAAAATATCATGGGTTTAAGGTATTTCAATGGATCTTAGCATCTTGGAGACATGGTGCAGCTTGCTTCTCTTCATGTTTCAATGGAGCCTATCTTGGACAAATGGTGGAGCATCCTTCTCTCCATGTTTCAATGGACCCTAGCTTAGACAAGTGGTGGACCTTTGCTTCTCTCTATGTTTCAATAGAGTTAGCTTGGACAAGTGGTGGAACTTGGAACCAAACCCCCATGTAAAACCTATCATGGTCATTCCAAGTGGTGAGAAAGAATACCCTTTAAGATATAGCCTTATAGGTTGGACAAGTGGTGGACCTTAACACCCAGATCTTCTTAATATAATGACATAGAGTAGAAAAGTGGTGAATCTTGACATCAAACCACTCATGCTACTAGTGATAATAGGTTGGACAAGTGGTGGACCTTGAATGTAAACCCCCCATGTACGAAATATCATGGGTTTAAGATATTTCAATGGAGCCTAGCATTTTGGAGACATGGTGCAGCTTGCTTCTCTTCATGTTTCAATCAAACCTGGCTTGGACAAATGGTGGAGCATCCTTCTCTCCATGTTTCAATGGAGCCTAGCTTGGACAAGTGGTGGACCTTTGATTCTCTCTATGTTTCAATAGAGTTAGCTTGGACAAGTGGTGGACCTTGGAACCATACCCCTATGTAAAACCCATCATGTGCATTCCAAGTGGTGGTAAATAATACCATTTAAGATATAGCCTTATAGGTTGGACAAGTGGTGGACCTTAACACCCAGATCTTCTTAATATAATGACATAGAGTGGAAAAGTGGTGAATCTTGAGACCAAACCACTCATGCTACTAGGGATAATAGGTTGGACAAGTGGTGGACCTTGAATTTAAACCCCACATATACAAAATATCATGGGTTTAAGGTATTTCAATGGAGCCTAGCATCTCAAAGACATGGTGCATCTTGCTTGTCTTCATGTTTCAATGGAGCCTATTTTGGACAAATGGTGGAGCATCCTTCTCTCCATGTTTCAATGGACCCTAGATTGGACAAGTGGTGGACCTTTGCTTCTCTCTATGTTTCAATATAGTTAGCCTATATTAGACAATTAGTAGACCTCCAATCTCTCCATGTTGTCTAGAGCTAAGCTTGGACAAGTGGTGGACCTTACTTCTCCCTTCCCTTAGTTTACTAGCTTAAATGATCACTATGTATACTTGCTTAGATCTAGCTTGAACAAGTGGTGGAACTTGTATTCACACAAACTTAATCCATTACAAAAAAGTATATGTTAAAATAACATTTGGTTTTTTTTGTTTCAGGAAAGATGGCTCCAAAAAAACAGGTTGCAAGGGTTGCTGTCTCAGTTGACTATACTTGCAATGATCTTAGGAAATGGTATTTGGACATACATGGTATAGAGGGTGCACAATTTCATAAGGTGCATCTATTTATTGCCAAAAAGGAGAATGACAGCTTGTTTGAAGATGTTGGACAAGTTGTGGAAGCATCTGTCTCTGTAGTTGATAGTCATCCAGAGGTGGAATGCATTGACATTCTAGTTCCAATGAATCTAGAATTTCAACTATCTCCAGGAGCATATGCATTGGAGCGCATGTCTAGAAACAAAGAAGAGACAATGTTTTCTCGAGGATGGAAGTTTGCAGAATCAAATCCAAATATCACAGCAGATCAACTTCAAAGCTCCATCATTGCCACACTACAACGAAAAAAGGTGAAAGCTTCACGACCACCATCCACAAAGAAGCAAGCAAAAGTGCAGAAAGTAGAAGCTAAGCGAACTAGTTCCATTTTGGATGTAGACAAGGCATCTTTGGCATCCTCATCAACAGAGGGTTCAATGTCAAAGATGAGAATTGTGGATCCAGATGTTTTAGAAGCTGAGGCCATGAAAGGACAAGAAAAAGATACAGGTGGAATGAATAAGTACATAAATTATTTTCCTTTCCAATATAGGGAATTTGATATCCCTATTCAAAATTGTTGGCTTGCTCCTGATCACTATAATGCACGTATTATGGATAAAAAACACGCTGAAAGTGTGTTATTTGGATTTTCACGGAGTACGACCAAGCCTGCAGCATGTGCATATTTGATGCCTGTTCGAAATGCAAAATCAAAGAAGGGGACTCCTTTGGCAGTAGAAGAGGTAGAGGAGCAAAAAATTAAAGATTATCATTATTGGATTCTTGATGGGCAGCATTCAATCTATGCTGCAAAAGTTTTGCTTCACAATGAACAAAACAACAAAGAGATCTTTGAAAGACTGATTAGCGTGTATAAATTTAGAAAGGCTCGCATTGTTGTGAATGCTCCTCCATTTGTTGCAACTGCTATATCTGCCATTGCAAATGAGGAGGCTCAGGCATTGTATGTCAAGCAACCTTACAGCCAAATATTGAGACATTTACGGAGTCAATGGATCTTCTCAGGACGACCACCAAAGGCAGCAAGTGGAATTGCAGAGGGACATGCATCTCGTGCCGGATGGGATGTAAGTTATTTTCTTTGTCTTTTTGATAGTGTTTAATTAACAAATCTTGCTCAATAGTTTAATTATTTCTCTATTTCTTTTTAGGCTTTTCTTCGATTGGCAAGAATGAGTGCAGCAGCAAGTTGGATTGCTAAACAGGCACACATGGTCACCTACTCTGATTTAGTTTATGATTGCTGGATAGAAATCATTGAAAATCTAGAAGAGGAGAATAAGAAACCCCCAACAACTGTATTTAGATACCTTTGTGGCCTTGAGGAATCAGAGGTAAAGACTATTCAAGAAGAGATTAGAGATGAGAAGATTTTACTGTCAAAGAGTGCAAAGGATGGTGATGCAACTGACATGTATGATCGAATCAAGCAGTTGAAGCAAGACAAATTGATTCAAGATGCACTTCTTGAAGGCTTCAACAATTTGAATGAGTCTTCACCATGTAAAGACTGGGAGGAGGTGGTCAAAATGTATAACATCAATGATGTTGTTTATAAAACAATTTTAATGCTATGCGAGGAATGGATCAGATCTAGTTTGACGCGTGGAACAAAGAAAATGGCTTTTCCAGATGGAGCAATAAAATACATGCAATGGGCAATTCACCTTCAAAAGGAGAAAACTGAGCCTAGAGATTTGCCATGGTCAATCTATGTGGTGAGCCTACAAATGGAAGGCAATCTCTACTTGATGCGCCACTTCAATAATAAAGTGCCTATTGGCTTATGTGTTTTAGATATGACAAAAAACGTTGGAGGCAATTTGAAGTGGAGTGAGGAGACATTTAACAATGCTTTGGATGGGATCTTGGCTATTGCTGGAGGGTCAACAGATCCTGGATTTGTCTTTCTTGCATTTGTGGATTTCACTAACTTCACAAAATTGCAATGTGCCTTTCACGCCATGGGAGATAATCTGAGCTACCATTGTTGTGGTGCATTGCATCACTTTCCATCAGCTCCTTGCAAAGGAGCAATTCAATTCCTAACAGTTATTGCCTTCTTGGGACAAGGCAATGCATTTGAAGACCTGAGAAGAAGATCAGAGGAACATCCCATGCCAATTGATTGTTCTCTTCTTCAAGTAGCAGATAACGATATGTCAGATTTGCAATATTTGGAGGCCAAAAAAAGAGCTTTGGTCAAGCACTACATTCGTACATATTGTTTTGAAGACCGCAAGCTTGTTGATGTTTTTGGTGATGGCTCCTTGGTTGCACAAGAAGGAATACAACAGAAAAAAGAAGTCATCTGCTTAATTGATAGTGTGGAGGAGGCAAAAAGCATGGAGACCATGCTGCTAGACTTTGTTAAGTCTCATGAAGATATAGAAAAATGGGCTGGACTTCAACAATCCACTTCGCAATCAGGCGACATTGTGCCTGTTACAGAGGAGTGCTCTCCACAAAGAGAAGAAGAACAACAACAACACCATCCTCTGTCAATGGAGGACTTTTTGGAAATGGAGACACGTATGTTTTGAGTTTCTTGTGCATGTTAGTGTTTCTTGTTACTGATTTGATACTCTTAATGTTAGATTTTGCTTTATATAGTATTGATTGAGCTTGTATTTTTTATCTCAAGCATTCAAGGTTTGAATGTAAATAGTAAATTACTTGAGTTTTTGAATGGTGGATCTGTAGACTAAAACTAAAACATTTAATACTCACAAAGACTTAATTACTTAAGAGCTTGAACTCAATAAGTTTTGGACCTTTTATCAATACCCCCTTGATATGATACATTAGATCGTAGCATGGTTAAATGGTGATGCTTCATAAATTGAACCTAGCTTAGACAGGTGCTGGAGCCTAAATTTAAACTAACCTTGCTAGAAGGGAGCTTATGTTTGGACTTTGAGAACTAGCATAAGTAATCAATTAGAGCATAGATTAGACATGTGGTGGTGGCCGGCCTTAGAGACCAAAATCTTAATGAGCTTGGAAAGGTATTTAAGTACTGCAATTTACTTAGTTTTAGTACTCATTAAATGCATAGCTTGACAAAAGGTGGACCTTACATGGATCCTAATTTCAAGAGGTGTGGTAGACCTTCAAAACAAGCTCATATAGCTTGGACATGTGGTAGACCTTGCATGAAGACTAGTTTAGACAAGTGTGGTACACCTTGTAACCAACACCCATTTGTTATATTAGCTTGGACAAGTGGTGGACCTTGCTTTTATGTTTCAATGGAGCATATTTTGGACAGGTGGTAGACCTTGTTTCTCTCCATGCTTCAATGGAGAGAAACTTTAGCTTGGACAAGTGGTGGACCTTGTTTTTATGTTTTAAAGGAGCATATTTCGGACAAGTGGTAGACATAGTTTCTCTCCATGGTTCAATGGAACCCACCTTAGACAAGTGAAGTACCTTGAAACCAAACCCCCATAATACAACCTACTAAATAGGTTGGAAAATTGGTGGGATATGAAACCATCCATGATAGAGCATAGTATAGGTGAAAACGTAGTGGTCCTTATATCAATTACCCATGCATAGCTTGGACAAGTGGTGGACCTTGATTCTCTCTATGTTTCAATGGATCCTATCTTGGACTAGAGATATATCTTACTTAGTTCCATGCTTCAATGGATTGTAGCTTGGATAAGGAGTGGAACTTCAAACAAAACTCCACAGCATAGCATATATTAACAATTCATGGGTTTTATAGAGATTGTCCTGCCTATTTTGGAGAGTTGGTACACCTTTATTCTCCATTCTTCAATGGATCTGAGGTTGGACAAGCGGAGCTGGAGAAGTGGTCAACCTTAAAATGAAACCTCCCATGCTACAACCCATCATAGATCGTATATGTAGTGGACCTTGAAACTCTTTTATGTCCCTAGCTTAGAGAAGCATTGCACTCTTGATTATCTCCATACATGAAGGCAAGGTTGGACAAGTGGTGGACCTTCAAACCAGAATCTCTATGCAATAATAGGCAAGTGGTGGAGCTTGTTTTCTCCATGTTCCAATGGAGCCTAGCTTAGACAAACAATGGAGCTTGCTTCTCTCCATGTTTCAATGGATCCTAGCTTAGAAAAGTGGTGGAGCTTTGCTTCTCTCCATGTTCCAATGGACCATAGCTTAGACAAGTGGTAGACCTTGAAAAACACCCCTCGTATACAACATATTATGGGGTTTTCATGTTTCAATGGCTCCTAGCTTGGACAAATGGTAGAGCTTGCTTCTCTTTATGTTTCAATGGATCCAATCTTAGCCAAGGGTGGACCTTGAAACAAGAATCCCCCCCCCCATGTACAACGTATTATGGGTTTTGAAAGCACTGGGAGAAAATAATAGCTTTGATAAGTGGTGGACCTTGCTTCTCTCCATGCTTCAATGGAGCCGAGGTTGGACACATGTTGGAGAGAAGATGGTTGCCCATGAAATAAGACCATGCATGCTATAATCAATCATATGTTGTACACATGGTGGACCTTGCAATTGTTTTATATGCCTAACTTGGACAAGTGGAGGACCCTTGATTACCTCCAGATATCAACAACAAGCCAAGTTTGGACAAGTGTAGTACCACCAAACCAGAATCTATATGCTACAATAGAGTATAGGTAGGACACGCGATGAACCTTGATATCAAACCATCCATGCTACTAGAGATGATAGGTTTCACATGTGGTGGAACCTTGTATCAATGTTCTATGTGTAGTTTTTGACTAGTGATAGACCTTGAAACTAATCCCTCTAGGCTACAAGAAAAAAGAGATGGATGAGGAGGCTAGACTACTTTTGTTGCATCAATGCATCCCATGTTACCACATATACTATAGGGTTCTTGGATAAGTGTTGGATCTTGTGTCAATGCTCCATGTCTAGCTTGGACAAGTGGTGGACCTTGGTTCTCTCTATGCTTCAAATGGGCAATAGATTGGAGACACAGTGGCCTTTTTTTTCCAATGATTTTATTTTTTGGAAACCTTGGAGGCACCATGTAAGAGGCACTCTAAGTCTTCCATACAATGGACCTATTGGACTATAAAATAATGATATCTTTCTTTGATATTGTCATTATTTTATGCATAATATTTTCTTCTTTTTGCAGACACAAAGGAGTTAAGTGATATAAAAACTAGATGTATTTCACACTATGATTGGCATGAAGATCCTTTTGGGACACCAACTTTTCCTATTCCCAAAGATGTAATTTTCCATATTAACGGTGTGGATTTTGAAGTGCGACTTTCATGTATTGAAGGAGCTGGTTATGGGCTATTTGTGCATACTACCCTGGAAAGTGGTTTGACTATTCTAAACTATGGAGGGCATAAGTATAGATTTCAAGACTGGAAAAAGATATGCAAAATATTTCCAAGAGCTTATAAATATTCTCTTCTAGAGGATCCAAACATAGAAGAAGAGGAAGATCAATCATACATTATTGGTTGTGTAGAAGAAGGAAACGTGTCGGGCTATATAAATAGTTCTCACAGTACAAATGTCTGTCCCAACGTACGCTATACATTTGATCCAAATTTGCCACCTTGGCATAAATGCACCTCTTCACACATCAAGTCAAAGAATATGGCCATGTATGCATTGAGACTATTTGTCAAGTTGAAGCAGGAGAAGAGTTGTTTGCTGACTATAACTTTACTTGACATTGTAAAGTATTGTACATGGATGGAAATCTCAAGTACATGCATCATTTTCATTTTTCATGGATGAAATCTCAAGTGAATATAACATTTGATTATTGTTTAGTTTATGCTCAACGAGAATCTAGAGTGCTCTTATGCTTTGTGTGTTGTCTAACATATTTGACTACCTTGGCCATAGAATCTTGATTCTACTCTAGATTTGTGATAAATCTTACCAAAATTTAATCAATGTCTAGGTTGGACAAGTGGTGGGGCTTCAAACATTACTGTCTTAAACAAGTGGAGTTATCTTACTTGAATAAGTGGTGGCCTTTGAATCCAAATCTAAGCCAAATCTCTAATTATTTTCTTGTAGTCTAGGTTGGACATTTGGTGGACCTTGTATCCATGTTTCCTCAACAAGGGTGGCTTTTAGTTTTCACTTTAAGTACTCATCTTTAATAAAGTGTAGGATGGAAAATGTTGAGTTAGTAGATTGTATTTTAGACAAGTGGTGTTTGGTGTACGAATGCTGAAAATGGTTGCAAGGATTCTAACAACGACTTTACCTTAAATAAATTTCTTACTAGGAGTTCTACATATAAATATGGTGAATAAAATTCTAGTGGTTTTGAGATACCATTTGTGTGTGTGTTTTCTTAGATTCACAAACTGGGATGGATAATGCTCCTATGGTTCAGTCAACAACTATAGAATCCATAGATTCTATGGTTTCTAAAGTGCCCAAGATGGATGATATTTCTATACTAGAGTCTAGTGTTGTGCAACTTGAGCAAGCTTCCAATAATGAGAACCAAGAAATCGATGCTTCAAAAATGCAACATACATCAAAAGAGACTGAAAAGTCCACTCACGAGCTATTGCCAATTGGTACTACGTCATGTAGCGTAGATGTTGAGAAATCCATGCTTACAATTATATTGGATTTAAATGGTCTATTGTTGAAACGTTCCCCTCAACCATCCTCACACCACAACTCAGTGCAAATGGATTCAAAAAGATATATTATACTCAGGCCAGGTTGCATCCAATTCTTGAAGACTATTTTACAAAGGTTTAATGTTGCAATTTGGTCGACAGCTACTAGGAATAATGTGTATCAAATCCTTGCAGCACTAAACAACTTAGCTGAGGATACATTGCCTTTCTTTGCAATTTGGTCGCAAGATGTTTGCTACACCGCTCAAACTCAAAAATTGTTTAGACCCGACAATCCAAACGTTGAGGCAATGTTCAAGCCTCTAGCCAAAATTGCCATGGGGTTTGAATGTGATCCACAAAGAACAGTGCTTATTGATGACTCTCCTTACAAGGGATGTATTTCACCAGCAAACAATTGCATTTTTCCACCACAATTTGATGCTGAGAAGATGGTTGACAATATGCTCTTGGAGGAGCTACTGCCATACTTGATTCAGCTTGATGAGAGAAGGGATGTGCGTGATTTAATTGCTTCTAATCGTTATGGACAACCTATAGTGACAAATGATAGTGAATACAAACAAATCATGGAGTATTGGAAGCAGAAAAATGATGTTTGGTCAGCTAAGGTGTTCTTTACAAGAAGAATACCACCTGCAAAAGGTGACAGAGATGAAACTATCATTGAAGATGCAAGTGACACAAGCCACCGCAATGAAATGAGAAGAGCCCAAATACAAGAGATCTTGGCAAAGGAGCGTACACCCATTGAAAGCATGAAGGCGTCACAATTGACCACTTTAGCTAGGCAATTGGGTTGTAACACAAAAGGAGTTTTGAAGGCAACCACAGCAAAGGCTTATATAAATAAGGTGAAAGCTGAGAACAATCTTCTAAGGCTGGATAGAAAGCAACCCTAAGGTACTAGTGACATGTCATATATTCTTGATACACATGCTTGAACACTCATGTGCATGGTATCTAACAAATCTTTCTTTTTATTCCTTCTTGCAGGATCTTACAAAGGATACTACTAGATGGAGCTCAATCAATAGAGATTTTGATATTTTTGCTCAAAATAATGAAGCAGTCACCTACATTTTTTGTTTATCAATTTCTTGAGAGACTTTATTTTAGTTTGTAATCATCAAATGAAATGAAAAGTATCCTTCTTATTAAGATTGTTGATCTTTTTCTTGTTCAAACCTTTCAATTGTGATTTATAGTTTTGTTAGCATGAGATTGTGCTTTTTTAGTTTGAAAAAAACTGTCAAAGATCCAAGTCTTTTTGGCTTTACTTAAGTTATTAATTGTGAAAGATCCAAGTCTTTTTGCTTTACTTAAGTTATTGATTGCCTATGTAATAGTCCTTAAAACAATATCGGATGGCTTTCTTGCTCCCATGTCTCACATTGGTCTTTAGGTAAGACAAGTGGTGACCTTGAAAGTATGGTCTCATATCTCGATCAAGTGAAGAGACATGAAGCTTAAATATCACTACTATGTATCTAGTGTTAAACTCCATCGAGACAAAGACTAGATAGCCAAATTGCAGTCGAGTTTAAGTGAAAAATCCATTTGAGCTAAGGTAAAACTTATAGTGCCTCATTTTTCTAGGATTCTACCCATCAAGGAAGTTATAATCTAGCACAAACCAATTAAGACTCTTTTGGAGCCTAGATAGGACAATTCGTGGAACTTATGAAACTTATTATTGAGTTAGAGTCTAGTTTAGATAAGCAAAAGATCTTCAAACCAGCACTTGACTTTCTTACTATTCAATATTCAAAGTCCCTTGAGGCTAACAAATTACATACCCACTTGTAACCTAACTAATGAGTAATTATATAGATCTAAGCAAGTATATATAATGAGTCTTCAAACTAATAATCCAAGGGAAGAGAGTAGCAAGGTCCACTACTTGTCCAAGCTCAGCTCTAGACAACATAGAAAGATGCTAGTTCTACTAATTGTCTAATTATAGGCATGGAGAAATGATAGAAGGTTGACCACTTGTCCAACCTATCATCTCTAGTAAGATGGGAGGTTTGGCCTTAAGATTCACCATGTAACCAACCTATACATCATTGTATTATGAAGAGTAAAAAAGCAAAGCTCCACCACTTGTCCAAGCTAGTTCTAAAATCCACATGGAGATAAGCAAGCTCCACCATTTGTCGAATCTCTCTTCCATTAAAACATGAAAAAACTCATCTATGTTGTACAGGGGACTTTTTTCCAAGGTCCACCACTTGTCCAAGCTAGGATCCCTAGTAGCACGAGTGGTTTGGTCTCAAGATACACCACTTGTACACTCTATGTCATTATATTAAGAAGAACTATGTATTAAGGTCCACCACTTGTCCAACCTATAAGGTTATATCTTAAATGGTATCCTTTCTCACCACTTGAAATGCCCATGATATGTTTTACACGGGGGTTTCATTCCAAGGTCCACCACTTGTCCAAGCTAACTCTATTCAAACATAGAGAGAAGCAAAGGTCCACCACTTGTCCAAGCTAACTCTATTCAAACATAGAGAGAAGCAAAGGTTCACCACTTGTCAAAGCTAGGCTCCGTTGAAGTATGGAGAGAAGTAACCTCCATCATTTTTCCAAGATAGGTGCCATTCAAACATGGAAAGAATCAAGATCTACCATGTCTCCGAGATTCTAGGCTCCATTGAAACACCCTAAAACCATGATATTTTGTACATGGGGTGTTTACATTCAAGGTCTACCACTTCTCTAACGTATTATACCTAGTAGCATGAGTGATTTGGTCTTAAGATTCACCACTTATCCACTCTATGTCATTATATTAAGAATAACTGGGTGTTAAGGTCCACCACTTGTCCAACCTATAAGGGTATATCTTAAATGGTATCCTTCACCACTTGTCAAGGTCCATCACCACTTTTCCAACCTATAAGGTTATATCTTGAATGATATTTTTCCTCATCACTTGTAATGTCCATGCTATGTTTTACAAGGGGTTTTGTTCCAAGACCCACCACTTGTCCAAGCTAACTCCATTAAAACATAGAGAGAAGCAAAGGTCCACCACTTGTCCAAGATAGGCTCCATTGAAACATGGAGAGAAGGATGATCCACCATTTCTCCAAGATAGGTTCCATTGAAACATGAGAGAAGCAATCTCCACCATGTCTCCAAGCTAGGCTCCATTGAAATACCCTAAACCCATAATTTTGTACATGAGGGGTTTACATTCAAGGTCCACCACTTGTCCAACCTATTATCCCTAGTAGCAAGAGTGGTTTGGTCTCAAGATTCACCACTTGTACACTCTATGTCATTATATTAAGAAGAAATATGTGTTAAAGTCCACCACTTGTCCAGCCTATAAGGTTATATTTTAAATAGTATCCTTTCTCACCACTTGAAATGCCCATGATATGTTTTTACATGGGGGTTTCATTCCAAGGTCCACCACTTGTCCAAGCTAACTCTATTAAAACATATAGAGAAAGAAAGGTCCACCACTTGTCCAAGCTAGGCTCATTGAAACATGGAGAGAAGGAACCTCCACTGTTTCTCCTAGATAGGCTCCATTGAAACATGGAGAGAATAAGCTCCACCATGTCTCCAAGTTGCTAGGCCTCCATTGAAATACCCAATACCCATAATTTTTTGTACATGGGGGGTTTACATTCAAGGTTCACCACTTGTCCAACCTATTATCCTAGTAGGTTTGGTCTCATGATTCACCACTTGTTCCACTCTATGTCATTATATTAAGAGGAATTAGGTGTTAAGGTCCACCACTTGTCCAACCTATAATGTTATAGCTTGAATGGTATTTTTTTCTCACCACTTGTAATGCCCATGACATGATTTACATGGGGGTTTTGTTCCAAGGTACACCACTTATCCAAGAAAAATCTATTGAAACATAGAGAGAAACAAAGGTCCACCACTTTTCCAAGCTAGGCTGATTGAAACATGGACCTTAATACCAAATTATTTCTAGTAGCATGAGTGATAATTTGTACATGGGCGTTTACATTCAAGGTCCACCACTGCGTCCAACCTATTTCCTAGTAGGTTTGGTCCCAATTCACCACTTAACCACTCTATGTCATTATATTAAGAATAAAATTGGGTGTTAAGGTCCACACTTGTCCAACCTATAAGGTTATATATTGAATGGTTTATTTTTTCTCACCACTTGTAATGCCCATGTGATATGTTTTACATGGGGTTTTTGTTCCAAGGTCCACCACTTTTCCAAGATAACTCTATTCAAACATAGAGAGAAACAAAGGTCCCCACTTGTCCAAGCTAGGCTCCATTGAAACATGGAGAGATAATGATTGCTGCACCATTTATCCAAGATAGGCTGCATTGAAACATGGAGAGAAGCAAGCTTTACCATGTTTCCAAGCTAGGATCCATTGAAACACTCTAGGGGGTTTTATTTCAAGGCCCACCACTTGTTTAACCTATTATCCCTGTAGAATGAGTGGTTTGGTTTCAAGATTCAACACTTGTACACTCTATGTCATTATTTTGTGTTAAGGTCCACCACTTGTCCAACCTATAAGGTTATATCTTAAATGGTATCCTTTCTCGCCATTGAAATGCCCATGATATGTTTTACATGGGAGTTTCATTCCAAGATCCACCACTTGTCCAAGCTAACCATATTCAAACATAGAGAGAAACAAAGGTCCACGACTTGTCCAAGCTAGGCTCCATTGAAACATGGAGAGAAGGAACCTCCACCATTTCTCCTAGATAGGCTCCATTAAAACATGGAGAGAAGTAAGTTCCACCATGTCTCCAAGATGCTAGGCTCCATTGAAATACGCAAAACCCATGATATTTTGTACATGGGTGATTTACATTCAAGGTCAACCATTTCTCCAACCTATTATCCCTAGTAGGTTTGGTCTCACAATTCACCACTTTTCCACTATATGTCATTATAATAAGAGGAATTGGGTGCTAAGGTCCACCACTTGTCCAGCCTATAAGGTTATACCTTGAATGGTATTTTTCTCACCACTTGTAATGCCCATGACATGCTTTACATGGGGGTTTTGTTCCAAGGTTCACCACTTGTCCAAGCAAATTCTATTGAAACATAGAGAGAAACAAAGGTCCACCACTTTTCCAAGCTAGGCTCCATTGAAACATGGACCTTAATACCAAATTATTCCCTAGTAGCATGAGTAATATTTGTACATGGGGGGTTTGCATTCAAGGTCCACCACATGTCCAATGTACTTTTCCTAGTAGCGTTTGGTCGCAAGATTCACCACTTGTCCACTCTATGTCATTATATTAATAATAATTGGGTGTTAAGGTCCACCACTTTTCCAACCTATAAGGTTATATATTGAATGGTATTTTTTCTCACCACTTGTAATGTCCATGATATGTTTTACATGCGGATTTTGTTCCAAGGTCCACCACTTGTCCAAGCTAAATCTGTTCAAACATAGAGAGAAACAAACATGCACCACTTGTCCAAGGTAGGCTCCATTGAAACATGGAGAGAATGATGCTCCACCATTTATCCAATATAGACTCCATTGAAACATGGAGAGAAGTAAGCTCCACCATGTTTCCAAGATGCTAGAGTCCATTGAAATACCCAAAACCCCTGATACTTTGTACATGGGGGGTTTACATTCAAGGTCCACCACTTGTCCAACCTATTATCCTAGTAGCATGAGTGGCTTGGTCTCAGGATTCACCACTTGTCCACTCTATATATTATATTAAGAAAAATTGGGTTTCCATATCTAAATGGATCTTTGCTTGGATAAGTGGTAGACCTTGAGACCTAATACCCATTCTACATAGAGCATTGGTTAAGCATTATACACTTCAAGCATACCTTTAACAACAAGTAGTAGTTATTAGTTGACTTATGTCTAGTTGAACTCATGGTATTGAGACTAAGAGAGAGTGTAGCATAAAAAAAGAGTCAGGGATTTTAATTTGACTTTCTTTCTATTAATGAGTAGATCATAGATGGATTTTGGTATCTAATAAACCTTAGGGTAGACAATGTAAAAATCATGTCTATTGTTGTGTTTGCATTAAGTGTTCTTGTTCTTTTAATTTCAGAACCATTACAGAAAAATGGATTGGCTATATGCTGGCATAAATTGAAGAAAACTATTGAATTACCCATCCAACCTCCTCCAAGACCTTGTCCAAGGAATGAATCACCTCCTTATCACCTACCACTTGCTTTCAAGGACATCAAAAGAGTACTTATCTTGGATCTAGTGGGTTACTTCTCAAGACAGTTGAAATGAAAATTGGAGATTCTATGCCATCTTGGGCTCAAACACTGCGACTTGTGTGAGACAAAGATGAAGTTTATTCATGTGGTGCGACCAGACGCACAAAGTTTTTTGGATTTATGTGCTGAATACTTTGAGCTATGGATATGGAGTTGCTATAACTTAACAAAGGTGCCAACGCATCACACAAAAGTTTTTCCTGAGCAGTATACCAAGTTCAAGGTGTGTTTATGAGTAACCAAAAATTGCCAAAATCCAAATATCATGTTAGGATTTACAAGGGTTTATTCACAAAAATCTGAGTGATATTTGGAAGATATTTGAGGATTTGGATGCAAACAATACCTTAATTTTTGATGACACTACATATAGGGTGATGTGGAACATGCCAGGGACATATCTTATATTTCAAAGATGTGGAGGCAAACTTCAGAGCAACTTCAAAACTTCTTGCAGGAACCATAATTCCATGGTTGGTAGGATGGTTGTATGCAAGAGTATAAGAGAGTCTATACATACAAACACAATTGTAAATCAGTATAGTGATTCTGAGACAAATTATGTCCTTGGTGTGTGTACTTTGTCAACACGAAAGCATTGAATTATATGGGGCTATAAGATTCTTTTTTTTTCTAGTGTGTATCTTTCAACATTTGTATTATTTGATATAGTCTTTTTTTTTTTTTTTAAAGGTTGTGTCAATTTTATGAAACTTGAATGGAGTGCACCCTACTCTAAGGGGACTTCAATGTACTATTGGAGTGCATCCTATTGTAAGGGGACTCTGATGTATTGCTAGAGTGCACCCAAATTTTTGGGGACTCATTTTTTTATTTGATTGGGGCCTATGTTGGGTCATATAGTAAAAGAAATTCATTTTTTGTCAATTCATATCGAGGTTGCATTTATTTGGAACTATGAAAGAATTGATGTTTGATGTCAAAATAAAACTTGTAAGTGTGGATCAGAGAATTCATGGACTTTAAATATGTGAGAGGGATCTTTTCTTGGGCACAAATGTTTTGCTTCAAGAATTTTTTCATTACATACTTTATGTGAAAGAGTTTTAGAACCTAAAAGACTTTGAAAACAAAACTATGGAATCTAAGTGCATGTATTCTTGAATGGCTTGAAAGTTGATGTATACATGTTGTCGCCTTGATGAAGATTTAGATCTGACAAGATGGAAAGATATAATTCTTGGAACGTTACCCTTTGTCAATTTATAATAATAATAATTATATAAATTTTTTATTATATGTGGCATTTGGAAAATAATATTATTATGTGCATTATTGATATCTATTCTTATGTTAATATGGGTGTGAATTTAACTTTCTTTTAATATTTGGGTGAAAGAAAATTAATTTGCATTTGCAACCTAAGACATTCCTTCAAACCAAGATTCCTATGTTATTTTTTCATATACTTTTTTATACTGAATTAAGATTGTGGATGCAAGGTCCACCACTTGTTCAAGCTAGATCTAAGAAAGTATATATACTGAGTCTTCAAACTAGTAAACCAAGGGAAGAGAGAATCAGGGTCATCACTTGTCCAAGCTCATCTCTAGACAAATAGAGAGATGTTATGTCTACTAATTGTCCAATATAGTCATGGAGAAATGATAGAAGGTTGATCCACTTGTCCAACCTATCCATTTGTAGTAAAATGGGAGGTTTGGCCTTAAGATTCACCATGTAACCAACATATACTTCATTGTATTATGAAGAGTAGAAAGAAAAGCTCACCACTTGTCTAAGGTAGTTCCAAAATCAACATGGAGAGAAGAAAGCTTCACCATTTGTCCAAGATAGGTTCCATTAAAACATGGAAAACCTCATATATGTTGTACATGGAAGCTTTTTTCCAAGGTCCACCACTTGTCCAAGCTAGGATCCATTAAAACATGGATAGAAACAGGCTCCACAACTCGTCAACCCTTTATAGCTGCGAAGTGTACCAGTTGTCTAAACTAGGCATGGGAAAATAATAGAAGGTCCACCACTTATCCAATATATTATCTCTAATAGCATGGGAGGTTTGGTCTCAAGATTTAGGAATTGGCTGACCTGTATTTCATTGTATTATGATGAATTTGGTTTTAAAGTCAACTACTTATCCAAGCTATAAGTTTATATCTTGAATGGTATTCCTTCCCATCACTTAGAAAACCAATGATATGTTGTACATGGGAGGGTTTGTTACAAGGTCCACCACTTGTCCAAGCTAGTTTCATTGAAACATGGATGAAGACAAGCTCCACCATTTGTTAAAGCTAGACTCCATTGAAATCTAGAAAATCCATTCTATGTTGTACATGGGGTTTTTGTTTTAAGGTCCAACACTTGTCCAAGCTAAGATCCATTGAAACATGGAGTAGAGAAACACTCCACCACTTGTCCAAGCTAGGCAACATTGATAGTAGTTGGTTTATTTTGAAGATCCACCACGTGTCTAAGCTAACTCTATTGAAACATAGAGAGAAGCAAAGGTCCACCAACTGTTCAAGCTAGGCTCCATTGAAACATGGACAGAAGCAAGCTCCACCATTTCTCCAAGATAGACTCCATTGAAACATGGAGAGAATCAAAGGTCACCATTTCTCCAAGCCAAGATCTAGTTGTCCAACCTATAAGGTTATATCTTAAATGGTAATCTTTCTAATCACTTGGAATACCATGATATGTTTTACATGGGGGTTTTGTTCCAAGATCACCACTTGTCCAAGCTAACTCTATTGAAAACATAGAGAGAAGCAAAGGTCCACCACTTGTCCAAGCTAGTCTCCATTGAAACAAGGAGAGAAGCAAGCTCCATCATTTCTCCAAGATAGGCTAGCATGGATAAGTGCACCTTGAAACCAACCTTCCTATGAGGCAATAGAGCATATGCTACATATTTTATGTATGCCCCATGCCTCAAATTAAGAAGTTATAGATTAGAAGTGGACCTTGCTTAAATGTCACATGCAATAAATTAAGGAAAAATAGCCAAGTGGATTGTATTCCTCAATGGATCCTTGCTTTCACAAGTTGTGAACCTTGAGTCACTTTTACATTAACTTGGACAAGTGGTGGACCTAGAAACCAAGCTCTCCATGTTGAGATAAGTTGTAGGTAGGACAGTAGAACATAGACAACGATAATGGATGCAATATACTCCTCTCCTAATAATCCAATTGATTGAAACCATGATATTTTAGTTGTTTTCATTGTGTATTGTATGTGCATAAAGTGGAATGAGACCTTAAGAAAACTCAAATTTTTGACAAAATCTCTATATTTTATACATGATATATTGAAAGTTGTCCAACCTGGGAATTGGGATTTTCCCACTTTACCTAATATGGTCTTACACTATACGTTGTTGAAAATATATTTTACGACTAATCCATACGTTAATTCTAATAGATTGTACAGAGTGAAAGCGATAGAAATTATCATCATGTGGATTATTCATCTAGGATAACTCTAGTATGTGTAAAATGTAGATATGAGAGAAGAGAAGATAAGAGAGTTTCCCTCCCAAGCCCTATTCTTGCCCATAGGCAATAAGGATACTACGGGGAGAGATGTACCTGTAGCAAGGAGAACCTAAAATTTGTAGAGAGGAGGAATTACTAAGAGTGAGAGGTATAGATTTGGTTAAGGAGATGAGATTAGATATATATATATATATGTTGGATTAGAGATGAAAAAGAAAACAACAAGAAATCAAGAAAACATCAATGTAGAACGCATCTTACTTGACAAACCCTTCGACACCATTATTGATGGAGAGAGAAGAAGAGGGGAGAATTCAATGTTGATTGATACGCCAAGTCCAAGACCTTCTTTGATTAGAGTTGATCTTTCAAGGATAGCGTACAAGAATGGCTAGTCTTCCTCTAGGAGAAAGTGTAGGCTTGGGCTTATGTTAATGGCTAAGTACAATTAGACATTACTACTCACTCCCTCAAGAATTCCTCTCATCAATGGATTGAATGCTTGAGTTCCTTTTCAAGGAATAAGAGGTCCCCTTTTATAGGTGAAGGGAACCCCCAAGGGTTTGCACAAGAAGAGAAGAGCCAGTGTGAACAGGAATTGAAAAAGTTGGAAATGAGCTGTCCCTGCATGATGTGGGCAGACTGGGGTCCAGTATTTTGATCATATCTCCTCAACCGTGGCTCCAAATAAAAAAGTAAAAATATGTGAAGAAACTTCAGCTCATTAGCTACGATTTTTATCTTAAAATTGTTTTCTAATTTGGATTCGAACCTTGTGTAAAAAATTCATCAAAATAGGGTCCATTTCTGGCAGCAAAAGTCTTCCTATGGTCCCGTTAGCCTGGACTATCATTTGATTCCAAAGGATACCCCATGCCATATGAAATCATGACATTGATCTTTGACAAAGTTTTGTAATCATTCTTGCAATAATGAATTAAAATAAGTGTATCATTGAAATCATGCCACCTAGTGTCCCACTAGGATTTGATTCCCTCCTAGTATCTACTTAAAAAGAAATATAAGAAAAATATAAAAAATACATAGAATATATATATATATTGGAGTTTACCCTAGATATAGGATCTAACTAGGGTGTGAGATGATAATGAGATAGTAAAAATAAAGAATCAATGCTTTTTGTCCCAAGTTAAAGAGGCGAAGCTATTGATGCTTTTCCCATAGTATTTTCTGATGGTAAAGTAAGAATAGGTTACCCTTGAGAAAAATAATAGGATGAGATAGAAGGCTTATTATTATACTTAAATATGAATATGTACATTATAGGAAAGATAATTATGTATCTAAAAATTTACAAGATAGATCTTGTAGCATGCGTTCCCACTATCTATGTGTCACAGCACGACATCCACCCCCTCTAAACCTGCACATCCTCCGGTATGTGCCACATTATTTCTTTGTAAGATCAGCCCTCTTGTACATCTTCCTTGATTTCTACTCCACTCGATGATTCTAAAGCTTCATCTTCACTTTGATCTTTACCTATGGTTTGCTCTTCTTCCTCATCAACATCTTCTGGATCATTGTCTCCTCTTCTCTTAAACATTTTGATCCTTTTTTCTGCAATGGGAATCTTTACTTCAGTACCATCTAGTTTAGACAAGCTGTAAGTAGCATTTTCACATACACCAAAACCCAGTCACCTTTGTCAATTGCTTTGCTCTTGAGTCGATTTCTCTTATCAAAGTAGTCCTTGTTTTTCAACCTTGCATTTTTGAGTCGTTATTTTGCAGCTTCAATGTCTCCAGGTCTTCTCTCTAGCTGCCTTATACGCAGTGCAAGGAGATCTTCCCTGCTAAGCCCCTCTTGCCAAGGTAGTACATTCCATGTGGGAATTGTATCTTTAATCGGCATCACTGGCTTTTGACCATACATTAGCTCTGCAGGCATGTAGCCAGTTACTGAGCTATGTGTTGTACGATCAGCCCATAAAGCATATGGTAACAATTTTGGCCACTGACCAACTCTTCCTTCACAAGCCTTGGCCAAAGCTTTGATGATAGGAGGATGCCCTCTTTCACTCTTTCCATTGCCTTCAAGGTTGTAAGCTATAGTAAGAGAGCTTGATTCCTAATCTAGTAAAGAACTCCCTTGCTTCTTCGGCATCCAGTTCACCTCTATCTGCAGTGATTTTTCCCACACAACCATAACGGAAAATCACCTCATCCAGAAGGAATTTGCACACAGCTTCTGTGGTTTTAGCTCTTAATGCTCTTCCTTCAACCTGATTAGTTAGGTCTTCTCATGCAAGAACCATGTATCTCATCTGACAGAGTCCTAAAGGCGTTTTGACTAGATGCACAACCCATTTATAGTGCATGGCTAGTGGATATGTAGGGTGCAATCCATCACGATGTCGGACTCTATAAATTGAGATACATCTTTATACATACCCTTCCACAAATATTTTTCTTTCAACTTGTAGAAGGTTGCCCACGCACCCCTGTGTCGAGCCCATAGACTCTCATGAAACTCTTGCATGAGATTTACTTGAGTCTCTTTTTTACATATAACCCGTTGTGGTGTAGCATCCTTTTGTTTAGGATGCTTCCACAAGTAACCATCCCTTAAAAAGTACCCATATGCTTTCCTGCGTATCCTCTTGAATTCTTCTTCAGACCAATCATCCTGTTTTGTTAGAGTACTCAAGTAGCTTCCAATAGAAAGCCAATCACCTTCATAAAGATCTTTCAAGAACAATTCAAGTGGATTAGTCATGCAGATATTGTTACCTTTGACATGAGAGATAGAATAGAACTTTGTGCCTACATCATCTCCCTCGTCAATCATTTGTGACTCATCTTCATACCTTGCCCTTGATAGAATATCTGCCACTGTATTGTCTTTTCCTGCAATGTGCTTAAACTTAGGATTTAAGGACTTGATGTAGGCAATCCACCGCAACATAGCAATGTCTGGCATTGAGCAGCTTGTAATCATCCCAAGAAGTGGTAGACAATCTGTTTCTAGAACCACACATGCACCAATTAGATACTCTTTCCCACTTTTCAAGGCTGTAACCATACCCCATAACTCTCTCTTTATCTGTGGATAGTTTCTTTGGAGAGCACTTAGCACCTTTGCTCCAAATGTTATCACATACCTGTGTACTTCTTTGTCATCTTGCTCTATTGCCCATCCAATCCCTGTAGGACTGGTGTCTACTATCACAATTACTGGCCTCTGACACTCATAGTCTACCTTTCTCAAAGTTGTTGCTGACTGGAGAAACTCCTTTAGCTTTTTCATGGATTTTACATGTGCTTCTGTCCATTTAAACTTCTGATTCTTTCTAAGCAGCTGATAAAGAGGATCAGCTACATGTGCATAATGTGGAATCCAAATAACATAGAATACACATGCTCCCAGAAACCTTCTAACCTCAGTGAAGGTAGTGCATGTTTCTTTCATTCTTTGGATGGCATCTACCTTTGATGGACAAGGTTTCCTACCATATGGCCCGCACATGTGCTCCACAATAAGCACTTCATTGATACCAAACATAGACTTTTTCCCTGACAATGTAAGATTCACTTCTTCCAACCTAGACAAAATTTTATCACAATCATTTATGTGATTAACCACAAACCTGCGACATACCTTGAGATCCAAAGCTTTGTCTTTGTCACTTTCTTCACATCATTTGATAGGAAAATCATCAATGAAAGGCATTGTGATTCGAGGAATAAATTCACGTAAGACCTTATTCATCCCATTCATCATATATGCAACCGAGTTGGTTACTCCCTGTGGCAAGGTACACATCCTTACCAAACCCAAAGGTGTCCTCATGGTTGTCGAGTCTCTGCTTTTGATTGCAAGCTGAAATTGATCATACCCTAAGTAGAGATCCCCCATTGAGTATATTGCCCTCCCTGCAAATGCCTCTCCAAACTCATCCACAATTGGACCTGTACCTACATTTCTAATTGTCACCTTGTTCACTGGCTGCATATCTTGGATGAAGCGTAGAGAACCATTCTTCTTTGGAACTGTGAACCACCTGTTTGAGTATGGAGCACAAGAAGTCTCCAAGATTCCCATTTTGATTTTTTCATTCAGTAGCTCTACTAACTTTGGCAAATGAGCCTTTGGAACCGGAATAGGCCGCAGATTCCAAGGCACATGAGGTATTGTGATAATTACCATAGGAGCTACAATAGAAGGATCAACACATCCTATCTCATGTGTCTCAAATGCAAAAGCCTTACCATGCTTTGAAAGCATTTCTTTGAAGGACTTTGTCTCCTCCTGTGTTAGAAACTCCTCACAACCAATCTGCAACTCTTGAAAAGACTCCTTTGTGAAGGTATGCCCGATCTTGTTAGGATTCCTCAAACTTGGTTGTAAAGAAGCTTGCTCAATCTTTTCCCTATCGTTGGGTGGTAAGGGTGAAGCTATTGGTTTCACCTTCTTTCCTACACTCTTGTATTTATTTTCAACATGGACTCTGGGGCCATCTGTTTGGCTTTCTTGAAAAGCTTCTATTACTTGATACATTTCCATAGAGAAAACTTCCACAACTTCATTTTCAAGATGCAAACTAGACCCCATTATAGCATCAATCTCACCCATAGTATCTAAAAAAGAAACTTGTTCACACAAACCCAAAACATTTTCAGTAGGCTCTAGCAACCCACTCTTTTTCATGCATGCAGTCTAATTTTGCAGCACGTTAGAGATATTTCAGTTTTTGTGATCTACTTTTTGAGACTCTGGTTATAACAGAAGAGGAAAGAGAGCTTTGAGAGAGCCTTTGTTGTTGTATGCTCCACTATAGTGCGAAAGAAGCAAGATTTGGTACCGTTTCCTTCGATAACATCTCTCTCTCTCTCTCTCTCTCTCTCTCTCTCTCTCTTGGTGCACACACACCAATTGCCTTGGGGGGCCTTGCCATTGAATAAGAGAAGAAGGGGTGGATTTGTTTATCTTCGCTTATGTGATGGCAAGGCCCCCCAAGTCAATTGGTGTGTGTGCACCATGAGAGAGAGAGAGAGAGAGAGAGAGAGAGAGAGAGAGAGAGAGAGAGAGAGAGAGGTTATGTATGTGATTGAGATTTTTTTTAAAAGTTGATTGGAATGCAATAAGTTGTGATTTTGTGTGTGATTGTATGGCTGGGTGTGTGCGAATGAGTGTTTGCAGTGAATGTTTGATATGTGATGTGTTATTTTGAGAGGATCGGAGTGTTGTGATTCCACCTAAGCTATTGAGAGACATGTGCATTTCCCATTCCCCCCCTTTTATCTTTTGGTCAATTTTTGATATGTGATGTTGTTTTTTGAGAGGATCGGAGTGTTGTGATTCCACCTAAGCTATAGAGAGACATGTGCATTTCCCTTTTTCACCCTTCTATCTTCTAGTTCCTCCATACAAACAAGCAGAGTGATTTCTCCTTAGTTGAAAAAGTAAAAGATTTCAAAGATGAAGGATTGATTGATTTTGAAGATCAGGTGTATGTATGGCTAATTAGGTTTCTTTGGGTTGTGATTGTGATTAAAAAGTGAGGTTTCCAAAGGAGATTGAAGTGGTAGAATGGATGAGATCCCAAATCTAGAAACAAAAGAGAACAATAAGTGAGTCTATATTAGCTCTTTGGATATGGACACAGCGTGGAAGAGAAACCTTCTTACTTGAGGTACGAGAATTATAATATTGTACATGTTGATAAAGATGTAGTAGATATGTGCAAGATGGTGATAGATAACATCTCGGATACCACTTATTAAGTAACCATTAATAGAGCAAGAGGGGAATGTGTTACATTTATCATTTTACAACCAAATTAGATATCATTTGATTGGAACAACAATTTGTTGTGATATAAAAATATTGTCTTATTGTGATCAAATTATGCCAATCATGTGTCTTTAAACTCAAAAGACTTATGTCATCCACGATGAATATCTTATTCGATGAGACACCAGGTTTTCACCTACATTTTCAAGATTCCCTTATACTCTATCAAATCTCAAGCTCATAAATATGCTTAGAAACTAAATTGATAGCATCACAAAACAACTAGTAAATCGATTGGGTGCTTTGGAACTACTCCAGCTTTTGAAACTTCGCACTGAAGGAGTATATAATTCCACCAAAAAAGGTTGAAACTCGCTTTTGACTTCAAAATGCAACCACTTTGCTACTAGAGATAGCAATTTTCAAAATCATCCTGTTTTGCTCCTACCTAGAATATGTGCAATCATTTTTGGATGAAAGCATTTGGGTGTTTTGGCCTAATTCTTGATTCCTTCTAGTTTTGCTAGTGAATTTATACTCCTTTGTCAAGTTTCACTAAGTTTGGACCTCTAGATTGGAATTTAGAAGCTTTTAGGTCGTATTAGCAGTTTATCTCAACGTGAAGCTCCAAATTTTGTTAAAATTAGTCAATAGACTCCAAATGTCATGTACAAAGCTCATGTCTACGTAAAAAGAAACATGATCTTCCTAGGTGACAGTTCAAAATAAGCACACCTATTTTGGCCCTAGACCAAAAAGTGATCTTTTGCCCCTTCTAAGGCTACTCCACGTAAATACACACTATTATGTTTTCACTAGAAAAAGGGT
This sequence comes from Adiantum capillus-veneris, assembly GCF_014529385.1. Lineage (NCBI taxonomy): Eukaryota > Viridiplantae > Streptophyta > Polypodiopsida > Polypodiales > Pteridaceae > Adiantum > Adiantum capillus-veneris. The sequence goes on from NC_140959.1 coordinate 128,895,959, forward strand.
TTGTCTTTTGGTCACCTAAGTCTCAATGCTATCCCATGTTTATAAATTTTTCATCCTTTTCCCAAGATCTAGTGCTCCAAATGACTTCAAACTTGATGGATTTGGTCTTTACAATGCATACAACCATGCTACGTGTTCAAAAGTGAGTTTGGGTCCCACATGAGTGAAATCAAAATAGGTGCACCTATTTTGGCTAATGGGCTTTGGAGCCTTCCTCCCACTTTTTTCAAATGCACCTGCTACTAGGAGTATGTGGATCTTGTTGGTAGAATAACTTGTGCAAAATGTGTGCTTCTTGTGTGCTACAAAATAGGGATTCCTATTTCCCAAGGTGGCATGTGAGTCCCAGTTTGCAATTTTATCACGTATGCATGTTCCTGATGAGGCGGTCCAGGGCAGGCAACAAGAGAGGCGACCTTTAAACACTCCTCAAGGCTCCCGTGCTGCTCAATTGGGGCTCGGGAAACCACAAGCAAGAAACAACAACAAACCCACATCCAAACAAGTGAAGGGGAACCACCTAGTTATGGTATGCAAACTAGGACGTGAGAGAGATTTTGTCCACAACCAAGAAGATGCGCCATAAAACCCACACAAGAAATCTCACACCAAGACTCACACCCAATGGAGTAAAGAGAGCTAGAGAGAAGGGAAGAGAGAGAGGATTTGAACTTGCATAATACCTTGTTTCTGACTTTCAAATGGATATGGTTCGTGATGATGCTATCAAATAGCTTGTATAAAACTAACTCAATGCTTAGTGAATGCTAAACATTGTTGAGATGTAGAGAGAGAGAGAGAGAGAGAGAGAGAGAGAGAGAGAGAGAGAGAGAGACAAGACTAGAGACAGACCATGCATGCTCCCAAAGACTGATTCATATTGAGGACAAGATACAAATATATAGGTGAGACCAAGTTGAGTAGAGTGAGCCATATATAGCTCCAACACCCCCACTCAAACAAAGGTCTCTAGCTTTGGATGAAAAAACCATTGGGGAGTTCAAGGGAAAAACCCAAGCCCCTATACAATGTGAAAATATGAAGCAGTGATGATGATGTGAAAGTGAACTGTGAATCTATGTACAAATATACAAGCGACTCAAAGATAACAATGTGCAGATGTGGAGTGTGCATAGTGCATGGTACCTATAGCATTACAATGTTTTATGTACAAAGCTATTACAATAGCAAAGAAGATAATCTAGAAAGAGTGAGGCCAAAGCAAGTCCAAGCTCCGAGCGCAAGAGGATGAAACAAACAAAATATCAGGACGAGTGTTCATGCCAACAAACTAAATACATCCAATCAAGTTAGCATAAGGCTGATTTGTGACAAGTTGACCGCCATTGTCAAAAGTGTTCTTCGTAGAGGTCGCAAGACAAGGTGTGTTGGCTAAATGTGCAGATTCCATACCAAACTTTTGAATAGTATCTGGAATAAACTTTGACTGTCGAAGGAATAAAATACCTTTTGTACGATTCCGTTGGATTTGAATGCCAAGACACGAGTGAATCTCTCCAAGATCCACCATATCAAATGCAGAAGACAATAACTTTTTCACTTGTTGCTGAAGAAATCCTAAATCATTGGAAACAAGGATGGTATCATCCACATAAAGAGCAAGAATCACAAAACTGCTACCTTGGCGTTTTATGTATAAGTTGGGGTCTTAAGAGCAAGAGATGAATCCTTTAGAGGTGAGAAAAAGATCAAATTTTGTATACCAGGCTCGCGAAGCTTGTTTGAGACCATATGGTGCCTTATGGAGTTGAGCAACAAGGTCTTCTTTACCTAGAGTAGCAAACCCTTATGGTTGTTCCATATAAATTTCCTCTTCCAAGTCACCGTTAAGAAAAGCGTTTCGCACATCCATTTGATGAGCTTCTAAATCAAATTGAACAACAAATGCCAATAAAACTCGAACACTTGTAATGCGAACAACTGGTGAAAAAGTATCTTGATAATCAACGCCGGCTACTTGGGAGTAACCTTTTGCAACTAAACACGCCTTGAAATTGTCAAAAGATCCATCTGCTTTTACTTTTGTCTTATACACCCACTTACATCTAATAGTTGTACGACTAGGAGGTAATTCAGTTAGTATCCATGTACCTTTAGAGATAAGAGAATCGTACTCTGCTTCCATAGCCACTTGCCATTGATCCTTTTGTGGTGAAGAGATAGCTTCATCATAAGTAACGGGATCGTCAAAAGTAGAAAAAGCATTATCAGCAATATTGTCATCATAAACATGACATGAGCCATTTTCAAAATCAATAGGCAGATCAACAAAAATATCAATATCATCATTGGCAACATTTGGAATGGATGGTTGTGAAGAGGAAAGTTGCTCTATAGGAAGAGTTTCATCTTCTGAAAGAAATGGAAAAGCCTGAAGCAATGATTTAGTATCATCAGAATCATCCATGGACCATGAGCCTCCCATAAGTTGTTCGTTAAAAGTAGCATCACGATTCACAATTACTTTCTTGGAGGAAGGTTCATAGAATTTGTAGCCTTTGCAAGTGTCAGAATATCCAATCAAAATAACTTTAAGACCAGGAGCATCAAGCTTTGTTCGTGTTTCTTTGGGGACATGAATATAAGCAATGCATCCAAAGGTTCAAAAATGAGATACAGAAGGAATGTCACATGTCCATGCTGTGATGGGTATCTTACCAGAGGGTGCAGTAGTAGGAAGATGATTCTCAATAAATACTGCTATCAAAGTAGCTTCAACCCAGAAAACACGAGATAAGCCAGAATGAATCATCATACATCTTACAGCATTGAGAATAGTTTGATTCTTTCGTTCAGCAACACCGTTCTGTTGAGGCGAATATGGAATAGTGTGTTCATGATGAATTCCACTGTCAGCACAGTAACTCACAAACTCTCGAGAAACATATTCGCTTCCATTGTCACTACGAAGATTCCTAAGGTGACGACCAGTTTGAAGTTTTGCAGCCTTGTGGAATTGTTTGAAAACAGATAAGGCTTCAGATTTTGGTCTAAGTAGAAATACAGTCGTATACCTTGAGAAATCATCAATGAAAGTAATGATGTAGCGATATTGTGATCTCGAAGAAGGTAGAGGTCCACATATATCAGTATGAACAAGATCCAATATGTCATGAGAATGAGTTGTATTTGAAAGAGGAAAGGGTTTACGATTGTGTTTCCAAAGAGCACAAAATTCACAAATTCCCATATGGGGATGGGCTTTAAGATCCATGCCATGAACAAGATCACGACATTGAAGATCAAGGAGTTTGGAGAAATCAGCATGAACAAAACGGTGATGCCATACTTTGCAATCATGATCACCTAGAGCAGTGACGATATTTGCTACAGCATCGTTGAGAGAGAGTTCAAACAAATTACCGTTTCGAGGAGCAGTGGATATAGTCTGTCCATCTTTCTCAATTCGGTATTTGGTATGATCAAATCCAACAAACAGACCAAGATCAACAAGTCTAGCAACTGAAAGAAGATTACGTTGAAGATCTGGTACATGTAATACTGCTCGCAAAATTCGAGTGAAAGAAGATAAGGTACCAAGATATAAGTCTCCAATACCCTTTACTTGATAAGTAGTATCATCAACAAGATAAACAACACGTTGAACTGGAAGTGGATGATAGTTATAGAGCCACTTAGACTGATATGTCATATTTCCTGTAGCACCAGAATCGACAATAAAAAGTGATCCATCACGTACATGAAGTATTCTGTCTGGAGCAACTGAACATACGACGCAGCTTGTTTCTGGTACAATGTTGTTTCGATGTTCAATGGCATATGCTCTATTCCGATCTGTGTCGAATCGACGCTTATACCACATATGAGTGGGATAATCAGATCGTCCACAATATTCAGAAGAAGAAGAAGAAGAGTCTCTAGATAAACGTGCTTGTTTTGTGGTAATATTGTGTTCTTCATCATATTGACGTGCCCAACAATCATCTTCAGTATGGCCATTTCTGTTGCAGTAAGAACATTGCTTATTAGGAAATTTGAGACGAGAGAAAATATTACCACGATGGCCACCTCTGCGGTTTCCTCGTTGAAATGGACGCCTTCGAGCATAAAAAGCACGTTCCATCTGTTGTGACTCAGTCTCCTCTTGTGAAATCATAGTTGTATCGTGACCAGCATTCCAACGTTCTTGACGTTGAGAGTATTCAATTAAAGACATGCAGGCTTGGTCGAAATCAAGACCATCTTTATTAGAGAGAATAGTAACAATGTTATCATAAGAAGAGTCCTTCACCATATCAAGGAGAAGTGTAATCAGTTGCTTTTGTGGAACAGGATCACCGGCAGCAGCAACTTGATTAATAATAGATTTGAAAGATTCAATATGTCCCGTTATGGCAGTACCAACTTCATATTGTAGCTTGTTAAGCAACCCTCTCAAATAAAGTATTTCTGTAACAGATTTCTTCTGAAAGTTTGCAATAAGGTACTTCCATACGTCGTGGGAAGTAGGCAGTTCATACATATCAAGCAAAAGGGAATCAGTAAGAGCAGAAAGAATATACCGACAAGCTGCTTTATCACCTCATTGCCAATCTGTATAGGAAACATTCCAATCTTCAAATATAGGTCCTTCAGTGATAAGCACGTTATCATTATCCGTATTAATAGGCTGAGACGGATAAACACGATTTCCAAGAACAACATCGGAGAGTTCATCGCCTTCAAGAATTAACAACATCTTTGCTTTCCAGCCTGGAAATCCTTGACCTTGGAAAGGAGGAACAGAACGCTGGCCAGAAGGAAAGCCGTTGACGAGAATATTCATAGCCATATCTTGTTGTGAGAAGACGTATAAGATAAGATCGCAGAATCTGCACACCATATATGGTGAAGGCTGCAATTGAGAATGAGAGAGATATGAGTACTGCGTTTTGTCAACCATAAACGTAAGAAGGATGCTCAAGGAACGTCCAAAGATGTGAGAGACATCACCCAAAAAAGGCAGGGTAAAGGAGACGTTAATAATAAATGAGTCCTCAAAATAGAGTGGCGTGAGACGCAAGATTGACGGCCACAATACGAATAGCAAAAAGCTAAATCTTCTCGAAAAACTTAACGCCAAAATAAGAAAAATGATTGCGGACGCTTCACGAAGAAGTAGGACGAAGAAAGCTGCGTCAAGCTCAATTGCAGTAAAAACAGCATAACTTTCTGCTGCGAACTCTGATTGACGCAAACCTAGAACTCAAAACGAAGAGCTCGAGGAGACGAACAAGTTTTGGATGAAAAGTTCCACGTACGTTGCACTCCATAGTGATTTTCCCGTTTCTCCAAATTTTGAGTTAAAGACCCCCAAAAACTGAGATGAACTTCAAGGCGTCATCAACAAGAAAACGTATTCAACAATTCATTAGATTGATTAGCAATAAACACGACAGAGAACACTAATTATATTCTTCTTAACACTAAAAAACCACAATCAACAAGAATCCATGCTCAAAAATAAAATTTGTAGCAATTTTGAATCTTACATGCGAATCGCATACACATACTGTTGTGTCACCATGAATTGAATCGGTGCGTGATCGTTACTGCTCTGATACCATGTTGATATGTAGAGAGAAAGAGAGAGAGACGAGACAAGAGACACACCACATACGTTCCCAAAGACTGATTCATATTGAGGACAAGATACAAATATATAGGTGAAACCAAGTTGAGTAGAGTGAGCCATATATAGCTCCAACATGGTTTTCTCTATGACTATCTACATGGGAATTTATATAGTCCTTTACTTTGGCATCCATATGGTCATCTAAATATAGTGCTACCCTTTTTCCATACACTACATGTATATGGTAGTCTATATGGTCACTTCTATACTAGCCTATACGGCCTGCTCTATGATCTTCTACATAGGGATACATATGGTTGATGCTATGATCCTCTATATGGTCATCTATATGGTTTCTTATAGGATTTATCCAAGCCCTTTTAAATGGTTCTTTGTATGGTTAGCTACATTAGATTATTTCTATATCATCATCTTTATTGCGCATATATGGTAAACCATATTGGTGTATATTTAGACAACTAGCTGATTATCTATATGGACAACTAGATTTTCATCAACTAAAATTAAAAAAGAAAACGGTGTGTGTGTGTGTTTATTTTTGTCGCCACGGGGATCCAAGGGGGGGCGGCAACAACTATTTAGCCCCTACTTGGTGGGGGAGTTCGGGGAAGCACCCCTGAAGGTTGGAAATAGATGTTTTTTGGGATATGGATTTGTATATAATTTTAGAAAACATAATATGATATTTATCATATGGTAGAGAGACTCTTATACACATTGTATGAGGAGAGAGAGAGAGAGAGAGAGAGAGAGAGAGAGAGAAAGAGAGGGAAAAAGAGTCTCAATAGAAACAAGGAGTGACAAAGATTTGATCCAGACATCTTGTGAGCTAGACAGTCAATACGATTCTCGCCAAAAAGGTCCACGCATGCACGTGGATCCATGTTCAATCATCTTTGCAAGTTTCATCGAGTTCCGTGTAACTCGCCGAGTTGTGTGGAATGCAAACAATTGGAGACATGTCCACATAACTCGCCGAGTTACGTGGACTTATGACATGCATGCCACATCATTGTTGAGAGTTTTTACAAGAAGGCATCCACATAACTCACCGAGTTATGTGGCCTACCTATGTAGCAATCTAGTAGGCTTTGCCACGTAACTCACCGATTTAGGTGGCTTGCCTATATTGGCATAGCCACATTACTCGGCGAGTTACGTGGCAATGTCATGTGTGCATGTCAGTGGAAATAACACGTCGCCTTTGTGGCATGACCATGTCACTCAAGGAGTTATGTGGAGCTTCTTATCAGTAACTTGCCGAGCTCTAGAAGTATGCCACGCATCGTAATTTCTTGCTTTGGGCACGAGGGTAACTTGGCAAGTTAGCCACATTGTGGAGGTCACGCTTGGGTGCGGACTATGGGAAGTGGGTACAGGGTGAAAGCGTGACTGGGTGGACACCAAAGCTGTGTTTGGGACATCACTATTTGGCAAAGTAATAGCTGTAATATATTTGACAAGGATAGTAGAACCCAAGGCGTGTGATATATCATTGGATAGCTCTTGAAGAGGAGAATCTAAAAAGCTGTTTGGCACCAAATTTAGAATTAATTTGCAAAAGTTTTACCGCGCGCCACGTCTAATAGTGCAGCTATTCAAAACTAGTAATCAACCCATAAAAGTGTACCATCAAGTCATGCTTTCACCCTACGCTCTATCTTGCATACACCCACATGCGCAGGACTATCTCCACAATGATGTTCACTCCCGGAACATGATGCTTCACTTTGGACAAAAGGGGGTCTATGCAGGCATTATGGATTGGGGTCGTGTACAAAAACCAAAACAACGACGTCCTTTTCTCGTCTCCACAACTTGCAAATAGAAACTAGAAAACAAAGTAAGAGAGATTTTCCATGGGCTGCCCCAGAATGCATATCTACTAATCCTCCTCCCTGGAATAAATCCATGGATATCTACTCCATGTGCCATACTTGTAAATGGCTCTTGAAGTGCATGGAAGTGCCACTAGAGCAGAAAAAAAGGGGATTTCTAGGCAATGTACTTACCCACCTTGACAGTGGCAAGCGAAACAATCCCTTAGCCCAACTCAATGCTTTTGATCTTTCCCTATGTCTAAATGGTGTCCATAGAGTGGGCTATGACATTGTAACAATTTCTGGTCTACAACCAAGTGATGAGTTGTTTATGGTCCTCTTTAGTTGCCCTTCTAGATTATATAATTGATCAAATTATCTTGTCTCTTTCTAACGACATGGTGATAAATATTATGTCTATTTCTTTGAAGATTTGAAAGTGATAACATGTTAACTTTACCACAAATCTTTCTCATGATGACATGTTCGCTTGATTGATAGATATGGAAGAAGAACTTAACCACACCGAAGCACATGCCATCTACAAAGAAGAGAGAGAGCGTTATGGTTAGGAGAAAGATCTCAAAGCTATTGCACTGATTGACGAGGATGAGTCCGGGTTGCAAGGAAAACTTCTTAGCCTTAAGGAGTGCAGAAAACTATATCCAAGCCACTTTGTGCGCCAACATTTATTTCAAACCAGTGGAAATGCCAAGGAATCAGTGCATGCATAGCTATCAAATTTGCAGCAGAAAGGACTTGCACGAGTGTTTCTACAAAGATTCATACGCTGAGAGAGAGTTATGCCAAACAACAATCAAATGGCACTCTCATTTATACATCAATGTTATGTTGACAACATCCTTGGGAGACGCATGGATTGGTTAAAAGATCGCCCCAAGAACTTTGGCATTGGGCATGGTTGGATTGCAGAGAAAGTGACTGCAAGTCATGCCAATAATCCAATGCCTCCACGCAAACATCCCATAGTTCTACTACCCGCAGAATCATACACACTTGTTGCATTGGCAAGCCAAGGGCAAGATCTTACAAGACAAGGCGAGACACCTGATATTTTTCACGGCAAAACCCTTTATCTTGAGATAGAGCTATCAGAGGCCCAAACCAAGCTGCAACAGTATGCAAAACTCTATGGTCCATTGCCAGATCAAGGTGGTTATTTGAAGCAAGGGCCTCCATGCCCATCTCCTATGCCTGAAAGTGTTGAGTGTGAGATAGACGAACTACTCAATCTTTGGGTTGAGAACTTTGATCACTTTATCCCTGTCTATTTGGGACAAGGGCTACAATTTTTGTAATCACAACTCATTATTTATCCCCTCAACTAGCCATTTTTGTATTCTTGATCAGCAAAAATTGTATTGTATTGTATCTAATTGTAATCATGACTCTTATTGCAAAAGTAACGAGAGAGAGAGAGAGCGACAGAGAGAGAGAGAGAGAGAGAGAGAGAGAGAGAGAGAGAGAGAGAGAGAGAGAGAGAGAGAGAGAGAGAGAGAGAGAGAGGTGAACATGTTGTAGTGTCATAATTTTCATACTCATAGCGAACAGAACTCATAGACCTTAAGTCATACATCTTTTTATCCGTCAAACACACCAATCATATCATCTATTTTGTCCATATCATAGAATTTTGAAGCTATGTCCCATTCCATATCATCGTCGTTGTCTACGTACGTAGCTATAGCTTCATGGGTTTGAAAAACACCATAGTGCTTTTGTGTTACTCTTGTTGCAACGTTCACCGGCTTATGAACGAGTCTCATGTTGCAAAAAACAAAAATCAAATCAGAAGCACGTTGAGGATGAAGCCCGTTTCATTTCTTAGTATACATAAAGTCAAAATCCGACCACTTCCTCTCACAGATTCCACTTGGTGCTGCAATAGATAGAACCCTGATAGCAATGTGTTGTAGCTTCAGTTTCTCCCCACCATACGCCTTCCACCATAGAGGCACACTTGTGTGTGCAATGGAATCTATATGCCATGGATCCTAGAACATGCTAGTTTTATTGGCAGAATCACTCATTGTCATGAAAAGCAGTCTTCCCATCCTCTTGTCCTTATAGTTGAGAGCAAACTGTTTTGAAGTCACTCGTGACTTCTTATTTTCCAATTGTTGATGAATTTTCAATTTGGGATCTAATACAAATGCAGCACCATGCAACACCATATTCAATTGCATCCATCGCTTATTGGCAACTGTAATTATGGAAGCTTTTTCCTTTGCACCAAAGCCAGCATGCTCTCTTGCTTCCACAATGCCTCATACATATACCAATAGACTTGACCAAAGACAAAGGAGTCTTTGTTGACTATTCGCAAAGGATCTAAAAATGGTTTGGCGAGGGTGACAATTGTCCCTACATTGTTCCAAAAAACATGCAAGTTCACAAGCTGTACACATCTTGTAGCTGCCTCTTGGTAGCTAGGATACTTTCTGAGCCATGCATCCCAGCGTCTATCAGCTACTATTTCAATCAATGCAGGATCCACTTCCTCCAAGGTAGGAAGAACATAATATGTGGTTACAAACCTTGTCGCACAAAATATCTGCAAAGCTTTTGTTGGGTGATTTTAATAAAAAAAGAGCATATAAAAAATGATTCTCTCTAATAAATTTCACCACATTATTAACATCTAGGAGAGTTTTCTTTATGACGACCATTTTTTCACTATCTTTAAATAGAAAATTAAGAGTATACCCGGCACATGCACCCTTCTCGGTACTTAACTTGGATAGCCCTTTCTGCAGCCTTGTAATTGGATGCATTATTGTGACAATTTCAATCACATTATTTGGTCCGCCTGCCTTTGCTATAGCACGCTCATATATCCTTGATATTTAATCACTGGTCTTCTCTTTTAAAGAGGTGTCAATGGCTTACACGAACATAGACCCTCTAGGATTGATAAGCATCACATTGATGAGTGGCTTCTTCTGACAGTTGGTACATCCATCCAACGCTATAGTGCAACCATATGTAGAAAAAAAATCCACCACCGTGCGCTTGAGGATGGCTTTAATACTGTCATTCACTTTGTGTGCATCTTATTATAATCAGGAAGCAAAAACCCCCTTTTGGCCGTGCTCATTAAAGCATCTTAAATATATGGGGTTATGCATAGCATTGAATTGTATACCACACGCCACAAAAGCTTGCGTCCATTTCAAGTGAAACTCAAGAAACCATTGCTTATCTATCGCTTCATACAACGTTTGGCCATTGGATGATGCTTTACTAGCTTTAGTGGAGCTAGGATTTGTTGTTGCTGACGCCGAAGCACGTTCCTGAAATGGAGTTGACTGGGGAGTCTGAACATTTTCTTCCATAGGCACATGCTCTGTCCTCTCATTGACAAATGACATTTCAACATCCCGTGCAACTTGTTTGGCATTCACATTTCTCTTTTTAGCACAACAAGAATTTTCTCTACAATGCGAGCTTACTTTGGCAATCTAGCATGAATATCTCTTGGCGGCGCCGTACACTTGGACACATTACCAAGGACTTTAGACAAATTCACTTTGATTCTGGTCGCATTACCACTAAAATCATGGCCTCATGTTTTGCATTTTTATTGAGATGTATTCTTTCTACCACGGAGTTCGTGGACGTAATTCCACTCATGTCCTTTCACCATGCTGACAGATAAATTGAAGATGCCGATCAACAAATCCACTTGTTAATTTTGAAGTCAAAATTAATTCAAAGCAACAAACTACACAAGAAATTATCTATCTATCAATATAGTGATCCAAATATATTTTTCCACAAGATCAATTAGTATCGTGGTGCATTATCAATTAACAATAGACAATAATAGTCTTTGCATTCTTCAATAAACTCATGTCAAAATCAAATTATATTTTGATTCACTAAATGACTTCATCACTTCAAACAGTACATTTTAATCACATTGCACTATATTGATTCATCTAAAGTGCAAGCTTTTGCTTGTCACACATTACGATAATCCGTAATATTGATCAAAACTTGCAATTGATTCTCATTAGAAATGGGATTAATTGCAATCTTTGACAATTGTCATATCTATCTGAAGTGCGAACATGAAGTTCACACACTCCGCGGTAGATCTTTTAAAGATGATCTATTTGCATTTGATACACATGTACGATCACACAATATGATAGACGTAGCAATCCAAATAAACATAATGTAATATCAATGTAGTTGGACATGAGATTCCTAAATTTTGATTCCAGTGAGAACATAGTGTGATGGCTCTACATAGAACAACAAGACTTCTATCTATGTTCACTTTGAGGTGAGAAAGTATCTGCAATTCAAAATCGAACTTACCTAAATAAAATTGACCTCTACTCTATTATATTTTGCTGATAGATAACCTCATGTGAGAGTACACTCTCACATGAGTGTACACTCACACACAACGGTAATCTCTAAACTATATCCTAATATCCTAATTCACTTCCACGTGTTACTAAACTGAGCACGTTGTGTGAGAGTACACTCTACACACAACACTAATCTCTAAACTATATCCTAATTCACTTCCACGTGTTAGTAAACTGAGCACGTAGCAAGTGATTCTTGAAAAACAAAAACCTTGTATAAGTGAGGATTCGAGCTCTACACAACATACAAAACTTAGATAATTTGATTTTAAAATAAATAATTATAAATTATCTAAGCAAAACATAAAATTTGATTTTATACAAAAATTTATTTTTTTTTGAATTTTTATCTTTTAAATTTTCACAATTTTATTTTTTTTCTTTAGTTGACAAGGAACACCTTTTGAGAGGAACACTATTCTCAATAGGCGCGTTGCCGGTATATATAGTTTTTTTTTTAAACAATACATCTTTCAATCGAAAGAGAATTTGTATCAAAGATCATTTGATCAAAAGATGTTTCGATTGAAGCATCCTTCGACCAAAAATCTAGGAAAAAAATACGTTGCTAGGTTTTTACAATGTGTCACCATATAAAATGCCCATATAATATGGGATCAGGTAAAATACGCCCGTATATGGCGTATTATATATTTTTCGTATAACGTATAATGCAACTTAGAGCATTTGTAGGTAGGTGACAACTACATCTAGCAACTATGTTGTAAGTAGAAAGTGTGATGGGACAAGACATATGGGGCCAATATGGTAGACAGGCAGGTGACAACTACAGCTAGCAACAATGTTGTAAGTAGAAAGTGTGATGGGACTAGAGAGATGGGGCAAATTGTTTTTACACACAAGCAAACACTGACATACACAAATCCTCTTAGCTATAGTAAAGGGACAAAGAACTAAGCTCAAGATCTTGATTTCAATCTGGGAATGAATTTGTGATGCATAGTCAAACTATGTGTCACGGATATGCTCAAACAAAATCTAGGGACCATGACTACGCACACATTAATCACAGGTTCTAATTTTACCAATGCAAAAAGCTAAGAAGACTTATTATTGTGCAAGAAATTGAAACACTAAACTAATGTACAATAAGAAAGCTCCTAACTAGCCCTAATTATCTTTTGAGTGTAGTGACCCATGGACATACCCTCAATGGGATAATTCGGAACAACTAGAGCGCTTGTCACAACTTGTATGAATAATGATTGTATTGGCCAAGAAGGGGTGCCAAAAGAACTAGCATAGAGAGAGTGATTATGATCAATATAGTTGATTAGGAAATGCTAATCACAGTAACAAAGATCTGATACCAGCTGAAAGGTTAGGTGGATTGCATAATGAACCATTCATGATGAAAGGGAGCATAATGATTGAAATAAATGGAATTTTGAATATAGAGGGTTTATTTATACAAGAGTTTCACATGAACCTTGCTCTCTACACATGCTTCTCACACACACACACACACACACACACACAAGATTCTTGTTGGCACACACTTTTTTCCTTTATCAATGTCACACACACATGTTACAAATAATTCCTAGGGTAGGAGGTTTTACCACGAGTATGAGGTGCTACAATGCTAACACCCCAATAGGAGCTAGCCTTAGTGCTGTAGTCTAGGAAAAAACCTTGTTAGATTCATTCATCATTGAGATGGGTCACCAACATTTAAAGAGAGAGCATCACAATAATCTGGAAATTATTTTCATCACTGTTTTTCATGTCGGAATCCTTTTAACTCTCTATTAAATCCTTGTTATCCATTATGATAGAACAACATTCAAATCATCACAGAACTCTTTTAAAAACTTAGTTTTTAGTCTCGATACAATGAAGGGGACTTTTCCTTCCCTACTGTCTTTAGGGAATCCCAACATTCATCATCTCATATAGGCCTTTCTAGGGCTTTCATTTCTCTTGGTAGCATGGTGCTCTTTACATTGCTAAGCACACTAATCTCCCCTCCTTGTCAACTTGCAAGCAGAGGTTTGGTCAGCCTATAATTTGGCTTAGGTGTTCGTGTGCATAAGCCTCGGACCATATCATTTTGGCCTTGGACAAAATTCCACATGTCATATGTGAATGCTATCAAAAAAATTAGATGGGAGGCTTGCCATTCACATTCAAACGTAGGATTTTTCCATTAAAGTTAAATGTGAGGCTTGCCTTTGCTAAAATTTTCCATCAAAATTTGATGTGAGACTGAGTTATGCAGAGTTATATTCAGGTTTTTCCTTTTGTTGAGCTATGTTGAGGATCACAACTTTTGCAAATTGTTTTTTGGAAAGTTGAATTTGAGGCCTTTTGCTGAGTAGATTGAGACTTGCCAAAAATTCTCTTCTCATGATCTATAAATTGTGTTAAATGAGGTCTACCCTTTGTACACACTCTTGAGATATTTTGCTAGTGAAATTGAAAGAATGTAGGTAGATAGGATGTGGTGATGCCATAAATGAGCCCTCTCATTCACAAGATGTGCATAACAACTTCAACATATGGTCAATATTGATCGTGGGACTATGAAGCAAGGTGCTTTAAATGTAGAGAAGCAAGGGAGATCAAGAAGTGGAGAGTGCCAAGCTGGGTGCAAATTGGGAGGTCTAGAAGGAGATCATAACTTCTTAATCCAAACTCCAATTTGGGTGATCTATAGACTCAATGGAAGAGAACGACATCGTCTACATACAATGTTATGAAAGGGTTTTTTATAGCAGCATTTTTGCAGTGAACACGTTTGGAGATGTTGACTCTTATCTCTTATTTTAGATACAATGTCTTCTCGCACTTGCAAGGGTTATTCTTCTTCAACAAGGCTCACAAATATTGTAGAAAATTATCCAAAATCTCCTAGCTCTGGAGATAGCAATACAACCACTCCACCAATGACATCAAAAACCATGATTATAGCATACTTGGTATCCTGGCAGAGACTATAAACAAGCAAGGTGAAGACTTACAGGTACTTGCAATGGAGAATGGCACCTGAAGTTTTTTTAATAAAGGATAAGCATCTAAAGAGCAACACATTTGATGTAACTTGAAGAGGAAGTCCAACAATGTAAATGCTCGCTTCTGGACTTGAGTGCTTTGAAGGAGCACATGAGCAAAGTGGACTATGACCATGGACTGAAAGAGGATGTATGCAACATGAAAAATGTATGCACAAACAAGTCTTGGGCTAATGTTCATGGTAAAAATGTGGCTACTAATTCCTCTCCCATGCAAGCTATGGAAAACAAAGAATTTTGAGAATAGAGAAGTTGAAGGAACAGGAGTGGCGTTCCTAGAACCTTGCTATTCATGGAATCTCCAAAGAGAAGTTAGAGATACCTCCTCCTCTTGCCATTTTTATCAAAGATTTCTTCAAACACGACTTTGGCATGTCAAGAGTTATGGTTTATATATCACATAGAGTGGGTTAGCAAGGACCATCTTGCTCGAGAGAATGATCAATTCTATGCACCATTTAAGATAAAGAGCAAAAAATAATTTCTCCTTGATAATAGCTAGATTTATTTGAGAAATAAAAAATATTTTGTATGTGAAGATTTCATTATTAAGCAACAAGATGTGTCTCGCAAGATATACACGGATAGGAATCTATATCAAGATCAAGAAGACTTTGATCATAAACCTCATCCTCAATACATGTAGATGATGCACTAGAATAGTTGTCACACATATCATAGGTGGATGGAAATAATATTTATACATACTTGGTTCATCATCATTTTACAAGACCTTACATGTTTCTATACCATATCTATTCCTCTTATCTTTAGGCATATCCACCAAGAGGTTAATACATCACCTATACCAGTCCTATCATGACCTATAGCAATCAACCAGCCTCTACACAATATAAATGGATGTTCCGCAATCTTTGGAGGCACCACATGTATGTCCATGGCAACCTTTGTCCCAAAATATTAAGATCCAAGTCATGAATGATGCCCAAGAATTTCACTCTACTACTATTTACCATCTCCACACAACAAACATTTTCTTGTGATCTCCAATCCCAACTGTCACATTGTTTCCTCCATCATAATGGGCACTTGGGCTCCACCACCCATCTAACACTTGTTCACCCTCCTTTCATGTATTCAATCATCAACCATGGGCAAAACATCTGTCACTTTATGAAGCTGCACTATGTATGTGCATCATGTATCTTTACCTTCACCCTTCTAGCAATAGCTAGTTTATGCAAGTGCCTGCTCATACTTCAACTAAAATTCATGATGCACGTGTAAGCCTTTTTCAGCCTCCTTCCATGTATCCAAGCATCCAACATAGGAAAAACATGTAATATCCTATGTTGGATGTAATATCCAACATGTAATATCCAGGTACTTGAGCTTGATTTGGTCCCTATTGTTGTGCATGTCCTTGCACATAGAGTGGTTTTACATTTCCATTGACATGACCTTCATTACCTAGTTGCCTTTGCATGATAGGATATATACCTCCCGCCTCTCTCCTTGGTTGAGGTGATATATGCCCTCTCTCCCCATAATTGTAGCACACTACATTATCACCTATATTTCTTTGAGGTCGCTCTCCTTGAGATATCTTTACTTCTAGTGGGATGGATTGCATAGTTAGGTTGAGCCTGTCTATCTGCTGTGTCAATCTCGCAATGTTGTGGTGAAGGGCTTCTTATCCTCTATTGGCCATTATTGGAGCTTCCACACGTTAGGAGAAACTTAGACTCAATTTTGGGCCCTATAAGAAAGGTCGACTAAGCATAGAGAGAGATAATTTTGGAAAATACAAAAGTAGTTTTTTGGAATTCTCTTTCTCATAGGCATACTTAAAATTTTACTTGATCACTTAAATGCATGTTCGTATAAAATGCGTTTCGAGAGCCCAACTTAAGTGTAAACAAAAATCCATGTCTGTGAATCTTAATGAGTGATGTGATATGTGATGAGATAAAACACATAAAATATGTTTTTAAAATACAAAAATAATACCACAAATGCGTCCAGAACATCCAAAAACCTTAAGATAGCACTTTAAAACGCTGAAAGCTGTCGACGCCTCTAGCTCAAGATATAGTATTTTCAAGCCTAGGGCCTCATGAGGTCAGAGCCAAGCGAAGAGGCTCTTGAGGGGTCTCAAGGGCCTCTATTCAATTGGTTCTCACCTCATGATACCCTACACCTCTATTCACTTGGTTCTGACCTCATGGGACCCTAGGCTTAAAAATGCTATATCTTTTCTCTAGCTCAAGATATAACATTTTTAAGATTAGGGTCTCATGAGGTCAGAACCAAGAAAATAGAGGCACCAAAGACCCCTCAAGGACCTCTATTTTCTTGGTCCTGATCCTTCATAATCTTGAATAATACTTATTAATAGCTATCAAGTACGATCCACTTGAATTTTAATTGCAAGTAGCTCATAATAAGGTGATTGATGCTTGTGTAAGATCCTCACGTACAAGTACTTCACTTTAGAGGATAGCAACAGTGGGTCAAAAAAAGGCACTCGATGCTTGTGCAAGATGTCACTATCAAGCACCTTGCTTTTTTGGTGATAGTGACAATTTCACCCAAATGGTTTTCATGGATATTTTCAAAATGATAAAAAAGGCTTTTTCTATGTATAGAGCTAAAAGGTGAAAAAATGTGGATCTCCCTCTCAACATTCATATCCAATGGCAAAGTCTCAACCATTATTGGTACATAAGAATCCCTTTGATTTACATTTGCTTATCTTTCCCTATTTTCCATCTCATGTCTTCTCACCTTCTTTCTTTGCTGCTCTTTAGCAACCTTTACTCCCTCATTGGATGTCCATGGGTCCTTGTGAATCCATATTATCTCTGATGTTTTGATGTAAGAAAACCATGTTGGAATTAGGGTTGCAAAGAAACACACACACCTTGGAGAAGATGAAGGAAGCTCAAGGCACACAATAGAGAGTGTGTTACTTAGTGTGCAATGTAACGATAGATAGCCCTAGAGTGATGGGCGTATATACAATGCATGGGGGGAAAAACCTCCTAAAGAGGGAAAAAATGCCGCAGGGATCCTAGTGTGTTCACACACATCACTACCACATGTATATGGTAACAAATCCCCCTTAGAGTGATGCGGTGAACGAAAGCTGGCACATGAGTAAAGGGAAGTTCCATGCCCTGAGGACATGGTCAGTTCACAAAGGGGAGTAATCCCAAAGATTTACAAAAATATTCCAGATTCTCATGAGACAATGCCTTTGTGAAAAGATTTGCAAGATTTTCCAATGTTGGCACATAAGCCAAACTCATCTCTCCTGCTGAGCCTCTCCCTGACATTGTGGTAATGCACCTCAATGTGCTTTGTGCGAGCATGAAAAACTGGGTTCATCACAACTGCCAATGCACTCTGACTGTCAGTGTAGATAGTGTTGGCAGTGTCTTGTCCAACACCCAAATCAACCATAAGGCATCTGAGCATACACACTCAACTGTAGCTGTGAATATTGCCCTGTACTCAGCCTCACAACTTGAAGTGGTCAGAGTAGGTTGCTTCTTCATCAACCATGATATACATGAACTGCCAAGCATGAAACAAAAACCACGTGTGGACACTCCCTTGTCAAAAAAACCAACCCAATATGAGTCCAAAAAAGCATGTAATTCTAGGGGCAATGATCCCCCCTTGGGATAAAACAAGCCAAGATTTTAACTGCCACTAAGGTAGAAAAAAATCCTCTTGACAGCCTACCAATGCTTAAACCCTGGGCTATCCATAACTCTGCTGACTCGTGAGACTGCAAATTGAATATCTGGCCTCTTGTTGCATACATAAATGAGGCACCCAACAGCAGTTTGGTAAAGAGTGACATCAACAGAATCACTAGCGTCATGAAGACTCAATTTCAAACCTGTTTCCATGGGAGTGGCAATAGGTTTGCAATCCTCAAGTCCAAACTTACATAGCAATGTCTCTATGTAACTTTTTTGACACAAGGCAATACCACCATCACACTGCTCAAACTGTATGCCCAAGTAATGATGCCACAGTCCCAAATCTTTCATCTTGAAAGTAGCATTCAAATCAGTCTTAAATTCAGCAATATGTCTCTCATTTGTTCGAGTGATCGGCAAATCATCTACATAAAGAACCACAATGAGAAGTACATCACCCTCGCACTTTATATATGTGCTTTTTTGTTGGACTGTTATGAAAGCCTTGTTTGACCAAATGAGTGTCAAATTTCTCATACCAAGCAGGAGGAGATTTCTTCAACCCATACAAAGCCTTGTTACATTTGCACACTTTGTCCTCGTGTCCCTTCTTGACAAAACCGTGAGGCTGCGTTACATAAACTTCCTCAAATATGTCACCATTCAAGAAAGCAGTAATAATGTCTGATTGATGTACATCCCAATCAAAATGAGCTTCCAATGCACATATAAAATGCACAGTAGTCATACGAAAAGTGGGAGAAAAATTCTCTTCATAATCTATGCCTTTTTGTTGGGCACAACCCTTTGCAACAAGTCGAACCATACGGCAATCGATCTCACCATCCGGCTTGCATTTCAACTTGTAAACCCACTACGTACCAATGGCCTTTTTGCGAGGAGCCAAATTACATAAAGTCCATGTGTCATTTTCGATAAGTGCATCATATTCTGATTGCATGGCAGCCATCCAATTTTCTAAATTTTCTACTTCATCAAAAGACAGAGGCTCTTCAGCATCATGTAAGTTAGACACATCCAAAGCATAACAATCTGATGCATAAGATGCATGGTGAGAGCCTTAATATGTATGACTAGACAAAGATTCTTCTAATTTAATATCATGCAATGTATGCACGAGCCATTTTGGCATACCTCTAGCTTGCTCATTTTCATCCCTTTCCTCATCAAGTACATCATGTACATCTGCATCAGTAATAGCCTGATATGTAAAATTTTTAGAAACCCCCATAGGCTGTACATGTGCCTCATTGGAATTTACATTCAAACTTCCACCACTGAAAAGAGGCAACTAAGTGTCATATATGTCCTGTGAGCTTACATTACTATCTCTAGTACATGACGACAAGGGCTAAACTGAATCTTCCACAAACACTACATCCGATGAAACCAAAAGACGCTTTGTTTGTGGATGATACAACCTGTAACCTTTGCTTTCAACACTATAACCAACAAAAATACATTTGACAGCCTTATCATCCAATTTTGTGCGCTGTGTTTGTGGCACCAAAGCATATGCCAAACAGCCAAAAACATGCATGTGCTCAACAGAAGGCTTTCTATCATGTGATGCTTCATATGGAGTAAAGCTTTCGTAGGAATACGGAAAAGCTTGACTTTTAACCATACATAGTGCCATTTCCATAAGTGACCTATTTTTCCTCTCAGCAACACCATTATGCTGAGGTGTATAAGGCACTGTATGTTGGTGTTTTATCCCATGACTAGCCAGGAATGCATTGAATTCATGAGACATATACTCCCCCCCTCGATCTAACCGGAGGGTGCCCACAGTACATTTTGAGACATTTTTAGCCATAGCTATAAATTTTTTGAAGCACATAAAAACTTTGGACTTTGCTTTAAGTGAAAATACCCATGCATGCCTAGAGGAATCATCAATGAAAGTGACGAAGGAAAGGTAATTGCCCAAGGATGGAGTTTGCATGGACCCACAAACATCAGTATGCACACGCTGCAACCTGCATGTGGCCCAAACTCAACCATCCTTTAGAAACTTTGAACGCTACATCTTACCCAAAATACAACCTTCACAAACATGTTTGACAGGTGCTTCAAGAGGCGGCAAAGAAGCAACCATATCGCAAACACAACAAACTGGTAAAATTCAGATGATCAAAATGCATGCCAAAGTTTTGCATCTCAAATAGCCCACACTTGTCATAAAAAGTGAGCTTATACAACCCATGGCTCAAAAGCCTAGATGCAACAATTTCATCACCAAAACTGAGATCATGAACTAAACATCTATCATCCACAAATTTGACTACAAGTCCAAGTCTAGCAAGTGCAGATACAGACAAAAGATTCTTCTTGATCCCAAGTACATAAAGTGTATCAACAAGTGTGAAAGAACTACCATTTGTAGCAGGGTGGAAGCATGTTAACCTGTCATGCTTTTTCATGTCTCGGACAATGCTAACTAGCACAATTTTGACATATGCTAACTAGTACAATAACTTGAGCTACATCTCCAAGATCTATGGCATATGATATATCAATAGAAAGCACTTGAAACAAGGAATCCAAATGTACAAACTCCGATAAATTTTGATATTATTTGTAAAAAATTTACCAGACGCCCAACTTTTTGAAGATGTGCTAACTTGAAACTGCTAACTAGCACAAAAAGCGCGACAGGTTAACATGCTTTCACCCAGCATCAAGCACAATCTTTCCAATTCTCTGAATCGGATAAGAGGCATTGTTGGCACAAGTGATTGAATTCCCATGAGGACAGACTTGAAAGAGGTGAACAATTCACGATGTGAGGAAATGTGCTTTGTAGAACCACTGTCGACATACCACACATGTGAATCTCCAGCAAACGACATGCATGCATCATGGACAGCAAGATTGTGAGTGCACTCTGTACTAAAAGCCCATTCTGCATTAACATCATCATTACAGTCTCCTTTTACAGAGGAATCAACAATGGATGCATTTGTAGTGTAACCAGCATTTGCACTGGAACCACCCTCTTTCTTCTTAGTCTCTTTGGCCTTAAACTTAGCACACTGCTTGATCTAGTGATCATTAGCTTTACAATAATGGCAATGCATCTTCTTTTTTCCCTTATCACCAGAATTGCCAGAAGAAGTGCTTCCAGCAGAAGCATTGGGAACAGAAGTTTTGCCACTCCCAACAGAACCATAAAAAGTGACTGCATTGTTGTTACCACCCTTTTTTTGAGAAGCAATAAAAGCCTATTCAATTGCATGCTATCTAGTCTTGCTTTTTCTAGAAAGTGACTCTTGCAATAGCAATGTGCATAATGCATCAAACTTGACCGCTTTAGGATTTCCTTGGGTCATAAGTCATCAAGTACTAGCAAAATTCTGGTCAGAATCTCGTAAGGCATCAAGAACAGTCTGCACAAGGGAACTGTCTAAAATGACTTCATGTGCTGAAATAAGTTGCTCATTGATATCCTTGGCACCAGCAAAAAAAGTGTCCATATCATCTTCCTCATGTATAATCTTCGACTCTAGTTCTTTAGGCAACAAAGAAATTTTAGCCTCATTGTGGCTTGCGTAAAGACCTGCTATAATATCCCAAGCTTGTTTTGTAGATTTTGTTGAACAAATGTGAGGAACAATGGTGCGCTCCACAGATAACACAATCAATGCATGAGCCTGCACATCCTTTACATCCCAACGAGCTTGTTTTGCCATAGGCAAAACAACTGTAATAGCAGCAAGACCTGCAACATCCTCAACATCGCCTACATCCTCAGGACCAAGACATACATCAATGCCCTGCACAATATTCTAGACTCCCTTTGACACAATAACATGTTGCATCATATAATCCCACATAGGGTAATTGTCCCCATCCACCCTGTCCTCAACAGCAAACACATCTGTGTTGTTGTTAGCCATGGTAACTGATGCACCTGATGTTAAAAGTACCCAAAAAGAGGAGAAACAGAGCATGAACAACACGTGCTATATAGCACAAACCGTGGAAGACTGTATGGCACCTATTATGCAAAAAACGGCACTAACAAAAAATTTGCACAAAATGAAAAAATTACTTGTGCAAACTTGTCTGTAGTGGAAACGGAGCCCGAATATGAGCCTGTATCAGAAATCTGAGCAGACTAAGATCTTCAAGCTCACCCAAAATATTTGTCGAACTGTGAACGCTCGCCAAACCTCACTAAAATTGGAGAAAGTGAGCAGGTGTGTGCTGGAGCAGCTGGCGACTAAGCCCGGGAGGACACAACCTGCTCTAATACCAATTGTTGGAATTAGGGTTGCAGAGAAATTCACACAGCTTAGAGAAGACGAAGGAAGCTCAAGGCACAGAATAGAGAGTGTGCTACTTAGTGTGATATCGAAAGATAGATAGCCCTAGAGTGATGGGAGTATATACAATGCACGGGGAAAACCTCCTAAAGAGGGAAAAGATGCCCCGACGGTCCTAGTGTGTTCACATACATCACTACCACATGTATATGGTAACAAACCACTAACATATTTTTCTTCAAGAACTCGTGGGGCATTTGATTCTCTATAAGTCCATTTATAATCCTTCTCCAACAAGATTAAAACATGTTTATGTGTACATTGATGTCTTTATGTTCTCCTTGTTGCAACTTGTTTAGTTCTCTCCACAAACACTCTAGATTTTCATCCTTTTCAAAATCTTCTCAAGGTATGACAAAGAAGATTCCAACTTCCCTTTACATCATCTTCAAGCTTATCTTCATACCATTTGTGTGCTTCACCTTCAAGTAGCAAACTTACCAAACATAGTTTGAATGCACCATCATCCCTATTTCTCTTCAATGCAATCAATTCGATTCTTAGGATGAACTTTTCCACATCTTCTCCTTTTCCACCTTTGAAAACCTCATATCCATTTCCCACCATAGGCATTGAGTTGATCTTCAAAGGGCACTAGTTTATGTGAAGGATTGAGGGGATGGCCTTTACAAGACCTCAGACCACCACATCAAGGCAACATTAAAAGCAAAAAGAAATTTTAGCTTATAAAAGTTCCAAAATGCTCACGGTAATATTTTTATCCGAAATAAGTTGATTGTTCCTCAAATGATTTATTAAACCAAGAATTTATAGTTTGAGATCTAGATCTTGAATGATAGATACATCTTTATCTTGTTGACCTTCATTTTCACTCTCTGTTTCTAAAAGATGAGGATTCATTATATTCTCTTGTGCCTTGAGAAACTATTCTTTATTAGGCTTTTTATATTAAAGAGCTTCATCAAAACAAATACCCAATGCTTTATGAGGCTCCAAGAAAATATCCAACTTACCCAAAAGAGGGTCTTTCTTATAAAATCTTTGTTATTTAATTTGGTCTTTATCGGTACCAATATCCTAGTTCAAGTGTTGTGTTAAACTAGCATACAATTCATCCTCTTGTAAACTAAATGACCTTCAAACATCTTAAAGAATTATATTATTCTCCATGGCGAAGAGGAAAGCAGGGTAGAATAGGCAAGGACAATGTTCCTTTTAAAGTAGGATACAAGTACTTTTCCAATGTAATAATTTCTTCTTGAGTCCTAGAAAGTTGAAGACTCTCAACTTCTTGTCGTTCTTTTTCTACATCAAGCACTTCTTCATTGTCTTCTTCATCTTTGATCACTTTACTTGATCTAGAGCTACTTCCATCCTTTTGTACCCCTTCATCAATTCTCTTAAGACCAAAAACACAAGAAATCTTGCATGTTTCGTTAATAGTCTACATTTGTGTTGTACTTTGGACACTTTGGAGGATTCAATTTGACATTTTCTAATAAGGTGAGATACTTTTTCTTAAGTCTAGAGGTTTGGGATGAATCTATTTGAACCAAATCTATAGTGTGAATATATTCTTCATCAGCCTATAGTACTATTCATGATTCCACATAAACTCTTTGGTGTACTCCTGTAAAGCTTTTATGTGAGAAATATGAGTCTCCTCAAGTTCAAATGGATTCACATCCATATAGAAATTCATGCACACTAGAGTCTCATGATTCTTTTTATCTATAGTAACAAAATTTCTATACTAGTAGAGAAAGGCTGTAATTCAAACAAAAAAACTCTCATATTATCAATGTATACTATACCTACGTCATTTGTATTCTTGATAGATGTTGCCAAATTGTCATAATAGCTAAGATAACACCAATTTGAGAATCACATTCTCAGATGCCAACGTTCTCAGATAACAATAAACTTAAAATTACTCCAACTATGGATATTTTTATGTTGAAGCTTGTGAGCTTGCCTAATAAATTTGGAATCACAAATCTATCAATTTTGAGAATCTTTTATTTGACATTATGGTTGGGTTCATAAGAGTCAATGAAAGACATTCAGAAAGAAATGTGCCTTTACCATGGAGGGTATCCATTGGCACAAAAGGATATTATACTTCTCTGGACCCACAAAATAGTTAGCAGGACTTCTCCCCCTCCAAACAACAATTCTAATGTCTACTTTTCAACACAAAACGTGGACTGGTGTCATTGAATTGAATCCAATAGCTACATACTCAACAACACTACCACTACACTATAACTCATTGGACGTCAAAATCATAAAAAATAAATTTTATAGATCTACCTACGTTCCTTGTGAATGAAGAGAGAGGTTGAAGAAAGAGTACGAGGTTTTTTCTGCCGGCTCTTCTGAATTTAGCTCGTGTATGTATAATGGATAATATAACGTACATTTTTATTTCATTTTATTTTGTTTTCGAATGATAATGTGTAATGTACATCTTTCACCTCATTATTTAATTGGGTCCTTTTTTAAACATATAAACCATTTATGATTACATATGTATAATGGATAATATAATTTTAGATTAAAACGTAATAAAAATTTCACGCAATTGTAAACACTCATTTAAACTTACTTCTCATAAATCTCATTCCTCCCTTAACTTAGCAGCCTTCTTGCCTATTCACCTTGTTTGGAAAAGAAGATACGTCAACTAAAAGCTTTTAAGTGCCACTTAAGTACAACAGCACATGGGAAAGAACACAGGTTAAAATACCAGGGTACATGATAAAAGCAAAGCATCATCTCTTTCTACTTGGTCGGCTTAAGGATTTCTTGTAGAAGGATGCTTGAGGCTGCATCATGTTGCCCAGTACCTGAATAACAACCATTAGATGAAAAAACACACTGATGTCCTGGACTACAAAAGGATCAAGTAAAGCGGTGAAAAGTTTTGCGCATCACTCTTCTAGTAGGAAACATTTCTTGTCAAGATTCTGTATGCAAATCAACTAGAGATAAACCGTGACACTTATTGCTATTTTGAAGGTACCTTTAAACTATTCCAGAAGCTGATATCCTTTTCTTTTTACTAGGAAAGATATAGTGTGTCAAAATTTGTAGGAGATAATGAAGGCGTTGCATCTCAATGTCCATTTATTAATGACTTCTCAATCAGCAAAAGTGAGACAAGAGATGATTATGGAGATCACACTAGACATGATAGAGGCTCCGGTTCACAAGATCATCCCCACAATAGAGGTTCCGGAGTCTCATTGTAGAAGGGATATTAGCCACATGTATGTTGATCAAAGGACTCACATAGAAGAGCATGATATATAGTAATCAAGGGACTCACAGCCACAACAAAATTGTGCATGAACAAGTATTTAAGGTGTGTCCTCTGCATCCATATATCCATGTCTATGCACTTTCTTTAATTGCATAACTAGACAACGGGGTAGGGCATGGATTTCGTTCGTTATTAATTGTAAGGAGACACATTGGTGACTCTCCACCATACCAATAAATGCCACTTTTGTATGCTGGCACTATACATGGTATGTAGTTTGTATCATTTTCTCTGCATGACAAAAGATTTAACTTTTCATATGGTTTTCTTATAGCTGGAAAAATAATACTTTCTACCTTGCACACTTGGAGCAAACGCCTACTCAATGACAAGCATAGTAGTCCATGCTAACTTTGCATTTTTTTACACTACAATCGAGTTTTTCTTCTCTCTGCACTACAATTTACTATATGTAAACAAGCTTTTTTGACTCATACATCAATACTAACTTGGCTATGTTTACTTGGTTGGCCTAAGGTCTTTTAAATAGACAACACCATCCACATAAAGTAGTTATCTAGCTTTTGATTACTACCATGATTATATGCCCATCGTGCGCTACTCTGCTTTGCTTTACTATGTTTACTTTTTAGAGTCAAGTGCTTTTTGTCATTACATCTTTTTGTTCACTATATGAGTTACTAGAATTTCACTGATGAGCTCTTTATGTGGAACCTTGTCACTTGGAACACATTGATTGCAGGATATACCCAGTAGAGGTAGGGCCAAGAAGCTCCAGGCTGTTTTTACTCGAATGAAAAACAAGGGTATCTGTCCAGATGCAATGAATGGTGCTGGAATTTTGAATAGGTATGTCGCATTATGCAAGATGGTCATATGGGCCAAATTATTCATGAGAATATTGTTAGTCAGGGGTTGTTTATAAAAACAACATTCTTGACACTGCCTTGGTTGACATCATGTATGCCAAATGTCGTGCACTTCAAAAATCACAATCTTGATTCAAGACCTTTGTGTGCAAAATGTTGTCTCTTGTACTTATGCTCATGAATATATCCACTACTATGTGCATGACAAAAGTAGAATATCATGGGTACTATTGTGTGAGCTTCATTGATGACTATACGAGGAAGATATGAATCTATTTCATGTTGAATTATTTGGCATACATGTCAAAAAAGGCATTTCCAAGAACAACCTCTTTCTTCATTAGCCCTTGACATAAAATATCATCGTGAATTCCTTTTTTGATATACGTCTTCACAATGAAATAGGTATTAATCTATTTCACATTGAAGTATTCGGCATACATGTCAACAAACTCATTTCCAAGAACGACCTCTTTTTTCAATAGCCCTTGGAGTCAAAATTTCATAATGAATTCCTTTTTCCATATAAACGTCTTGGGCAATGCCATTTTAAGATGCAATCATACGTGATTGCATTATGAGAGATGGTATCTCTTTGCATCGGTTGAAAATAAGCTTCCAAGAGCTTTTTGGTCATGTCCTTGTATTGTTGGCATATACCGCAATCAATGCACTTAAGAGGTGACATTCTAGATAGGAATCTCATGAAGAAAGTTTTATGCTTGCGAAGTAACATATGGCATACATGTTGACCAAGTGCCAAGCACGGTGTTTTTTTAAGAACAACCCTTGACTAACAATATCATCATGAATATTTTGGCATATATCAGTGTCTTTCATAGTGCCATATGACTTTGAAATGCAAGCATAGGTGATTACATATGGAGAGATGCCATCTCTTTGCACTCGCTGAAAACAATTCAAAGCTTCTTGGCCATCCCCTTGTTGGGCATATCGCACAATAAGTGTGTTCCAAGAGACGATATTCCAAAAAAAAACCTCATTGACCACTTTTTTTATCTTTCCAAATCATTTTTCATACATGTCAACAAAGAAACAACATCCCTTGACTAAATATATTATTGTGAATTTCTTTGTTCATATCACCATCTTGTCTAATGCCACATTTCTTAAAGATGGAAGTGTAGGTGATTGCATTTAAAGAGATGCCATCTCTTTGCATCTGTTGTTAAAAACTGCCCAAAGATTCTTGGCCATGTCCCTCTTGGGCATATCCGGCAATCAATACACTCCAAAGTAAATATGAATAAATGCATGTGAAATTTTTGGCAATGTGATATTGGTTTTCAGATATGATGGACCATGTTGGCGCAAAAATGACCATCGAGGGTCAAAAATGGCCAAAAATGGCCCTAAAAAGGTCTAAAATGGATGTGAAAATGCTTACTTTTTTTACTTCACTCATGTTCCATGAGTTTCCAAGCTAAAGGAGTATTTTCTTGATCAAAGATCATCACCTTTACGTCTCTTTGTATAAGATAAAGTAATTTCAACTCGTTCGCTTCCTATTTTTGGGAACGGGGAGAAGTGAATAAGGATATATTCTCTTTAGTTTTACACTTGGAAGAGTCTATGAAATTAAGACATACAGTGGTTTCTATGCTAAAGATTCCGGTTAGAGAGGATCCACAATGGAGGAATTGTCGATGGTTTCAAATTAGATAAAGGATGCATAGGCAAGTCTAGGTATGAATGGCCAATCTCCATAGTGGCGTGCTAGTGATCAAAGTGAATGGTTTGTAGATGAGGTCCGAGCGGTAAATCTAGAGGAGATTCTATATCTCAAGACAGAAGAGGAGTGTTGGCTATAGCGGCTAAGGTGGGTGCCAGTGAGGAGAAGCAATGTCGAGGCGAGAAAGAGCAGGGGAGGTGGTGAACTAGGTGAGAAGAGAGAGAGAGAGAGAGAGAGAGAGAGAGAGAGATTCCACACAACAAAAAGACACACTATGATTTTTCTTATTGTTTTTAAAGCATTTACATATATAGAGCCAAAAATTTTCCATGCAAAACTACATATGAAGTGACCTTTCTTGCATGCCATAAGGGCATGTTTCCATGGGTAGATATGATTGAACCAATTTTGGGCTTGGATACCCAACACCCCCCCCCCCCACCCCCCAAGCCCGAACTATATACATTACTTTCATGATACGTTGAGTTTTTGGTGTACTCGACAACCGTGAGTGTTAGGTTCTGTCACAAGCAAGGATTTTGGTGTATGCATAACCTGGTGCTACTGTTAGGCTATCGTTAAATGGAGTTTTTGGTTCACTACTAAAATTTGGGTTTAAGGTGTACACGATAACCTCATGAGAAGCGGGAGAAAAAATGGGTTGAGAACAAAAGTTTTGGGGAGGTGTTACCACTTATGTATAAGTGGCAGTGTCTAACTCGTACAATATTTTGACATGGTTGTAACTAAAATTTGATTGTCTTTTTATAAGAAATATTAGATTTTTTTTGAAAACCTAAAAAGCTGGCAAATGTATGACACTAAAAGTGGTAAAAAAGTTTTGAAAACTTGTACCACAACCTCGAAGCAGATCTTCATGTTCTACATCCGTGTCCATATATGGCATACATCTCCAATGTGAAGCTTTGGATAATGTTGTTGAAGAATGGATACATGCAAGTGCATGCCATTTCGAGCAACCAAAAATAAGCATGTGCCTTTGGACATGTTGCGCACTTAAAACCACATGGAGTATCTCTATGAACTCCAAATTGATGACTTGCAAAACCACAAAGATCACCACCACTTTGCTAAGCTTCACATTGAAGGCTACAATCACCTTTATTGACAATGACAATTTTAAAATTATCCTCAGCGTCTCGCTAATTTTCTGTAGCATTTTGATATGCTAGCTAAAAGAGGAACCACTCTATGTAGTGGCATTATGATATGCTATTGTAATTTGTCAACAAAATCCTTTGCTAGACAACTCTCAAAGTCACCTCTTCACCCTTGAAATACAAAGAGTTTTGAAATGCAGTGAGAGCACTACTGACTTGGATATTCTACAACTATTTTGGATGCCTTTTGATATGCTACAAAAACTCCTGACGAGCTGCCTACTGCACTGCTTAGGAACCACTTGAGAGAATGTTTTGATATGCCCACAAATGAGTTCCGCCTACAAGCATTGTAGCATTTTAGAATGCACAAGAGAGAGCACGGTTTGACTTGATAGCATCAAGAGCTATAACACGCAAATTCTCTTTCCTTTCGAGATGCCATGCACAGAGGCTTCTTAACCTGCCCGCCTGTGATCTTATACAAGAGTTGGGTGCAGCAGTTAAGGTGGGTGCCAGTGAGGATAAGCCATGGAAAGGTGAGGAAGAGCAGGGGAGGATGTGAACGAGATGAGAAGAGTGAGGGAGAGATTCGACACAACAAAAAGACATGCTATAATTTTTTTGATTGTAAAGTACTTACATATATAGAGCCAAAATATTTCCATGCAAAACTAGAGCTGAACTGACCTTTACTGCATGCCATAAGGGCATGTTCCCACAGTGCAGAAATGACTAAACCAAATTTAGGCTTGGATACCCAACAAGGAGGAGGTAGAGGTGACTGATTGTTATCCGCGGCTAACACAGGCTACACCAAATATGCATCAAGCGGGAGATATGCTATGGATGTGCACAATATTTCCCACTCACTTTTTACAAGGTCTTGGGCTCATTGGGAGTTCCAAAGCTAAATATGCTTCCTAGTGGGCTCAAACTAAAACCGATAGTAGAAGGGATTGCGGTGAAAGCTTTTATAAGGAAGCCTTTATGCAAAGAGTCTTCATTCTTGAGTATCCACTTTTGATAGCTCTCTCTCTCTTGAGAGTTCACTCTATGGATGGCCTAGCCTTGAGCTTAATGCCCATGCTTAACACTAGAATGGTAACATGACACTTTTATGTCCTTGGACACTTTTGTGTCCTGTTAAGTGACCATTTTGCTTGAATTATTTGAAGAGTATGAAAATGAATTTCTAGGTGCTATATATACACAAAGTTTCCTTATGAGCTGAAAAAAACTAGACTTTTTTTTTGGAGTATTGATTTCACCACTAACTTTACTCTTGCACAACATTTTTGAGCATAAATTGTGTGAAAAAAAGGGTCCTATTTTTGGCTTTTTTTCAATTTTTTGCAACTATACCACTCTAAACTTCATATTTGTGAGGTTTAGATTTCTAGAGGATACGCCCTCATAGTTCTCAACGTGTTTTGATGCTTGTAGGGAGAGCTAAGTGTTAAAATTGAAAGTTATGACCAACTTACAAGAATTGCATAATCCTATTTTTTGGCCAAAATTAGCACTTTTATTATTTTTTTGGTGGCTTTCTTGATATCCAAATTGAATTTTGATCGTGTAAGTGTAATGTATAATAGAAAGCTAATCTTCCTTGAGTTTTGGGGGACCTAATATGCTATATAGCATAGTATATGATGATGGTTCAGTTTTTTGATTGTTGAAGAATACAAAATATTTTAGAGTAGCAAGTATAACTTTCTCAATATTGCTAGTTTCTTAGGCCAATTCTGTGTATTTTGTAGGTAGTAACCATATCTAATCATAAAATCTGCTAGATACTGAGTAGTTTCTATGGGTTTCTAGAGGTCATAATGCTAAACCCAGTTTTTTCATGTTTGCTGTATTTAGCACTTTATCATTGCCCCCAAGGTTCCACTTAGTAAGAGATCCATTATCCTTTTGACATGCTTCATGGCTCTTTTAGGATCCAAAGGCCCAAAGGGAACTAAGAAAACATGTATATAGTATCTGTATTGAGCGTGACTATAGAAACTTTGATGATAGGTCCGCAGAATGGCAAGAATGCAACTTTTTTGTACCTATTTTTTTGCCCAAAAACAAAATGGTGAGATAAAAGCAACCATATGTTTCGATCACCAACCCATTGAAGACAACGAGGAATTTTATTTCATGTCCTACAAAAATCCCCACTCTTATTTATATGCATTCAACCGTAAGAAATTGTTCTTTTGGGCAAAATGCACTGGTCCATCAACTTTAGAGGCTTGTAGTGACAAAGGGATGAAAAATCTTACAAGTTTCTCATTTTTCCCATATGTAGTAGTCCTTGAACTATAAGCTCATGAAAGGATTTTTCCAGGTGAGTGGATCTACTATGGTTTTGAAATTTTTTTCCAAAACCTTGAAAGGACACTTTTATGTCCTGTTAGGTTACCAGTCTAGTAGTAAGAGGCTAGTGCTAATCCATTGTAATTAGAGAATCTTTCTTAATCTAATCTCTACTTTCTCATTAGTCTCAATTCTTCTATTCCATTATTTCATGAAGTAGTTTCACCTTTATAATTATTCTAGATTTGAGTGTGTGTAATGACTTCTTACTTACTAACCACTCTTATTCTTCTATGAGCATTCGATTTGCAATATTTAAGATCACTAATTAGGTTAATTAAATTGGTTCTTAATCTTGTAATTAGTGTCTGTGCCCTATTGTTTGCTTGTGTGTGGATAGGTTTTATGAAACTCTTGCACCATTCACCTTGTGTGTATAGCTTTTGATGAAGTTCCTTGATTGGCATGTGGTGATTGGAGAGGCCAACACCATTGCAATTAGTGTGTGCTTAGAGATTCTAGTCTATGGAAAATCTGACTTCGGTGGACATAATGTGTGTAGGAGATGTTGGATTAATGATGTGATTAAAGTTAGTGATTCATGACTAATATCTATTGCATTGAATGAGCATACTTCTGAATCCTCTCTTTCTCTTCATCCGATCCTCGTGCTTCCATGCCCTAGATGGGTTCCCGATCCTAGGAGCGATAAATTTTTTTGTATTGGGTGGATTAGGCTATGCTACTATTGTCCCCAACATTTGGCGCCATTGCCAGGGATCGATAACCTAAGCTAGTGAGTAAAGGATGTTTAGAATAGAGTAATTTCATTACTAATTTCATCAATTTTTAAGTGTGTAGCTCAATTTTGGTATGATTTGATGATGTTGTGCAAGTAAATAAAGATAATTTTTGAGTTATGAATACCCCAAACACACAATTCTATCCCCAATTTCACTAATTTCATACTAACCCTTACTAATTTCGCTTCATTCCATGCTAATTGTACTAATTCATGCTAACTTTTATTAATTTTTGACTAACTTTACTAACCTAACCGCTTATATTTGATTTGTAATGTATGATTAATCCCCTCATAAGAGGTGGAATCATCACTCTAATCAAGTTAATTGTGCTAATTTTATGCCTAATTTGATGATTTGAGTGTTTGAGTTTTGGCCTACAATGGTCAATTTTGGAGCCAGTTTCATGGTGCACACACTTGTGTGTGCTATGATGTATCTTCGTGTGGAGCAAAGAAATAGCTTGGAGTGTAATTACGATGTAAGTGCACTCACTTGCTCATGTCAATTCTTGATTGATTAATGTGGTTCAATGTTTCTAATTATTTGCTAAAATTGGGTGTGTAAATCAATTGACCTACACTTTGCACCTAATTTATTTCACTTGGAATGAAATTGATGGTCAAATTTTGACTAATAAACTCTATATGTCAAGATAATGCTTAATTGTCATCAAGAATTCGTGTGTGTGCAATGCACCAAAGACGGAAAAAACTGCCAAAACATTCATGTATGTGTGCACCTAATCTTGAGTGTGTAAATGCATAGACATTGATGGAATTGAAAATATATGAGTATGAAATCATGTAATTGATGTGTATGTGAGGCTAATTCAATCATTGGATAAGCCTAAACGCCCAAAAATTGGGCTAAATTTGAGTGCATGTGCCCATCCAAGACCACTTGATTTTCAATTATTGATGGTCAATTGGGACACCAAAATGATTTTTGATTGAGAAATGATCATGAAAAGTGTGTGCAATCATTAGGTGTAATCCTAAATGCATTGCCAATTGATCCAAATTTGAACTTTTGTGCTTAATTTTTGAGTGTGTGCATTGCTTGATTGGGTCGAAATAGTGTTAACTTTTTAGAAAATGAGCATGCATGCATTCACTTAAGCTTGATTGATTTTGCAATTTAAGCATTGCAATGTGTAATTTTGGTCTAAAGTTGGGTGTGTGTGCCTACTCAATGGCATTTGATGTCCAAATTAAAGATGAATGATTGGTCTTGGTTGCCACTTGTGATGATTAAAAGACCTAAAATATTGGTGTGTATGATCAAATGACTTGGTATGACTCAATTGTATATAACTGAGGATGATTTTATTACCATTGATGTGCATACCAGTTGGATATTGTAAAGATTTGAATGATTTGTGCAATTTCTACTATCATAATCAAAAGTCTGTAGCAATGCAAGCCTAAATGGCAACCTAATTAGGGCTGACTGATTTTAAATATTAATACTGAGCAAGTTTGGTTGCAATGATTATCAACCGGGCTTAAATCTTCCATTGAAAAGTGGCTACACTCATTCTCCCTATGTGCATTAATATTTGATTGAGTGCAAAATTGGATTGATTTTGAGTTGAGAAAATTGGAATTTCATGCATGATTCCATATGTATCAGATATGTGTATCCATAAGGTTGTGTCTAATTGATGAATTGTCCATAAAAGATTGCATATAAAAAGCTGCATTCTTTGAGGCATTTTTCTAATCAAGTGTGTGTGCCAAGTTGAATGTTTGCAAAAATCTTGGGAAAGCGATAGAATCTTCGGTAACTTAATGGAAAATTCATCTAATTTTGCATGCTTCCCTCATAGGAGGCGATTGCAATCAAATATGAAAGTTGCTAAAAGTTGAAAAGAACTTTCTATAAGTTTTGAATGATTTCGTGTACATGTGGTTGTGAAAAATGACGATTTATTGGACAACCGTTGCTACTCGGTGTAATCGGAATCTTACACATCCTTTCTCTGTACATGGCCTTACACATCTTTTGTCCATAAAAACAAACCCCAAGATGAGTTTTTTTTTAAAAATAAAAAAATGCTCCTGCTTTCTATGGCCTGTTTTTCTCTCATCCTCACACACACACACACCGCTTGTAGCTAATTCATTGTTGGGGCTGTTATGGGCATTACCCAAGTCTACCACACACATTGGCCCTCCTACCTTCAAGGCGGAGCCAATACCTCCGAATGCTGAGTTGCTAATCTACTCCGCAAGCCCTACTATGCCCTCTATGACCAGGACACCATTCAAGCGCTTCTTAGTGGTAATTGTAAAACCCAGCAACTCTCTTCCCTTTCGGTTCTCACCTTTCACATTCCCTCACCCTCGTATTCCACCATAAGTCCTCCTGATTTCCTGCATACACAACTCCTCAGCTCGAGCCTTGCACATGCCGCACCACCACCGGAAACTGGTAATTAATGCTTGGGTGTTAGAGACAACAAGGTCAAGCGGATACAATTCACGGAGCCCACCATGGTTCCTATCATGCTGACCATTGGCCTACTTAAAAATCTGAGTGCACACCCCTACCATTATCCAATTATAGAGCCCCTTAAACATGACATCGATTCTTCCTCCTGGTCCTACAGCTCTTGCCTTGGTCTTTGGACCACACACACACACGCTCCCAAATTTCCAATCCAAATTCCCTGTCCTCTCTCTCTCTCTCTCTCTCTCTCTCTCTCTCTCTCTCTCTCTCTCACAGAAGACCACAAATAATAAGTAAAAAGTATGTTTTAAAAAGTTATCAAGAGGGGAATCCCACACCTCTCACCTCTCTTCTCTTTGAAGACGAGAAAAGGATGCGCAAATTCCTAAATTGAGAATGGTCATTTGACCTTGGGTAGATCTAAATCAGGAAGTTGTCAATCAACGGAAGTAAATCTCTCGATTTGTCGATCAATTCAAAGGGATTTGGGTTGTGAACTTTTCTCTCACTTTTTACGTAAAATTTGATTGGTGCTTAAAGTGAGATTTTTTTAGTGGATTGCACTAAATCGTCGATGCTTATGACTCTTTTAGTGCATATTTTGAATGTCAAATGCTTGCATGCACTAATTATGGAGCTCTTGGACAACAATTTACTTGATGGAAATTTTCTGGGCGGATGACCTTTGCAGAGATGAAATTTATGTCCTCATATGCTTTTTGTCTCTCTTTCCTATGTATGCCATGTATGATACGTAAGAGCAAGCACATAACCATCATAGTATGCCATCCATTATAGATTCATTGATATTTTGTGCATGGAAGGAATGCAAAATGTTGAGATTGTGAGTGAATATGATTTTGAGCTTATATGTTGAGCTCACCATGGTATCAGAGCACAGGAACAGAACCCCAAAGTGTGTAGAATACACACATGAGATGATGTATATATAGAGAGCACCTGGGTGCCATATATAGAGAATCCATATATTGAGTAGCTTCACATATAAGCTCAACAAATAGGAGTTGATAAAAAATAGTATAGAGCTAATTGAAGGTCTAAAGGTGTCTTTCCATTGCCATCTCGTACAACTAATTTGTGCGGATAAACAAATTTTTTCTATTTTCTTTTGAAAGTAAATTAAAAAATCATTGTTAAGCAAGCCTAAACGTCTTTGAAAAATA
The DNA here is from genome assembly GCF_014529385.1 of Adiantum capillus-veneris. Classification (NCBI taxonomy): domain Eukaryota; kingdom Viridiplantae; phylum Streptophyta; class Polypodiopsida; order Polypodiales; family Pteridaceae; genus Adiantum; species Adiantum capillus-veneris. The sequence continues at coordinate 128,932,541 of NC_140959.1, forward strand.
CCTCAATAGGTATGTGATAGATGTACCAAGCTTTTTAAACCCATATACAAAGACTGTCAACATTTTTTACTTTGCCAAGTTAAGTGTTGAAGTGTAGTTTTACGTAAAATTTACTAAGTCTAGAATAGTAACTTTTTTTTATTTTTGAGCTTTTCATGTAAATTGTGTATTTAGAAACTTTTTTCATATCTTGAGCCCATAATTAAGAAGTTTCATGAAATCTTGATGTCGTATACAAAAGTTATGTTTCATTTACTAGAATCTTGAAGTCAACCATTTTTGTGTCTTCGGCCAGTTTTGTGGCTCATTACAAGTCTAGTGTTAATTTTAGTGCTTGGCAATGATTTTTCATTCAATCTAAGCACTAAAATGTACAATGTCAAATCCAAATGTTAATGCACACTCTCTCCCAATGCATCATCAATTTAGTGTCAGTGTAGCTTAGGATGAATCCCACATGCATGCCAAAAAAAAGAAATCTTTTAGTACAAGAATTTTAATCAAGATAAGCATTAAAACTTCATATGTTGAGTTTATATGTGGAGCTACTCAATATATGGCTTCTCTATATATGGCACCCAGGTCCCCTCTATATATACATCATCTCATGTGTGTATTATACACACTTTGGGGTTCTATTCCTGTGCTCTGATACCATGTTGAGAGAGAGAGAGAGAGAGCACAGGAATAGAACCCCAAAGTGTGTAGAATACACACATGAGATGATGTATATATAGAGGGGACCTGGGTGCCATATATAGAGAAGCCATATATTGAGTAACTTCACATATAAGCTCAACACTATTGAGTGTTGATCATAATTCCCTGAAACCATTTCTATTTACATAACTAACATAGTGTTGAGAGTGTTTTTACAAAAGTCTCAAAAAGCCACAAAAAAGGATGATTGTTTACAGGACTAGTGTAAAGCTTGTTTGATGGCCAAAAGAGAGCATTTTGGGGTTATGGTTGATCATTTTTGCTTGTGTTGAATTTCCAAATGCTTAAGACCACTAATGATTTGAGTTGTTTTTTAAGGCAAATTGTGCTCTCAACAACTGATCCAAGAAGGGGTCATCATTGCAAAAAGTTACAAAACTTGGCTATTTAGAGCCATTCCCAATTCTTTGGATTTAAAGTTAAGTACATGCTAGCTCATAGCTTTGTCTAAAGTGAAAATGTATTCATTGAGATAATGTTTACCCAATGTTTTTGAGAGCTTCCAAGTACAAAGTTTGGCTATTGAGAGCCATTCACTTTCATTCCATCAAAAGTGGTAGTCATCTCTAGCTCATAGCTTGCTATAAAATTGAAAATTTCATTTAAGCTAGTTGCTAGCCAGCTTTTTGGAGACCTTTGAATTGGAAAATTTGGCTTTTAAGAGCCAATTCAAACTCATTCAAAAGTTGGATTGTTTTTTTATCTTAGCTTGTTTTAAATTCCATATTTCAAGTGAGCTAAAATTTACTCGACTTTTGAATCATACGTGAGAGGTTTTAACATTGCAAAATTTGATCATTTAGAAGCATTTTATCTCTCATTGTTGATATGTATGCATAGACTTGCTACTAAAGAGCATCATGTGTGCTGGATGCATCCAACGTCAACAGCCATTCTCACCTTCTCATGGACATTATGTTTCCATTTGCTATGTATATATTCATCGGTTCACATTGAGTTTTAAGTTGTGTCTATTTATTCACTTCATGTACTTTGGGTTTCGGGCCATAACTTTTAAAACACTAGGTATATATGTGAATCTAGCTCATGTGAAATGGGAGATATCATTTGGAGAAAAACCTAGAGTAGAGAAGGAGAAGAAGGAGGCTATGGAGGTGGAAGCATGGAGCCGCATGTACTCTCTTCACGGGCTGATTATATGCATGCAATGAAGATGAGTCATTTTGCCTTTCTCTTACTTTTCATTAATTTGTGTATTAGTGTCTTGATGTCGTAGACTAAGAACCAATCGCTCTCTAATTCTTGACTGCCTATTGTATGTTTGATTCTAGTAGTGTGTAGATTAAGGATTTGTGCATGCATTTCTCTAATCATAACTCCATGAGCTTGGGTGAGCTTGTGATTAAGGATGTGACCACGAGGATTAGTAGAGAATACAACGATTAGCATAAAGGTTAGTGTGTGTGCATACACTAAGCCCCTTCATTAGTTCTCTCTTCTTCCTATTGTAGATAATCTCATGAGATATCCCCACTCAATCCTTTCTCATTTCTCTCACACAATCACCTATGTGTGACGTTTCCATGCCGTAGCCGGGTCAATGCCATCCGTGGATTGATAATTTTGTTGATTCTTTGGAGCTATGCTACGAGGGAGTTAACATTTGGCGCCATCTCCGGGACGGTAGCGTAAGCTAGAGGAGAATTGTTTAGTATAATCGAGTGTTTAGGAGTAGATTTAGGTAGAAAACCCCCAATTTCTCACTAATTGATTACTAATTTTTTACTAATCCTCTACCAATTTAAGTGCTTTACATATGTGTATGCCTAATTAGAGGTTTAGTCATCACTCTTTTGATATGACTAAAATTGAGTGTGTAACTAGGTATTTTTTCCTAATTAGGCTCTCTAATTACTCTCTAATCACATATGCTTTCTGTGCTACATATAGCTAAATATTTGATTAGAGTTGTGATTTTTATCTTTATGTGTTTAATTTCATTGAAAATGATGCTACACATGAGATTTTATGCTCAATTGATTGTAGGTGAAATGTCATTAAGTAGTTGCTAGTACACACACATGTGTGTAGGCATCAATTGGAGTTGGAAATCGACCCGTTGCTCATGAAATTGTGAGTGCACTAATCCAATCAATTGATGATTTGATCTGCAGGTTTGATTAAAATTTGTTTACACAAAAGATTAGTGAAAATTTAAGTGCAATTAGTATGTCCATGTGTAGACAAAGTGCGCGCTTTCGAGTGCTAATTATGGCTTAACTGGTGACAATTACAATTGTGAAAGGCAATGACTTGTTTGATAATATTATGACAATGATGGTTCAGATTTTTTGATTGCTAGAATTGTGCCATTATGCCGTCGAAATTGCGGTAGAAATTGTGTGTGTGCACTAATTACCGGATTTATGCTTAATTTTGCTAGTTTTTGCACGCATAATTGAACTAGTAATTGGTTGCAAATTGATGCATAATTGATTGCATTGCAAATTCCAAAGCACAATAATCAAGCGTATGTGCATAAATTTTCGTAATCGCATCATTAAGTTTGCTAATTTTTGGGTCAAAATTGGGCAAAAAAGAGGCAAAAAACAGTCAATTTTATATCGATTAGATTATCAAATGCATTCGAAATTGATTGGGATTGTAATCTTGATGTTACAAGTGTTGGAAATCAAATAGAACGAGATGCATATTTTTCAAAAAGAATTCGGCTAATATTTTTTGCATTTTTTGTGCTAATTTAGTGCTTAAAGTTGCTCAATTTGTATAAAAAATTGATGAAATTATAAAATCTGATGTGAACAATTGATCCAAAACAAAAAATTTGAAACAATGAAGTCTCGCTAAATTTATAGTTGTTTTTAGCATTTTCCAGGTAATTTTACCTTCTCGGGCAAAATTTTTAACTTTGTTGCATCTGTGTATATTTTCACCCGCCCTCTTCCATAACCACCGGGCCCTGCTTAACCTTGCGTGCATCCACATTTGCACTTAACTTACATTGCCAACGTGCACACACTCTCTAACCAATCTCCATCCTTGATCTCGTGTGACCCAACCTCTGCGCGCGCGCGCACACACACACACACATAAAACAAAAGCAAAACAAACAAAAGAAGAAAAGACAAAAGACTTAAAAAACAAAAGACAAGAAATTCAACACACAAAGAAACAAACACACACACACATGTTTTCTCTCTCGTATATACACACAAGAGACCCAAAAACAACAAAAACTCAAAAAACAAAATCTTTCGGTTTGTTTTTTGCTTTTCTTTGTCTTGTTTCTCTTCATTGCATTGTACATGCATCAAACATCCACACATGCCCCGTTCACACGCATTTAAGCACGAATTGTTTGATTTAGAGTCCCGAGAATCATATTTCATTCGAAATTGTCCGATTTTATCGCTTTGAGCCGTTTTTAGCATATTCGAGCCAGATCACACACACAGACCTTGTTTGACATGGATTTTGATTTTGGGTCTATTATTTTTCAGATTACACGCTTTAGAGTTGTTTCACGTTGTCATGATGTTACACGTACATAGTGGGAGCGAATGCTACAAGATCTATCTTGCAACGTTTTAGATACATAAGTATATTTTGTATAATGTACATATGCATATCTAAGTATAATACTAAACTTTCTATCTCATCCTATTATTTATCTCAAGGGTAACATATTCTTACTTTACCGGTCAGAAAGTATTTTGAGAAAGCGCCAATAGCTCCGCCTCTTTAACTTGGGACAAAAAACATTGGTTCTTTCTTTCTACTATCTCATTATTATCTCACACCCTAGCTAGATCCTATATCTAAGGTAATTTCCAATGTATATATGTTCTATGTATTTTTTTTTTATTCCTTATATTTGTTTTAAATAGCTACTAGGAAGGAATCATATCGTAGTGGGACACCGACTTGCATGATTTTCAAAGATGCACTCAGTTTCATTCATTATTAAGAAAATGCTTACAAACCTTGCTCAAGGAGAAATGCCATGCTTTCATATTTGATGAGGTGTCCTTTGGAATCAAATAAAAGTCTAAGCTATGGGGACCACATGAAGACTTTTCCTACGAGAAATGTATCCTATTTTGCTGATTTTTTTGCACAAGGTTCCAATCTCAATTGGAAAAAGTATATAAAATAGGGATCGTAGCTAATGAGCTATATTTTTTTTTCCGTACTTTTACTATTTTACTTGGAGCCACGGTTGAGTAGATATGATCAAAATACTTGATCCCAGTTTGCCCACATCATGCAGGGACAACTCATTTCAAACTTGCCAGTTTCTGTTCACACTAGCTCTTCTCTTCTTGTGTAAACCCTTGGGGGTTCCCTTCACCTATAAAAGGGGACCTCTTCTTCCTTGAAAACCATTCAAGTCATTGATGCGAGGAATTTATGAGGGAGTGAGAGTAGTAATGCCTAATTGTACTTAGCCATAAACATAAGCCTAAGCCTACACTTACTCTTAGAGGAAGACTAGCCATTCTTGTAAGCTATCCTTGGAAGATAAACTCTAATCAAAGAAAAACGTGAACTTGGTGCATCAATCAAGGATTGAAGTCTTCCCTATTCTTCTCTCTCTATCAAACATGGTGAATAACTCCTGAAGGGTTTGTCAAGTAAGATGTGTTCTACTTTGACATTTTGTAGATTTATTTTTTTTCACCTCTAATCCAACATATATCTCTAAGCTCATCCCCTATCTAACCAAACCTATCTCTCTCACACTTATAAATTCATTCTCTCTACAAATTCTAGGTTCTCCTTGTTATAAGTACATCTCTCCCCGCACTATCCTTATTGCCTACAGGCAAGTATAGGGCTTAGAAGGGAAATTCTCTTTTTTTCTCTTCTCTTATCTCCATTTTGCAGATACTAGTTATCCTAGATGAATAATCCACATGATGAAAATTTCTATCGCTTCCTCTCTGTACGATCTATTAAAATTAAGGTATGGATTAACCATAAAATACACTTTCAACAACGTATAGAGTTTCTCTTTGGCCCAGAAAGGCTGAATAAAATACTTCTTTCACCGGGTCCCATCATACTACCTCTTATAGACTATAGCTTTTCTTTTGACGTAAGTGTAGTTATTTAGCTATGAACCAAGAAGATTTGTACACACAATTTATCCGAATCACTAGACAAAACATATTTATTATGGTAAGTAAAATACTACAATTCCAAAGAACAATTCGTAGCCTGTTTGGTCGGCAAAGATTGAACGCCATTAACTCATCTATTAGCCCTTTCATATTACCCATGATACGATATGACCATAGCCTTGATGTTTTCATCTTTGTGTTGTTTTGATATTATCTTTTATGTTCTTTTTTTTGTGTGAGTGCTAGAAAGAAAGAGCGGGGCTTCTTTGATTTCACTTCCTTCAAAACCCTAAACTTCATGGAACCTATGGTTTACCTCCTTCATATAGTTTTTTGGAGTTCTCTCACAAACTCTTATAGTCAAAAACTCGGTGCTTTCCTGGCAAGACCGCAAATTTCTTGACATATTTTTGGTGAAATTGATGTGAATTTACCAGGGTGAGAGTTTTGGGTAGCCATGGGTGATTATGTTGAGCAGCATGGTATGCATTTTGACCCAGAAACAATGCAAATGTTTCAAGCATTTACAATGTTCATGCAGCAACAAAATTCCACTTAAAGCAAGGAGATTTTAGCAACCAAAGCCATACAAGCTGTCGTCAATAGAATGGATGAGTTCAATGGAAAAGATGTAACCGAATACTTGCGCAAATATGTGAAGGAGTTGGACCTGCATCGTGTGTCAGAAGGTGAGATGATTCAAAGATTTGAGATACTTGTTTCTCTATAAATTAGGACACATGTTCGGGAAATTAAAGATGGGCATGGAAGAAATTGGGAATAACTCAAAGTAGCTTTAAAGGAAAAATATTTCATGGAGGACTCTGAGAGAGTGACCAAAAGGACATTCTTAGAATGGGTAGTCAAGCCAAGGCAAGGACTATCAATAACAAAGCTGCTTAGGGAATTTGAGCGACGCTATGCACAACTCACAAGGACAAAAAAGACGACACTAGATGCAGAGAAGACGTATATTTTCTTACAAGGTGGAGGTAAAGAGTTTCAAGAAAATTTGGAGCTTCTTCTTGAAGATAAAGATGATGAGCAGGGACTAAAAACTGATTGGAATGAGGTTGAAAGTGTTGTCTCCCTACTTGCAAAACGACAAAGAAGAAGGGACAAGATTGTAGTAACAGTCCTTCCACATCAACTTCAGACAGAATGGTAAGCCTACTTTTATAGATCCTAAGTTTGATGAGTCTATGCTAGATGAGCTTATGAAAGGAATGCATGACTTCAAGGTCAAGCTTGCGAAGATTGAAGAAAAAGTCCAACCATCAAGGCCACTTCCCAGGCAAAGACAACATCCCAAAGAAGGTTTCGTTAATAGATGTATTTGGTGTGATAGTGTCGGGGTATAGGCGTCTGTGCCTTGCCCGGTCGCCCACTAACTTGTATACCTTATACATAGCATAAGTGTATAGGGGGCTGCTCACTCTTTTTGAGTCTCCCCACCCATATCTGCGTTGTGTGTCTCCTTCTCTCTCTCTCTCTCTCTCTCTCTCTCTCTCTCTCTCTCTCTCTCTCTCTCTCTCTCTCTCACTCTTCTTCTGTGGTGCTCCCCGATCCCCTTCAATTGATGACCGCAGAGAGCACGACGGCTTTGAGAGCTTCGAGGCGATAGCTCACTCGCTCTCGACGGTAGAGAGATTAAGAAAGCTTGGAAGCTTTGTGAGAATGCAAAGGGAGCTTATGAGCTCAGTTGAGAGTGATGTATGCTCTTGTGGAAGCTCAGAAAGGACTGTGGAAGATTGTGTGTAAGTGAAGGTGTTGTCCTAAAACTGTGTGCGCAGCAGCACAGTTTTCAGATTCGTTTTTCTCCTTCTAGAATGCAGATCTGATAATTCTGTACTTCCAGCCCATCCGTTTCGACGTGGTCTACAACTTTGCAGAAGAAACTTTTTGCAAATTTCTCACCGTTTTTTTGATATTCAGCTCAGACTGACTGTATACAGAAATTTCAGATTTTCTGTTGTCGCATTGTGTGCGAGTTTGATGCACTTTTGGAAGCACGGGAGATGCTTGAAGTTGAGTGCATAAATTCTGAGCTGAAGATGCAATTGCAGCTTGTGTTAAGCTTGTGGTTTGAGGGTTTTTGGTAGACTTGGGCAACGAAGTACGGAGGCGTTTACACACCATCGAGGCGGTCTCTTGAGAGACGCAGTTTTTTGGAGCACACAGGTGGAGCTTCTTTCACTGGTTTTCACAGGATACTTTGGCAGTGATTTTGTGCTTGGATTCATGGTCTTTGCGGATGTTTTGCATATGGTTATGGCGCATGGTTGATGCCCATTATACATGCATTTTGACGAGCACTTTCAAGTGCCGGTGAGCTCTCTTGAGAGCATTGTTTTCGCATTGATCAAGTTTCCGGATTGCAAATCTTTTGGCGTTTGCTTATGCGCGGTCACTCCGTTGATGTATGTTGAGTGTAGTTTGATGCGCATTGATTGCTCATTGTATTGAGCTTGCAGGACAATGGTTATTTTGTGTTGATAGCCATTGTGCGTCGAAACTCTGGCGAAATTTTCCCAGGAGTTTTATGCGTATCATTTATGTGATCTAGGTAGAGATTGCGGGTTGCACTCAGCATTTGTGTGTGCTGTTCTCTTGCAGGTGGGAGATTTATGCGTGTGTATGCATCGATACCGCACAATGTGGGCTTGGTGATTAGCTCACGGGTTTGACAGGCGTACAATTATCTTGGCAGGAGTGAGTATTGTGATGTATGCTTGTGTGGCTACGAGCTAGGTAGTCGGATTCGAGCACTAATGACTTGAGTTTTTTCAGCAGGTTTCAGCTACAGGTTTACAAGTTTACAGGTAGGTTTGAGGGCTTATTTGGGCGCTGAATTTTCAGCCATTGTTTCCTCTTTGCAGGTGTCCATGTATGACTCAGTTGTACGCTGATCTGGGACACGTTTGTAACTTGTTTATGTAGTTGTTTAAGAGCTGAATTTTGGGGCTGATTTGCAGCCATATTTGCAGACTTTTGTTGATGCGATCGGAGACAGTTTAGGGCTGATTTGGTTGACATTTTCTACTCTTTTTTGGTTGCTCTTTTGTGAGAATTATGGCTGATTTTTCATTTGACTTCCAGCGTTATGGTCTGACACAGTTTGATGGTTCAGATTTTGTTGCTTGGAAGGAGCATATGCTTGTTGCATTGGCAGATTTGGGGCAGGATAAACCCTTGTGTGGTTTATCGGCGAAGCCCAAGTCTATGCGTGATGATGATTGGTAGGATCTTGATGAGTTAGCCATGTCTACGATTTGTTTGCATCTGGTTGAGTTTGTTTACTGGAAGGTCTCGAGGGAGACTACAACTCATGCTTTATGGCAGAGTTTACATGCTATGTATGCGGCATCCATGTCTACTGGAGAGTCTAGTCCCACTTCTATGTCCATGGGAGAGATTGGTCCCACACGCAAGTCTCGACGGCATAGAGACTTGACATGTTGGCATTGTAGACATAGAAGGCACATTAGGCGTCAATGTTTCAGGCGTTTGAGACAACGGAGGCGACAGATGCGTGATGCAGATTTGGGCATGACAGATGCTAGTGAGATCAGTACGGTGGTTACTCAGTATGATTGTGACGGCGATGTGACATTTACATCTAGCTTGTCTTCAGACGATCTTATGTCTACGGATTGCATATCGGATTGCACATTGTCTTCACATTGGTTACTAGATTTAGATGCTACTTTCCATGTCACGTCGCATCGTGAGTGGTTTCGCACGTTTTCTAGTGGGAGACTTGGTTGTGTGCACATGGCTGATGGTGTTGTGTATGACATTGAGGGTGCAGGAGACGTATGTTTGTCCTTGTCCAGTGGTATGAGATTTACCCTGTGTCATGTGTGTTATGTGCCAGATCTGAGACGGGATTTGATCTCAGTCAGACAGTTACGGGATAGTGGATGTCAGATTTCACTACGAGAGCGAGATTTTGTGATGCATTTGGGTTCGCTAGTGATTGCGAGAGGTGCCAGGAGTGGCACAGGTTACCCATTGCATGTGGATCACGGGAGAGACGGTGTTGTCTCTATGATCATGCAGCCACGTAGAGAGCGAGAGAGCAGGCGAGTCTCTTTTGCTCATGGGTTGCAGGGTACTTTGCATGGAGTGCAGAGTAGTGAGCTCGTTGTGCGCACAGTTGGGGCACGACTTGAGAAGTCACACAGAGAGGTGACAGAGTCAGACATGCATGCTTTGCTAGTGACTGAGCAAAGCAGAGAGTCACTTGTGCGAGATACTTCTATGCAAGATAGACAGGTAGAGCGGTCTTGCTCTAGTGAGTCACGACAAGAGGACGTTGTGCAAGAGTCTATGCATAAGGAGTTAGAGCATGAGAGCTCTAGTGAGTCACAACTGATTGAGTGGTCATGTTTTCAATGGGTGATTGCAGAGGAGGCTGAGATGTCAGCGATTATGCAGTCATTCCTTTCTATGCTCGATAGTGAGCATGGGGATATAGTTGTGCAGGATATGTCTTCCAGCAGACACCTAGAGCAGCTGGTTTGCTCTGAGGTTGCACGACAGGTTGATGCGTCTTTTGCAGACAGTCAGGAGATGCATGTGGCTAACACGCCTCATCAGTCAGAGATGCCTATTGCCAGGGATATATATGTTGATGCATGGTCCGTAGAGCTAGCAGGGCCCGCTAGCATTGCATCGGCATTCGGTGGTCTCATGTATGAGATGCTGATCTTGAGACCAGATATCGCAGCTGCAGTGGGAGCATTTGTAGTTGGGGTTGTGAGTCGTTTGTTGACTGATGATGGCATAGTGCACGAGGGAGATATGTAGGTATTGCGTACATACTTGCAGTACGTGTGCGGTACGTCTGGTGGTGTATGGACTTACACGGGAGCAGGACGCCGGATGCACATGATCACAGTTAGCCAGTGGGCATCGGTTGAGAGCGGTTTTCTCTCACCTTTTGTAGTCTTTAGACTAGGTTCCCTTGCTTAAAGGCATAGTCGCCTTTAAGTGGGAGGTTGTTGGGGTATAGGCGTCTGTGCCTTGCCCGGCCGCCCAGAGTCTGGGCGCCCACTGACTTGTATACCTTATACATAGCATAAGTGTATAGGGGGCTGCTCACTCTTTTTGAGTCTCCCCACGCATATCTGCGTTGTGTGTCTCCTTCTCTCTCTCTCTCTCTCTCTCTCTCTCTCTCTCACTCTCCGTCTGTGGTGCTCCCTGTGCCTTGCCCGGCCGCCCAGAGTCTGGGCGCCCACTGACTTGTATACCTTATACATAGCATAAGTGTATAGGGGGCTGCTCACTCTTTTTGAGTCTCCCCACCCATCTGTGCGTTGTGTGTCTCCTTCTCTCTCTCTCTCTCTCTCTCACTCTCCGTCTGTGGTGCTCCCCGATCCCCTTCAAATAGTACAAACCATGTAAGAAAGGATTGTGATAGTTTCAGTGATGCTTTGACAAAAGATGTTGTCCTTTTTAAGGATGGTAAAATCCACTTAAAAGAGATAGGTCTACCCTTGAGAACTAACTTTGGGAAGGGGGGAATGCAAACCTTATTGGAAAATATGGCAACTAACCATGCCAGCTCTTCTGTTGAGGCAGCTACTTATGAAGTAAAAATTGAGCATCTTAGTAATGAAGAGGTGAGTGACCATCAGGGTCAAATTTGGCAAAATGTCATGCAATTATCTAAAAAGGGAGATCTTACAAAAGAGATACTACATGAAGCTGGTGATTGCATAGGTCTAGAAAAAGGATGAAATGATCCAGTGGACTCGTTGTCAGTACATTCCTACATTACAAAATGCCAACAAAATGAGGCTTTTGTATAAGAGAAGCACATAAGTGAGAATGATGATGAAGGACCATCAAAAAGGGATTCTAAAAGTGGGGGAAGAAGTGACTCAATGCCTTCCCAGGCGCTCCCAACACAAGGAACATCTCCACTTGAAGTACTCATGGAGGATTCTACAACAGGAAAGAAGAAAGATCCAACAAAAGGTAAGACAAAAGGCCCAACTTATAAACTACAATGTGATATTGAGATTGCTACAAATTTAAAGAAAGTCTTGGAGGATAGGATTTTGAATAGCAAGATTGAGTTTACTCTGGGAGAAGTTCTTGGCATTGTAGAGCGTGAATTCCATGAGGAGATCATTGACATCAGCAAGAGAAAGAGGCAAACTCTTGCTGAGGTTTCTCATCCACAGGTTGAAGAAGAAACCTTATAGACACAAGGGATGCAATTGCAAAATAAGGATGATGGAGGTGTGGTAGGATGCTACCAATCTAGTGGGAGAGTGAAGCAAGTGCATTTCTCAAATGATGATGAAGTAGTTAAATCTATTCCTAGAAGCTTCTATTCACGAAGTCACTCGGCAAGGGCTAGTACAAAACTTTGGTCAAGGTAGGTGATCTTGAAGAGCCATTTGTTGCCTTGATTGACCGTGGTTCAGAAATAAGAATAATGTCAAAGAGTCTCTACAACAAGTGCAAATGGACGATGGACACAGATCATGGTTGGATGGTGAAAGTAGCAAACAATTCATATGGTGAATTTTATACAGCATGTCCAAGTGTAAAGGTAACAATCGGTGATGTAAGGGCTGAGAAAAACTTCTTTATACAAGACCCATCTTCATATCATCTTATCCTTGGAAAAAGACAACCCTACATTGTGGGAGTTTGAATGGAAACAAAGGTAATGGATGATGGTTCAACTTATGCCAGGATATGAAGCAAAGATCTTGAAGGCTTGAAGAGATGTGAGAGGCAATATGTACATAATGTACAAATGGACATGAAAGAGAGTGGGTTGCTAGAGCCTACTGAGAATGTTTTGGGTTTGTGTGAATATGTGTCTTTTGTAGATACTATGGGTGAGCTTGATGCTATAATGGAGTCTAGTTTGCATCTTCAAAATGAAGTTGTGGAAGTTTGCTCTATGGAAATGTATCAATTAGTAGAAGCCTTTAAAGAAAACCAAAGAGTTGGCCCAGAAGTCCATGTTGAAACTAAATACAAGAGTGTAGCAAAGAAGGTGAAACGAGTAGCTTCACTCATACCACCCAATAACAAGGAAAATATTGAGCAATCTTCTTTGCAACTAAGTCTAAGGAATCCTAAAAAGATCGGGCATACCTTCTGCCGGAGGATGTGCAATTTTATAGGGGGTGGATGTCGTGCTGTTCACGTACATATTGGGAACAAATGCTACAAGATCTATCTTGCAACTTTTTAGATACATAATTAGGTGAAAGCATGTTAACCTGTCATGCTTTTTCATGTCCCGGACAATGCTAACAAGCACAATTTTGACATATGCTAACTAGTACAATAACTCGAGCTACATCTCCAAGATCTATGGCATATGATATATCAATAGAAAGCACTTGAAACAAAGAATCCAAATGTACAACCTCTGACAGATTTTTATATTATTTGTAAAAAAGTTACCGGACGCACAACTTTTTGAAGATGTGCTAACTTGAAACTGCTAACTAGCACAAAAAGCACGACAGGTTAACATGCTTTCACCCAAGTATATTTTCTTATAATTTACATATGCATATCTAAGTATAATAATAATCTTTCTATCTCATTCTATTAATTATCTCAACGGTAACATATTCTTACTTTACCGTCAGAAAGTACTATGGGAGAACGCCAATAGCTCCGCCTCTTTAACTTGGTGCAAAAATCATTGGTTATTTCTTTCAACTATGTCATTAATGTCTCACACCCTAGCTAGATTCTATATCTAGGGTAATTTACAATATATATATACTATATATTTTATATATGTTTCTTATATATTGTTTTAATAGCTACTAGAAAGGAATCATATCCTAGTGAGACACTAACTTGCATGATTTTCAAAGATGCACTCATTTTCATGCATTATTAAGAGTATGATTACAAACCTTGCTAAAGGAGCAATGTCATGCTTTAATATTTCATGAGGTGTCCTTTGGAATCAAATGAAAGTCTAGACTAAGGGGACCACATGAAGACTTTTGCTGCCAAAAATGTATCCAATTTTGATGATTTTCTTGCACAAGGTTCCAATCTGAATTGTAAAAAGTATATAAAATGCGGGTTGTATCTAATGAGCTGAATTTTATGCCCTAGTAGTACTTTCTTATGTGGAGCCACGGTTGAGGAGATATGATCAAAATACTGGACCCCAGTCTATCCACATCATGCATGGGACAACTCATTTCAAACTTGACAGTTTCTGTTCACACTGGCTCTTCTCTTCTTGTGTAGATCCTTGGGGTTTCCCTTCACCTATAAAAGGAGACCTCTAATTCCTTGAAAACCATTTAATCCATTGATGAGAGGAATTCATGAGGGAGTGAGAGTAGTAATGCCTAATTGTACTTAGCCATAAACATAAGCCTAAGCGTACACTTACTCCTAGAGGAAGACTAGCTATTCTTGTAAGCTATCCTTGGAAGATAAGCTCTAATAAAATAAGGACTTGAACTTGGTACATCAATCAAGGCTTGAAGTCTTCCGTCTTCTTCTCTCTCCATAAAAAATGGTGAATAACTCTCGAAGGGTTTGTTAAGTAAGATGTGTTCTACTTTTATATTTTGTTGATTTCTTGTTGTTTTCTTTTTCACCTCTAATACAACGTATATCTCTTATCTCATCTCCCTTTCTAACCAAACCTATCTCTCTCACGCTTAGAAATTCATTCTCTCTACAAATTGGAGGTTCTCCCTGCTATAGGTACATCTATCCCGCAGTATCCTTATTGCCTACGGGCAAGAATAGGGCTTGGGAGGGAAATTCTCTTCTCTCATATCTACATTGTGCACATACTAGAGTTATCATAGATGAATAATCTACATGATGAGAATTTATATCGCTTCCACTTTGTGTGATCCATTAGAATTAATGTATGGATTAGTCATAAAATACACTTTCATTAACGTATAGTGTTTCTCTTTGGCCTAGAAAAACTCATGAAATACTTCTTTTATCGGATCCCATCATACTACCTCTTATAGACTATAACTTTTCTTTTGATGTAAGTGTAGTTATCTTGCTATGAACCAAAAGCATTTGTACACACAATTATTCCCAATCACTAGACAAAACATATCTATTATGGTAAGCACAAAACTACAATTCCAAAGAATACTTCATAGCCTGTTTGGTCGGTGAAGATTGAACACCATTAACTCATCTATTAACCCTTTCATATTACCCATGATACAATATGACCATATCCTTGATGTTTTCACCTTTGTGTTGTTTTGATATTCTCTTTTGTGTTCTTTCTTTGTGTGTATGAGTGCAAGAGAGAAAGAGTGGAGCTTCTTTGATTGCACGTCCTTCCAAACCCTAGACTTCATTTATCACAGGAACGAAATAATAGAGATAGACAGCAAAAACAAAGGAAGAAATCTTTGTATTGATAGTGTTTGATACAACAGAGGAGCAAAATATATGGGCGCACTCCGTTGTACGGAGCTCGAACCTCCCGACCACCCCCGAGCTTCAATTCGCTTGCATGCAGCGTCTCACTCGCACTCGCACTCGCACTCTCACTCTCACTCTCACTCGCACTCGCACTCGCAAAAGAGAGATCGGTGAATGATCCCCAAAACGCACCACCCGTCCTTCTATTCTGATTTTTTTTTTCCTCCAAAAGCATGCGACCTCTCAAAATAGCCGCTTTTCTATTTTTGGTGTTCAGTCGACTCGACTTACGCGCCAAGTATAACTACAAGAACAAGGTAAAAACGTGATCGTGGAGCGATCCGTAAAGGTTAGATTTTTGAAACTTCTTTTTTTCTTTTCAGCTGTCTTCAACTGAACATTACTCCCAAACGGAGCCAAAACAGCCCAAGTCCGTCTCACACAATCTTCTTGCCCTCGCTGCGCTCTTCGACAGCTATGTGATGGAAAATTTCCATAGCCTGCTCTGATTTGCTGAAAATCAACCTGCAAAACAGCATTTTCTACAAAAATGATGCAAAAACAGCAAATCCCACTTTTTTCTTAATCTTTGGCCCTCAACGAGCATCAAAACATCAAAATCTCTAAAGACTCAAAGAACCAAATTTGTTCCTTATAACGCAGGCTTCAATCGCTTCATACATCACTTTTTCAAAATCCCACGTTAACACCTTCGAAAATGCCCCAGAAAGTGCCTTCCGGATCAAAAAAATTTATTGGACGAAAACAATCCACACATCCTTCTACACAGTGGACTAACTTTAAACCGACCAAAACTTCCTAGAGAAACAAAATTTATTACTAAAACACCTCAAAATCAAGTCCTGTTACAATCTCCCCTTTTCAAAATTAACTCTGTCCTCAGAGTTGGAAGGAGGAAAATTCGCTTTGCAAAACACTAAGATTAACCCATGATGCATCCTCTACTGGATAGTTCTTCCACTTAACCAAAACTTCCACAATGTCTCTATTTCTCAAATGTTTGACACGCCTATCTAGCACTATGTCTGGTTCTACTGTCAATGTTCCGTCATCTTTCAACTTAGAGTTGTCCTGTAAAACATGATGCACGTTAGGAACATACTTTTTCAATAAACTCACATGAAATACAGGATGCACTTAGTAACATACTTTTTCAATAAACTCACATGAAATACAGGATGCACTTTGACATGAGAAGGCAATTCCAATTTGTAAGCTAATGAACCAATGCGCTTCAAAATTTTAAATGGCCCAGTAAATCATGGAGACAATCGCTTATCCTTTCCAAGAATCAAATGAGACGTCTCGGGAATAAACTTTAAGAAAACCATATCCCCAGTTTCATACTCCACAACCCGATGTTTCTTGTCATAATACAATTTATGTCTCTTTTGGGATTCTCTAATATTCCCCCTGATTTTGGCCAACTCGTTATCCATTTTCTCAAGCATCTCACGTGACAGTTCTACCTTATTCCTCGAGCTAAGAAAATTTACAGGTGTGGGGCAGTTATAGCCATACATTGCCTCAAAGGGAGTCATCCTAATAGATGAATGATATGAACTGTTGTATGAAAATTCAACCAAAGGCAAATATTCATTCCAATTAGATTGGTTTTCATTTACATACATTCATAACATATCTTCTAAAATACGATTCACTCTCTCCGTTTCCCCATCGGTTTGAGGATGAAAAGTAGTAGACATGCGTAACTGGGTACCTATAGAGTCAAAAGTCGCTCTCCAGAAATGAGAAGTGAACTTAGAATCTCTGTCAGACACTATGCTCTTGGGCATGCCATGCAAACGAAATATCTCTTTCACAAACAAGCGTGCAATGGTCAAAGCAGTTTCAGTTATTTTCACGGGAAAGAAGTGAGCCTGTTTTGTGAGTCTATCTACCACCACAAAGATCGAGTCATACCCTCCGCGAGTAGTAGGAATTCTAAAGATAAAGTCCATGGATATAGACTCCCACTTTTGTAAAGGAATGTCTAACGGTTGAAGGTCACCAGGCATCTTGTTATGTTCAATTTTAACTTGTTGACATTGAAAGCATTCACGCACATAATTCTTAACATTCAATTTCATACGTGACCAAAAGAATGAACTTTTCATCTTTTCATATGTCTTATTCAATCCAGGATGACCAGAAAAAGGTGAGTTATGACACTCATGGAGAATTTGACTCTTAAAAGCAGAATTTGCAGGAATACACAAGCGGTCATAATAATACAAATTTCCCTTATACAAGTGATACATGTTCTCATACATCTCACCAATATTCTCACGCAAGAATTTCAAAATTAGTATGTAAAAGGAATCATTTTCAACTTCGGCACATTAGTCAACAAATTACACATGGGCCTACGACTCAATGCATCTGCAACTTTATTTTCTTTCCCACACAAATACTTCAAGTCAAAATCATACTCAGCCAGCAATTCAATCCATCTCCTTTGTCTGTTGTTTAACACTAGGTTGGTAATGGGACACTTTTATGTCCTAGGACACTTTTATGTCCTAGGACACCTTTATGTCCTGTTAAGTGACCATTTTCCTTGAATTATGTCAAGAGTTTCAAAATGGATTTTGAGGTTCTATCTATCTATAAATTTGCCTCATGAGCTGAAAAAAACTTGACATTTTTTTGGAATATCAATTCCATCTTTAACCTTGTCCTTGCACAACATTTCACAACCTAAACTGTGTGAAAAAACGGGTCCTGTTTTTGGCTTTTTTCAAATTTTGGCAACTATACCACTCTAGAATTTATGTTTGTGAGGTCTATAATGCTAGAGAACAATTTTTAGTAGTCCTCAACATGTCCTGATGCTTCTAGGGAGAAATAAATGTTAAAGTTGTAAGTTATGACCAAATTACAAAAATTGTCAAATCCTGTTTTTTAGCCAATTTTAGCTCTTTTATGATTTTAATGGTGGCTTTCATGATATCCAAATGTAGTTTTGATTTTCTATGTCCCATATTGTAACATAAAGCTAATATTCCTTGAGTTTTGGGGCACCTAATACCCTATTTTGCATAGTACACAACAATGGTTGATTTTTTCTATTATAGAAGAAAACGAAACATTCTAGTATATCAAGTATAGCTCTTTCAATATTGCTAGTTTCTTGTGACAACTATATGCATTTTGTAGGTAGTAACCATATCTAGTCATAAGGATCAAATTTGGCTAGATATTCAATAGTTTCTATGGGATTCTACAACTCATAATGTTGAACCCAGTTTTTTCATATTTGCTGTATTTATCACTTCATCTTTGTCCCCAAGATTCCCCTTGGTAAGAGATGTATTATTCTTTTGAAATTCTCCATGGCTCCTTATGAACCTAAAGGACAATAGGGAACTAAGAAAACATGCATATATCATTTGTATTCAGTGTGGCTATAGAAACTTTGATGATAGGTTTGCAGAATGGTAAAAGTTCAACTTTTTTGTACCTATTTCTTTTGGCAAAACAAAAAATAGTGAGTGAGAAGCAATCATATGTTCTAATCACCAACCCATTGAAGTTAACTAGGGAATTTATCTCAAGTCCTACAAAAATCCCTAATCTTTTTTTTATACAAAAAAACGTAAGAAATGACTGTTTTGATGAAAATGTACTGGTCCATCAACTTTGGAGGCTTGGTGTGACCAAAAGATGAGAAATTTTACAAGTCTCTTATTTTTTCCATGTGTAATAGGCCTTGAACTATAACCTCATGAAAGGATTTTACAAAATGAGTGGATCTACTATGGTTTTGAAGGTTTTCTCAAAACCCTGAAAGGACACTTTTATGTCCTGTTAGGTTACCAACCTAGTGTTAACAATGGCTGAGTGAAAATATACTTCAAACTTTGATGATCAGTACGCAATTCAAATTTGACACCAAGAAAAAGATGATGCCAATGTTTCAATGCATGAACAACAGCAAGCAATTCTAGATCATGGGTTGCATAGTTCAATTCATGTCGTCTTAATTTTCTAGACTCATATGAAACCACTCTTCCTTCGTGTGTCAAAACACACCCTAGTTGTTCACCACTAGCATCAGACGACACAACAAATGGTTTGCCCATCTCAGGAACTTTCAAAACACAATTTTCTTCTATTTTAGCCTTCAAGGTCTCAAAAGCAGTCTCACAGGTAGAAGTCCACACAAAACCCTTGTCTTTCTTGGTCAATTCGGTCAAAGGACTCGCTATCTTAGAGAAATATTTTATGTGTGCTCTCTCATATTGTGCTAGACCCATAAAGCTTCTCACATCTCTTAATGACTTTGGTGTTGGCCACTCCACAATAGTCTTAACTTTGTCAAGGTCAATGTGAATCCCCTCTTTAGAAATCACTCTTCCCAAATACACAATCTGATCCTTTGCAAAAGAACACTTACTTGCTTTGGCATACAATTTATGTTCACGCAAAACTTCAAATGTTTTCTTTAAGTGCAATGCATGATCTTCTTCATTCTTAGAATACACAAAAATATCATCCAAGAATACTAGAATGAAGTCATCAAGATACGGGTGAAAAATATTATTCATTAAGCACATGAAGGTTGCTGGTGCATTAGTCAAACCAAAAGCAAGAACTGTAATTTTATAATGCCCATAACGTGTACGAAAAGCAGTCTTTGGAATGTCCTTGACCTTAATGCGGATTTGATGGTAGCCAGAACGAAGGTCAACCTTTGAAAATATTGTGGCACCACTCAAATGGCTAAGCAATTCATCTATGTGAGGAAGAGGATATTTGTTCTTAATGGTCTGTTTGTTTAACCCCCTGTAGTCAATGCATAACCTATATGTACCATCCTTTTTCTTTTGGAATAACACAGGACTACCCCAAGGAGATACACTAGATTTAATGAAACCCTTTTTCAAAAGATCATCAAGTTGTTTCTTGAGCTCTTTAAGCTCATCAATATTGAACCTGTATGGAGCCCTTGAATAAGGTGTTGCTCCGGGATATAGATCTATGGCGTGGTCTACCACTCTAGGTGGAGGCATACAAGGAAGATCTTCCGGGAACACATCCTTAAATTCATGTAAGAGATCCTCTACAAATTCTGGATTTGCCTCTTTCTGTTTATTCCCAGAATCCTCTTCAATCTTGTTAGTAAACACAAGAAACATCTCACACCCTTATCTCACCCCCCTCAAAAGTTTCATGGCACAAATCAGAAGTGATTTAGTATTCCTCTCCTCAGCTTTAATCGCATGACCATCTCTGTTTTTAAAAACCAACTCACCCCTCTCACAATCAATCAATGCATGATTCGCAGCCAACCAATCCATTCCCAAAATTACATCCCGTTCACCCATGCTAATAACATAAAATTCTCCTGAATGTTTCTCTTTGTTCAGCAAAAAAGGTAAGTTTTGAATATGACCTTGTGTATAATGTTTCTTCCCATTGGCCAATTCTACAGGTCTCCTAATGTGGGAATCAGAATTCAATTTCAAAGTCTGCACAAGCTTGTTAGACATAAAACAATGCGTACTACCCGAATCAATGAGAAAATTCACAATTTCAGTTCCTATCTTACCCCAAATTCTTATAACGGATGTCCTTAAATGATGAACAGACGTTGTCATACATTTCATAGGAATTTCAGAGCACTTACCTTCCTCGCTCGCTTCCTCAATCGTGGTGTCCATCGCATTCATATTGGCTTCCATTCGTGCAAGAATTTCCTGATCGATCTCCTTATTTGGGCATTCGAACGTCTTGTGACCTTGCTCACCGCAACGGAAACATAACCCAAATCTCCTTGCTCGTTCTAGAAAAGCAGGATCATGTTGCCACCGCAGCGGTTGTCGTCTTCTTTGGTTCTGATTTGCATCATTTTGACCCAAATTTTGATTGCGGTTGTTTACAGCATTCTGATTTGCACTCTGATTTCGATTGAAATTCTGATTCTGATTTGAAAAATTATTGGGTGCTCTTCTCTAATTATTTGTAAAATTCCTTCGGGGAAACTCAGTGTTTGTCTGGAAAGGCCTATTCTGCGTTCTATGCCCGATAGGTATAATTCTGCTTGGAGTAGGGTTGCGGCTCTCATACTTCACCTTCTTCTCATAATTTTCGGCTTTCGTAATAGCATCCAGAAAATTGGTAGCCCTTGCACCCTTTACTTGATAATACAGATCTTTACGCAGTCCTTCGATAAATTTGTTTGTCAACGCCTCTCCTTCTACTTCCGGTGCATACTTGTGAAGTCGCAAAAACTTCTCCTTATACTCATGTACAGTAAGACTTGGCTCGTCCTCAGGTTGCTGCTGAAACTTGTAAAACTCCATCTTTTTATCCATTTCATAGTGGGGAGAACAGTACCTTTTATACGCTTGCGTTTTAAATTCCTCCCAAGTGATTGGAGTAACCTTTGTTCGCTATTTAAGGTATGCTTTCCACCAAAGCTTTGCGGTTTGTCGAAGATGAACAACTGCAACCTTTGCTTTTGCTTCTTCAGAGAACTTCTTCAATGCAAAATAATCTTCTAACTCTTCAATCCATGCTTCGAGATCTTTGCCAGTTTTCTCGATGCCATTGAACTCGTTAATCTTTGCCTTCTTGAAGACTTGCTGCAAAGCTGCCCTTTCAGAATCTTCATCTGCATCTTCTTCATCACGTTTCCTTCTTCGTCCTCTCCTTTCATTAGTTTCCGCTTCGCCGACATTCCGCTCTCTTTCGTGTGGACGACCTCGACGTCCATCACCACCGTTCCCATCATCATCATCTCCATCATCACCACCATCACCACCGCCAGGTGCCCAAGCGCCGACACGTTGATTATTGTTTCTTGGTAGAATGGCATGTTTTCCGTCTTCCTGTTCGCCGTTAAGTTCCACATAGATATAAGCGTCTCGTGTTGCTTTGCCCCACAGAGCCTCAGTACGCTCCCGATTTGAAATTTCCAGATCTTCTCATAGTCGTAGAATCATGTCTTCTTGCTCCTTTATCTTCTTCTCATATCCGTCCATGTCCAGAATCAACCGCTTGCTCTGATACCAATTATCACAGGAACGGAATAATAGAGATAGACAACAAAAATAGAGGAAGAAATCTTTGTATTGATAGTGTTTGATACAACAGAGGAGCAAAATATATGGGCGCACTCCGTTGTACGGAGCTCGAACCTCCCGACCACCCCCGAGCTTCAATTCGCTTGCATGCAGCGTCTCACTCGCACTCGCACTCGCACTCGCAGAAGAGAGATCGGTGAATGATCCCCAAAACGCACCACCCGTCCTTCTATTCTTTTTTTTTCTTTTTTTTTTTTCCTCCAAAAGCATGCGACCTCTCAAAATAGCCGCTTTTCTATTTTTGGCGTTCGGTCGACTCGACTTGCGCGCTAAGTATACCTGCGAGAACAAGGTAAAAACGTGATCGCGAAGCGATCCGTAAAGGTTAGATTTTTGAAACTTCTTTTTTTTTTTCAATTGTCTTCAACTGAACATAACTCCCAAATGGAGCCAAAACAGCCCAAGTCCGTCTCACACAATCTTGTTGCCCTCGCTGCGGTCTTCGACGGCTATGCGATGGAAAATTTCCATAGCCGGCTCTGATTTGCTGAAAATCAACCTGCAAAACAGCATTTTTCGACAAAAACGATGCAAAAACAGCAAATCCCACTTTTTTCTTAATCTTTGGCCCTCAACAAGCACCAAAACATCAAAATCTCTAAAGACTCAAAGAACCAAAGTTGTTTCTTATAACGCAGGCTTCAATCGCTTCATACATCACTTTTTCAAAATCCCACGTTAACACCTTCGAAAATGCCCCAGAAAGTGCCTTCCGGATCAAAAAATTTTATTGGACGAAAACAATCCACACATCCTTCTACACAGTGGACTAACTTTAAAACGACCAAAACTTCCTAGAAAAACAAAATTTATTACTAAAACACCTCAAAATCAAGTCCCGTTACATCATGGCATCTATGGTTTAACTCCTTCATATAGTTTTTGGGAGTTCTCTCACAAACTCTCATAGCCAAAAGCCCAGTGCTTTCCTGGTAGGACTGCAAATTTTGCGACAACATGCAATATTCCATTTTGGCTCGATTTGACTGCAGAGTCCCACAATTGACCATATTCGACCTTGACTTGCGATAGAGATTAGTTTCGGCTTTGATATTGACCAAATGTAGCTAGTTAGAGCCTGTTCACATGCGAGATCTCAATTTGGCCGCTTTTGGCTATTCTTAGCACACCGATGTGTGATTAGAGCTCGATTTGGTTACTTGACCCACATTTGGATACAACTTTGATCGAGTGATTGATTTTAGAGCCAAATTACACACAGAGATCCCCATTACCATTTGGATATCCATTCATTACTAGATTACGCCTTGCACCTAGTGCATTGGTTTATTGCCCTCTGGCACCGGATTTGACCTACACTGCTAGATTTTGGCAGTCATGGATCTTAAGGCCATATTTGATCGACTATTATGGATCCATGGGGAGTAAGATGGATTACCTGTGTACATCCATGTAGATACCTATGAGAGGTATATCAAGATTCAGCCCAAAGACAGCCAGAGGCCCCGAGATTTCAGATGCTTAGAGCCCGAGCATAGTGTTGGTACAATATATAGACACATGATGGAGGATAGTTCGGAGCATATCACTTTAGTCCATCTTGAGGATTGTAGAGACACATTGAGCTGTCACAGACTGCATCATTGAAAGTGTGTGACACTGGACCCATATATACAGATGAGGATAGGAGGTTTTACATGAGAGATCTTGCTAGCTCTAGAGAGTATCCCTTCTATGGTACAGTGATTGTGATCCCCCGAGGTTCCTTTTGAGGTACCTACAGGAGTGACCATGATGAATCTACATATGTATTACTATGTGGACTACGATGTTATCCTTCACAGCCTAGTGATATCGAGCATACAGTAGATATGATGACTATGCAGCCTACAAGACTTTGATCACCTCCAGGATTTCCATCCTCAACACCATCTGTTAGACTGGCCTCATTAGAGATTATAGCAGAGGCTAGGTCAGATATGGAGCGTAGGATGCAGAGCCATACTAGTGCACAACCACATCTATGAGCCAGAGACATAGCTACACCTCAAATTTTAAATGTTCCTAGTATTAGCACACATGCTAAAGAGGTTGTAGACATGGTATCCCCTTCCACATTGCCAGCTATGAGCACACCAGATACTGAGCTTTCCAACTCACATGCACCAGATTTATTGATAATTGCTAGATCATCTAGAGCCACCATGAAGGCACGAGCCGAGCCTAGGGTTGACACTTGAAATATTCAGGACCGAGATGAGATTGTGATACATTTTGTAGGCCATAGAGGATCCATGCCTTGATTTCTTGACCATGACGGACATTCCTATACTAGAGGTACCTTCTCAGACTACATAGACCCTTCCATATGGAAGAGAGCCAAATTTCAGAGGATACATTCCTATACCAGAGGTACCTTCTCAGACCACATAGACCCTTCCATATGGCAGAGAGCCAGAGCTAAGAGGATACATTTTGGTACAATTCAGTTCTTTACCGATGGACCGAAGGGCACATACATATCCCGATGATTGTTTAGATACCCATGTACATCCTAGGATAGTGTAGTTACGTAGATTCGAGCACACATTGACTTACGGTGATGATTTTGGGTGTAGATACATATATGAGCAGATGAGATGGTATATGGATCTAGCCATGAGCGTTATGGCATATCTTATTAGAGATCTTTGCGATACGATTTATAGGGACCCATCGGGTGAGGGTTACTATTTGATGATTGGATTTCCCTATTGTCCACGGCATGTCCAAGAGATATCCACTGAGATTTCACATACACCTCCTAGACAGATATCACATACCAGGTCACCTCCCAGATATTTATCACCAAGATAGATTTTGCCACATAGCATAGTTGATCAGCTGCAGTCTAGAGTAATTGAGATGAAGAGAATGAATGATGAGATTGACTATAGGATGAGTACACTAGAGGGCCCTACCATGGAACCACCTACATTGCCAATTCCAGAGGTTTATACTTGTTCTACGAGGGATGTACAGTCTAGTGAGATTGCTCCTACACTAGACACGAGCACTGAGCCACTAGAGATTGAAACAGTGCCAGGTTCCATACCTATTATTGATGATCCCCTTGCACGTATCATAGAGTTAGATGTTCCACCACATCCTATACATGAGGAGATAGCCAATGCACACGACCATGAGAGTGTTGATATTACTATAGAGCCTTTAAGGACTGAGATACCTATAGAGACAGATGCTTGCATAATGACACCTACTCATGAGCATTCACCACTAGATTCATTGATGATTGAGCACAAAAACCCCCCATGCCAGACATGCAAAGATGAGGTATTTAGAGACCATGAATGTCACCCCTCGAGTGTAGACGTCACACATCAGGATCCATGGACCCCTTTGACAAGAGTGACTTCTACCATTGTACTTGAGATACCCCGAGAGGTAGAGCCTACCACAGGATGTTCCCACCGGGAGTATTCCCACCCATGAGCCACCTAGGACATATCAGGCCTAGAGCTCATCATCAAGAGCTTACGATACGACTACTAGACATGTTTATGTGCCTCGCATGATGACACATGTTAGACGTTTAGCTAGTAACTACATGTCAGTTTGGATTGAGAGCTACAACACACATGATGGACTATCAAGTACTTGGATCACATCTAGGAAGTCAATAGAGGCACAGGGATTCTATAGAGGACATAGAAAACTTTGGGTTCCTAAACCACAGACCACTGCACATCCTCCTAGATCTACTACAGTTTCTTTGACCACACCTATGGCATAGAGATCTAGGCAATTTTCACGACCATAGAGAGGCCTAATTCAATCCAAGGACACACAGGAGCTACATATCCCCGACCACATACGAGGAGATCTTGACATACCTTCCTTGAGATACCATGTACATTGAAAATTTGGCTACCAAAGAGCCTACCAATTATTAGACCACAGGGTGCCATGAGCCATAGCTCACCAACGATTCCTATTGATCATGCTATTTATTTAGAGCTAGGAAAGAGTCATACTCCGAGGGATTCTAAGCTACAGAGTTATTTGAGGACACATTCATAGGCGGATGTCCTCCCTAGACCCATTACTTGTTCTATAGATTCTACCATCCATATGGAGCTAGGTGCTAGCCAGCCATTGACCATTAGACAGAGAGGTAGAAGATTACATGCTTTATTTTTTGGAGAGAGTTATCTTATCCCTCCCAGTTGCACTAGACCGTTGACTTGAGCATATTGACTATGGTGCACTAGGTGCATGCATGTATACTAGAGGCACTTTTTTCCTACGGTTTTTTCCCCTCTAGGTATCCGGGTTTGAGATCCTAGTTTAGGATTTCGTTCATTTTGTAATAAAACTTTCACTACTATGCTGACACACGTTTCTAGGTGGTAGTGTCTTGCCTTATGATTTTGCAGCATAGATGGACTTCATCTTCCAGACTGCATGGTTCCATTGAGATTCAAAGTTATATGCCGATTTTCACAGCTATTGAGGATCTGCATCATATTTCTCTAGGTGTATCACTTCATTAGTCAAACGTTAACTCCCTAGTAGCATAGCTCCAAATAATCAACAAAATTATCAATCCAAGGATGGTAGAGACCCCGCTAGGGCATGGAAACATCACACATGGGTGATCGTGTCAGAGAAATGAGATAGAATTAAATGGGGAAATCACATGAGATTATCTACAATAGGAAGAAGAGAGAACTAATGAAGGGGATTAGTGTATGCACACACGCTAACCATGATGCTAATGAAGGTTGCTAATCATTGTATTCTCCACTAATCCTCATGGTAACATCCTAATCACAAGCTCACCCAAGATCATGGAGTTATGATTAGAGTAGTGCATACAAAAATCCTTAATCTACACACTAATCAAATCATGCATACACTACTAGAATCAAACATACAATACGCAGTCAAGAATTAGAGAGCAATTAGTTCTTAATCTACACCATCAAGACACTAATACACAACTTAAGAAAAAGCAAGAGAAAGGCAAAAGTACTCATCTTCATTGCATGCATATAATCGGTTCGTGAAGAGAGTACACGTGGCTTCATGCTTCCACCTCCATAGCTTCCTTCTTCTCCTTCTCTACTCTATATTTTTCTCCAAATGATATCTCCCCTTTCACGTGTGCTACATTCACTTATATACCTAGGGTTTTAAAAGTTATGACCAGCCACCCAAAGTACATGAAGGGAATAAACGGATACAACTTGGAACTCAATGTGAGGCCATGAATATATACATAGAAAATGGAAAAATAATGGATGAAAAGATGCATCCAACAATGTGTATAACCAAAGGTATTTTTTGGAAAAATTTGGGTGTGCAAGAACCTATCATTAGGATTAAATTAGTGTTTTTGTGTGCATTTGGCTTTCAATAAGTGTCTTTTGTAGCTTGTGTTTACATTTAGCTTCAAAAACCTTTAGCTTGTGTTACATTTAGCTTCAAAAACCTTCTTTTGCAAATAAAAAGATCAAGATACTTCTCTACCAAATGGATGCTTGCTCAAGGATGTTCAAAAGAGCATGAACAGGTGAAATCCTTCCATGATTTTTCTCTTTTGTTTATCTCTTCATTCTTTATGCTTGGCTTAAGTAATGATTCTTTCATGTTCAAAATCTAGGCATACTAAAGTTTCAACACTTTGCTTTGTGAATATTAACTCATCAAAAAAATTAGGTTTTATGTGTGCTAATCATAGATAATTGGCCTACACCTTAGGTTAATATAGGTTCATTTCTCACTAGTTCTAGACTTTTAGTGATAGTTTTAATACTCCATTCATTTTTAACATGACCTAGGGCTATGATTAGGCTTTAGTCCCTTATTCCATTTGTCATTAGCATCTCATGTTGGAAGCAATAAAAAAAGTGCTAAAAAATGAAACAATGAAACAAAACAGTGTCAAGAAAAAGTAGCAAAAATGCTACTAGACACATGAAAAGAAAATTTCTATGTTATGCTGTGTCTTTGTGAGGCCTAGAGCTTTATTGGCACTTGGCAGGCAAGGGGAATCACCTTGGATCGCTTGGTTAAGGCCCTAAACCGATGTCCTGGGCTGAGGGGTTAGCTGTCGCCTTGGTAGGCTAGTAGGCTTTTGGAACACCTTCTTGAGGGTCAAGGAGCCAAGAATCACACTAATACCTGCCTTGGGTGGTAACCTTTTATTGTGCTTTACTTTTTCAATGAATGACGAAAACAAACTTTCATGAGCTTCAAAAATCTCTGACAATGTACTAATAGATTAGGAGCTTTTTTATAGCCCATATACATGATAAACTTGGATGCATTATTAATTATGGTCACATAGTTTTTAGGCTAATAGGTTTATGAACTTGCATTAGCTCAGAGTCATAATTAATTGCTTGTGTTTCATGCATAAAACTAAAATTCAAATGTTTTAATCTTCATGATAGTTTGAGTGTTTGTTTGCTTTATGTTGTTTAGTTTGTTTGCTTTACGTTGTTTAGTTTTTTATGTTTACTTTGCATGATTGATCATTGTACTTTATGTTATTATCGTTGTTGGCTTTGATACTCATTACTTGTTCTTATGATTTGCATCTCAACATTTCTTCTATGTACTTGGTTTCTACCATGTCACCGTGTTTTGCTTCACTAGCACACAAGAACGTGCGCCAAATTAGGAGGGGGGGAATGTTAGCAACGGCTAACACAAGATACACCGTATATGCATTAATCTTGAGATATGCTATTGATGTGCACAATATTTTCCCACACTTTGTATAAGGTTTTGGGATCATTGGGAGTTCAAAAGTTGTATATGCTACCTAGAGAGCTCAAACTTAAACCCATAGTAGAAGGGATTATGGTGAAAGCCTTTATAAGGAAGCCTTTATGCAAGAAGGCTCTATTCTTGAGGATCCACTTTTGAGAGATCTCTCTCTCTCTCTCTGGAGTGTTCACTCTATGGATGGCTTAGCCTTGATCTTAATGCCCATGCATAAGAAGCTAGTGCTAATCCATTGTAATTAGAGAATATTTCTTAATATAATCTCTACTTTCTCATTAGTCTCAATTCTTCTAGTCCATTATGTCATGAAGTAGTTTCACCTTTCTCATTATTCTAGATTTGAGTGTATGTGATGACTTCTTACTTATTAACCACTCTTATCCTTCTATGAGCAATTTATTTGTGATATTTAACATCACTAATTAGGTTGATTAAGTTGGTTCTTAATCTTGTAATTAGTATGTGTTCCTTATTATTTGCTTTTGTGTGGATAGGTTCTATGAAACTCTAGCACCATTCACCTTGTGTGTGTATCTTCTGATGAAGTGCCTTGATTGGCATGTGGTAATTGGAGAGGCCAACACCAATGCAATTAGTGTGTGCTTGTCAAGAGTGTACTTAGAGATTCTAGTTTATGGCAAGTCAGACTTTAGTGGAATTAATATGTGTAGGAGATGCTGGATTGATGATATGTTTAGAATTAGTGATTTGTGACTAATCTCTATTTCATTGGATGAGCATACTCTTGAATCTCTCATTCAATACATCTGATGCTCGTGCTTTCATGCCCTAGCCAAGTTGCCGATCCTAGGATTGATAATTTTTTTGGTCTTGGGTTGATTAAGCTATGCTGCAAATACCCCCAAAAATCTAACCACACAACTTCAGTGTTTTTGTTGTGTATGAGTTGTGTGGCAATGTGCCTTGTCTTGTATTGAAGGAATGAAGGATTTCATTAGCACTTTTTTTTTTTCCCAAGAAAAAGATCCTTCTATTAGTTAATGAAAACTGCCCATAGGGCTACATCCACCTCTGCAAGAGAGGGCTACAACAAGCATGATGGGGAGACTCTCCCAATGGAAAAAACAGCATATATACAATGGGGATAGATCAAGAAAAGGGAGGAGGGAAGAGCCACACAGGTGGACTGTAGTTCCATCTGAGCACCCCCTGGACCATGGTGTAGAAAGGCCCAGGGCGCCAGCCAAGCCCGTGAGAGTGGACCAAGCCGCTACCCCCCAAGTGTACTGTCAAGCCGCGAAGAGGGCAGGCATCAACCGAAGAACTCTTAGCCACACCTGCTGGGCCGAACGATAGTCCCAAAGACAGTGTCGCTGACTCTCCACCAACTGGTCACAGGTAGTACATGCGGTCGAGAGACCACTATGCACAAGCCAGCTCCCTACTGCTGTGGCTCTGTGTGCAACCAACCACTGGAACAAAGTGACGTGCCTCGGTTGTATGGAGTCCCACAGCCTCTGCCAAAAAGCTGCCAAGAACTCAACTGTGAGACCCTCCTCTTGCCAATGACGTGCTGCAGCGGGGCGGGCCTCTCTCTGCGCTGCAAGTATTTGACGTCCAAGATGAACAGTGTACTGAAAGAAAGGGACTCCTGGGCGGTCTGCAAAAGAGAAGGGGTCCCTCCATAGCCACTCACCAAGATCCCACTGTACTCGTGCCAGCGGACAACACTCCCAAGCCCATAGCCTCCAGTGTCCTGTCTCGAGAGCTGCTGGGTCAGGGTCTATGACGCAAGTCCTCCCACAGATTCCCACAACTCGGATCCTCTGGAAACAGCTCTCTGCTACCTACGGGGCCTCTACTATAACTCGCTGTAATCATCCCCCACCCTGAAGCTCAAAGAACAGGGCTGGGACAGTCTCTGAACAAGCCCTGACTGAGATGAGAACCTCCAGTCGTGTGAAGGGTCCCATCCATTGGGGTGCTACTGGCTCGAGAAGCGTGAGCCACTTAGCTGGAACTGACTCTGAGATGTCCTGATACATGCTCTGAACCCCTCTCATGCCCTGTAGCGGAACACCCTGCACCTCCTCTCACAAACCTGTGAACTCTAGCCAGTCACCTAGAGAGCGCGCTGGACCTGCTGCCATGGGACCCCATGAAACATGAGGCCTACTCCCAACCAGGTGGCCTCTCTGAGTGCTAAACATGGGGTTCCAGACGAGGGGCTGTTGTAGGCGTCCTCCGTGCATGTCGCTTGTCTCTGCTCTAGGCCACGCCATTAGAGCTCCCAAGAGCGAAGCAAACTCACAGCGAATCGGTCCTCCAGTCTCTTGCTCAAACCAACTCGGCACAACTCTGTAAAGATCCATCTGGTCGAAGGTTGCGAAGGGCCTCCTGACTAAGGCACCCTGGCACGAAGCCTCTGCAGCAAGAACTCTTTCCAGAGCTCCTCGCTTGGAAGAAGTCCTCTGACGACGAACTTCCCAAGAAGGGCTCTGCTCTGCTGTGCTGGATCAATGATCCCAAGCCCTCCCTGAGAACAAGGAAGTGTGATGACCGACCAAGCCACCTTGGCTCGGGAAACCTGAGTGTCGCGACCTGACCAAAGGAAGTTCCTGATCAGTCTCTCTACCTGGCTGATACAAGAACTCGAGAAGATCCAGCAAGAAGTGATGTACCGCATAGTTGCCAACAACACCTGGTTGGCAACTGCTACTCTACCAGCCAACGAAAGTCGTGCTGAGCTCCAGTGGAACAGCTTTCTCCTGATGGACAAGAGAAGAGGAGCAATCTGCTGCTCGGGGGACAAATCCAAACCAACCTGACAACCCAAGTATCGAACTGCAGTCCCTGGGGGAATCCACCTGAAACCCTCTCCTGGCATCCACTCTGGCACAGGAGCACTGCCAACCGAGAAAGCCACTGTCTTTCTCCAGTTGATCAATAAACCGGATGCACAGCAGAAGGCCTCAAGATCCTGCCCACACCTGTGTAAATTGGCCTCCTGGCCCTCTAAGTACAAGGCTGAGTCATCGGCAAACTCAGCGTCTAGAAGCTCATCTCCCCGTATCGGGAGTGCTAAGCCCCTCAAACCAACCTACTGTGACACCAAAAATCTGCTCATCGCCTCCGCATAGAACAGAGAGAGAAAGGGGGCAAGAGGAAAACCCTGTCTGACCGATCGTGTGAGCATGAAGCGCTCACCTCTACCTCCTGCCAAAAGCACCTGACTGTGAGCTTGTCTGTACAAAGCCCACACCCCTCTGATCCAAGCATCTGAAAAGCCCATCCTGCAAAGCGTGCCCTCTAGAAAGTCCCAGTCAACTCTGTCGTATGCCTTCTCAAAATCGAGAAGAAGAATCACAAGGTCCTCCCCACGGAGACGTGCCAGGGCACAAGCCTTCCAGAAAGTGAAAATGTTGTCAAGGATACTACGTTCCTTGACAAAACCTGTCTGAGTCCCATGTATAAGGCTCTCCAAAAGTGGCTGAATCCTCAAACTCAGAGCCTTGGCAATAATTTTGTAGGCTGAGTTGAGGATGGTGATGGGGCGCCACTGTCGAATCTCATCCAAGGAGCCACCCTCCTTTGGAATGAGGTAAATCAGGCCCTCACTCATGCTATTCGGCATCAGTACTGTGTGAAGAATGTACTGAAAGGCACTACAAAGATCTGGGCCAAGCAAGTCCCAGTACTCCAAGAAGAAGCTGGGAGTCAACCCATCCTCACCTGGACAACTACCACGAGGAAGGGCCCTAGGAGCTGTGTGCAGCTCCTCAAGATGAAGAGGTATCTCCAGCCTCTGGCGCATCTCCTCAGTCACAAGACAAGGAATATGCACCCAAACCTGCTCCCTGCATGCATCCTGTCTCTCTGACTCGGGCTCAGCCGTGAGTAGCTCACGGTAAAAGTCAGTAGCAACTGCACACATATCCTCAGGCTCACAAGCAACTGACCCATCGGGTCTCCTCAGCTGAGTGACCTTGGCATGCGAGTGCCGAGGTCCTACTGTCTCAAAAAAGGCACCTGTCACTCTGTCACCTACCTGAGTCCACTGAGATGCTTGTCGGTGAAGAGGAAACTCATGGCGCCTCTCCTCTGTGCAAGAAAGCTCCTGCCGAGCCTGCTGTAACTGCTCCTCCAACCATGGACTGTCTAGATGATGCTCCTGCATCCTCTGTAGTGAAGCAATGCCTCGTCCGAGACGCTGCTCCTCCTCTCTCGCTGCGGCCTGTCAAGCCAAAGACACCTAGAGAAAAAAGTGGCTAAGCTGAGCTAGGCCTAAGGCCACTCTATCTGCCGGTAGAGCCTGGCTGTCCATGCCCTCTATCCAAAGAGCCTCTACCCTCTCTCTGAGTGCTGTGTCCAACAAGACCTGCTCTGGGATGCGAAGCATCGTGCTCCCACTCCTCTGCCTGTCTGCTACTGTGAGCATCACTGGTGCATGGTCCGAGAAGGATGTCCCTGCCAGGATGCCCACTGATCCCCCCAAGTCACTGAAGTGGACACTAGTGTAGAAGCGATCTATCCACGATAGATTCACTCCTCCCACTCTGCGATCTGACCTAGAGAAGGCAAGACTCTATAGAGGCCTCACAAAGCCAGAATGCTGCCATGTATCCGAGACCCTCAAGGTCATACACAACCTCTCCCAAGCTGCTAACTCGACTCCATGCACAGTAGCATGGCTGCCTCCGATCTTGTCAGAAGGGTCCTCCAACACGTTGAAGTCCCCTCCTACACACCAATGGTCAACCTGTGGCAAAGACTCGACAATCTGTGACCAAAACTCTGCACGAGCACTCGCCACATTGGGCGCATAGATGTTCAGGAATCCCACAAGGCCACCCTGAACCTGCAAAGTAATCCACTGAGCCCTGCCTGGCACAATAATCCCTCTGCCCACAATGGCCTGCTGCAATGAGTCTGCAATAGTCATACATACCCCACCCTGGATGCCTCCAGGTCCAAAAGCAGCTGACCAAAAGGTATCATAACGTCCACGCAAAATCTGACCACAACGCTGGATGCGGCTCTCAGACAAATGGTGCTCATGAAGCATAAGGAGATAAATCTCTCCTCCCACAAGGCAACGATGAAGCTCCTGCCGCAATCGGCCTCGCTGTCGCTGAAACTGGGGCCCACCTAATCCCTGCACATTGCATGAGACGCTCCTCATGGGGAGCGAGAGAGAATAGATGCTGCAGCAGCAGCAAGACAGGCTATCTTCGAGGCAGGCTTGGATGGGGAGTAATCCGCATCCGAGCGTCCTCTAGATAGGCGAGCCTGTAGTGAGCACCTGGCCCAAGCCCAAGCAAAGCGAGCCGAGCGTAAAGCAACCTCCTCTGTCCAGGAGTCCTCATGTATGTATACATAGCAAGGCAAACACTGTGTATCAGCAAAAAAGTACACCACAATGTGCCTACATCCTGCTGAGTCTGGGGGTGTCACTGCAAACTTGGCCAGTGGCCACAAAGTCTGCAGCAAATCTGTACCTCCAAGTTCTCCCATGTGGTGAGAGAACTCGAGAACCTGTGTATGCAACCATCCCACCACTGAGTCGAGGGACCACTCTGTCTCGGTCCTACCACACAGAGGAAAGGAGAAACCAGCTGCTGAGTGCAAGGCCTTTGTCCCCCTAGCGGCGAGGAACAGAGCGTGGACCCTGAAGCAGGGTGCCTCGTGGTCTGCTGCAGAATCGTCGAGAAAGTGAGTGAATCCGTAATCAAAGAAGTCCCAGCAGCATCGGAGGTCAATGCTCGTCAGACCACCAGGAATAGCTGCAAGGGAAGATGTTTGAATCTGCAAAGGGGGCCGCAATAAGGGATGACCCTCTCTCGCTAGGCGACTCGTGGCAAAAGCGCTGCCAAGAGATCTCCTAGCCACCGGCGAGGGACCAGTCTCCTGAGTCGACTGTGGTACTGAAGCAGGAGGAGGGGGAGAAGGAGGTGGGGGGGGCGGAGGAGAAGAGAAGCGGGGCGGGACGACAGAGATAGGCGGGCGAGGTGGGGAGTGGGCAGGAGCAAAGGGCGGGGGAGGGGATGAGGAGGAAGAGGGGAAATCTGAAGGAGGAGGGGCTGGCGAGGGTGAAACAGAAGAGAAGGTTGGTGTAGGAGGCTCCTCCTGCTCAAGAGGACCAAAGCGGTTCCCCGTGGGAACCCACTGTTGCTGAGTAGGCACCTGAGGGCCACTCTAAGTGCCAGGCGGTCGCTGTGGCCCCTGGCGTCGACGGCCACAGGCCTGCTGCCACCCCTCCTCCACTGGAGCCCCAGCCTCGGAGGGTGGCTCAGAATCTGTGTGCTGTGTCGCTGGCTGAGGCTGCGGCCCAGCCTTGGCAGGCTGGGGCTGAGGCTGAGGTGCAGGTCGTGGTCTCCTCCGTGGACGGGCCTTCGCTAGGTGGCCCATCTATCTGCAAATGAAGCACTGGTTCGGGAGACCCGAGTACTCCACACTCTGCCTAAACCAACCCCCACTCACCTGAGGCAAAAGGATGACCTTCGGGAGCGTGTGGGTATCTCTGACCAAAACTCGAACTAAAGGGATGCCGATCGCCTTGGCAGCTACTGATGCTGCCGTACGAGGTGTCTCTAGAACAGTCCTGATGGCGGAGCCAATCCTAGAGAGCAATGGAAGTTACTCCCTCCGTAAACCCGGAAAGCAGACTGAGATGGGGATGTCTGCCTCCTCTATGAGCACATCCGAAGTCGGGTCAAAACCGTGTCGCCACTGTCGAAAGTGGGCGCGTGATGCTCGGATAGCCAGTGGACTCATAGCTATGACCTTGGAGGCCATCTCGGAAGTCTCGAACTCGATCTGGTAGTACCCCCGTCCGAGGATCTGGACATCCAAAATCTTGCCCACCTCTGCGAGAAGGCGCATGGAGAAGGTCACGCAGCTCTCCTCTGCTGGGTCGGGTGCCGATAATCTTGCAAATGACCGAGGTCACCTGCAGACGCTCTACCTCATCGGCTAGGCTCGCTTGCTCTGTCGTTGAGAGAGCAAGTCGAATGGTGGGCTCAGCGGTGTCAGGCGAGAGGGCTTCGGAGGAGTCCCTCTGAGGTGGAGCATGAGCCTCCATTAGTGTCTGCTGCTCTGAAGGAGAAGGGCGGACGAGAAGGCCAACGCTTGAGAGCTCGGTAAGGAGAAACCAACTGAGAATCCACTGCCAGGCAATTAAAATGAGGCCTTCGGAGGAGGGGGGGCGGGGGGCGTGGGGATAAGGGGCTCGAGCGGCGAGGCAGTGGGCAGCAAACAAGAGGGGGGGCAGCGGGCAGGGCTGCACTCTGGCTGGGTTGCGCGCAGGCTGGGTGTAAGCTCAGCAGTGCGCGTGGACAGACAGCGCGCAGGCAGGGGCAGCGCGCAACAGGGCAAGGACGAAGGGGGGGCTATGGCGCGGGGGAGCAGGAGCAGGCGGGGGGGGGGGGGGGGGGGGGAACGCGCAAGAGCAGTAGCGAGCATCAATTGCGGCAATCTTAGCACTTCATTAGTACTATTTGGGAGAATATAGAGTGCAAACTGCTTGGCAAAGGCCAATATGATTTTCTAGTGCCATGAGGGATGAAAGAATTCAACCCCCACAACAAGATTAGAATGGTGCTTGGAAAATATGAAGGTATACTTCAGAAATTTGAAAGAAGACCTCCTTCACACTTGCGATATGGCCAAAGTAGAGCTGTGGGATAAACAATGCGAGGAGCAAAAAATAAAGATGAAGCGGGTAAAAGTCCAAGGCCGATCCACTTTACCCAAGTGAATCAAGATGGTGCAAGATGCGTAAGGGGCCATGGGTGGCCAATTAGATGCCAACGGCACCGGCACAATCATGCTCACCAAGTCAAATTCCAAATGTACACATCTGATAGGCATCCCTCATAAAGCCTGAATAGAAGGTGCAAGGATTAAAGCATGCTCATTTGGTGTCTGCTTCTTATTGATAGTTGGTTTTTGGCTCTCCACGTTTTCCATAGTGAGCCACCCCATTGTACCAAAATCAGCTAAATATTGTGGCTATCCTCACCTTTCCATTGTAAATAGACATGTGTGAC
Source organism: Adiantum capillus-veneris (assembly GCF_014529385.1). Taxonomy (NCBI): domain Eukaryota; kingdom Viridiplantae; phylum Streptophyta; class Polypodiopsida; order Polypodiales; family Pteridaceae; genus Adiantum; species Adiantum capillus-veneris. The sequence goes on from NC_140959.1 coordinate 128,969,660, forward strand.
TTCGAAGACTTCCCTATAAGGGCCTTCTCCTAGCCCTTATGCAAGGCCAACACATCTAAACCACCGACTTAAAAGTTGAAAAAGAAAAATAAAATAATAGAAATAACAAAATATTTGAGAAAATTTTGGGTTCAATTTAAGCACCAAAGTATACTCACGAGACACTTCTAGCTTATGCAATGGGAACATGGACATTACCAATGCATAGAAAATTAGCTTTTTATTTTGAGAAAAATAAGCGTAAATGAAAAGATAAAATAAGGAAAAAGGAAATTGAACAAGGTGAGGACTCGCGATGGCCTCTTGAAGGTAAGGGGGGAGGAAAGATTTATCGAAAGTAGGTCTTAACACTAGGTTGGTAACCTAACAGGACATAAAAGTGTTCTTTCAGGGTTTTGGAAAAAACCTCCAAAACCATAGTAGATCCACTCATTTTGTAAAATCCTTTCATGAGGTTATAGTTCAAGCCCTACTACACATGGAAAAAATAAGAAACTTGTAAACTTTCTCATCTTTTGGTCACACCAAGCCTCCAAAGTTGATGGACCAGTATATTTTCATCAAAACAGTCATTTCTTACAGTTTGTTGCATAAAATAAGATTAGGGATTTTTGTAGGACTTGAGATAAAATCCCTGGTTAACTTCAATGGGTTGGTGATCAGAACATATGATTGCTTCTCACTCACTATTTTTTGTTTTGCCAAAAGAAATAGGTAAAAAAAAGTTGAATTTTTACCGTTCTGCAAACCTATCATCAAAGTTTCTATAGCCACGCTCAATACAAATAATATATGCATGTTTTCTTAGTTCTCTATTGTCCTTTAGGTTCATAAGGAGCCATGGAGCATTTTCAAAAGAATAATACATCTCTTACCAAGGGGAATCTTGGGGACAAAGACGAAGTGCTAAATACAGCAAACATGAAAAAACTGGGTTCAACATTATGAGTTGTAGAATCCCATAGAAACTATTCAATATCTAGCCAAATTTGATCCTTATGACTATATATTTTTACTACCTACAAAATGCATGTAGTTGTCACAAGAAACTAACAATATTGAAAAAGCTATACTTGATATACTAGAATGTTTCGTTTTCTTCTATAATTAAAAAAATCAACCGTTGTTGTCTACTATGAAAAATAGGGTATTAGGTGTCCCAAAACTCAAGGAATATTAGCTTTATGTTACAATATGTGACATAGAAAATCAAAACTGCACTTGGATATCATGAAAGCCACCAAAAAAATCATAGAAGAGCTAAAATTGGCTAAAAAACAGGATTTGATAATTTTTGTAATTTGGTCATAACTTACAACTTTAATATTTATTTCTCCCTAGAAGCATCAGGACATGTTGAGGACTACTAAAGATAGTTCTCTAGCATTATAGACCTCATAGATAAGGCCCTTACAGAGAAGTCTCATACCATTTATCTACACTGGAGTCTGAAAATTGTTCAGGTAGAATCAATCCTGCTAAAGGCCAATCCAAATGTGGTGGTTTCCCTTGAAATTTTTTCAGTATGAACCCATTAAAATGTTTTTAAAATCTTGCGCCAAAAACATCAGCAACTATGAATTTTCCTTGGTTCATGTCCTGAACAATTTTATAAGGACCAATATATCTCAAAGTGATCTTGCCTGGATGTGGTCCCAATCTGGAGTTATACAACATAACCCAGTCTCCAACCTGAAAAGTTTTAAACTTAACATTCATGCTTACCCAAGCCTTTCTCCTTCTTTGAATCACCTCAGAGATATATCAGCTAATCAATCTCTCTTCTTCTAGCTGCATCAAATACTTGCTTCTATACTTTGCTGAAAACTTAGGACTCATTTTATCAGTACTGATTAGAAGACTTGGAACTACAAATTCCATAGGAACCACAACTTACAACCCATAAACCAATTTAAAAGGAGTTATTCTTGTTGTGATTTTGAAAGCTGTCTTAAAAGACCATAGTGCTGAATCAAGCTTCTGATCCCAATCCTTCCTATTGTCATGAACAATTTTCTTCAATATCCTCACTAGGGACTTGTTTCTACTTTCAGCCTATCCATTAGCTTAAGGATGATAAGTTGTGTACTTCTTGTGCATTATCATGTGAGTTTTGGTTAAAGCAACAATCACCTCATTTGGAAAATGGCTGCCTCTATCTCTAACCAGCTCCACAGGACATCCAAATCGAGTCATAATGTTGTGATAGAGAAACCTAGCAACACTGTCAGCTTTATTGTCTTTCAAATCCATTACTTCAACCCACTTGGTGCAATAATCATTAGCTACCAAGATGTACCTACATCCCCTACTGGTGGTAGGATTCACAGGTCACACAAAGTCCATACCCCACTTTTGAAAAGGTTCTAGTGGTAAAATAGGATGATTTGTCATTCTATCTCAGACATTTGGTTGACCTAACTTCTGACAAATCACACAGATTTTAGCATACTCATAAGCATCGTTTAACACAGTGGGCCACCATAATCCAGCTTGCAAAACGTTTTCACCTATAACACTAGAAAAATTTCCTCCAGCTGTTCCTGAATGAGCTTCCTATAAAATAGCTTTTTGTTCAAAGTCTGGAATGCACCGTCGGATTACCTTATCAATCCCTTTTCTATACAATTCTCCTGCTATTACCAAAAATGATTGACTCTTTACAACAAACTTTCTTCTCTGATCTCCTGAGAATATGATTGGCATTGTACCATCTGGAAAAAATATGAGCATTTGATCATGCCATGATTCAGAAACTGGATTTTGAACTTCAAATAGATCAACATTTGGTAAATCATCGGAAACCCTTGCTGGGTCCTCTCCTGTATCAATTCTACTTAAATAATCAGTTATGGCATGCTCTTTTCCAGGAGTGTCCATAATTACAAAATCAAACTCCTGCAACAACAACATCCATCTTGCTAATCTGCCTGTTAGCAATGGCTTCTTAATCAAGTAAAGCAATACCTGATGGTCCACATGAAAAACAACTCTGTTGCATAAGGGCTAGGAGAAGGGCCTTCTCCTAGCCCTTATGCAAGGCCAACACATCTAAACCACCGACTTAAAAGTTGAAAAAGAAAAAGAAAATAATAGAAATAACAAAATATTTGAGAAAATTTTGCATTCAATTTAAGCACCAAAGTATACTCACGAGACACTTCTAGCTTATGCAATGGGAACATGGACATTACCAATGCATAGGAAATTAGCTTTTTATTTTGAGAAAAATTAGCGTAAATGAAAAGATAAAATAAGGAAAAAGGAAATTGAACAAGGTGAGGACTCGCGATGGCCTCTTGAAGGTAAGGGGGGAGGAAAGATTTATCGAAAGTAGGTCTTAACACTAGGTTGGTAACCTAACAGGACATAAAAGTGTTCTTTCAGGGTTTTGGAAAAAACCTCCAAAACCATAGTAGATCCACTCATTTTGTAAAATCCTTTCATGAGGTTATAGTTCAAGCCCTACTACACATGGAAAAAATAAGAAACTTGTAAACTTTCTCATCTTTTGGTCACACCAAGCCTCCAAAGTTGATGGACCAGTATATTTTCATCAAAACAGTCATTTCTTACAGTTTGTTGCATAAAATAAGATTAGGGATTTTTGTAGGACTTGAGATAAAATCCCTGGTTAACTTCAATGGGTTGGTGATCAGAACATATGATTGCTTCTCACTCACTATTTTTTGTTTTGCCAAAAGAAATAGGTAAAAAAAAGTTGAATTTTTACCGTTCTGCAAACCTATCATCAAAGTTTCTATAGCCACGCTCAATACAAATAATATATGCATGTTTTCTTAGTTCTCTATTGTCCTTTAGGTTCATAAGGAGCCATGGAGCATTTTCAAAAGAATAATACATCTCTTACCAAGGGGAATCTTGGGGACAAAGACGAAGTGCTAAATACAGCAAACATGAAAAAACTGGGTTCAACATTATGAGTTGTAGAATCCCATAGAAACTATTCAATATCTAGCCAAATTTGATCCTTATGACTATATATTTTTACTACCTACAAAATGCATGTAGTTGTCACAAGAAACTAACAATATTGAAAAAGCTATACTTGATATACTAGAATGTTTCGTTTTCTTCTATAATTAAAAAAATCAACCGTTGTTGTCTACTATGAAAAATAGGGTATTAGGTGTCCCAAAACTCAAGGAATATTAGCTTTATGTTACAATATGTGACATAGAAAATCAAAACTGCACTTGGATATCATGAAAGCCACCAAAAAAATCATAGAAGAGCTAAAATTGGCTAAAAAACAGGATTTGATAATTTTTGTAATTTGGTCATAACTTACAACTTTAATATTTATTTCTCCCTAGAAGCATCAGGACATGTTGAGGACTACTAAAGATAGTTCTCTAGCATTATAGACCTCATAGATAAGGCCCTTACAGAGAAGTCTCATACCATTTATCTACACTGGAGTCTGAAAATTGTTCAGGTAGAATCAATCCTACTAAAGGCCAATCCAAATGTGGTGGTTTCCCTTGAAATTTTTTCAGTATGAACCCATTAAAATGTTTTTAAAATCTTGCGCCAAAAACATCAGCAACTATGAATTTTCCTTGGTTCATGTCCTGAACAATTTTATAAGGACCAATATATCTCAAAGTGATCTTGCCTGGATGTGGTCCCAATCTGGAGTTATACAACATAACCCAGTCTCCAACCTGAAAAGTTTTAAACTTAACATTCATGCTTACCCAAGCCTTTCTCCTTCTTTGAATCACCTCAGAGATATATCAGCTAATCAATCTCTCTTCTTCTAGCTGCATCAAATACTTGCTTCTATACTTTGCTGAAAACTTAGGACTCATTTTATCAGTACTGATTAGAAGACTTGGAACTACAAATTCCATAGGAACCACAACTTACAACCCATAAACCAATTTAAAAGGAGTTATTCTTGTTGTGATTTTGAAAGCTGTCTTAAAAGACCATAGTGCTGAATCAAGCTTCTGATCCCAATCCTTCCTATTGTCATGAACAATTTTCTTCAATATCCTCACTAGGGACTTGTTTCTACTTTCAGCCTATCCATTAGCTTAAGGATGATAAGTTGTGTACTTCTTGTGCATTATCATGTGAGTTTTGGTTAAAGCAACAATCACCTCATTTGGAAAATGGCTGCCTCTATCTCTAACCAGCTCCACAGGACATCCAAATCGAGTCATAATGTTGTGATAGAGAAACCTAGCAACACTGTCAGCTTTATTGTCTTTCAAATCCATTACTTCAACCCACTTGGTGCAATAATCATTAGCTACCAAGATGTACCTACATCCCCTACTGGTGGTAGGATTCACAGGTCACACAAAGTCCATACCCCACTTTTGAAAAGGTTCTAGTGGTAAAATAGGATGATTTGTCATTCTATCTCAGACATTTGGTTGACCTAACTTCTGACAAATCACACAGATTTTAGCATACTCATAAGCATCGTTTAACACAGTGGGCCACCATAATCCAGCTTGCAAAACGTTTTCACCTATAACACTAGAAAAATTTCCTCCAGCTGTTCCTGAATGAGCTTCCTATAAAATAGCTTTTTGTTCAAAGTCTGGAATGCACCGTCGGATTACCTTATCAATCCCTTTTCTATACAATTCTCCTGCTATTACCAAAAATGATTGACTCTTTACAACAAACTTTCTTCTCTGATCTCCTGAGAATATGATTGGCATTGTACCATCTGGAAAAAATATGAGCATTTGATCATGCCATGATTCAGAAACTGGATTTTGAACTTCAAATAGATCAACATTTGGTAAATCATCGGAAACCCTTGCTGGGTCCTCTCCTGTATCAATTCTACTTAAATAATCAGTTATGGCATGCTCTTTTCCAGGAGTGTCCATAATTACAAAATCAAACTCCTGCAACAACAACATCCATCTTGCTAATCTGCCTGTTAGCAATGGCTTCTTAATCAAGTAAAGCAATACCTGATGGTCCACATGAAAAACAACTCTGTTGCATAAGGGCTAGGAGAAGGGCCTTCTCCTAGCCCTTATGCAAGGCCAACACATCTAAACCACCGACTTAAAAGTTGAAAAAGAAAAAGAAAATAATAGAAATAACAAAATATTTGAGAAAATTTTGCATTCAATTTAAGCACCAAAGTATACTCACGAGACACTTCTAGCTTATGCAATGGGAACATGGACATTACCAATGCATAGGAAATTAGCTTTTTATTTTGAGAAAAATTAGCGTAAATGAAAAGATAAAATAAGGAAAAAGGAAATTGAACAAGGTGAGGACTCGCGATGGCCTCTTGAAGGTAAGGGGGGAGGAAAGATTTATCGAAAGTAGGTCTTAACACTAGGTTGGTAACCTAACAGGACATAAAAGTGTTCTTTCAGGGTTTTGGAAAAAACCTCCAAAACCATAGTAGATCCACTCATTTTGTAAAATCCTTTCATGAGGTTATAGTTCAAGCCCTACTACACATGGAAAAAATAAGAAACTTGTAAACTTTCTCATCTTTTGGTCACACCAAGCCTCCAAAGTTGATGGACCAGTATATTTTCATCAAAACAGTCATTTCTTACAGTTTGTTGCATAAAATAAGATTAGGGATTTTTGTAGGACTTGAGATAAAATCCCTGGTTAACTTCAATGGGTTGGTGATCAGAACATATGATTGCTTCTCACTCACTATTTTTTGTTTTGCCAAAAGAAATAGGTAAAAAAAAGTTGAATTTTTACCGTTCTGCAAACCTATCATCAAAGTTTCTATAGCCACGCTCAATACAAATAATATATGCATGTTTTCTTAGTTCTCTATTGTCCTTTAGGTTCATAAGGAGCCATGGAGCATTTTCAAAAGAATAATACATCTCTTACCAAGGGGAATCTTGGGGACAAAGACGAAGTGCTAAATACAGCAAACATGAAAAAACTGGGTTCAACATTATGAGTTGTAGAATCCCATAGAAACTATTCAATATCTAGCCAAATTTGATCCTTATGACTATATATTTTTACTACCTACAAAATGCATGTAGTTGTCACAAGAAACTAACAATATTGAAAAAGCTATACTTGATATACTAGAATGTTTCGTTTTCTTCTATAATTAAAAAAATCAACCGTTGTTGTCTACTATGAAAAATAGGGTATTAGGTGTCCCAAAACTCAAGGAATATTAGCTTTATGTTACAATATGTGACATAGAAAATCAAAACTGCACTTGGATATCATGAAAGCCACCAAAAAAATCATAGAAGAGCTAAAATTGGCTAAAAAACAGGATTTGATAATTTTTGTAATTTGGTCATAACTTACAACTTTAATATTTATTTCTCCCTAGAAGCATCAGGACATGTTGAGGACTACTAAAGATAGTTCTCTAGCATTATAGACCTCATAGATAAGGCCCTTACAGAGAAGTCTCATACCATTTATCTACACTGGAGTCTGAAAATTGTTCAGGTAGAATCAATCCTGCTAAAGGCCAATCCAAATGTGGTGGTTTCCCTTGAAATTTTTTCAGTATGAACCCATTAAAATGTTTTTAAAATCTTGCGCCAAAAACATCAGCAACTATGAATTTTCCTTGGTTCATGTCCTGAACAATTTTATAAGGACCAATATATCTCAAAGTGATCTTGCCTGGATGTGGTCCCAATCTGGAGTTATACAACATAACCCAGTCTCCAACCTGAAAAGTTTTAAACTTAACATTCATGCTTACCCAAGCCTTTCTCCTTCTTTGAATCACCTCAGAGATATATCAGCTAATCAATCTCTCTTCTTCTAGCTGCATCAAATACTTGCTTCTATACTTTGCTGAAAACTTAGGACTCATTTTATCAGTACTGATTAGAAGACTTGGAACTACAAATTCCATAGGAACCACAACTTACAACCCATAAACCAATTTAAAAGGAGTTATTCTTGTTGTGATTTTGAAAGCTGTCTTAAAAGACCATAGTGCTGAATCAAGCTTCTGATCCCAATCCTTCCTATTGTCATGAACAATTTTCTTCAATATCCTCACTAGGGACTTGTTTCTACTTTCAGCCTATCCATTAGCTTAAGGATGATAAGTTGTGTACTTCTTGTGCATTATCATGTGAGTTTTGGTTAAAGCAAAAATCACCTCATTTGGAAAATGGCTGCCTCTATCTCTAACCAGCTCCACAGGACATCCAAATCGAGTCATAATGTTGTGATAGAGAAACCTAGCAACACTGTCAGCTTTATTGTCTTTCAAATCCATTACTTCAACCCACTTGGTGCAATAATCATTAGCTACCAAGATGTACCTACATCCCCTACTGGTGGTAGGATTCACAGGTCACACAAAGTCCATACCCCACTTTTGAAAAGGTTCTAGTGGTAAAATAGGATGATTTGTCATTCTATCTCAGACATTTGGTTGACCTAACTTCTGACAAATCACACAGATTTTAGCATACTCATAAGCATCGTTTAACACAGTGGGCCACCATAATCCAGCTTGCAAAACGTTTTCACCTATAACACTAGAAAAATTTCCTCCAGCTGTTCCTGAATGAGCTTCCTATAAAATAGCTTTTTGTTCAAAGTCTGGAATGCACCGTCGGATTACCTTATCAATCCCTTTTCTATACAATTCTCCTGCTATTACCAAAAATGATTGACTCTTTACAACAAACTTTCTTCTCTGATCTCCTGAGAATATGATTGGCATTGTACCATCTGGAAAAAATATGAGCATTTGATCATGCCATGATTCAGAAACTGGATTTTGAACTTCAAATAGATCAACATTTGGTAAATCATCGGAAACCCTTGCTGGGTCCTCTCCTGTATCAATTCTACTTAAATAATCAGTTATGGCATGCTCTTTTCCAGGAGTGTCCATAATTACAAAATCAAACTCCTGCAACAACAACATCCATCTTGCTAATCTGCCTGTTAGCAATGGCTTCTTAATCAAGTAAAGCAATACCTGATGGTCCACATGAAAAACAACTCTGTTGCATAAGGGCTAGGAGAAGGGCCTTCTCCTAGCCCTTATGCAAGGCCAACACATCTAAACCACCGACTTAAAAGTTGAAAAAGAAAAAGAAAATAATAGAAATAACAAAATATTTGAGAAAATTTTGCATTCAATTTAAGCACCAAAGTATACTCACGAGACACTTCTAGCTTATGCAATGGGAACATGGACATTACCAATGCATAGGAAATTAGCTTTTTATTTTGAGAAAAATTAGCGTAAATGAAAAGATAAAATAAGGAAAAAGGAAATTGAACAAGGTGAGGACTCGCGATGGCCTCTTGAAGGTAAGGGGGGAGGAAAGATTTATCGAAAGTAGGTCTTAACACTAGGTTGGTAACCTAACAGGACATAAAAGTGTTCTTTCAGGGTTTTGGAAAAAACCTCCAAAACCATAGTAGATCCACTCATTTTGTAAAATCCTTTCATGAGGTTATAGTTCAAGCCCTACTACACATGGAAAAAATAAGAAACTTGTAAACTTTCTCATCTTTTGGTCACACCAAGCCTCCAAAGTTGATGGACCAGTATATTTTCATCAAAACAGTCATTTCTTACAGTTTGTTGCATAAAATAAGATTAGGGATTTTTGTAGGACTTGAGATAAAATCCCTGGTTAACTTCAATGGGTTGGTGATCAGAACATATGATTGCTTCTCACTCACTATTTTTTGTTTTGCCAAAAGAAATAGGTAAAAAAAAGTTGAATTTTTACCGTTCTGCAAACCTATCATCAAAGTTTCTATAGCCACGCTCAATACAAATAATATATGCATGTTTTCTTAGTTCTCTATTGTCCTTTAGGTTCATAAGGAGCCATGGAGCATTTTCAAAAGAATAATACATCTCTTACCAAGGGGAATCTTGGGGACAAAGACGAAGTGCTAAATACAGCAAACATGAAAAAACTGGGTTCAACATTATGAGTTGTAGAATCCCATAGAAACTATTCAATATCTAGCCAAATTTGATCCTTATGACTAGATATGGTTACTATCTACAGAATGCATGTATTTGTCACAAGAAACTAACAATATTGAAAAAAGTATACTTGATATACTAGAATGTGTCGTTTTCTTCTATAATTGAAAAAATCAACCATCGTTGTCTACTATGAAAAATAGGGTATTAGGTGTCCCAAAACTCAAGGAATATTAGCTTTATGTTACAATATGTGACATAGAAAATCAAAACTGCACTTGGATATCATGAAAGCCACCAAAAAAATCATACAAGAGCTAAAATTGGCTAAAAAATAGGATTTGATAATTTTTGTAATTTGGTCATAACTTACAACTTTAATATTTATTTCTCCCTAGAAGCATGAGGACATGTTGAGGACTACTAAAGATAGTTCTCTAGCATTATAGACCTCACAAACATGAATTCTAGAGTGGTATAGTTGCAAAAGGTTGAAAAAAGCCAAAAACAAGACCCGTTTTTTCACATAGTTTACGTTGTGAAATGTTGTGCAAGGACAAGGTTAAAGATTGAATTGATATATATTCCAAAAAAATGTCGGGTTTTTCTCAACTCATGAGACAACTTTTCGGGATTTTGAAACTCTTGACATAATTCAAGGAAAATGGTAACTTAACAGGACAAAAAAGTGTCCCAGGACATAAAAGTGTCCCATTACCAACCTAGTGTTAATCAATGTTGTAGTTGTATTGTTTTAATATAAAATTGTATTGTCCATATACAGGTGAAATAAAAAGATCCGTTTAATATTATAAAATATAAAGAACATTTCACGTAAGTCTCAATCAGGCTATTATTTATTTTCTTCTAGTCGCTACCCACTACTCGTCGCAAATGGCTTATATATTATGAAGGGCCCCAATAATAAGGTAAATGGTACACATTGCACATGAGTGTTTTTGAAACAAAATAAAACAAAAAGTAAGTAAAATAAAAAGACACATTAAAAATCAAAACAAAAGAATATTTTAATGCTTTCAAATAAGCATGGAAATTAATTAAACAATTTAGTAAAGTGATTTTTAAAAAAATCCTCAAATGGGAGAATCGTTCATCAATACCTCAATGTTTGAGAAAGGTGTATTTGAGCTTAGGCTTAAGTCGATTGAAAATCAAGATTAGCCGGTTGCAAAGGATGGCAAAGGAAAAAAAAGCCGATAAAATATACTAGAAAATAGTTTGAATATTTTGCAAACTTAAAAATTTATACTAGTATTTCCATTTTTTATTTCTATAAGATGGAAAAAGACTTGCCGCTTAGACAAAAAGACTTTCTCAAAGACTGCATCGTAAGATCAAACTTCTATAAATATATTGATCTCTAAAGTCATTTTAAAGCATGCAGACAAAGTTAATGCTGCCTTGGAGAATAACTTTCTATTCCAAATTTTAGCTTTCTATTCACAAGACTTTTAAATCCATTAGGGACACTTGTCTCTGAAAGAAGGTGATGTAAGGAAACAAAAGGGACAACAAGGTTATTTTACAAAGATCCTTGCCATGTGGCACTCGTCCAACCAAAGAATCCAATGGTCTCTCTATTGCAACAACCTTGCACAATGAACCCTATGGCCTTCCACAGGCCAAAAAGATAAAGGAGATAAGGAGAAGGGATGCAAATTGTGGGAAGTGAGTAAACTCTACCCTGCATACACCCAAGTGGAGGTATGTTACTTGTTGTCTTTCTATTAAGGAAGCCTTGCTCAAGCTAGGTTAGAAAGCTAACATTTTGCAATAGAATCCAAAGTTGCCTAACATCACAAAAACGTTTCTTTCCTTCTTCATGGGAAAGTGAAAGGTTCCTTGTGATAAAGTTTATAGTCCGTTGGGTGAACAACATTCTATAGTTGTCTTTTTTTTTTCCCCATATTCACAATTGTGAGTTGCTAGATTTTATATTAACTCAAAAAGAATTTATATTGTGAGTGTGTCGGATCACTTTCCTTTGAAGCTACATTTGTCAATTTTTTACAACAGGAGGAGTTCAGATACAGCAAATGTGTTGGACAACAAGATAGATAGAAAGTGCTTATGTTGTGGCCTTTGGGTACGTTACAATTGTGGATGTAAGCTTCAGATAAGAATATTCTTTATATGTTCATGTCACCTACTTGTTTTGTAAAGTTGGTTATGATTAGCCTTGGTGAGAGGCGATAGATATCCAGTTCGTAATCTTCATCACCTCAAGGCTCGGTTTGATCTTGAGGTTGTTTTGAAACTTTTATGCTATGCTTAATACAATTCAATCATGGATAGAGTTTAGCGGAAAAAAAAATTCACATTTTTTACTTTTTAATTTTGCAACGCTCGCAAGAGATTCAAAAAATTACAACTTTTAACCATACTCGTCTCACGAGCCACATCTGGCTTGGTGGCCTGTTTGTCCTCTCCTTCTCCTTCTTCTCTTCTTCCCTCTTAGAATGCTCATCAAGATTATTCTGTTTCTCAATGTAATCCAGGATGGTTTGATTTGCCAATGTTGTATTTTATTCTAAGATCTTATCTTGCAGATCACTTTGAATAGTCTCTAGCAAGGCTTTCAGGTTGTCTGTATTCAGAGTGACATTGCCATGTGGACTTAGAATATTAACAAGATTATTGTAGACATGTCTCTCTGTCAGATAAGCCTTGATCACAATGTGGGCTGTCATTAGCTCTATGTGGTTTGTCCGCTTCATTTGGGGCAGAGTTTGAAAGCAATCAACATCTCTCAAGGCTGCTGCCTTATCTTTCTTTAACTGCCAATTTTCTATTTCTATTTTTAGCAGCTTTTTTTACAGATCATTGATTGTTCTCAATCACTAATTCTTAGAAATAGTGTGCCTGAGTCTTTGTGCAGCTATAACCTTTTGGAGTTTCTGAACTTGCTGCTGACTGTTCTCCAAATCTTTTTTGAGCCTAATAACTTGCTCACTAGGCACCGATGCATCCATCATCTGTCCTAAGGCATTAACAATGGTATTTCATGATGGTTGGATAAGCATTGAGCAGCCATCAGCTACATTTGCCTCGTCAAATTGAATTGGCTCATAAACCATTACAGGAGCCATGTATGGTAAATGTGCTAAATCAGTGGTTTGAAATGCCAATTTGCCTTTAAGGTGATTATGTTGGAATTGCTACAGTTTATCTTTCTTAACTATGGACAAGGCTAATTCACTGAAAGGAATATTGTTTGATGGACTGCCAGGTACTCGACCCTTTCCCTTATGTTGAACTACAGGTTGTGCAACGCTTGTCTTTTCTTTGGAGCCTTTCTAGTGTCACTATCTATTGGGGTCACAAATTCCATAGGCACTACAGCTTCAGTACCATACACCATTCTGAACGATGTCAGTTCAGTGGTAACTTTGTAAGATGTCCTATAAACCCACACAGCAGTTTGGAGCTTATTATCCCATTGATGTGGCTCCTTCTGCACAATCTTGGTGAGAACATTCTTGATGGTTTTGTTACTGCTTTCAGCTTGCCCATTACACCTAGGATAATATGGCATTGACTTCTTGTGTTTTACTGACAGCACTTCCATCATAATATCCATAGTATCCTAAGCCTACACTTACTCCTAGAGGAAGAATAGCCATTCTTGTAAACTATCCTTGTAAGATAAGCTCTAATCAAAGAAAGAATTGAAATTGGTGCATCAATAAAGGCTTAAAGTCTTCCCTCTTCTTCTCTCTCCATCAAAAATGGTGAATAACTCTCGAAGGGTTTGTCAAGTAAGTTGTGTTCTAGTTTGATATTTTGTAGATTTCTTGTTGTTTTTTTTTCACCTCTAATCCAGCATATATCTCTAATATCATCTCCCTATCTAACCAAACCTATCTCTCTCACGCTTTGAAATTCATTCTCTCTACAAATTCTAGGTTCTCCTTGCTATAGGTACATCTCTCCCTGCAGTATCCTTATTGCCTACGGGCAAGAAAAGGGCTTATAAGGAAAATTTTCTTCTCTTCTCTTCTCTTCACTTCTCTTCTCTTCTCTCATATGTATATTTTGCACATACTAGAGTTATCCTAGATGAATAATCCACATGATAAGAATTTCTATCGCTTCCACTCTGTACAATCTATTAGAATTAACGGATGGATTAGCCATAAAATACACTTTCAACAACGTATAGTGTTTCTCATTGGCCTAGAAAGGCTAAATGAAATATGTCTTTCACTGGATCCCATCATACTACCTCTTATAGACTATAGCTTTTCTTTTGACGTAAGTGTAGTTATCTAGCTATGAACCAAGAGGATTTGTACACAGAATTTATCACAATCACTAGACAAAACATATCTATTATGGCAAGCAAAAATTACAATTCCAAAGAACAATTCGTAGCCTAATTGGTCGGCAAAGATTGAACGCCATTAACTCATCTATTAACCCTTTCATATTACCCATGATACGATATGACCATAGCCTTGATGTTTTCATCTTTTGTGTTGTTTTGATATTATCTTTTGTGTTCTTTTTTTGTGTGTGTGAGTGCAAGAGAGAAACAGTGGGGCTTCTTTAATTGCATTTCCTTCCAAACCCTAGACTTCATGGCATCTATGGTTTAACTCCTTCATATAGTTTTTGGAGTTCTCTCACAAACTCTCACAGCCAAAAGCCCGATGCTTTCATGGCAAGACCGCTAATTTCTCAACATATTTTTGGTGAACCCGACGTGAATTTTCCAGGGTGAGAGTTTTTGGGTAACCATGGGTGATCATGTTGAGCAGCATTGTATGCATTTTGACTTAGCAACAATGCAAATGTTTCAAGCATTTTCAATGTTCATGCAACAGCAAAATTCCACTGAAAGAAAGAAGATTTTAGAATCCAAATCCATACACGCTGTCGTCAACAGAATGGATTAGTTCAATGGAAAAGATGTAACCAAATACTTGTGCAACTATCTGCAGGAGATGGAGTTGCATCGTGTGTCAGAGGGTGAGATGATTCAAAGCTTTGAGCTAGTTGTTTATTTTGAAATTGGGGAGCATGTTAGGGAAATTAAAGATGGGCATGGGAGAAACTGGGAATAACTCAAAGTGGCTTTAAAGGAGGAATATTTCATGGAGGACTCTGAGAGAGTGTCCAAAAGGACATTCTTAGAATGGGTAGCAACGACTATCAATAACAGAGTTTCTTAGGGAATTCAAGCGACGCTATGAAAAACTCACAAGGAAAAAAAAGACCACACTAGATGTGGACAAGACATATCTTTTCTTACAAGGTACACGTAAAGAGTTTCAAGAAAATTTGGAGCTTCTTCTTGAGGATAAATATGTTGAGAAAGGACTAAAGATCGACTAGAATGAGGTTGGAAGTGTTGTCTCCATACTTGCCAAAAACACAAAGAAGAAGGGACAAGATTGTAGTAAGTACTACAATTCCTTCCACCTCAACTTCAGACAAAATGGTAAATCCTACTTTTATAGATCCTAAGTTTGATGAGTCTATGCTAGATGATCTTGTGAAGGGAATACGTGACTTGAAGGTCAATCTTGCAAGGCTTGAAGAAAAAGTCGAACCATCAGGGCCACTTCCTAGGCAAAGACAAACTCCCACAGAAGGTTTTGCTAATAGATGTATTTGGTGTGATAGAATACACCATGTAAGAAAGGATTGTGATAGTTTTAGTTATGCTTTGACAGGTCTACCCTTGAGAACTAAATTTGAGAAGGGGGGAATGAAAACCTTAGTTGAAGATGTGGCAACTAACCATTCCACCTCTTGAGTTGAGGCAGCCACTTATGGAGTAAAAATTGAGCATCTTAGTAATGAAGAGGTGAGTGATCATCATGGTCAAATTTGGCAAAATGTCATGCAATTATCTAAAAAGGGAAATCTTACAAAAGAGATTCCACATGAAGAGGTGATTGCATAGGTCTAGAAAAAGGATGGAATGATCCAGTGGACTCGTTGTCAGTGCATGCCTACATTACAAAATGCCAACAAAATGAGGGTATTGTAGAAGAGAAGCACAGCAGTGAGAATGATGATGAAGGACCATCAAAAAGGGCTTCTAGAAGTGGGGAAAGAAGTGACTCAATGCCTTCCCAAACACCCCCAACACAAGGAGCGTCTCCACCTGAAGTACTTATGGAGGAGTCTACAACATGAAAGAAGAAAGAGCCAACAAAAGGTAAGACAAAAGGCCCAGCTTATAAACAACAATGTGATATTGAGGTTTCTACAAATTTAAATAAAGTCTTGGAGGATGGAATTTTGAATACCAAGATTGAGTTTACTTGGGAGAAATTCTTGGCATTGCAAAGCGTGAATTCCATGAGGAGATCATTGACATCATCAAGAGAAAGAGGCAAACTCTTGCTGAGGTTTCTCATCCACAAGTTGAAGAAGAAACCTTGTAGACACAAGGGATGTAGTTACAAAATAAGGAGGATTATGGAGGTGTGGT
The DNA here is from genome assembly GCF_014529385.1 of Adiantum capillus-veneris. Lineage (NCBI taxonomy): Eukaryota > Viridiplantae > Streptophyta > Polypodiopsida > Polypodiales > Pteridaceae > Adiantum > Adiantum capillus-veneris. Next base: position 128,986,057 of record NC_140959.1, read on the forward strand.
AGGATGCTACCAATCTAGTGGGAGAGTGAAGCAAGTGCATTTCTCAAATGATGATGAAGTAGTTGAAGCTATTCCTAGAAGTTTCTATTCACGAAGTCACTGGGCAAGGGCTACTTCAGAAACTTTGGTCAAGGTAGGTGATCTTGAAGAGCCATTTGTTTCCTTGATTGACCATGGTTAAAAAATAACCATAATGTCAAAGAGTCTCTACAACAAGTGCAAATGGCTGATGGACACAAATCATGGTTGATGGTGAAAGTAGAAAATAACTCATCCGGTGAATTGTATGCAGCATGTCCAAGTGTAAAGGTAACAATAGGTGATGTAAAGGCTAGGATAAACTTCTTTATACAAGACACATCTTCATATCATCTTATCCTTGGCCAACCCTACATTGTGGGAGTTTGAATGGAATCAAAGGTAATGGATGATGGTTTAGCTTATGCCAGGATATGAAGCAAAGATGTTAAACATGTTGTTCAATTTCTCACAGTTTGTGTAAACCATGAAAGAAATCGTTACAACCTACAAGGTGTGATCCCCATTTTTGTTTTGTTTTTTTGTATTTCAATAGGTGCCAAAAGAACTGAGCTATTAATTAAAATCTACAATAAATTGCCAAAATAAGTGAAGAATTTAAATAGTTTAATGGATAAGGGTGTCCGTCCATAGTCAAATATGCTATTACTATGGCGAAATCTTTTTTACGAGAAGCACACTTTTGAATAAATAAAAACCTTGGTTAACACTTCAAAATGATTGATGTTTTTGGCCATAAGTGTGTTTCTTAACAAATTTTGATAAATACCTTAGATTTTTTAAGAAACTTTGACTGTCTAGTAAGCTTTCCCTAAAAATTCAAGGTTGATCTTTTTTTGTTTTGGGTAGTGCTCCCGTCCTCATCCTCAAGGAGGAATGATATATGACAATATTCGGTCCAATAAACATATATTTTCTATGGATAGTACAAGTAATATCCACTTACTAGCAAACTTGACTTCTAACTTCCACTTACACTTTTTGGTTGCCAAGGGAAGGACTATATGGAGGGGGGTGAAAATGTTTATGCTAACAGCTCTCAAATCGTGATTATTTTTTTGTTTGAGGTCTTCTCTCAAATGAAGATACTGATCTATCTGATACGAGTTTGAGTTCTTTTCTCTCGGTTCTCTAAAATCAAGATAATGATTTATTTGATATGAGAGTTCTTGTATTTTGGGTTTCTAGAAACAAGCATGATTGCATGTGATAGGATGTCGTTTAGAATTCTATAATAATTTTATTTTGCCTCAAATTAATGATTGTGGAATTAGATATATCACCAAATTGAAAAAGTTAGTTGCAGACACATCAATAAAGTGAAGGCCATTTTGACTGTAAAGGGCTAGTGCTAGAAGCTTCTCAAGGGCTTGTGTGTGTATGTGTGTGTGTGTGTGAGAGAGAGAGAGAGAGAGAGAGAGAGAGAGATCACCTAATCAAGGGAGACACACATGGGGCTGCCACTATTTGTCGATACACTGGGTGGCGAGCATCTTCTCTCATCGACACAATGTAGGGTAGAAGGGGAGGGTTGCGTATGGAGAGGCCAAAAGTTTGGGAAACTTCTTATGTCAATAAGAAGTTATAGAATATTCTAATATCATAGAGAAACTCTCAAAATATTTTAAAGACTTGAAGAGTAAGAAACAAGGCGAGGACTCATGATGGCCTGTTGACGGTAAGGGGGGAGGAAAGATTTATTGAAAGTAGGTCTTAATCAGTGTTGCAGTTGTACTGTTTTAATATAGAATTGTATTGTCCATATATAGTGTTGTTCCATGCCACGTTCATACTGTGAAATTAAAGTATCTACCTCACTCTTAATGTTTATGATGTGTGGGACCCAATGCTACAATGTACATAGAGTGATATATGCGAAAATGAATGTACACGGTTGTAGCCGTGTACATACCTTGCCAGGAGGGCGAGGACCTACCCGTGGCACTATGGAATGCTTTTTCACATATATATATGCCTAATTTGCTTTAGGAATGTACAAATGTCAAGTGTTTCGAAGTGGCACGCTCGTTTTGCCTAGAAATTTCAATGCGGGTAATCTCGGCCAAAAATAGCAGGTTTCGTGCGGTGGCGTGAAAGATGTGTCCAAAGTGATTACCAAGTGTGAAAATGAGGTTCAACATGAAATTTGAGCCCGATGGGATTTTTCCACAATGTTAGGGATTTTTCCCAGCTCGTTTGGGCTTTTTACGGGTAAAAAGTGACATTTTTGGGCTAAAAAAAGGCTAAAAATAGCTCAAAATGCCACATCAACGATGCTGGTGTTGTTGCTCAAGTTGTGTGGGAATTTTTAGAGCCAATAATGAGCTCATTTGGGGTACATGAGCAAGGAGATACAACCATTCCTCTATAGGGTGCTAGTGTAGTCCCGTGCTGCTTCCACTACATGGTTGAGGCTCTGAGGCCTCCAATTAAGGTTTCCCCTCCTCAAATAACTACTTCGGCTTCTCCAATGAAGTACTGAAGCTTCCATGAAATGGTCACGACGAAGAATCCAAGTGTAAATTTAGGGTTTTGAACAGGTCGAATGAGCTTTGCATCTATGAAATTGGGAGCAAGCTACACCTAATCTTCACACACACAAGAGTTTTGAGTTAGTATTGGTTCTTTTTCAAAGTGGAGCTTTCATGGATGGAGTTTTGTTCTTTTTTAGTGTGTTTTTGGCTTCAAATCGTCTACGCCTTGCTTGATTTTTCTACGAATCCTTACACTCTGAGGCCCGGCGCTTTCCTAGTCGCACTACGCACTTCCTGACACGTTTTTGGTGAACCCGACGCGAAGTAGGCTAGGGTGAGGGTTAAAAAGATTCATTGAAGGTCTCAAAAGAAAGTTTTAAAGATATGGAGCAACAAGAGAAACAGGAGGTTCGGGTTGATCTAGTCACAATGCAAATTTTTCAGGATTTTGCAGTGTTTAAGCTCTCCTCAACCAAAGCGCTTCAATCTGTGGTGAAGAAATTGGAACAATTTAGAGGCAAAGATGTAACAAAGTATCTTTGTGGATATGTAAAGGAGATGGAGCTTCATCGAGTGATCGAAGCAGAGATGGTGCAATGTTTTGAACTTGCTGTGGTTCCCGAGATCAGAGAGCATGTAAGGGGAATTAGAAATAAGCATGGGGCAACTTGGGAAGCATTCAAATTAGCCTTGAAGGAAGAATATTTCATGGAGGACTCCGAAAGGGTAACTAAGAGGACTTTCTTAGAGTGGGTAGTTCGGCCAAAAGAGGGGCTCTCGCCTACCGAACTGCTAAGGGAATTTGAACGCCGTTATGATCAACTTTCAAGAACTGAATAGGCTACTCTAAACTCAGAGAAGACAGAGCTCTTTTTGCAAGCTGCAGGTAAAGAGATTCAATAGAAGTTAGAGCTACTACTTGAGGATAATGATGCGGAACAGGGTTTGAAGACTGATTGGAATGAGGTCGAAGACGCCATTTCACTGCTAGCTAAGCGACAACGACGAAGAGACAAGATGATAGTCAACCCTACTCAATCCCCAAGTGTTCCCGAGAGTCCTATAAAGCCTGTAATTGTGGTTCCAAAGATTGACAAATCCATCCTAGATGATATTGTCAAAGGAATGCAAGAGCTCAAGTTAAAGCTTACAAGGCTAGAAGAAAAGGGGCAACCATCAGGTCAATCTACAGGGCAACAACCGCAAACCAGAGAAGGCTTTGTCAATAGATGCATATGGTGTGATAGTATTGACCATGGAAGGAGGGATTGTGAAAGCTTTAAAGATGCTTTGACAAAGGAGCTCGTTTTCTTTAAACATGGAAAAATTCACTTAAGTGAAACAGGTAAGCTCTTGGGAACGAACTTTGGCAAAGGCGGGATGAAGAAACTAGTTGAGGACATGGCTACTAGCCATGCAATCTCAATGGTTGAGGCAGCCGCCTATGGGTTGAAGGTGGATCCTATTAAAAGAAAAGGATCAATCAAGGCTGGAGAAGAGGAATCTAATGGTATTGGAGAGCTATGGCCATGCGCTATAGAGTCTGCTATGAAGGGTAAAATGACTACAGAGGTTTTACATGAAGCTAGAGATTGCATTCGGCTTGAAACAGGTTGGAATGACCCTGTGGACTCTTTGTCAGTGCCTGCATATATTGCCAAATGTCAAGCAAATGAGTCCATTGTTGAAGAGAAACGTAGGCGTGAGAATGGGGATGAAGGGCCTTCAAAGCGGGCAACGAGGAGCGGAGGTAGAAATGACACAATGCCTCCTAGATCACCTTCCCCGCAACAAATGCCTGTCCCTGAAGTGCCTATGCAAGAAGCCTCTAAAGACAAGAAGAAGGATGCAAAAAAATCCAAAGCGAAGGGTCCTGCCTACAAACTCCAATCCGATATAGAGGCAGCAATGGATCTCAAAAAGTTTTTGGAAGAGAGGATTCTAAACAGTAAGGTGGAATTTACCTTGGGCGAGGTCCTTGGTATAGCAAAGCGGGAATTCCATGAGGAAATAATTGATATCATAAAGAGGAAGCGGCAGTCTCTTACTGAATCTATCCATGTACAGGGTGAAGAAGAGACTTTGAATGCACAGGGGGTATAGGTCTATGGCAAACAAGGTGATGAAACTATTGTTGGATGTTACAAGTCTAGGGGAGGAGTAAAACACGTTCGCTTCGTGGATGATGAAGATGAAGTAGAGACCACTCACAAGAGCTACTACTTGAATAGTCACTAGGCAAGAGCAACTACTGAGACGCTGGTAAAAGTAGGAGACTTGGAAGAGCCATACGTTGCGTTGATAGATCATGGGTCAGAAATTAACCTCATGTCAAAGAGTCTTTATCAAAAAGGGAAATGGCCAATTGATATAAATCATGGATGGATGATTCGTGCAGCAAAAAACTCATCAGGGGAGCTGTATGGAGCTTGTCCAAATGTAGAGGTGACTATTGGAAATGTGAAAGATGACCAAAATTTCTTTGTGCAGGAGATGCCTACATACCCTCTTATCCTTGGGAAGCCGTGCATCACTGCTACTTGCATGGAAACGAAGGTGATGGATGATGGGTCAGCTTATGCAAGAATAAGGAGCAGGGATGGAAAGCGTGCAGTACAATTCCTTACTATTTGTGTAGACCATGAAAGGAATCGTGAAAGTCTCAGAGAGCAACCCTTGCCAAAGACAAACAAAGAGTTCAAGGACTACAGGGATACGAGGGGTTTTGGCCATGTACCATTGTAGAGCGGGATTGCAGTGGTACAAGAAGAGAAAGGTGCTCGCATGATGTATATGCAAAGGATACATTTTCTACAGGTTTTGTAGGATTATCAGACTATGGATCTATTTCTTTTACAGAGTGTGAGGGCTTAAAGCGGGGTGAACGACAACATGTAAATAGTGTACAAAGAGGTTTGAAGATGATGGTTTGCTAGAAGATGATGAATGCATTGCAGGTGTGTTTGATGAGTGTTCTTTTGTGGATACTATGCAGGATTTGGAGTCTTTAATGGATTGCAATTTGCATATGGGAAGTGAGGTTGTGAATGTATGCTCAATAGAAATGTACAAGGTCATTGAGGATTTCAAAAATTCTCAAGGTGTTGATGTACGAGTAGAGACTAAGTATAAGTCCGTGGCAAAGAAAGTGAAACCAGTGGCATTACCTCTATCAAAAGATTGCACAAATAAGATGGAGCAAGATGCTTTGCAACCTAGCCTTCATAACCCAATCAAGATTGGACACAATTTCACAAAGGATTCTTTGAAAGAGTTAAAGATTGGTTGCGAGGATAGTTTGACAAAAGATGAAAAGATATGCTTTGAATACATGCTTGCCAAACACGGAAAAGCTTTTGCATTTGAGCCTTATGAGATAGGGTGTGTTGATCCATCCATTGTTGCTCCTATGGTGATCTTCACTATCCCTCATGTACCTTGGAACTTGAGACCTATTCCTCTTCCAAAGGCTCATTTGCCAAAACTCATTGAGTTGCTTAATGAAAAGGTCAAGATGGGTATCTTGGAGCCTTCTTGTGCTCCATTTTCAAACAGGTGGTTCACTGTTCTGAAGAAAAATGGTTCTTTACGCTTTATTCAAGATATGCAACCTGTAAATAAGGTGACAATCAGAAATGTGGATATAGGGCCAGTTGTCGATGAGTATGGAGAGGCATTTGCAGGAAGGGCAATATATTCTATGGGAGATTTGTACTCAGGGTATGATCAGTTCCAACTAGCAATGGAAAGCAGGGACCTTACTACCATGAGGACACCCTTGGGTTTAGTAAGGATGTGCACCTTACCTCAGGGGGCAACGAATTCAGTTGCACACATGATGAATGGTATGAACAAAGTCCTATGTGACTTCATACAGCAAACTACAATGCCTTTCGTTGATGATGTGCCAATCAAAGGATGTGATGTAAGTGATAAAGATGTGGCTCTAGACTCGAGGGGTGGTCCTATGTGACTTCATACCGCAAACTACAATTCCTTTCCTTGATGATGTGCCAATCAAAGGATGTGATGTAAGTGATAAAGATGTGGCAAACCATATCAATGATTGTGATAATATCTTGTCAAGGTTGGAAGAGGTGAACCTTACCTTGTCTCGCCAAAAGTGAGTGTTTGGTGTGAATGAAGTTCTTATTGTGGGACATATGTGCGGGCCATATGGTAGAAGGCCTTGTCCTACAAAGATTGATGTAATCGAGAGAATGAAAGAGAAATGTATAAATGTCACTGAGGTTCGAAAGTTCTTGGGTGCATGCGTGTTTTATGTTATCTGGATTCCGCATTATGCACATGTAGCAGAGCCTTTATATCAGCTTTTGAGAAAGAACCAAAAGTTCAATGGGAAGAAATGCATACTCATGCCATGAGAAAATTAAAGAAGTTGTTGCTTATGTCTCCAACTTTGAGGAAAGCAAACTATGAATGTGGAAGATATGTAATTGTGACAGTGGATACTAGCCCCACAGGAATTGGATGGGCGATTGGGCAAGATGATAATGATGGCAAGCGATATGTGGTGAGGTTTGGAGCAAAATTCCTAAGTGCTCATCAACGCAACTATCCACAGGTAAAAAGAGAGTTATGGGGAGTAGTCACAGCTTTGAAATGTGACAAAGAGTATTTGATAGGAGCAAATGTAATAGTGGAGACTGATTGTCTACCCCTTCTTGGAATGATCACAAGCTGCTCAACTCCCGACATTGCTATGTTGAGATGGATTGCCTACATAAAGTCCTTGAATCCAGAATTTAAGCATATTGCAGGGAAAGATAATCCAGTTGCGGATATGCTTTCAAGAGCAAGGTATGAAAAAGAAGAAGACATGGTTGTTGAGGGCGATGATGTAGGCACACAGCTCCATAGTATCTCTCATGCCAAGAGTGATCATGTTTGCCTGTCAAATGCACTTGAATCGTTTACAGAGGACCTATATCAAGGTGACTGGTTGCTCATTGGACGCTATCTAAGCACTTTGACAAGGCAAGAAGGGTGGATTGATCAAGAGTTCAAAAGAATACGGAGAAAAGCCTATGGATACTTTTTGAAAGATGGGTACTTATGGAAGCGTCCAAAACAAAGAAATGGAATGCCCATGAGAGTGGTGAATGATAAGAATGCTCAAAATGAGCTTATGAAAAAGTTTCATGAGAGTCTTTATGCTCGACATAGAGGTGTATGGGCCACCTTTACTAAAATGAAAGAGAGGTATTGGTGGAAAGGTATGTATAAAGATGTATCTCACTTTGTGGAGTCCTGTGAAACCTGTCAAATGTATTCAAATGTACGTCATCCTGATGGGTTGCACCCTACTTAATTACCCATTGGCCATGCATTACAAGTGGGTAGTAGATCTGGTTACAATGCCATTGGGCTTATGGAAAATGAGATACATAGTGCTTGCATGAGAAGACTTAACCAATCAAGTTGAAGGTCGTTCTCTAAGAAAAAAAAGCACAGAAGGGGTATGTAAGTTCCTCTTGGATGATGTAATTAGCCGTTATGGTTGTGTTGGAAAAATAACAGCAGACATGGGTGAGTTGGATGTTGCCAAATCAAGGGAGTTTTTCTCTAGGTTGGGCATTAAACTTTCTCTCACTACTGCATATAATCCTGAGGGAAATGGGAAATCAGAGTGTGGGCATCCTCCTATCATTAAAGCTTTAGCTAAGGCTTGCAAAGGTAAAATGGGAGAGTGGCCTAGGTTGTTGCCTTATGCTTTATGGGCTGATCGTACACCAATTGAGGATGTAATTTGTACATGGAATGTATTACTTTGGGAAGATGGAATGAGTAGGGAGGACCTTCTTGCTTTGCGCATACAACAGTTAGAAAGAAGGCCCCAAGATATTGAGATTGCAGTAGCGCGATTGAAAGATGCAAGGTTAAAGAATAAGGACAGATTCGACAAGAGGCATAGGCTCAAACCTAAAGCTATTGAGGAAGGCAATTGGGTGTTGGTGTATGACAGTAGCCTTGAAAACCAGCATTCAACAATAAGAAAGCTTTCAAAGAGATGGTTTGGTCCTTATGTGGTTCAACATGTACATGGGAATGCAACTTATACCTTGCATGAATTAGATGGGACAAAAATGAAGATTCCCATTGCAGGGAAAAGAATCAAGTTATTCAAAAGAAGAGGTGATATAGATCCCTTTGATTCACAGGAAGGTCAAAATGAAGGCTCTGATAAAAATGGTATGGATGTGGATGAAGAACAAGAGGATGATGCGTTAGATTTTGTTGCAAGCGATAATGAAATCGACATGTATGTTGACTTAAATGTGTTGGAGCTATATATGGCTCACTCTACTCAACTTGGTCTCACCTATATATTTGTATCTTGTCCTCAATATGAATCAGTCTTTGGGAGCGTATATGGTGTGTCTCTTGTCTCGTCTCTCTCTATTTCTCTCTACATCTCAACATGGTATCAGAGCAGTAACGATCATACTCCGATTCAATTCATGGTGACAAAACAGTATGTGTATGCGATTTGCATGTAAGATTCAAAAATTGCTATAAATTTTATTTTTGAGCATTGATTCTTGTTAATTGTGGTTGTTTTGTGTTAAGAAGAATATGATTAGTGTTTTGTGTGACGTTTATTGCTAATCAATCTAATCGTTGATTACGTTTTCTTGTTGATGACACCCTGAACTTCATCTCAATTTTTCTTGCTGTTCTGCTCAAAATTTGGAGAAACGGAAAAAGCGCAATGGAGCGTAGCACAATGGCACTTTACATTCAAAACTTGTTCGTCTCCTCGAGCTCTTCGATTTGAGTTCTAGGTTTGCGTCAATCGGAGTTCGTAGCAGAAAGTTATGCTTTTTTTACTGCAATTGAGCTTGACGCAGCTTTCTTCGTCCTACTTCTTCGTGAAGCGTCCGCGATCGTTTTTCTTATTTTGGCGTTAACTTTTTCGAGAAGATTTAGCCTTTTGCTATTCATATTGTGGCCGTCAATCTTGCGTCTCACGCCACTCTATTTTGAGGACTCTTTTATTATTAATGTCTCCTTTACCCTGCCCTTTTTGGGTGACGTCTCTCACATCTTTGGAAGTTCCTTGAGCATCCTTCTTACGTTTATCGTTGACAGAACGCAGTCCTCATATCTCTCTCATTCTCAATTGAGGCCTTCACCATATATGGTGTGCAAATTTTGCGATCTTATCTTATACGTCTTCTCGCAACAAGATATGGCTATGAATATTCTCGTCAACGGCTTTCCTTCTGGCCAGCGTTCTGTTCCTCCTTTCCAAGGTCAAGGTTTTCCAGGCTGGAAAGCAAAGATGTTGTTAATTCTTGAAGGCGATGAACTCTCGGATGTTGTTCTTGGAAATTGTGTTTGTCCCCCTCAGCCTGTTGATACGGATAATGATAACGTGCTTATCACTGAAGGACCTACATTTGGAGATTGGAATGTTGCCTATACGGATTGGCAACGACGTGATAAAGCAGCTCGTCGGTATATTCTTTCTGCTCTTACTGATTCCCTTTTGCTTGATATGTACGAACTGCTTACTTCCCACGACGTATGGAAGTACCTTATTGCAAACTTTCAGAAGAAATCTGTCACAGAAATACTTTATTTGAGAGGGTTGCTTAACAAGTTACAATATGAAGTTGGTACTGCCATGACGGGACATATTGAATCTTTCAAATCTATTATTAATCAACTTGCTGCTGCCGGTGATCCTGTTCCACAAAAGCAACTGATTACACTTCTCCTTGATACGGTGAAGGACTCTTCTTATGATAACATTGTTACTACTCTCTCTAATAAAGATGGTCTTGATTTCGACCAAGCCCGCATGTCTTTAATTGAATACTCTCAACGTCAAGAACGTCGTAATGCTAGTCATAATACAGCTATGATTTCACACGAGGAGATTGAGTCACAACAGATGGAATGGGCTTTTTATGCTCGAAGGCGTCCATTTCAACGAGGAAACCGCAGAGGTGGCCGTCGCGGTAATATTTTCTCTCGTCTCAAATTTCCTAATAAGCAATGTTCTTACTGCAACAGAAATGGCCATACTGAAGATGATTGTTGGGCACGTCAATATGATGAAGAACACAATATTACCACAAAACAACCACGTTTATCTAGAGACTCTTCTTCTTCTTCTTGTGAATATTGTGGACGATCTGATCATCCCACTCATATGTGCTATAAGCGTCGATTCGACACAGATCGGAATAGAGCATATGCTACTGAACATCGAAACAACATTGTACCAGAAACAAGCTGCGTCCTATGTTCAGTTGCTCCAGACAGAATACTTCATGTACGCGATGGATCACTTTTTATTGTCGATTGTGGTGCTACAGGAAATATGACATATCAGTCTAAGTGGCTCCATAACTATCATCCACTGCCAGTTCAACGTGTTGTTTATCTTGCTGATGATACTACTTGTCAAGTAAAGGATATTGGAGACTTATATCTTGGTACCTTATCTTCTTCCACTCGAATTTTGCGAGGAGTATTACATGTACCAGATCTTCAACGTAATCTTCTTTCAGTTGCTAGACTTGTTGATCTTGGTCTGTTTGTTGGATTTTGTTGAGCTTATATGTGAAGCTACTCAATATATGGCTTCTCTATATATGGCACCCAGGTCCCCTCTATATATACATCATCTCATGTGTGTATTCTACACACTTTGGGGTTCTACTTCTGTGCTCTCTCCTTCTCTCTCAAAATGGTATCAGAGCAGTACGTTTTTGTTTTCGATTTTTCTCCTGATAAAAATCGATTTTGCAGAAACTACCCGCAGAAGGAAGTTTTTTCAAATTCTGCACCGATTTTGAGTTATCGTTCACGGACTGCGTACATACCTGAAAAACAGCTTTCGCGTTTTGTTTTTGATTTTTGTGCTAATTGGAAACGATTTTGCAGAAACTACCCGCGCTAGAGACACGAATCAATGTGGTCTACAACTTTGCAGAAGGAGGTGTTTTCAAATTCTGCACGGATTTTGAGTTATTGTTCGCGGACTGCGTATATACCTGAAAAGCAACTTTTGCTTTTTGTTTTTTGATTTTTTTGCTAATTGAAAACGATTTTGCAGAAACTACCCACGAGTGAGACCGGAATCGATGTGGTCTACAACTTTGCAAAAGGAAGTGTTTTCAAATTCTGCACCGATTTTGAGTTATCGTTCGCGGACTGCGTACATACCTGAAAAGCAATTTTCGTTTTTTGTTTTTGATTTTTTTGCTTGTTGAAAACGATTTTGTAGAAACTACCCGCCAAAGAGACCGGAATCGATGTGGTCTACAACTTTGCAGAAGAAAGTGTTTTCAAATTCTGCACCAATTTTGAGTTATTGTTCGCGGACTGTGTCCAATTTCCTATGCAACTCATCTAGTACATGCACGTAAGCTATGCACCCAAACACTTTCAAGTGTGCCAAATCAGGCTTTGTACCTGTAAACTTTTCCTCCGGTGTTACATCATGCACCGAAGTTGTAGGTGTCCTGTTCATAATGTACACAGCTGTATTTACAGCCTCAGCCCAGAAATGATGAGGCATGTTCCTCTCATTCATCAATGCACGTGCAACCTCTGCGATGTGCCTGTTTTTTCTTTCTACGACCCCATTCTACTGTGGAGTATATCTGCATGTAAACTGCCTGCGTATACCGTGCATTTGCAGAAAATCTGAAAAATCGTTGGAGAAGTACTCTCCCTCTCCATCTGACCTCAATGTCTTGATTTGCATTTCTGTCTCCTTCTCAATCATGACTTTGAAGTCCTGAAAGTGACCAAACACTTCACTTTTGTTATGCATGAAGTAGACCAATACTTTCCTTGTATGGTCATCAATGAAAGAGACATAATACCTGCAACCCTGTATACTTGTAGTTACGATTGGACCCCAAACATCTGTGTGCACCACCTCAAGTGGCTTGTTACATACATTGTGCTCATGTGGAAATGAGCCCTTTGACTATTTTCCAAACTGGCATGTTGCACACACTTTATGCATACCATCCACCTTACATTTGGGAAAACCTTTTACAGTCTGTTTTGATTGCATGTTGCGCAATCTCTTCTCATTGACATGGACAATGCGTTTGTGCCAAATGTCAACATCAGCCACAACACCTGTGACCTGTGAAAATAATGCAGCTTTTACCTCAGGCATGTCTACATTCAGTGTAAACATTCTGCCCACACATTTTCCCTCTGTGATTAGCTTACAGCCATTTTGGAAATCTTCTACATAATAGCCATTCGGATTGAAGCGAACCTGCAAACCCTGCTCAACCATTTGTCCAATAGATACAACAGTATTTGTAATGTTTGGGACATGAAGTACATCTGCTAAGTACTTTGATTTCCCACTCTTTGTATTTAGAGGTATGTCCCCTACATGAGAAATGGGGTGAGTTGTGTCATCTCCTGTCTCCACATAGCCTCACACATCCGGTTTGCGCATATCTCTAAACCACTCTCCACGAGACGTCATGTGATTAGAGGCACCTGGATCCACATACCAAACATCATCTAGGGTGGAATTCTCTGTAGTCATTCTATTCATTACATGCTACATAACAAACATGTGCTCGCTTCTGCTATCATCTGCATCTCTTCTAGTAGATGCATAGTTTCCTTGTTCTCTCTTTCCACTTGCTTTTCCCTTTGGAGAGTCACGTGACATGTGACCTTTTTCACCACAGGTCCAACATTCTCTGCTATCTGCAGTATGTTGCTGTCTGCTTGATCCTGCACCATGACCTCTTTGACTCCCCCTGCCTTGAGACTGGTTTTCCCTGCCACTTGTATTGTTTTGATTTGATTGACCTTCTCGAAATTGTCTCCTGCAACCACTTGGGCCTTGACCACGCCCTCTACCTCTGTTGGAGTTAGAATAGAAGGCGTGTTCAGACCTATTTCTGCCATGAGAAGAAGATGTGTCAAGACCAAGGTTCTTCTCCTCAAGAATAAGCATAGAAATCAAATCTTGGAACACGGGGATGTCGTCTCTTGTATTCATGGAATACCTAAAATGTACATACTCATCTCCTAGACCATTCAAGCATGCACGGACAATGTCATCGTCTTCCACTGAGACTTTAATAGATCCAAGAGCCTCAATGATACTCTTGATCTTCAAGGCATAATCATTGATGGAGAGGTTGTTCCTCTTAACCTGATTTAGCTCCGACTTTAGTTGAAGCTTCTTGGCCTTGATGTTCACCTCGAACACTCTGTCTAATTTTGCCCATCATGCCATCTGTGATGCTCATAGAAAGCCAATACATCACTTTTCTCCGGCCTTGTTGCCAGTCCCTCAAAGATTTTCTTTGTTCTATTGTAGCATTTGCCTCGGGAATCTCTTGTTCCTTTTCATTGTCTCTTTCTACATGTTGAGATGTAGAGAGAAAGAGAGAGAGACGAGACAAGAGACACACCATATACGCTCCCAAAGACTGATTCATATTGAGGACAAGATACAAATATATAGGTGAGACCAAGTTCAGTAGAGTGAGCCATATATAGCTCCAACACCCCCACTCAAACAAAGGTCTCTAGCTTTGGATGAAAAAACCCTTGGGGAGTTCAAGGGAAAAACCCAAGCTCCTATACAATGTGAAATATGAACCAGTGGTGATGATGTGAAAGTGAATTGTGCATCTATGTACAAATATTCAAGTGACTTAGATATCACAAGTTGCAAATGTGGAGTGTGCATAGTGCATGGTACCTAAAATATTACAATGTCATATGTACAAAGCTATTACAATAGAAAAGAAGCTAATCTAGAAAGAGTGAGGCCGAAGCAACTCCAAGCTCCGAGCGCAAGAGGATGAAACGTGACTCATTGAGGCCTTTGGTCAAAATGTCTGCAATCATCTGGTCACTTGGACAGTGTTCAACCATAATGGTTCCCTTGCGTACTTCATTCCTGACATAATGATAATGGACAGCAATGTGCTTTGACTTATTATGTTGAACATAGTCTTTTGCAAGACTAATAGCACTTTGGTTGTCACACCGCAAGGGTGTGCTAGAAAGAGGAGAGTGACCAATATCAACCAGCATTTGTCGAAGCCAAATCAACTCACGAGCTGCAAGTGATGCCGCAACATATTCTGACTCAGTCGTAGAAACTGCAACACAGCGTTGTTTCTTGCTGGTCCAAGAAACAAGACAACCATGTATAAAGAAGCAATTTCCACTAGTAGATCGCATAGATAAATGTGAGCTTGCCCAGTTTGCATCTGTGTAACCCAAAAGAGAAAGAGATTGCATAGAATCCGATGTGAGTTGTCGTCGATAGACTAAACCAAAATCTGTAGTGCCTTTCAAGTATTTCAATACACGCTTTGCAGCAGACCAATGCTTAAGAGAAGGACATGCAAGATGTTGTCCAAGATAGTTAGCAGCGAACAGAATATCAGGACGAGTGTTCATGCCAACAAACTGAAGACATACAATCAAGTTAGCATAAGGTTGATTTGTGACAAGTTGACCGCCATTGTCAGAAGTATTCTTCGTAGAGCTCGCAAGACAAGGTGTGTTGGCTGAATGTGCAGATTCCATACCAAATTTTTGAATAGTATCTGCAATAAACTTTGACCATATAGTTGTTGAGCTTATATGTGAAGCTACTCAATATATGGCTTCTCTATATATGGCACCCAGGTCCCCTCTATATATACATCATCTCATGTGTGTATTCTACACACTTTGGGGTTCTACTTCTGTGCTCTCTCCTTCTCTCTCAACATGGTATCAAAGCAGTATGTTTTTGTTTTCAATTTTTCTCCTAATAAAAATCGATTTTGCAGAAACTACCCGCCAAAGAGACCGGAATCGATGTGGTCTACAACTTTACAGAAGGAAGTTTTTTCAAATTCTGCACCAATTTTGAGTTATCGTTCACGGACTGCGTACATACCTGAAAAACATCTTTCGCGTTTTGTTTTTGATTTTTGTGCTAATTAGAAACGATTTTGCAGAAACTACTTACGCTAGAGACCGGAATCGATGTGGTCTACAACTTTGCAGAAGGAAGTGTTTTCAAATTCTGCACGGATTTTGAGTTATCGTTCGCGGACTGCGTATATACCTGAAAAGCAACTTTTGCTTTTTGTTTTTTGATTTTTTTTGCTAATTGAAAACGATTTTGCAGAAACTACTCGCGAGAAAGACCGGAATCAATGTGGTCTACAACTTTGCAGAAGAAAGTGTTCTCAAATTCTGCACCGATTTTGAGTTATCGTTCGCGGACTGCGTACATACCTAAAAAGCAATTTCCGTTTTTTGTTTTTTATTTTTCTGCTTATTGAAAACGATTTTGCAGAAACTACCCGCGTGAGAGACCTCCGATGGGGATTGGAATCGATGTGGTCTATAACTTTGCAGAAGAAACTACCCGCCATGGGGATTGGAATCGAAGCGGTCTATAACTTTGCAAAAGAAAGTTTCTCTAAATTCTGCACCGATTTTGGGTTATCGTCTTGGACTGCGAATATGTTTGAAAATCAAAATTTTACTTTTTCCTTTTGATTTTTCTCATAATTAAAAACTTCTCAATTATATTTTTCTTCATCAATCATATATTTGTTACTGACGTAACTTTGCTGCAGAAACCAGTTACACATCGTTCCGATTCAGTCGAGCCGTTGATGATCGTCCAAATTCTATCGAGCTACTGTTGGTACATGATCTTTTGTTATATGATATAGTTTACGTCGTTTTATTGATAATTTCTCATTGATACCATAGTGATTTTGATGGTACCATGATGATGTTTTGTTAATACTTTGGTCATGGTGATTTTCGTTGATACCATGATGATATGTCATTGATACCATGGTTATTCTCGGTGGTGCCATGATGATATTTCGTTGATACCATGGTTATTCTCGGTGATTCCATGATGATATTTCGTTGATTCCATGGTGATTTTGTCGATACCATGATGATGTTTCGTTGATACCATGGTTATTCTCGGTGATACCATGATATTGTTTCGTTGATACCATGGTTATTCTCGGTGATGCCATGATGATGTTTCGTTGATACCATGGTTATTCTCGGTGATGCCATGATGTTGTTTCGTTGATACAATGATTATTCTCGGTGATATCATGATGCTTTTTGTTGATACCATGATCATTTATTTATTTTTATTGATATAATGATGATATTTTGTTAATACTTTGATGGTATTCATTGATCACTACATTGATAAATGTTGTTTTATGTAGTATATACACATATCATTTGTATCACGTAATCACACATTTTGTACTTTTACGTTTATACTTTATGTACCATATGTTGTCGTGCGTATATATGTCGTCAAAAGAGTGGCGTCGCGAACCATCTCTTATGGCATTGTGAACGTAATTATTTCATTAACGATGCTAATAATTTTCATGACATGTTTTTTTTTTGGAGTCTATGATCTATGTAGGATTGATCAAAGAATTGATTTTATGAAGGCAAACTTGGTGACAATAAAAGATTTATGAAGATATGTTTGGTGATGCCATATTGATGACAACATGAAGACATGTTTGGTGATGCGATATTGATGACAAGCTACACAGCAAATTCACGGAGACACTTTTGATTACAAGCTAATCGATAGCTTTTACACCTCTTTATTGAACCTTTGTATTCATTATTGTATTGATAGGATAGGAGTAATGTAACTCCTCATAAAACATTCATTGTAAAAGGAGTGATGTAGCTCCTCGTAAACATTTGTATATTCAATGATTTTTATAATATAACGGTGGGTGTATATAGAGCTGTGGGTTTTTCCCTTGATCCCCCAAGGGTTTTTTCATCCACAGTTAGGGACCCTTATTTGAGCGGGGGTGTTGAGCTTATATGTGAAGCTACTCAATATATGGCTTCTCTATATATGGCACCCAGGTCCCCTCTATATATACATCATCTCATGTGTGTATTCTACACACTTTGGGGTTCTACTTCTGTGCTCTCTCCTTCTCTCTCAACAATAGTGCCTTATGGAGTTGAGCAACAAGGTCTTCTTTACCTGGAATAACAAACCCTTCTGGTTGTTCCATATAAATTTCCTCTTCCAAGTCACCATTAAGAAAAGCAGTTCGCACATCCATTTGATGAGCTTCTAAATCAAATTGAACAGCAAATGCCAATAAAACTCGAACACTTGTAATGCAAACAACTGGTGAAAAAGTCTCTTGAAAATCAACACCAGCTACTTGGGAGTAACCTTTTGCAACTAAACGCGCCTTGAACTTGTCAAAAGATCCATCTTCTTTTACTTTTGTTTTATACACCCACTTACATTTAATAGCTGTACGACCAGGAGGTAATTCAGTTAGTATCCATGTACCTTTAGAGATAAGAGAATCGTACTCTGCTTCCATAGCCTCTTGCCATTGATCCTTTTGTGGTGAAGAGATAGCTTCATCATAAGTAACAGGATCTTCAGAAGTAGAAAAATCATTATCAGCAATATCGTCATCATAAACATGACATGAGCCATGTTCAAAATCAATAGGCAGATCAACAAAAATATCAATATCATCATTGGCAACATTTGGAATGGATGGTTGTGAGGAGGAAAGTTGCTCTATAGGAAGTGTTTCATCTTCTGAAAGAAATGGAAAAGCCTGAAGCAATGATTTAGTATCATCAGAATCATCCATGGACCATGAGCCTCCCATAAGCTGTTCGTTAAAAGTAGAATCACGATTCACAGTTACTTTCTTGGAGGAAGGGTCATAGAATTTGTAGCCTTTGGAAGTGTCAGAATATCCAATAAAAATAACTTTAAGACCAAGAGCATCAAGCTTTGTTCGTGTTTCTTTGGGAACATGAATATAAGCAATACATCCAAAGGTTCGAAAATGAGATACAGAAGGAATGTCACCTGTCCATGCTGTGATGGGTATCTTACCAGAGGGTGCAGTAGTAGGAAGATGATTCTGAATAAATGTTGCTGTCAAAGTAGCTTCAGCCCAGAAAACACGAGATAAGCCAGAATGAATCAGCATACATCTTACAGCATTGAGAATAGTGTGATTCTTTCGTTCAGCAACACCATTCTGTTGAGGCGAATATGGAATAGTGTGTTCATGATGAATTCCAGTGTCAGCACAGTAACTCACAAACTCTCGAGAAACATATTCGCCTCCATTGTCACTACGAAGCTTCTTAAGGCGACGACCAGTTTGAAGTTTCGCAGCCTTGTGGAATTGTTTGAAAACAGATAAGGCTTCAGATTTTTGTCTAAGTAGAAATACAGTCGTATACCTTGAGAAATCATCAATGAAAGTAATGAAGTAGCGATATTGTGATCTCGAAGAAGGTAGAGGTCCACATATATCAGTATGAACAAGATCCAAGATGTCATGAGAATGAGTTGTATTTGAAAGAGGAAAGGGTTTACGATTGTGTTTCCCAAGAGCACAAAATTCACAAATTCCCATATGGGGATGGGCTTTAAGATCCATGCCATGAACAAGATCACGACGTTGAAGATCAAGGAGTTATGAGAAATCAGCATGAACAAAACGGTGATGCCATACTTTGCAATCATGATCACCTGGAGCAGTGACAATATTTTCTACAGCATCGTTGAGAGAGAGTTCAAATAAATTACCATTTCGAGGAGCAGTGGCTATAGTCTGTCCATCTTTCTCAATTCGGCATTTGGTATAATCAAATCCAACAAACAGACCAAGATCAACAAGTCTAGCAACTGAAAGAAGATTACGTTGAAGATCTGGTACATGTAATACTCCTCGCAAAATTCGAGTGGAAGAAGATAAGGTA
Organism: Adiantum capillus-veneris; assembly: GCF_014529385.1. Classification (NCBI taxonomy): domain Eukaryota; kingdom Viridiplantae; phylum Streptophyta; class Polypodiopsida; order Polypodiales; family Pteridaceae; genus Adiantum; species Adiantum capillus-veneris. The sequence continues at coordinate 129,005,382 of NC_140959.1, forward strand.
CCAAGATATAAGTATCCAATACCCTTTACTTGACAAGTAGTATCATCAGCAAGATAAACAACACGTTGAACTGGCAGTGGATGATAGTTATGGAGCCACTTAGACTGATATGTCATATTTCCTGTAGCACCAATATCAACAATAAAAAGTGATCCATCACGTACATGAAGTATTCTGTCTGGAGAAACTGAACATAGGACGCAGCTTGTTTCTGGTACAATGTTGTTTCGATGTTCAGTAGCATATGCTCTATTCCGATCTGTGTCGAATCGACGCTTATAGCACATATGAGTGGGATGATCAGATCGTCCACAATATTCACAAGAAGAAGAAGAAGAGTCTCTAGATAAATGTGGTTGTTTTGTGGTAATATTGTGTTCTTCATCATATTGACGTGCCCAACAATCATCTTCAATATGGCCATTTCTGTTGCAGTAAGAACATTGCTTATTAGGAAATTTGAGACGAGAGAAAATATTACCGCGACGGCCACCTCTGCGGTTTCCTCGTTGAAATGGACGCCTTCGAGCATAAAAAGCACGTTCCATCTGTTGTGACTCAGTCTCCTCTTGTGAAATCATAGCTGTATCGTGACCAGCATTCCGACGTTCTTGACGTTGAGAGTATTCAATTAAATACATGCAAGCTTGGTCGAAATCAAGACCATCTTTATTAGAGAGAATAGTAACAATGTTATCATAAGAAGAGTCCTTCACCGTATCAAGGAGAAGTGTAATCAGTTGCTTTTGTGGAACAGGATCACCGGCAGGAGCAAGTTGATTAATAATAGATTTGAAAGACTCAATATGTCCCGTCATGGCAGTACCAACTTCATATTGTAACTTGTTAAGCAACCCTCTCAAATAAAGTATTTCTGTAACAGATTTCTTCTGAAAGTTTGCAATAAGGTACTTCCATACGTCATGGGAAGTAGGCAGTTCATACATATCAAGCAAAAGGGAATCAGTAAGAGCAGAAAGAATATATCGATGAGCTGCTTTATCACGTCGTTGCCAATCCGTATAGGCAACATTCCAATCTTCAAATATAGGTCCTTCAAATATAGGTCCTTCAGTGACCAGAAAAAGGTGAGTTATGACACTCATGCAGAATTTGACTCTTAAAAGCAAAATTTGTAGGAATACACAAGCGGTCATAATAATACAGATTTCCCTTATACAAGTGATACCTGTTCTCATACATCTCACCAATATTCTCACGCAAGAATTTCAAAATAGGCATGTAAAAAGAATCATTTTCAACTTCGGCATGTATCTCATCAATCAAATTGGATCGCACAACAGTCAACAAATTACACATGGGCCTACGACTCAATGCATCTGCAACTTTATTTTCTTTCCCACACAAATACTTCAAGTCAAAATCATACTCAGCCAGCAATTCAATCCATCTCCTTTGTCTGCTGTTTAACAATGGCTGAGTGAAAATATACTTCAAACTTTGATAATCAGTACGCAATTCAAATTTGACACCAAGCAAAAGATGACGCCAATGTTTCAATGCATGAACAACAGCAAGCAATTCTAGATCATGGGTTGCATAGTTCAATTCATGTCGTCTTAATTTTCTAGACTCATATGCAACCACTCTTCCCTCTTGTGTCAAAACACACCCTAGTTGTTCACCACTAGCATCACATGACACAACAAATGGTTTGCCCATCTTAGGAACTTTCAAAACACAATTTTCTGCTAGTTTAGCCTTCAAGGTCTCAAAAGCAATCTCACAGGTAGAAGTCCACACAAAACCCTTGTCTGTCTTGGTCAATTCGTTCAAATGACTTGCTATCTTAGAGAAATCTTTAATGTGTGCTCTCTCATATTGTGCTAGACCCATAAAGCTTCTTACATCTCTTACTAACATAGTCTTAACTTTATCAAGATCAATGTGAATCCCCTCTTTAGAAATCACTCTTCCCAAATACACAATCTGATACTTTGCAAAAGAATACTTACTTGCTTTGGCATAGAATTTATGTTCACGCAAAACCTCAAATATTTTCTTTAAGTGCAATGCATGATCTTCTGCATTCGTAGAATACACAAAAATATTATCCAAGAATACCAGAATGAAGTCCTCAAGATACGGGTGAAAAATATTATTCATTAAGCACATGAAAGTTGTTGGTGCATTAGTCAAACCAAAAGCAAGAACTGTAAATTCATAATGTCCATAACGTGTACGAAAAGAAATCTTTGGAATTTCCTCGGCGTTGATACAGATTTGATGGTAGCCAGAACAAAGGTTGACCATTGAAAATATTGCGGCACCACTAAGAAATTCATCTATGTGAGGAAGACGATATTTGTTCTTAATGTTCTGTTTGTTTAATCCCCTATAGTCAATGCATAACCTATATGTACCATCCTTTTTCTTTTAAAATAACACAGGACTATCCCAAGGAGATACACTAGGTTTAATGAAACCCTTTTTCAAAAGATCATCAAGTTGTATCTTGAGCTCTTTAAGCTCATCAATATTGAACCTGTATGGAGCCCTTGAATAAGGTGTTGCTGCTAGATATAAATCTATGGCATGGTCTACCACTCTAGACGGAGGTATACCAGGAAGATCCTCCGGAAACACATCCTTAAATTCATGTAAGAGATCCTCTATAAATTCTGGATTTGTCTCTTTTTGTTTATCCCCAGATTCTTCTTTAATCTCATTAGCAAACACAAGAAACGTCTCACACTCTTATCTAAGTCACCTTATCAATTCCATGGCCAAAACTAGATTTCAAATCTCTTTCTTTCCACGAAGAGTGTGACTTATCATCATCAAATGATTAAAGATATATTTTTCTTTCTTAACAATCAATCAAAACATGATTTTCAATGATCTAATTGATACCAATGATAACATCATGCATATCAATGTTTATGTTATAGAAATCATCTTTATGATTTCGACTCTTCAAAGAAAAAAAAAACAAATTTTCTACTAACTCTTTCGTGAAACTATTATTACCACTAGTTAAGTCCACAAGTCTTTTAACTTCTCGATTTAATTTCAAGTTTAATTTCTCAATCAATTTAGACCATAAGAAGCAATGAATACTATCCAAATCAATTAAGAAATTCAAATTTTAATCTCAACTTCTACGCATAAATTTGATCTCACAGAAGCTTTCAAAGGACGTATCAAAGACATAAAACATCACAAAGAAGGGGTAGAGGACTTACCTTTATCGTACGCATCGCCAAAAGTATCCAATTGAGCCATCTTGGTACGTATTGTCTTATCGGTCACCTTGCTTGAGCATTCGAAAGTCTTGTGGTCGTGTTCTCGATATTGAAAGTATAATCCAAATCTTTGAGTTCTTCAATCCACGCTTCTAAATCTTCGCATATCTTTCTTATGCCATCAAACTCTTTAAGCTTAGCCTTCGTTAAGAATGATTTGGTTGTCGCTTGTCCCATATCCTCATCGTTTCTTTTGGTGGTACCCCAGCGCCGCCACGATGATTCTTGTTTCCAGGTGGATTAGCATGGTTTTCACCTTCATGTTGGCCATCAAGGTCTACATAGATATCAAGCTCTCGTGCTGCTTTGCCCCGCAGAGCCTCAACACTCTCCCGATTTGCAATTTTCAGATCTTCTCAGAGTCGCCGAATCAGGTCTTCTTGCTCCTTCATCCTCCTCTCGTATCCTTCCATGTCCAGAATCAACCGCTTGCTCTGATACCAATTGTCAAGGGAACAGGATAATAGAGATAGGTAGCAAAAGATAGAGAAAGAGATCTTTGTATTGATGGATTTTTATAGAGTTTTGATACAACAGAGGAGCAATAAAATATATGGGCACACTCCATCGTATGGAGCTTGAACCTCCCGACCACCCTCGAGCTTTAGTTCGCTTGCATGCAGCGTCACTCGCACTCACACTCACACTCACACTCACACACGCACTCGCACTCACACTCGCAGAAGAGGAGATCTGTGAATGATCCCCAAACGCACCACTCGTCGTGCTTTTATCCTTCTTTTCCTCCAAAAGCCTGCGACTTCTCAAAATAGACGCTTTTTAGGCGTTCAATCAACTCGATTTTCGCACCAAGTATACCTGCGAGAATAAGATAAGAAAGTGATCACTAAGAGATCCGTAAAGGTTAGATTTTTATCATGACACTTTGCACAGATCCTGTTTCACACGTCGATTTCTGCATCGCCTACAAAATAGCCAGAAGAACATACTCGTGCAACCAATTCAACATGATAATCAAAGTAAACAAACATAATTATGTAACTTCATAATCTCAAATGCAATAGTCTACCATGAAGAAACTAATCCACTTCTTGGTTGATAGCAGGGAGAGCTGTATGATGTTGTATGTCTGCCTGTCCTTGTGTATACTACACTGCTGCTGCCTTCTGTTTGTTTTCATCATAACGTTTATAAATAAACTCAGAACAGAGAAATCCAGGTACTCAAAACGACGGGAAATCCAGGTACTCAAATCGCAACTTTTAGGTCGCGACTCATAAAACCTCTATTTTTGGGTCTCCACTACTTTTACAACTTATTTTAAGCCTACCCATGCATTTTAAGATAAAACACATAAATATAAAATATTGATTTTAATAAAAATCTCAATTTTACTGTTCATAGACAGACTTAATCTGTTATTCATTAATCTTTATCAAATACTTCTTTAGTGTATTATTTTAAAAAAAGAATATATGTTCTCTCTTAATATCTCAAACTCATTCATATAAGCTCTACTTAATAGACTATTCAACAATCTTTCAAATCGTGCTAAACGAAAGATATGCCCTACTACATTCTTTTCGACTTTAAGAACTTCAAAGATTAGTCCTATTACAATTTTCCATGTCCTTTTAATCCACTTGCATATTTTCCCAGCCATGCCTCTAATTGCCTGGCATCCCACGAAAAGGTGGGCTAGGTCAACGCAACATTTATTCTATGTAGAGTTTTTAAAAAAACTAAGCTTGTCATTTCTTACAATGTTTCTCTTTACTTTTACATATTAAATCTTACCCTTCACTTTTGCATTTAGGATTAAAAATTGTGTAAGGTTTTCAGTGAAGTGAACCAATGAGTCAGAAGGTAGAGGCCCTCTTCTTCCTTCAAAATTTTAAGCTCCACTATATATAGTTTAGATATAGAAGTTCTCTCTTCTTTGCGTTTTTGGACTACATAAGGAATCCTTAGTAAAGCATTGACATTTTGGTACGATTGTGGACCATTATATAAAGCTTGCAGATTAGTGCCATATGGCAAAAACATTTTGTGATATTTCTTTTAGGTCTTTGTGAGAGGTGTTGACATTTGTGTACCTCACTCTTTAAAGAGAACCATTGAATATTGATTTAATCATTATCTTTTATGCTTTTGGAATATATTGTAATCTAAATAAGTCATTGTTACCCTTGTTTCCAAAAAGTGTAATACTCTATTGTGAAAACAAAAAATTAAATGTTAGTGTCACTTTCTCATTTTTCTTCTCACAAAAAAACTCTTTTATTATTAAATTCCTCTCAATAGCATTATGTAGGCCATAGTGAACTTCACCTTGGTTTTATTTTGTGTGTGTCTTAGAGAGAGAGAGAGAAAATGTTTTCTTTTTATTTTCTCTTTTTCTCTATCATATACTATTCTTTTTTCTAAATATAGAATTTGGGCGTTTTGATTTCTATTGACTTGTTAAACAACACCTAGCGCTCATTTATACTTTAGACTCAAATGTTCACGAAAAGTTTTTGTGACTCCTACTCAAGCTCCGAGAGCAATATGCTCAAAGAGAGTTGATGCAAGACTTGTCCTTGTTGGGCGTTTCAAGGTAATCCCTCACATAGAGCTGCTTCAACGTGTAGAATAAGAGTCAACCTAGGAGGGTTCTTGACTCTCCTCCCCGCGTTGTTGGTGTCACCCCCTCCTCCTCATTCTGCTACATTTTTTTGGAAACATGGGGAGGGCCATCCTCCCACCTCCTCACTTATGGTATTCTTGAAAGATGTTGCTGGTTGCAGAAGGGGTACTCTTAGTGACCCAAATAGGATGCCTTTAAAGGAGATTGGATCTTCTTAAGAGATTGTGGAGGGAGGTTTTGTTCTACACAAAATGGTCAATGGTCGTGTGCAGGCTTCTTCGAGCGGTCTTGATGGTTTTGGATCTTAGTGTTCATGATTTAATTGACGCTTATGGAGGTGAGCATTGTGCTACTAAGCCTCCCTAGGGATGGTGATATTCATGTGGCAGGTGATTCATCACTTGAGGCATCTCCTGCCAAGTTCTTGATGCCTTCTTTTTCGTTATCTATATTATGTTGTTTCTACTCTATGATGGCTCCTTGTAATTCCATGTATAGTTGCAATTCTTGGTTGTATTGGGTTTATGGCTTCCCTGCAAAAATCCAGTCACTATGGACTTGTATTCGGCCGTGTCATAGTTTTGGTTTATGCATTTGCTCAATTTGAGCACGCTACGATTGTAATTCTTTTTGGTCTCGTTTCCTATAATATCACCCATGGCAGATTTGTTTGCAGATCATTGATTGTTCTCACAAACTAATTCTAAGAAATATTGTGCCTGAGTCTTTGTGCAGCTATATCCTTTTGGAGTTTCTAAACTTGTTGCTGGCTACTCTACAAATTGTTTTTGAGCCTTACCACTTTCTCACTAGGCACCAATGCATCCATCATCTGTCCTAAGGAATTGACAATGGTATTCCATGATGATTGGATAAGCATTGAGCAGCCATCAGCTCCATTTTCCTCGTCAAATTGAATTGGCTCATAACCATTACAGGAGCCACGTATGGTAAATGTGCTAAATAAGTTGTTTGTAAGTTCCACTTTGCCTTTAAGGTGATTATGATGCAATTGCTACAATTTATCTTTCTTAACTATAGACAAGGCTAATTCACTGAAAGGAATCCTGTTTGATGGACTGCTAGGTACTCGACCCTTTCCCTTATCTTGAACTACAGGCTGTGCAGCGCTTGTCTTTTCTTTGGATCCCTTTCCGGTGTCACTATCTATTGGGTTCTATTCCTCCTACTCGCCCTTTGCAGCACTGGTCTTACCATATCTTGAACTACAGGTTGTGTAGCGCTTGTCTTTTCTTTGGATCCCTTTCCGGTGTCACTATCTACTGGGGTCTGTTCCTTCTGCTCGCCCTTTGCAGCACTGGTCTTTGCTGGAATTCGTTCTTTAGTTGTGGATGAAGTTTGGGCTACTGAAGCTTTCCCAGTAGATAAATGCTTTGCCTGATTTTCCAACTGCCTAATAAAAGCAGTGATTTAGGCCAATGTAGGCCTTGGTTTCTTTGAACCAATAGCTTTCCCTGGTGTAGCCTTCCTCTTTTGTCCAGTTTGACTCAACTGATTACCTGGAGTTTCTTCATTTGAAGAGAGCTCAAAATTGTTGGTCTCTGGAATGGGCTTCTGACTCCAAGCCATTCGTACCTGATAATGAGCATCTAGAGAAGTTGCCCAGTAAAGAAATAGCCAGACATACCAAGCTTTGAAAACATTCCTGGATTTCAACTTGGCAATCCGTTGGAGCACATTATGAGACAAGATCTAACATAAGCTGATCTTGGCTGTAACATCTAATTTCTTTGCAAGCAGCATTGCAAACAGCTTTTTTGACACATACGTGGGGTTGTTTTTCAGACTCACCGCTTCACCAACAAACCTGTAAGCTTCAGGGACATCCAGACCTGCTAGTAGAACCCCTTGTGCACTACTGTCAGAAGTTGCTGTGACTTTCATACCATGGACAATAGTAGTGCCATCTTTAGTATTGAAGGAATCAAGAACCTCCTTGATTATAGCCGTGTCAAAATTTGTTCTGGTGGCTTTCACCACCACATGCAGGTCCCATATTTGCAATAACGCTTTGGCCTTTTCAGTGAATACATACCTTTGTATCTTGCTATGGGGAATAAGTGGTAGAGAGGCTTTAACATAGATAATGGGTGCCGAAGTTTTGTCTATAGTATCCTGCATCTTCTTTGACATTTTCTTCCTACCCATGCACTGTGAGGAAGATAAGTTTGTAGAGGAAGAAGACTTACTTGGATAGTCAAATTCGTAGCAAAGTGTGTCAGGTAGAGATAGGTAGTGTTTGACAGAGTTGGCTGACGATGAAGTTTGAGTTTGTAGTGAAGACTCCTCAGAGCTCGGTGATGGGGAGTGTGTAATAGTAGGGAGACATCGTGGAAGAGATTTATGAGGAAGAATACCCACCCTCCTTACTGTTATATGCTTTCTCACCATAAAATCTCCACTACTTACCATTCCTATATTTTTGTGCACCATCGGCTACGTGGCATACATGCATTGACTTATACTTCCTGTGTTCCTTCTAATGATTATCAATGGTCCTTTTTCCCATAAAATTTGATATTGACTCTGACATTGGCATTGTTTTGCCATGCTCAGACTTTGCTGACACCGTGACTGACTCTAATCCTGGTTGTAAATGGAAAAGATTCAAAATAGCTGGTTCTGAAAAATCCGGACCATCAGTACCCAAATGCCAGTATCCTCTTCTCTAGAAGTCTCTTTCTCATTAAAATAATATAGCTTGATCTTGGCCCCGTTATAAACACCTGGAAGTAGTAAGCCACATAAATCCTTCAACCTTACTGTGCCATTGGAAAACACCCAGTCCACTTCATATGGACCAGACCAAGCTATCTTTAAGTTTGGCTTCTTCGGGCCTAGTTTGGATTGATAGAGCCAAACCAAGTCACCCTTTAGAAATTCTCTGACTTTGATTCTCCTATCATGCCAGTGCTTCCTTCTTTGTTGAACAATCTTCTATTCCAGCATAGCTCGTTGTCTTAACTCCTCCAACTATGTTAGTTCCTTCAGTCTATGTTGAAGATTGTGATTAAAATCGAATCCATTTTCCACCACCATCCTGAGACTGGGAATTGCAAATTCCATAGGCACTACAGCTTCAATACCATACACCATTCTGAACGGTGTCATTTTAGTGGTAGCTATGTAAGCTATCCTATAAGCCCATAGAGCAGTTTGGAGCTTCTTATCCCATTTATATGGCTCCTTCTACACAATCTTGGTGAGAACATTCTTGATGGTTTTGTTATTGCTTTTAGCTTGCCCATTGTCATAATAATGAATATCTATTTCTCCTAAATGATTTTCTCATGTTAAACTGATCATTTAATATGGGGAAGTGCCAGGGGAGAAAAAGCTAGAACATTGGTCAAGCTAGCAGACCCGCCATAGTAGGGATCCAAAGGGGGGACCATCTGTAAAATATCCATGTGCAACAATGGGCTTAAAAGACCCTAAGGTTCAGCCCATTAAGACGTCCAAAATGCTAAGGTTCCAAAATTCAAAGGTTGTGTCTAAAGGTCAAACACTGGGGTAATTGGATGCTTTGTGTGTGTCCCAAAAGTCTTTGGCAATTCCTACATAGGAGGGGGCAAGCCTTGCAAGTCGGGGATGAGAGAGAAAATCTCTCTCTCTCTCTCTCTCTCTCTCTCTCACACACACACACACACACACACACACACACACAAGCTCCCTTTACACAAAGGGAATGAGGGACACAATATATCAGCCCCCTAGCTTAGATGCCCACAAGGTGTACCCATTTCCTATTGGATAGCCTTGGAGGTGGACCAATGAGAATTAGGCTAGAGTAAATCTAGTTTAATTAATTTGAAAACACTAAATAAAATAACCAATAAGAATTGAGCTCTCTAGAAGACTATTGGACACTCTCCAAAGGGGACCAATGAGCATTCAGCAGCCCAATGGCTTGCCTGATTCCTATTGGCCAGGAGGCAAAGGGGTCCAATGAGAGTTTATTTGAATTAAATAATTATCTAAAGCTCTCACAAAAGGTGAAAGGGGGACACATGTTAGAAGTTTACAACTTTTGTTGCTTAATTACCATTGGCTAAGCCTGGGGAAGTCCAATAGGATGCTAGCAAGAGCAAATAGCAAGAGGGGTCGACCAAGAGAGAGAGGGGGCTGATTTTTCAAAGGAATTATCACCTACACACTCATACTAGCTCATGTGTGAAGTAAAAAATACTCTCTCTCCTTCTCAAGCTTTAATGGAAAGCTTATCACCTACTCCAAGCTTGTGAGAAGGGAGGCCTACACCAACAACTCTTGGCTTTGTGATGCAAATCCAACCAAGAGCCAAGCTTCAATGCATGCTCATCTCGTCTATCATGCTAATTACTAAGCTAAGCTATGCTAATATGAGTGATTATGTGAGGAGATGTACATCTTTCTCGTAAGAATACTCCTTCTTCCTCTCAATCTACTCTCATACCCCACTAGCTCTCACCATCTTCGAAGGTGTCTGAGGTCTTGGGTCTGAGACCATGAGGGATTGATGTTGTGTTTGATAAGTGTTTTGCGTAGTACATGAAGTTTCCATCTTCATTGCACTAGCTAGTATTGAAGGAACACAAGAAATTGTATTGTAAAATGTCTCTCTTGATGGGAGAAACCATAATACAAAGCCTTTTGGAGGGGGGACCAGCTCCATGCAAATCCGGTCCTCAACTGTTTTCAATTGCTTAACTTCTCTCTCTTTTGAAGTATTTTTCATGCTATCCAGCTAGGTGTTATGATTTTTGTTGCTTTCTCCACCCAAGCACTCTTGTTAATCTCATTAGGAATCTATTCTAATGAAATGCTCACTATGTTCATGCTATTTTCCGTTGCACACAAGTTACTAGGCCATTAAATGTTACATTGGTATCAGAGCACAAGGTTTTTGTTTTCTTGCTCAAGAAGGAGGTCCTCAAGCTAGCTATAAATGGTTGGTACAATTAATTCCATGTAAGTAGAATAGGGATTTTTCAGCCTTGTAGTGTGCCTGCCTTTGTGCAGTTAACATGGCATCATCGTCGAGAGCTATGGTCTTAATAGTGGAGTCCTATGGGGCTTTCCTACGGCTTAACCACTATTGAGCTATTAGAAGCTGGACAGGAGCTAGTGTTGCTTTGGTGTTGAACGACCCTCTCTTCTATTCCTTGCAATTAATGGTATTTGAGCCACGGGTACAATAGCTTGAGTGCTTTTTCTAAAGGGGTAAAGAGGAGTAGCAACTAGGGCTTGAAGTGCCAAAGTACACCTAAAACTTTTACACCTAAAAATTGTTAGAATGGCTGACAATAGTAAAGACAAGGTTTCAAATGATCCTTAGGGGAAGGACAATGACCAAAAGTCTCCTAAGGGCAACTCCAGCAAAGCTAAAGAGAAGGGAGTTTATAAAGGCAAAAATAAACTCTCTCCTAAAGAGCTTGAGCGTTATCGCAAGGATAACCAATGTTTCAAGTGTAGTGAACAAGGGCATGCGTACGGCGCTTGTCCCCAAAAGAAGAACCAATGAGCCTAAGGGAAATGACAATGTCCAAAAGTCTCCTAAGGGCAACTCCAACAAAGCTAAAGAGAAGGGAGTTTATAAAGGCAAAAATAAACTCTCTCCTGTGAAGAGATTGAGCGTTATCGCAAGGATAACCGATTTGTTCAAGTGCGATGAACAAGGAAATGCGTACCGTGCTTGTCCCCAAAAGAACAACCGCCATGATCCTCCTAGAGATACCTTGGTCGAAATCCAAGAGGAGGAAAATCACCACAAATGGTCTCCTCTATGCCATGCTTGGGGAAATGTAAGAGAACATGGTGCTTTTATTCTCTTTGACCCCAGTTCTACTCATAATTTTATATCTATAGAGTTGGCTACCAAGCTAGGCATGCAAACCTACGAGATGGGAGATGTCCTACCCGCAGATGGTGCTTTCAAGGGGCAAGAAGCTTGAGAAATTGAGGCTCCCTATCCAAATCTATGTGGACAAAGAGGACTTCTTTATCTCTCCTCTCAGGCATGAGGATGTAATCCAAGGGGCACCATGGTTTGATTTTATTCTCCAAAAGAAGAACCAATGAGCCTAAGGGAAAGGACAATGTCCAAAAGTCTCCTAAGGGCAACTCCAACAAAGCTAAAGACAAGGGAGTTTATAAAGGAAAAAATAAACTCTCTCCTAAAGATATTGAGCGTTATCGCAAGGATAACCAATGTTTCAAGTGCGGTGAACAAGGGCATGCGTACCATGCTTGTCCCCAAAAGAACAACCTCCATCATCCTCCTAGATATACCTTGGTCGAAATCCAAGAGGAGGAAACTCACCACAAATGATCTCCTCTATGCCATGCTTGGGGAAAGGTAAGAGAACATGGTGCTTTTATTCTCTTTGACCCCGGTTCTACTCATAATTTTATTTCTATAGAGTTGGCCACCAAGCTAGGTATGCAAACCTAGGAGATGGGAGATGTCCTACCCGCAGATGGTGCTTTTAAGGGGCAAGAAGCTAGGGAAATTGAGGCTCCCTGTCCAAAGCTATGTGGACAAAGAGTACTTCTTTATCTCTCCTCTCAGGCATGAGGATGTAATCCTAGGGGCACCATGGTTTGATTGCATGGCTGCCAATGTTAAATTCCCTGAGAGGAGAATCTCCTTTAAGTTCAAGGAAAAATATATGTATATAGATGCTAAGGAAATGGGTAACACTATATCCATTGTACATACACAAGCTTTCAACAAGTCAATAAAGAGCTCTATTTCCATGTACATGATTTTGTTAAAGATTCTCAAAATGAACCTAATGTTTTAGCAAAAGAAAATATACACAATCAAAGGAATTAGAGTTATCCAATTTTCTCAAGGGGTTTCAAGATGTCTTTCTTGACGACATCCCTTGTGAGCTACCTCCTAAACGAGGCAATGATGACCATGCAATTGAACTTCTTCTAGGAAATTCACCGCCTAACAAACCTCCTTATATAGTTTCTAAAGCTCAACAAGAGGAGATTATGCGGCAAGTGCATGAGTTAGTTGAGAAGGGCCGTGTTAGGCCTACCTCATCTCCATTTTGTTCTCCTGTGCTACTAGTGCAAAATAAAGACGACACATATCGTATGTGTGTCGACTATAGAGCACTAAATAGGATCACGATCAAGAATAGGTTTCCGGTTCCACAGGTAGAAGACCTATTTGATAAGCTACAAGGGTCCACCTACTTCAGTAGGATTGACCTAAAAAGTGGCTATCAAATAAGGATAGTTGATCAAGACATTGTAAAGACCGCATTTCACACTACATTTGGTCTTTAGGAATAAATTGTTATGCCTTTTGGCTTGACCAATGCACCAACCACATTCAACCGCTTGATGGAGAAGCTATTCAGGCCTCACCAAACATTTACTCGAGTGTTCTTTGATGATATCATCATCTAATCTAATTCATTAGATGAACACAAGCGACACCTCTAGGTAATATTTCAAGTTCTAAGAAAGAATAAACTTTATGTTAATCAAAAGAAAGTGAATTTTTCTTACAAGAGATTCAATATTTAGGTCACATTATCTCTCAAGATGGCATCCAAATGGATCCATCAAAGTTAGAGGTAATAAAAGGATGGCCTAAATCAAAGAATCTTCATGAGTTAAGAAGCTTTATAGACGAACATACTATAGACGTTTCATAGAAAAGTTCTCACTAATAGCAGGACCATTACATGACCTAACAAAGAAAAATTTTAGGTTCACATGGTCTGCCAAAGAGAACAATGCTTTCGAAAAGCTTATCTCTCAACATGTGCTTACACTACCGGATCTCTCAAATCCATTTGAGGTCCAATGTGATGCTTGTGGTGATTGCCTTGGAGTTGTTTTCCTTCAAGAAGGGCACGCCATAGGCTATGAAAGTCGAAGGCTTGACCCTGTTGAGCAAGCTCTAGGCATATATGAAAAGGAACTCCTTGCAGTTCTACATGCCTTAGACTCATGGAAGCACTATTTATTGGGGAATACTTTCATTGTGCGAAGGGATCGCCAAAGTCTTAAGTACTTAATGATGCAGACCAAGCTCTCCGACAAACAAATGAGGTGGACAAATTTTCTTTCGCAATTTCATTTTCATATTGCTCACGTTGTTGGAAAGCATAATCAAGTAGCCAATGCACTCTCAAGATGGCCGAGAGTGAATGCGGTTTCCATAGCAACTCACAATGATATATCTTCTATGATAGATGAGGATGCTATTATCCCGATTTTAGAGATGTGATTCAGCCCTTGCACTAGGGAAGAAAGAGGAACCATTTACTTTACAAGATGGTTATCTTCTCTATGGCAATAGACTATGTGTTACTAGCTCACTACATGAGAAAGTAATGTATGCATCTCATGATCCTCGTTATGCAGGGCATAGAGGGATTCGGTCTACCCTAAAGGGGACTGAAACATATTTCTATTGGCCTACCATGACAAAAAACATACAAGAGTATGTTTCTAAATGTGTGGTATGCCAAAAGACAAAGTTTGATAGAGGGAAGCAACTTGGACTGCTTCAAACTTTGCCAATCCCTAATTCACCATGGAAGAGCATCTCCATGGATTTTATATTTGGATTGCCTAAGTCTACCCATGGGAATACGGGAATATGGACGATAGTAGACAGGTTCAGTAAACAAGCTCATTTTATACTTGTCAAAAAGACTATCAAAGCCCATCAAATGGCAACCCTCTTCATTTCACAAATCTTCAAGTACCATTGCTTGCCAATGTCCATAGTGTCGGATACAGATCCTAGAATGACCAGTAACTTCTGAAAGGGTCTCTTTGAGAATTTAGGAACAAGGCTAAAATTCTCTTTGGCCTATCACCCGCAAACGGATGGCCAAAGTGAAATATCTAACCTAACAATTCTTGATCTACTAAAAGCCTATGTCACAAAAGTAGATCAAAGATCCCAATGGGAGAAGTACTTACCCTTAGTGGATTATACCTACAATAACACTGTACATACTTCCACGGGAAAAGCACCTTTGAGGTAATTGAGGGAAGATCAAAAAGTCCCTTGCTACTTAAGGTACACGGGAAGATCTTCGCTGCAGATGAGTATAGATGAGACCTACAAGAATCTTTCCAAAAGATTAAGGATGCTATCTCTATCTCACAGCAAAGGCAAAAGGTTGCTGCTAACAAGCACAGAAGAGCCCAAACCTTTAAAGAAAATGATTGGGTCTTACTCAAATTTCCAAAGGCTCGATTAAGGCACACGACGGGCAAGAATCCTACGAGACACCAAAAGTACTATGCTAAGTTAGCAAAAAGGTACTATGGTCCCTTCCAGATTCATAGGCCAATCAATGAGATGGACTATCAGCTCAAGTTTCCCAACCATTGGCTCATACACAATGCTTTCCATGTGAGCCTACTAAAGCCTTACAAAGGAGAGTCACCTCTAGAACCAACTATTGAAGACCCACCGGAGATCGAGGACCAAGAAGAGGTGCTACAGCCTGAGTCCATTCTCCGACATGAAGACAAGGTACTAAGAGGCGATAAGACTATCCGCTGATATCTAATAAGTTTAATAATTATCCTTTTGAAGATGCTAGATGGATGCAAGGCATACAATTGAAGGATAACCTAAACCTTGCCAATGCTTCCCAAGAGTAAGCAAATGTACAAATGTTAAAAATGAGCAAATTTTTTGTCTTATAAGACTTTTTTTTCTTTTATTGTGCACAAAAATGAAGTAGTATGCATGCTTAGATCAAGTTTGCGGAGACGACGTCCCGAACACCAAGTAGAGCTTGTCACTCTACTATGGAAGATCATAGGACTAATGTGCAGACATGCTTGCGGCTGCCTCAGGCTCTCAAGCTCCAAATGGACTAGTCATCCATTGTGGAATGAGGTCGTAGGGTACGTTACGGCATTAGTCGCACATGCAGTCCTGCGGTCTACGGAGGTTTGGGCATTGCGGATCAGGAGTTATGCGGTATGCGACAGTCGGGGCGGCAGTTCTTCATTGGATATCATGGGACAGGGGGAGTGTGTGCATCGTTCCCGATCTGTGCTAGAGCAACGGTTGTATATGGGGGCCATACCTATCTTTTGATGTAATACACCAATCTCTATGTTATTCATGGCATCTGCTGTTGTTACTCTGTGTCCAGATTACATATAAATGAAGCAAGAGGTGTTTTGTGCCTGTGTACTGTGTACTATCTTCTATCGCCATTCTTTGTGTTGATGTTCACATAATGTAGTTGCGTGTAATCATTCACGTAATGCCTATTGATCCTCTGTGGGCAATAATAGTCATTACATCTGGCGACCACGATGTGTGATGGACGGCCTGCGATGAATATGCATGCGCAGTAGGTCGTAGGGTCCACCTGACCCTGTTGTTCCAATTGTCGGAAGACGTCGGCGGAGAGGCCGTTCGGATGAATTTTTTTTTTCTTCACCGCGGGTTGAGGAATCTGTATCTCCATCACCAAGCCCAGTGCGTGGTAGGCGGTTGCGGCGAGCGAGGCGTACTCCACGCAGTCAGTCATGTACTCCTCTTGTACGTTCAACCTCACCCACACAGGTTGTTCCACCACCGTCTCCAGTAAGCAGTCCGGGGGTGTCTCTGCCACTGTCTCCACCTCGTAGTGCTCATCAACTTTTTCCGGGAGGAGGTACAATTGGGCAAGGGGTGATGGCTCATCCTCAGATTAAGTATAGTCGATTTCGAGGTATTTCGAGAGAAGACCCCGATGCACATTTGTGCCAATTTAATAAATCTTATGGATTGAATCATCCTAGGGTGGTGATTCCTCTCCATCAACAATCAGTGTTTGAATCTACACTCGCGGGGAAAGCTGCGAAATGGTTGTCTTAATAACCTGATGATCATTTTCAGACATATGTCGATGGATCAAGAGCGTTTGAACGAAGGTTTAGAATGGAAAAGACGGTCCCTCAACATTTGGAAAAGCTTTGAACGCTGCGGAAGAAGTCATTGCCAGTGGAGGATTACGTTGCAAAATTTTGGATGCTTTTGTAGAGGGTACCTCAGGCACAAAGGCCGGCAACAGAGGTGCTGAATGATTATTTTTTGCGGGGTCCCAACAAGGATCTTAGAACGGCTATGGCAACAGTGGATAAGGTAACTACTCCACTGGATAATGTAATTGTTAGGGCTGTAGTAGAGCAGGAGAAGCTCTAGAGGATACGGAATCTCCAAAGAAATAAAAGAAAAAAGACAGGAAGAAATCTCATCCAAAGTCGCAAGACAGTGGCAGTGATAGTTCGGAGTCGGAGTCTGCAATATCAGATTCCTCAGACTTAGGCAACAGCGATTCAGGGAAAGAATCAGAAGAGACACCTCGGAAAAAATCCAAGCGTCAGGGGAAAGGTGCTTCCTCTGGTTCGTCGAAATCGGCTGAAGAGGCTAAAAGTCTGAAGGAACTATGGTGTACCCAGTGTCGGAATCCGGGTCATGCTGCTTAGGAGTGCGCAATGAATCAGAAGTGGTGTGCAATTTGCACAACCAATACTCATAATATAGTGGAATGTTATTTCAATGGTCGGGGTCATCGGAGTCAAGGAGACTCTTCTACATGGCAACAACCACAGATAGGGCAGGGACAAGAGCCTGCTGTGGCGATGGCTCATGCTCATCCATCAGAGACGCCTTTGCAAGGTCAAGCAGGAGGACGGGGCAAGGAGGATGGCGAGGTCGCGGAAGAAGTGGCCGAGATCCTAATCGCCCCAAGACATGCCTTTTCTGTTTGGGGGATGGACACTAGCGATTCGAGTGTACTGAAGCTATGGAATATGATCGGAAGAAGCAAGAACGCGTTGCAGGGAAATAGCCTAATGTGGCTATGGTTCAGATTGAAGGATTGGAGGATTTTGATCCAGTGGTTTCATTAATCACGCGATCAGGTAAAAATGTGGTTCCAACACTCGATGTAAAGATTCCGAATTGGATGGCTCAGGAAGAAGTGCGGAAAAAGACTGTGTTCTGGTTGCCACAATCCGCACCACCAGTGAAGTCATCAGGACCATCGATTGTGGGCCTGGAAATAAAGGAAGGAAAAGTTGGAAATAAGGATGATATTAGAGAAGAGGAGGATTGGAATTCAGTTTGGAAAGAGGTCCTCACGTCGCCAATACAAGTACCTCTAGGTTCATTGCGGAAATTGGTCCCGAATTTTCATAATGCATTGCTACGACAAACAACCACAGAGCTGAGGGAAGTCGCCATCGAGAAAGTTGAAAGAGAGGAGGATGATTCAGCCCCGTTGCCGATAAATAGGATCACCGATACCCGCATTCCGGAGCTATCAGTTAGATACCATGGAACACACATTGACAATGTACTATTGGATGGAGGAGCGGGAGTAAACATTATTACTCAAGTAGCTTGTGAGAGTTTTGGCCTCAGTGATTGGGAGCCTGCACCCTTTGTAGTCGGCATGGCAGATCAAAGAAGAGTGCAACCAGTGGGGCTACTTTGGGGCATTGTATTAGATGTGGCGGGCTTATCTTTTTCCATTTACTTAGTATTCTTGAATATTGAGGATCATAATCAAGATTATCACATTATCTTGGGGAGACCCTGGTTACGACAAGCGAGGGCAAAGCATAATTGGGAAGCAAATATGCTTACAGTAAAGAAGGGTAAAAGGAAAGTGCGGGTGATGTTGGGAACATGCAGACAACCAGTTCAGGAAGCATGGCCGGTGATAGCGGAAACAGTGAATATGGTGGAAGGATTAGAAGAGGATGAAGAGGAGCAATTTCTGAAAGCTAATCCGGATTTGGTCTCTTTATATCTTGCGGATATTTCTCTGGTTCCGAAAGGGAACTCGGTGGGGGATTCAAGAACTGCATCAGGAATAGGGGAGCAACAACAGGTGCTTCCAAGTCCTGAATCATTGGAGGACGTTATTCAGCAAGAACGTGTGTTTGAGGCGTAGATGGAAAAATTTACAAGGGTTAAAGAAGATGAATTAGAGAAGGTCTTTCTTGGAGAGATCAAGCGGAGTCGCAGCCCATATACATTAATAAGCAGCTTGAGGCAAGTTTTAGAGATGATTTGATTAAGTTACTAACAGAATTTAAGGATGTTTTCGCATGGGAATATGCGGATATGCAGGGATTGGATCCTAAGTTTGATCAGCATACGATAAATCTGAAACCAGATAGGATGAATCCGAATGTGCCAAAGCAAGTTAAGATGGAAATTGATCATCTTTTGGAAGTGGGTTTTATAATTACCCCTATTGCTAATCCGGAGTGGATTTCTCCAATTGTGGTTGTACCAAAGAAAAACAAGCAAATCCGAATTTGTGTGGATTACCGGAAATTGAATGCAGCTACTGTTCCAGATCCTTTTCCTCTTCCATTCTTGGATCCCATATTGGATGGTGTAGCAGGACATGAGATGTATACTTTTTTGGATGGGTTTAGTGGATATAACCAAATCCGAATGGCATTGCGGGATCATCTTAGAAAGACCATTTCTCAAAATAATAAATGCTTCTCCTCTGTTGAAAACACAGTGAAATCATCCATAAATATGGCAAGAAATCGGTGGCAAAATTCCCTGAATATTTCCATCATACACTGTTGGAACATTGCTGGAGCATTGCAAAAACCGAATGGCATGACCAGATACATATATGTACCCCATTCAGTGATAAAAGTGGTTTTACTCCAATCTTCAGGAGCAATCTTTAGCTGATTATAACCATTATAGCCATCCATGAAGCTATACATCTCATGGCGTGCAATCTCATTGAGAAGAATGCCTATAAAAGATAATGGAAAAGGATCCTTGATTGTTTGAGCATTCAGACTTCGATAATCCACACAAACCCTGAGCTTTCTATTCTTCTTGGGTACCACCACAATTGGAAACAACCAGTCACTATTGGCTACTCTGTGATGAATCTATCCTTCAAAAGGTTGTCGATTCCTTCTTTGACCTTTTTAGTGTAATGTGGATTCATTGTATACCATTGCAGATGCATTGGTATGGCATCTAGCTTTAGAGGTATTCTATGTTGACATACCTCTCGATCTACACCTTTTAGATCGGTATGTTCCCATGCAAATACATCTTTGTACTTTTGGAAAATGTGTTGAGATTTTTCTTTCATTTTTTAATTCAACTGCTTGTTTACCTTGATAAGTCGAGGATTTTCCTCAGATCCCATTTTCCACTCTTTGATTTCCTAGTCATCTGGAAGCAACCAGTTAGGCCCACCTCCCTTCCTTTTGGTTGAATCCTCAACATAATTCCAGGACGGTCCTTATAGTTCTGAACTGTCATTCTGAACTTCAAAAACATTTTCAGAGTGGATTTCTTCAGTAGTCACTAGTGTATTGGAATCTAACAACTCTTCTTTGGAGTCAACTGGGTTCTTTGGCTGTCTAGTTAGCTAAATTGGCATTTCTCTAGGATTCAGTTCAGTGAACTGATCTAGAAATTGCTTCCTTTGCTTTTCAGCTTGGCCCTTGTCAAATAATACTACATTGAGATCTATTTCAGCCAACATAAAAATATTCATTGCTGCTAGCATTCTCTCAACTTTTTTTACCCCATATTTTTGACAAAGCTCCTCTGGTCACAATGCCTTCCTCCAGTTTCTGGTGTTGTTTGTCTCGACTTGAATTCTTCTACTAGGACTCTGTATTGTCAAAGACTGATTGGCATAGTTACGAACATCTTGTGCCGTTCACAAACATGGGCGTCCTAGAAACATCCGAGATGCACCTTGCACATCCAGAACTAAGAAACTAGTCTTGAAATTTTCTTTTCCTACCCTTATCTGCATATTTTTTATCATCCCAGTTGCTTGCACAACTCTGTAATCGGCCATCCAAATATTCAATGGTGTTGGTTTCAAGTTTGTTATTCCCATTCTTTGTTGAAGGTGTGCGCCTAGGATGTTGACACCTGCCCCTCCATGCAGTATAACACTTGATGTTGAGATGTAGAGAGAAAGAGAGAGAGACGAGACAAGAGACACACCATATACGCTCCCAAAGACTGATTCATATTGAGGACAAGATACAAATATATAGGTGAGACCAAGTTCAGTAGAGTGAGCCATATATAGCTCCAACACCCCCACTCAAACAAAGGTCTCTAGCTTTGGATGAAAAAAACCCTTGGGGAGTTCAAAGGAAAAACTCAAGCCCCTATACAATGTGAAATATGAACCAACGGTGATGATGTGAAAGTGAATTGTGCATCTATGTACAAATATTCAAGTGACTTAGATATCACAAGGTGCAAATGTGGAGTGTGCATAGTGCATGGTACCTAAAAGATTACAATGTCATATGTACAAAGCTATTACAATAGAAAAGAAGCTAATCTAGAAAGAGTGAGGCCGAAGCAACTCCAAGCTCCGAGCGCAAGAGGATGAAACATGACTCATTGCGGCCTTTGGTCAAAATGTCTGCAATCATCTAGTCACTTGGACAGTATTCAACCATAATGGTTCCCTTGCGTACTTCATACCTGACATAATGATAATGGACAGCAATGTGCTTTGACTTATTATGTTGAACATAGTCTTTTGCAAGACTAATAGCACTTTGGTTGTCACACCGCAAGGGTGTGCTAGAAAGAGGAGAGTGACCAATATCAACCAGCATTTGTCGAAGCCAAATCAACTCACGAGCTGCAAGTGATTCCGCAACATATTCTGACTCAATCGTAGAAACTGCAACACAACGTTGTTTCTTGCTGGTCTAAGAAACAAGACAACCGTTTATAAAGAAGCAATTTCCACTAGTAGATCGCATAGATAAATGTGAGCTTGCCCAGTCTGCATCTGTGTAACCCAAAAGAGAAAGAGATTGCATAGAATCCGATGTGAGTTATCGTCGATAGACTAAACCAAAATCTGTAGTGCCTTTCAAGTATTTCAATACACGCTTTGTAGCAGACCAATGCTTAAGAGAAGGACATGGAAGATGTTGTCCAAGATAGTTAGCAGCAAACAGAATATCAGGACGAGTGTTCATGCCAATAAACTAAAGACATCCAATCAAGTTAGCATAAGGTTGATTTGTGACAAGTTGACCGCCATTGTCAGAAGTATTCTTCGTAGAGCTCGCAAGACAAGGTGTGTTGGCTGAATGTGCAGATTCCATACCAAATTTTTGAATAGTATCTGCAATAAACTTTGACTGTCGAAGGAATAAAATACCTTTTGTATGGTTCCGTTGGATTTGAATGCCAAGACAAGATTGAATCTCTCCAAGATCCACCATATCGAATGCAGAGGACAATAACTTTTTCACTTGCTGAAGAAATCCCAAATCATTGGAAACAAGGATGGTATCATCCACATAAACAGCAAGAATCACAAAACTGCTACCTTGGCGTTTGATGTATAAGTTGGGGTCTGACGAGCAAGAGATGAATCCTTTAGAGGTGAGAAAAAGATCAAATTTTGTATACCAGGCTCGCGAAGCTTGTTTGAGACCATATAGTGCCTTATGGAGTTGAGCAACAAGGTCTTCTTTACCTGGAATAACAAACCCTTCTGGTTGTTCCATATAAATTTCCTCTTCCAAGTCACCATTAAGAAAAGCAGTTCGCACATCCATTTGATGAGCTTCTAAATCAAATTGAACAGCAAATGCCAATAAAACTCGAACACTTGTAATGCGAACAACTGGTGAAAAACTCTCTTGGTAATCAACACTAGCTACTTGGGAGTAACCTTTTGCAGCTAAACGTGCCTTGAACTTGTCAAAAGATCCATCTTCTTTTACTTTTGTTTTATACACCCACTTACATTAAATAGCTGTACGACCAGGAGGTAATTCAGTTAGTATCCATGTACCTTTAGAGATAAGAGAATCGTACTCTGCTTCCATAGCCTCCTACAATTGATCCTTTTGTGGTGAAGAGATAGCTTCATCATAAGTAACGGGATCTTCAGAAGTAGAAAAAGCATTATCAGCAATATCGTCATCATAAACATGACATGAGCCATGTTCAAAATCAATAGGCAGATTAACAAAAATATCAATATCATCATTGGCAACATTTGGAATGGATGGTTGTGAGGAGGAAAGTTGCTCTATAGGAAGAGTTTCATCTTCTGAAATAAATGGAAAAGCCTGAAGTAATGATTTAGTATCATCAGAATCATCCATGGACCATGAGCCTCCCATAAGCTGTTCGTTAAAAGTAGCATCACGATTCACAATTACTTTCTTGGAGGAAGGGTCATAGAATTTGTAGCCTTTGGAAGTGTCAGAATATCCAATAAAAATAACTTTAAGACCAGGAGCATCAAGCTTTGTTCGTGTTTCTTTGGGAACATGAATATAAGCAATACATCCAAAGGTTCGAAAATGAGATATAGAAGGAATGCCACCTGTCCATGCTGTGATGGGTATCTTACCAGAGGGTGCAGTAGTAGGAAGATGATTCTGAATAAATGTTGCTGTCAAAGTAGCTTCAGCCCAGAAAACACGCGATAAGAAAGAATGAATCAGCATACATCTTACAGCATTGAGAATAGTGCGATTCTTTCGTTCAGCAACACCATTCTGTTGAGGCGAATACGAAATAGTGTGTTCATGATGAATTCCACTATCAGCACAGTAACTCACAAACTCTCGAGAAACATATTCGCCTCCATTGTCACTACGAAGCTTCTTAAGGCGACGACCAGTTTGAAGTTCCGCAGCCTTGTGGAATTGTTTGAAAACAGATAAGGCTTCAGATTTTTGTCTAAGTAGAAATACAGTCGTATACCTTGAGAAATCATCAATGAAAGTAATGAAGTAGCGATATTGTGATCTCGAAGAAGGTAGACGTCCACATATATCAGTATGAACAAGATCCAATATGTCATGAGAATGAGTTTTATTTGAAAGAGGAAAGGGTTTACGATTGTGTTTCCCAAGAGCACAAAATTCACAAATTCCCATATGGGGATGGGCTTTAAGATCCATGCCATGAACAAGATCACAACGTTGAAGATCAAGGAGTTTTGAGAAATCAGCATGAACAAAACGGTGATGCCATACTTTGCAATCATGATCACTTGGAGCAGTGACAATATTTGCTACAGCATCATTGAGAGAGAGTTCAAACAAATTACCGTTTCGAGGAGCAGTGGCTATAGTTTATCCATCTTTCTCAATTCGGCATTTGGAATAATCAAATCCATCAAACAGACCAAGATCAACAAGTCTAGCAACAGAAAGAAGATTACGTTGAAGATCTGGTACATGTAATACTCCTCGCAAAATTCGAGTGGAAGAAGATAAGGTACCAAGATATAAGTCTCCAATACCCTTTACTTGACAAGTAGTATCATCAGCAAGATAAAAAACACGTTGAATTGGCAGTGGATGATAGTTATGGAGCCACTTAGACTGATATGTCATATTTCCTGTAGCACCAGAATCGACAATAAAAAGTGATCCATCACGTACATGAAGTATTCTGTCTGGAGAAACTGAACATAGGACGCAGCTTGTTTCTGGTACAATGTTGTTTCGATGTTCAGTAGCATATGCTCTATTCCGATCTGTGTCGAATCAACGCTTATAGCACATATGAGTGGGATGATCAGATCGTCCACAATATTCACAAGAAGAAGAAGAAGAGTCTCTAGATAAACGTGGTTGTTTTGTGGTAATATTGTGTTCTTCATCATATTGACGTGCCCAACAATCATCTTGAGTATCTTATGGCCATTTCTGTTGCAGTAAGAACATTGCTTATTAGGAAATTTGAGACGAGAGAAAATATTACCGCGACGGCCACCTCTGCGGTTTCCTCGTTGAAATGGACGCCTTCGAGCATAAAAAGCACGTTCCATCTGTTGTGACTCAGTCTCCTCTTGTGAAATCATAGCTGTATCGTGACCAGCATTCCGACGTTCTTGACGTTGAGAGTATTCAATTAAAGACATGCAAGCTTGATCGAAATCAAGACCATCTTTATTAGAGAGAATAGTAACAATGTTATCATAAGAAGAGTCCTTCACCGTATCAAGGAGAAGTGTAATCAGTTGCTTTTGTGGAATAGGATCACCCGCAACAGCAAGTTGATTAATAATAGATTTGAAAGACTCAATATGTCCCGTCATGGCAGTACCAACTTCATATTGTAACTTGTTAAGCAACCCTCTCAAATAAAGTATTTCTGTAACAGATTTCTTCTGAAAGTTTGCAATAAGGTACTTCCATACGTCATGGGAAGTAGGAAGTTCATACATATCAAGCAAAAGGGAATCAGTAAGAGCAGAAAGAATATACCGACGAGCTGCTTTATCACGTCGTTGCCAATCCGTATAGGCAACATTCCAATCTTCAAATATAGGTCCTTCAGTGATAAGCACGTTATCATTATCCGTATCAACAGGCTGAGGCGGACAAACACGATTTCCAAGAACAACATCGGAGAGTTCATCGCCTTTAACAATTAACAACATCTTTGCTTTCCAGCCTAGAAATCCTTGACCTTGGAAAGGAGGAACAGAACGCTGGCCAAAAGGAAAGCCGTTGACGAGAATATTCATAGCCATATATTCTTCTTGCGAGAAGACGTATAAGATAAGATCGCAGAATCTGCACACCATATATGGCGAAGGCCGCAATTGAGAATGAGAGAGATATGAGTACTGCGTTCTGTCAACGATAAACGTAAGAAGGATGCTCAAGGAACGTCCAAAGATGTGAGAGACGTCACCAAAAAAAGACAGGGTAAAGGAGACGTTAATAATAAACGAGTCCTCAAAATAGAGTGGCGTGAGACGCAAGATTGACGGCCACAATACGAATAGAAAAAAGCTAAATCTTCTCGAAAAAGTCAACGCCAAAATAAGAAAAATGATCGTGGACGCTTCACGAAGAAGTAGGACGAAGAAAGCTACATCAAGCTCTATTGCAGTAAAAACAGCATAACTTTCTGCTACGAACTCCGATTGACGCAAACCCAGAACTCAAATCGAAGAGCTCGAGGAGACGAACAAGTTTTGGATGAAAAGTTCCATTGCTCTATGCTCCATTGCGCTTTTCCCGTTTCTCCAAATTTTGAGCAGAACAGCAAGAAAAATTGAGATGAAGTTCAGGGTGTCATTAACAAGAAAACGTAATCAACGATTAGATTGATTATAAATAAACGCCACATAAAACACTAATCATATTCTTCTTAACACAAAACAACCACAGTTAACAAGAATGAACGTTCAAAAATAAAATTTGTAACAATTTTGAATCTTACATGCGAATCGCATACACATACTGTTGTCACCATGAATTGAATCGGCGCGTGATTGTTACCGCTCTGATACCATGTTGAGATGTAGAGAGAAAGAGAGAGAGACAAGACAAGAGACACACCATATACGCTCCCAAAGACTGATTCATATTGAGGACAAGATACAAATATATAGGTGAGACCAAGTTTAGTAGAGTGAGCCATATATAGCTCCAACACTTGATAGTGGTTTACATTGTTTTTTGACTTTGTAGTCTACTTGGATCATCGGCACTTCATCATCTCTGACAGTTGCAAGGTCAACTACTCTAGCGTCAGCTTCAACTTTCCTTCTCTGTTTGATAAATTTCGCTGCTTCTGAAAAAGTCTTCATGATGTCTTCTAACTCAATTGTCAGTTTCTGAATTCTCTCACAAATCTTTACATGTATTTCCTCTCTCTCTTGATCAGTGTTATCCTAAGAACTTGTGGAAAATGAACCATCTAAATTGTGTCAATCCTCCGCTTGCATGTCCTTTTTTGCTTCTATATTGTTTCCTATTCTAGTTAGATCTGATTTGACATTTTCTAGATCCTTCATCAGTCCTTGGACTGCAGCCAGCATGCTCTCATAAAGTCAAGATCCTAACTGATCTGATTTCCCTTTCTCGAAAGACTGGGCTGGTATCTTCTCAATGACTCGAGCATCAAAACGTTTTGGCTGCTCTCGTAGCTTCTTCGCTAGAACCTTTGTGATCTTAGTTGCCAGTTCTCTCTGCTCCTGCCATTCATCGACTACCTTCTATTTTCCCTTTGCCTTCCATACCCCTCTCTCCTAAGCCCATTGCTATTTTCAGAACTGACTGGTTTTACTGGCTATTTTTGGGATTTTCTCAATGACCACACCTTTAGTGCGTGTAACTGCTCTCACTGGAACTGGCTCTAGGACTTTTTCCTTAGTAGTCACAATAGTAGGTGTCTTTGGACATTGAACCGCAAAGTGACCATACTTGCCACAAGTATAACAATTCAGGATTCGGTTTTGAAAACTACCACAACCCTGGCCCCGGCCAGTACCTCCCTGGTATCTATCGCGCGCAGTACGAGTACCAATAGTACGTGATTTCTCTTCTTGGGATACATTGTTTATTTCTACTTTGGCTGGTGCAGCATTGATAAATGCTACTACTTACAAATCCTTTCCCTTCTTGAAGTGATGAATGTGAATGCCACAATTGTTCCATAAATGACCATACGCTTTGCAATAGGTACACTGTGGACATTCATTGGAAACATGATCTTTAGATTTGCACTTTAAGCACTAGGTTTTCATTCTTCTCAGTGATTGTCTGTTCTAACTGATTTCAACAATCTACTAGGCCATTTCATCAATCTTTCTAGACCAAGACCCCTTCTTAGCCTTGTCCTTGCTTTTCTCATCTGAACCGCTGTCAGAGCTGCTGGAGGTTGCACCCGAATTAGAATTCCCAAAGGAAGAACTGCGGCTATGCGGGATCTCCTCTTCTTGTGGTTTCTCTCTTTTTAAGCTTGTTGTTCAAGTTTCAAAGCTCTCTACACTAAATCATTGAATTTCTTTGTTGGTGCAGGTACCTCTTGTTATCTGAGCTTCTTACTAAGAAATCCATTTAGAAACCATGCGCGTAGCCTCTTTTTTTATGGTGGCTACTACAACTGCCTGGTTAACTCCTTGATCTTTTCAACATAACTTCTCACTGACAGCTTCCCTTGTCTAATCTTATCTATCTCCCCTATTATCTGAATATTCCAATCTAGAATCTTTGAGAAATTTGTTGTATGATCTGAGTTAGCAGGCTGGGTAACGGAAGTACCATTTCCTTACTACATCTTTGATTTTTCGAGGAAAATATTCCCCCCAGTCATGTTCATCAATATTCTTCAACTCACGATACTATTCAAAAGCTTGAATAGGAACATCTGGGTCGTCTTTCTTCCCTCCTTTGAACACTAGAAAAGAGATTTTCAATGAAGAAGTATAATCATGCTGGACAGCATCATCCCTGCTTCTTCTGCCCTTAGAAGTAAGACTTTGGCGTGAAGACTTTTAATAATGATCTGTATCAGCTTCCAAGTCAACTTCTTCTTCAGTCTCAGTCATTGTCTCTTCTCTAGCTTTACGGTAGGAACTGTGACGACTACCCTTACTGCCTTTGGCCCCATCTGACTCATGCTTGGATCGAGAACCCCTGGTCTTGCGTTCTTCCTGCTCATCCCCTATTAAGCACGTTCAATGAGAAAGACTAGATCAAGACCTCAATAGTTACTCTGTAGAGGATAGTGTAGCAATGTAAATATGTTGCCTCTCAAATAAACTTAGACAAAAGAACCATACTCTTAGTTTGTTCCTATAATGGCCCCATTCAATTTGTACCTCTAGTTTCATGTTGAAGAAGCACAAATCCATTAGCTTCAAGATGTTTTGCCTCAAATTATAGTAGGTTTATGCCCTCAATGACCTCCCAAACACTTGGTGCAAGTTCGGGTGGTCCCACCACCATGTCATGAATCTTACACATATGAAGTTTTCTTGTATTGCAAAACCCAAACATAACCCTGAATTACGCCCCCCACCCCTGCCCCCCCAAGGGTTTGTGGAGGGTCGACCTAGATGTGGGATATTTTATGTAGTGCCAAGAACATGGCGCGGCAACCCCATTCTTAATATCATGTGAGCCATTGTCAATGAATAATCCACATTTTTCATTTTTCTATTTGATTTTGTAGAATATTAGGAAGAGAAGGGGTGTAGGAGGGCCTCTTTATTTGCCATGAGCTTATGGACGTGATTAACATTCTGATGACTAGGTGTACGCCATGTATGCAAGAATGGTGGGTGTGTAAGAGTGGTCAAAGGATGCACTTTCCCCCCCAAAAACGAGGTCAATAATTTTATGATTGTTGGCCTTCCATAACTCCCACATATGATCTCCGATTTGAGCCGAGATCATAGATCTGTAATTTATGCATCAAGCTCTTTCCATAGATATGCTACATGATATTTTTGTACCCGGTAGATTTTAAATTCCATTTTGGGGAGAACTTTGAATTCAAATAAACTAGACGTTCTGCTTGTTTGAATTCAAAAGCTGTCTTTTGATTACTTTCTTAATAGTAAAGGTTTGACTTCCTTGAACTGCCAAATAAAGAGGCCCTCCTAAACCCCATTCTCTTTCTAATCTTATCTATCACTAACCTAATCACCCCTATTATCTGAATATTCCAATCTAGAATCTTTGAGAAATTTGTTGTATGATCTGAGTTAGCAGGCTGGGTAACGGAAGTACCATTTCCTTACTACATCTTTGATTTTTCGAGGAAAATATTCCCCCCAGTCATGTTCATCAATATTCTTCAACTCAGGATACTATTCAAAAGCTTGAATAGGAACATCTGGGTCGTCTTTCTTCCCTCCTTTGAACACTAGAAAAGAGATTTTCAATGAAGAAGTATAATCATGCTGGACAGCATCATCCCTGCTTCCTCTGCCCTTAGAAGTAAGACTTTGGCGTGAAGACTTTTAATAATGATCTGTATCAGCTTCCAAGTCAACTTCTTGTTCAGTCTCAGTCATTGTCTCTTCTCTAGCTTTACGGTAGGAACTGTGACGACTACCCTTACTGCCTTTGGCCCCATCTGACTCATGCTTGGATTGAGAACCCCTGGTCTTGCGTTCTTCCTGCTCATCCCTTCTCCTTCTAGAATGATTGGAGTGTTGAGAGTCCTTGGCCTCATTAGCATGACTGTGCTCCTCCTGAGTCTTAGTCTTGCTCTCTGAGTCTTTCTTATGCTCAAAATCTCTTTATGAGACCTCAGGAATAGGGTCAGCGTAGTCGAAATCATTGCCTAACTGATTTGACTTTTTACAACCGCAATTGACTTTGGGTGCCATCAGTGCATCTAAAAATTCAAACTAGGAGATAAGAATTTTTCATCAAAGAGCGAATAGCTCTAACCACCGTGATTGCCAAAATGGAATTGGAGCTGATCTCTTCAGACAGCTGATTCCGGTGTTGAAATTTAAAGCTACTGGGTATGCCATCACTTCAGATAGTGAGATTGGAACAGAGCATTGGCTGAACTGAAATAGATAACTGAATTGGAACAAGAGACATAACTGGAAAACTAGGGAGAGTAATTGCCAATTCAGATTAATAGCTCAAGGTCAACCAGACAGCGTGTAACGGTTCAAGCTCATAAGATTACAAAGTGAAGCTAGAGGCGAAGAGCTCAAAAGTTCTAAGGAAGCTAAAGCCAAATACAAACAGTTCGAGGGACCCAATTACAATGTAGTGGGTCCTATTTATAGCTGTCCTGAGTTACTACAGTAACTGCCTGTGGTAATTATTGCCAGTGTGATTGCCTCCCACTGGTCCACCTTCTAAGGGACAATTCCCACCTACCAGGATGTTCTTCGCCTTCAACAGTGGTACTTCACACCTTCGACCTTCTTTTTGGATTGGAAAAGGCCTTAGTGTTTGGTCATGCTCTTCTTTTTTTGCAATACTTAGTCAACTGAGTGAGTTGAAATAAATTGGAAGATAAAACCATACAATCTTCACGCTCAAAATGAGCCATGGAGTCCCAAAAATTACATTCATAAGCACAAATCCGACAAATCAACAGAGATCCAACCTTTACATGGGACCTTTATCCATAATACATACAATTGTTGACACATACAAAGCATCATCAAATAGACCTTGCAAGGATTTCATCAAAAGCAATATTACTGCCACCCAAAAAGCTTCTTAAAGATAGGACCCAAGTAAGAGAATCAGGAGACCCATACCATCCCAACACAAGCTAGAACAAGAATCACAAAAAAACTTCCTACGTCGTTGGCATAGGCTCTGGCCCTCTGCCACAAGACCAAACACCACTGGTACAAGACAGATCAAAGCATAATCGAAGAGAAACATATCGAGAGAAAACAAAGCATCCACAAACATACGGGGCCCAAGGTCCCCATCATCGGAATAAGGATCTTGCATCAACACCCCAGGTGGCGAGCACATCCAAGAGTCCTAGACAACCATCACCACATCGGGGGACTATACACTCCAGCCACCAAACATGCTTTGAAGGGGAGACTTGCCCCTACCAAGGAGGTCCTGCACATGCCACAAACACCACCACTACTAGCACTAGGGGTGTTATCTCGAGTAGGCTCTCTCCAAGTGTTTGTTTATGTTCTTTTTGCTTGGGCGATAAGGTAACAATGGTTTAAATTGTGATCCTTTAGAACATTGTTTGATTCTTCATTGCTAGTTTTGAGCTTGAGAAAACCAATATTAATCATTAACCATTCCACTCAATCATTCAACATCTCTCTCTCTCTCTCTCTCTCTCTCTCTCTCTCTCTCTCTCTCTCTCTCTCTCTCTCTCTCTCTCTCTCTCTCTCTCTCTCTCTCTCTCTCACACACACACACACACACACACACACACACACACACACACCCCTAAACTTAGATATCTATTTAGACACCTTCACGTTTTTTTTTTATAAAGAAAATCCAAAACTCACATTTGTGAGTGATTGTATTAGAATGTCACCAAGAAATATACAAATTAGTCTCAAGCTCAAGCCGTTCACCAGCCCACACCCTCGTGGTTTTCTTTTTCTTTTTTGTAGAACTCACAATTGTGAGTGATTGTATTAGAATGGAATCCTTATATTGTCTTCATCATCCCGCTCTTCAAAACAGCCAAATGTAATTGGAAGGAGTTCTTAAAATCAGTTAAAAGATTCTTATGGAGGAATAACACAAAAACCTCGGTGTCATGGCCATGGGCGAAGTGGGAAGGTATCCCTCGATCGGTGGTCGAAGGTGGCTTTGGATCTTGTTTTTCATATTGAGGCCCTATATGCCAAGTTTGTAGTCTCAATCACAAATTAAGAACAACCCTGGGATATCATAATAAGGATATGATTGACAAGGAAAAACTTTGCTCCAATGGTGGTCAGTGGAAATGCATCTAGGTCCATGACAAACTTTAATCCCCTAGGTGTGCTAGCTTTAAGATTGAGTGGTAACATGGGAGAGCTGGTGCAAAAATAAAATGAGCAACAGGGACACTAAAATGGGGTGAAGCTAACAGATACTTCCAGAACTCCATCTTGCATTGCTCCCCCTGGCTATACAAAGTTGTTGGGGCTAACTTGAATCCTTATTGGAGTGAAATCTCAAGAAGGGTGAACAATAAAGGACTTCAACGATTGAGCCACTTATGGGATGGAAATAGCAAGCACTAAAAATCCTTTAACGAGGTGGTTGCCTAGTTTCAATTCAATGGCATTGAGCAACTACTTGTCAATAGGGTTGTAAAAGGCCTCGACCGTGTTCTCATGCCGATATGTGAATCTACTTTTAAGTGGACAACTTGGGAATGGCACAGGAATAGCCAATTCTCTAAACCCCATACCAAGGCATTTACCAGATTCTAATCCATGAGGCTGATTGGTTTTCCTCTTTAAACAAGTAGTGGAAGAAGCAATGTTCGGAGGCTCAATGGGTAGAGGTCACAAAGAACATCTGGAATCCTCAATGGCCTCAATTTATGAAGATATTTTTTGTGGAAGGTACTTTGGGGGGCCTTGCCTACAAGATTCAAGATTCAAGCATGTGGTATCATACCTGACAGATGTTCAGGGTGAAGATTAGCTAGCAAAGACATCTGCCACCTTTTCATGAAATGCACGGCTATTAGAGGCCTTGCAAGAAAGATGTGCAAATGGATACAAAGGACGTGGAAGATTGAGTATTTCAAGAAGCATTTGTGCCTTGGTGGCAAATAGTTTCGAAGTTCTATGCTTCTAATTTTTACTCAAATTGTCAGATTTTGCTTCTTTAGTAATATTTGGAAGGACAAGAACTGTCGTGTCTTCGATAACGACCTCTCTATGGTTAGCTTCTCAGAGATTGTACAAGAAAGCAAGGAGTTAATTTATGTGGTAAGTAAAAGGTATAGATCTGATGATTGGCTTAGGGCAACCCTCGCCATCCGGTCATGCCCTACACAATAGCTAGCTACTAGGTCCTTGTAAGTAAGCTCGGTTGTAACCCTCTGTCCCTCAAGGCTCAGCGTGAGCTTGAGGCTGATTTGTAACCTAATGGTGGCTTTAAAATATAATCACTCACAATTGGAGATTTGAAAAAAAAAGGCATCAAGAAATATACAAATCAGCCTCAAGCTCTTGTCGAGCATTCAGGGTCAGATGGTTACATTTTGGCCTAGTTAGAAGTGCCTCGTAACATACTATTACCAAAATTCGAGTCTTCCACACCACAAGGCTCGACCGGATGGGGAGGGTTTCACTAAGCCAATCATCCTAGCTTTGCCTTTTCCCTAACATATATATTAGCTCCTTGCTCTCTTGCACAATCTTTGAGAAGCTAGCCATAGAGAGGTCTCTATCAAAGACATGACAATTCCTCGCCTTCAAGATATTACTGAAGAAATAGTATTTGACAATTTGAGTGCAGATTAGAAGTGCAAGACTTTGAAGTTGTTTCCCACCAAGGCACAAATCCTTCTTGAAAAACCCTATCTTCCACGTTCTTTGTATCCATTTGCACACCTTCTCTATCAATCCTCTAATTGTCGGACATTCCATGAAAAGGTGGGTGAAGTGAAAATTCTACTTCCTCTTCCTCTCCATTTTGACATGATCTACAACTTTGTAGAAGATATGTTTTACAAATTCTTCATCGATTCTTTGATATTTAGCTCATATTGATTTTACATAGAAGATTTCAGGTTTTTTGTTTTGTGCATGTGTCAGTAGGATGCACTTTCAAAAGCACTGCAGCTTCTCAAAGCTAGGTGCATAAATTTTGAGCTGAAGATGCAATTTTAGCTTATGTAGAGCTTGAGGTTTGCGGTTTTTAACAGAATTGGGTAAAGAAGAAGCCAATAGATTTGGCCGATGGATATCCATTTTTTACCATTATTTTCTCAAAAGGGCAAACCAGTTAGCCTCATCCATTAACTCTTGGTAAATTTCCTTGGTATATAGATTAAATAATTGGCCATCCATGAGCCATTTGTAGGCTTTCCACTCAAAAGTAGATTCCTAGATCGGCACCAGAATGTTGTCCAGGCCTTCTACAACTTTGTTGACAAGCAGCTTCTTAGTGCCATTGAGTAGAAACTGGGTAGCCAACTGGTCAAAGGATTTACAACACTTGTAGTTTCCATCCTAGAAGTGGATCAACCAATGGAGTCCTTTAGTGTTCATCCTTCTTGCAATTTCTCTCCAATAAGGGTTCATAATTACACCAAAAACTTTAGACAGCCAAGGGGACAAATGCAAGGTGGATCTTTGGAAGTATCTGGATAATCCACCCCATTCTAGTACCCATGCTTCTCTATTGCATTTTTGCAGCAGCTCACACGTGATGCCACCCAGTCCCAAGTTCGACCACCTCGAGGTGAATAGTTTGTCCTGCACCTTGATCCTTTTCCACTGCCCAAGACTCGTCTTTTCTTGCAATTGAGACCACAAACTTGACACACACGTCCTCAACGTGAACAACATGTTTGACAATTTTGATGCCACTTTGAACCACCTATCAAGCGATAACTTCCCACTTTGCCCATTGTCATGGCAATGCGGCTTTAATGTTGTT
Organism: Adiantum capillus-veneris; assembly: GCF_014529385.1. NCBI lineage: Eukaryota > Viridiplantae > Streptophyta > Polypodiopsida > Polypodiales > Pteridaceae > Adiantum > Adiantum capillus-veneris. The sequence continues at coordinate 129,040,134 of NC_140959.1, forward strand.
CTTCCATAAGAATCTTTTAATAGGTTTCAAACAATCCTTCCAGTTATGTTTGACTATTTTGAGGAGCAATCTAGTGAAGGCAATATAAGGAAGCATAAATGAATTGATCACTTTGACCCAAATCAAGAAGGGATGCAACACATATTCCCACCTTCTCATTTTTCCATGGATCTTCTCCAAGACCCGCTTGAACCTTTGCTTGTGTGTAAAGTCCAGCCCCAAGGGGATGCCCAAATGTTGAAATATTTTTCCTTTAGACACATTCTCCCCTACCAGACAAATGGTCAAATGAGTCATTTTGCGTCAAGGATATTAGTCTAGATGACCTGAAGCCATAGCAAATGTCTACAAAATCTCTAGCAACTTCTTGAGTACCTGAGGGCAAGCTTTCAAAAAGAGAAGGGAATTGTCTTCAAACATCTTGGCCAAGATCTAGTTAGTGAGTCCGAAGCCCAGTGATTTCATGACATCTTCAATGAAAGGCCACATAATCCTATCATACCCTTTATCCACGTCTAGCTGAACCAAAATTTACTTGGCTTTGAGAATGCTTACCATTGCTATCAAGATATTGTCATAATTTGACCTTCCTTTGATAAATCCGTGTTGATGAGGGGACATGACTCTATCCAGAGGGGAGCAATTCTAAGAGCGACTGCCTTAGAAATGATTTTGTATGCCACGAGCATCATAGTTATGGGATGCCAGTGCTTAAGATACAGACAACAAACCTATTTTAGGATAGGCTTGATGAGCCCTCTTTTCACACTAGGATCCAGATTGAGCAACCCCTTGACAAAAGCTTGGCTAGACATATATGTGATTGGGACCTGGAGTTCATCCCTAAAATCCTTGAAGAATTCAGTGGTCAAACCATCTTAGCCAGGGGGATCTCTCCTTGCCAAGCAAGCTCTAAGGGAGCACTCATTTGTAGAAAAGGCAGTCTCAAGATGATTGGCTTTAGGTTGGGGGATTTTCCAATTGAAACTCTTGAGAAAATTATATCTAGCTTCATCCACTTCTTGAGACAATGATTTGTCTTAGATGATCAAGTATCATCCCTACCATTTTTTCTTGGTCTTGCATACCATTCTAATTCTCATGTGTGAACAAGTGGATGGAGCCCCCAGGTTTCTTGATTTTCAAGGCCCTAAAAATTGTGCTTGATTATAGGCCTCTGGATCAAGAAAGGTATCCCTAGACATCAATCTTGACCTGCCGACCTCCTCGAGCTGCTGCTCGGCCAAGTTGGCTTTAGATTCTGGCCACCTATTGTGTTCTTATTTGGAGGCCAACCCAAAAGTTTTTTTGGACTTTCGACAAGCAACCTCCTCTTTGAAATGTTTCCAATTATGCCTTTTTCATTCGAGGGCGCGAGATTTTGATTGCTTTCTGTATATTGTCTGCAAAGAGGTCCCAAGATTTAGGTTTTTTGAGATTAATATCTTTATTGAGTTTAATCACATCTCTCTTGGTAAGGTTTCTAAACATAGGGTGTTTCAATAGGTGTGCCCCAATAACAAGCAGCTTCTTACTTCCTCTAGGAGTCCTCCCCTCCCCTTTGTCTTTCCTAGGTTTCATTTGTAAAGGTAGATGGTCTGATAGGCTCTTCGTTGTTAGCACCTTCATCTCAAGAAGTGGAGAAATCTAATTGGCTTAGTAGGAGCAGTAGAACCTGTGAAGCCAGGACGATATGTGGACATATTGTAGGCCTATGTATGTGAAGCTCAATGTGCTACTCCATGGACCCACCTCCCATAGGTCCATCAAAGCCCATTTCTCATAGAGTCTGAGCCATTTAGTTTTTTCAGAACCTGCCAAACTGACTAGTTAAGCCTATTGTATCCTTTCTCTTCTCTATTATATTAAAGTTTCCTATCAATAGACACTATCCTTCTATAGGAGAATCCCTACGGTGCATCCAAAATTTGGCTATATCCTTGGTATTGTATGGCCCATATATAATTACTATGGTGATAGGTTGGTCTACCCAAATGACTCTCACTCCTAGGACTCTCCCATGGGGGTGATTGAGAACCATTTTGGGCTCTAGGTCCTTGTCTACTATAGGGAGGAAGCCACTAAACCCGTCCACAACCTCTCCATCAAACACCAACTTCTTCCCCAATTCCTGTTTTCTTTTGGTGGCATCCAGACGATATTCTTGGATGGCCAAACAATTAGATTACTTATCCTTTCTAACTTACTCCCACAAGAGGGCGTGCTTCTTCCGGGTCTTCAATCCTTTCACATTCCATGATTGGATAGCTAGAACCGAGCCATCATGGAGAGAGCGAGATGAAGACCTCTGATTTCTACCCCGTCACCTCGTCCTTGAATCTAAGAGAATGTGGGGGATCACCTTGACCAGGGGATTTGTATTTTCCTAAATCATGTCAAAGGGGTTGTGAAGTGGGATGAGACAAGCCTCGCATGCTAGTTTATTAGGGGGAGTAGAGAAGCCTTTTTCTTTTCACGCTCTAGTATCCTCTATTGACCTAGCCTCTCTGGCCACTACCTTCACCCTTTTTACGCTTTTCAAACCTGGGACTTGTACCATGAACAAAGTTGTTATAGTCACCAACTTAGGTGAAAGAGCACAAAAAACAAAGGCGTGTGGGCCTTGGAGGATAATTAGCGTGAGGCTTTATTTCTCCGCATTCTTCCCTTGTAGTTTAGAGTCCTCCTTGACAAAAAGCATTGCCTCTTTTTCTTCCCCTTGTATTGTCCCTTTGCTGCACTTTAATTGTACCTCACTCCTTTCCCCACATGATTGCCGCCTCTTGAACTAGAGTCTTGCACTAAGGGATCAATATCTATTTTGAACTTCATGGGGCAATCCTTAGCAAAGTTCTCAAACTTGTTACACTCAAAGCACGCCCCAAAGTTGTTAAGTATGGAGCCTGATTTACCCTTGTAATTTTTTGTGGTTAAGGCGCACATTTGTAAGGCCCCCATTATGAGGAGAAGCCATCGTGCGTGAAGGAAAAGCACTCACCGGAAACCAAAATTTTCACGGACAAGAATCAAGGGCAACTTTAGAGGCCTCCGCAGCGGAGGCCCCCGAGACTATTTTTTCGTCGAAATATTATGGCCAGACGGCGGCCGGAAAGTGGTCGGAAAACAACCGGTCGGTTGGCCGGTGGCCGATAATCAATGGCCGATGGCCGGTGGTCGGAAGTCAATGGCCGGTGGCTGGTGGTCGGAAGACAATGGCCGGTGGCCGAATTCAAAAGCGGACTTGTCTTCTCAAGGGCGGCCACACATGGGCGGATTTGAGGGTCCGATTTGGACGCACAAGGGCGGCTACACATAGCTGCCTCTCATAAGAGAGGGAATCCCTTTTGGCCTAAAAGGAGGCCATTTCTACACACATTTGATAGTGTGAAGTTGATGCAACAAGGTGAGTGTGAGGTGGTGAGAGTGAAGCAAGGCGGGAGCTCTATCAAGGGTTTAATGCCTTTATAAACTACTTCTTCTTTTGAAGTGCTAAAGCCATTGAGTGGCTGCTTTCCCGTGGACGTAGCCCACATTGGGTGAACCACGTATATCGTGTGTACTCTCTCTCTCTCTACTCTATAATCTCTTGTGTGTGAAATCTATCTCTCTCCATTAAGTAATCTACTCAAAAATCTATTTAGCTACGTCTTATTTCTTAACAACTGGTATCAGAGCAAGGTTTGCTCGTAGCTAAATTATCTCAAGGAAAGGATTCCTTGAATTGAGTGGGAGTTATGTCGGAGGAAGGGAAGCTCAAGATTGAGAAGTTCAACGCAAAAACTACCAACATTGGAAGATGCAAATTGAAGACTATCTCTACCAGAAGGACCTCTATTTGCCACTAGGTGGTCTTGCAAAGAAGCACTGGGAACAATCCGGTTAAGCTTGGCGTCAACGTTGGCCTTCAATGTTTTGGAGATGAAGACCACGGAGGACTTGATGAAGTCACTTCACGACCTCTACGAGAAACCATTGGCATCCAATAAGGTATTTCTTATGAAGCGCTTGTTCAATCTAAAGATGGCAGAGAATGGTTCAATTGCAGAACACCTAAATGACTTTAGCACAAACATAAGTCAACTTCGATCAGTGAAAATCAATTTCAATGACGAAGTGCGAGCTCTCCTTATACTATCATCTCTATCGGATAGTTGGGACAGCCTTGTGATGGCTGTAAGTAATTCTATCTCTGGCACAAATACTCTTAAGTTTGATGATGTTGTGGGTGTTCTCCTAAGCGAGGAAATGCGAAGGAGAAGTACAGGAGAATCATCAAGTGCTGCACTATCAGTGGAAACAAGAGGAAAGCCTAAGGAGAGGTTCAAAAACCAAAAGGGTCGTGATCGCTCAAGGCGGAGCAAGTCACGCACAAAGTCAGTTCTTGAATGTTGGAACTGCGGCAAGAAGGGCCACGTCAAGAAGGATTGCTGGTCGAAGAAGAAGAAGGAGACAGAGTCTCAAGACAACAAGCCAACATCGGAGGCCAATGTGGCAGGTAAAGTAGAGCACGATGCTCTAATTCTCTCATTAGACAATGTGTCTAATTCCTGGATAATAGATTCCAGGGCTTCATTCCATGCGACACCACACAAGCAACATTTCCAAGACTACACCAAAGGTAATTTTGGGTATGTATACTTGGGAGATGATGAAGCTTATGAGATTGTCGGCAAAGGTACAGTTTCTGTCAAAACTGCTAACGAAAATGAATGGAAGCTTAAAGATGCTAGGCATGTTCCTTCTCTTCACAAAAATTTGATCTCTACAGGAAAATTGGACGATGAAGGTCACAACATTGCATTCGGAAACAAACGGTGGAAGATCTCGAAGGGATCTTTGGTGGTTGCCAAGGGAGAAAAAGTCGGTACACTTTACTTGTGTACTGTTGGCATGCAACCTTCAGCTTGTGCAGCAACTACAGAAGTTGACAGTGCGGTGTGGCACTATTAACTTGGGCATATGAGTGCAAAGAATGCAAATCCTTCAAACAAAGAAGCTTCTACCAGGTTTGAAAGAAGTGGACTTAGAGTTCTGTGAAGATTTTGTTTATGGTTAACAAAAGAGGGTAAAATTTCAAAAATCAAGAAATGAAAGACAAAATAAAAAACTTGAGTTGGTTCATTCTGTTGTTTGGGGTCCTGCAAGTACACCATCACTTGGTGGCTCATTGTACTATGTAACATTCATAGACTATGCGACTAGAAAAACATGGGTTTATGTCATGAAGAATAAATCCGATGTATTTTCCATATTTCAAAGGTGGAAAGCCTTTCTGGAGAATGAAACAGGTACCAAGGTTAAATGCCTCAGATCCGACAATGGAGGCGAATATTGCAGCCAAGCTTTTGAAAGCTTTTGTGCTAGCAATGGCATTCAGAGGCAAAGGACAACCCCAAGGACACCTCAACAAAATGGGATTTCAGGAAGGATGAACAGGACAATCATGGAACGAGCACGAAGCATGCGGCTACATACAGGCCTACCGCTTGAGCTTTGGGCGGAGGTTGTAAGTACGTCTATGTACTTAATCAATCGGTCACCCTCAATGGCATTGGATGGGGGAGTTCCAGAAGAGGCATGGACAGGTAAACCGGTGAATTATGCATTTCTCAAAGTGTTTGGGTGTGAGGCTTTCATGCACATAGATAGAAGCCTAAGATCAAAGCTAAATACAAAGTCCAAAATGTGTTTCTTCATTGGCTATGGAGAAGGAGACTTTGGGTATCGCCTATGGAATCCTGAAGATGGTAAAATCTTAAGGAGTAGCTGGGATGTAATTTTTAACGAACAAAATATGTACAAAGATTACTTGGAAAGAAAACAAACAAAAGAAACAGGTGATGAGTACATGGAGCTTGAGGATGGTGAAGACTCAAGGACTGCAAACGGTGACAATGTGCAACAACGTCAACCAAATGAGGAGCCTCAACCTATTCCCCAAAGATCTACAAGAGCAAGTAGACCTCCAGAAAGGTTTGTTCCTTCCTTCAACCATCTCTTGATCTCAGATTTTGAAGAGCCAGAATCATACGAAGAAGCTATGCAACATGAATCCAAAGAAGAATGAACGAAGAGCATGCAAGTGGAGATGGACTCACTAAATTGCAACCAAACATGGGAGTTGGTTGAGTTGCCTAAAGGTAAGCGGGCACTTCAAAACAAATGGGTGTACAAGCTGAAGGAAGAAGAAGGTGGGAAGAAAAGGTACAAGTCTAGGCTTGTGGTAAAAGGTTTTCTCAAAAGAAAGGTATTGACTTCAATGAAATATTTTCTCCTGTTGTAAAAATGAACTCAATTAGGCTTGTCTTAAGCCTTGTGGCTGCTCATGATTTAAATCTCGAGCAAATGGATGTAAATACGGCATTCCCTCACGGTGACTTAGAGGAGGAAATCTACATGCTTCAACCAAAGGGGTATGAAGTAAAAGGTAAGGAGAAAATGGTTTGCAGATTAAAGAAGAGCTTGTATGGTTTAAAGCAAGCATCAAGACAATGGTACTTGAAGTTTGATCGATGGATGTTGGATCATGGATTCACAAGATGCAACTTGGATCACTGCGTCTACACGAAGAATTTGGGAGATGGGAAGTTCATAATCCTAATGTTGTATGTTGATGACATGCTGATTGCAAGTGCTAACATGTAGGACATCAAAGACCTAAAAGAGGAGATGTTTAAATATTTTTCAATGAAAGATTTAGGTGCTACAAAGAGGATACTTGGTATGAACATATCAAGGGACAGGACGAAGAAGACAATAAAGCTATCTCAAGAAGATTACATCAAGAAGGTAGTAGAAAGGTTTGCAATGCAAGATGCAAAACCAGTTTCTACACCTTTGGCTGGTCATTTTGAACTAACGAAGGATATGTGTCCAAAGACACAAGAGGAGATAGCTTATATGTCTAAAGTTCCATATGCTGCAGCGGTAGGTTCTCTAATGTATGCTATGGTCTGGACAAGGCCAGACATTGCATATGCAGTGGGAGTTGTGAGTAGGTTCATGGACAACCTAGGTAAAGAGCATTGGCAAGCTGTGAAGTGGATACTTAGGTATCTAAAAGGGACAACAAGGAACTGATATTTTTCTAGAAGGGTATGCTGACGCAGATATAGCAAGTGACAAAGATACTCGAAGAAGCACTACTGGCTATGTGTTCATGGTTGGAGGCACAACAGTAAGCTGGGCTTCAGAGCTGCAGAAAGTGGTTTCACTTTCTACCATGGAAGCAGAGTATGTAGCAATGACGGAGGCAAGCAAAGAAATTTTGTGGCTTCACAGATTCTTAGAAGAGCTTGGATTCAAACAAGACAATTGTGTCTTGTACAGTGATAGCCAAAGCGCTATCCATCTTGCGAAGAACTCAGCCTTTCATTCAAGGACAAAGCACATTGAGGTGTGATATCACTTCATACGCACTCTTTTGGAAGAGGGACAACTAAAGCTAGGAAAGGTGCATACAAGTGAAAATCCTGCAGACATGTTTACAAAGGTGGTCAACAAGGAGAATTTGAGCTTTTGCTCATCTTCAATCGGCATTCAAGGATAAGAAGCCACAATGGAAAGCAATCACATGTTTGGTTTGGAGATCAGTCTCCAAGTGGGAGATTGTTAAGTATGGAGCCTCCTCAGTAATCTACACACAAGTTGTGTCCCCAACGTTTTAAGATGGCAGTGGCTCTCCCTCCCACCTCCTCTTGGGGAGCCAAAGGAGGCCAAGAACCTGAGGATCCGTTGCATCTTTCTTCTCATGAGTTGCTATTGTGGGTAGCAAACACCACCAATCTTGAGGCAGCGAGTCGGAGTCGTCAATGTGGCTTGGCTCCCAAAAACAGCCTACTATGTTTTCTCTCCATTGTCCAGGGACTGCAATTGAACTCAAGAAGCTTCTTTTTGGTGAAGGCCCCTCACCAATCTCATGATGGAGTGTTTGGACCCCCCCTGCCCCCCTCTTTGCGGTGTACTCACTATATTGGGTTCAATGTTCTCTATGTTGGATCCTCCTAGGCTAGAGACCTTCCTGGTGGCAGTAGGTTTTCTCCTTGTGGAACTCATGCATGATCTTATAAGAATGTTGCGGAAATTTTATTCTGTAAGTTTGGCGAGTGGCTCCCATAATAGCCAATGTACTCAAGTGTTCGGTAATGTAATTAACTATATCCCTCACAGTTGTCAATGTATGTCTTGTTTTCTTAATGCCCTAGCTCGGAATCTTGAGCAAGGCCGATGATGTAATTCTTTTGGCTAAGAATATCACTCACTGTTGTGAGTTCTGCCCAAAAAACAAAAGGCCTTTCAAATTATTCCTCTTTTTCTATTTTAAAATTTTCCTTTCAAAGGTTTTTCGTTTAATCCGCTTTCATCACTCTAAACCTCATGTCAAACATACAACTAAATATATACATCGTTGTAAGAGGAAGATAAGAGTATCGAAGGCATGCTTGAGATCTCAACATGCTTTCTTGGCGTTTTATACTAAGAACAAGATTTTTTGCAAAATTAATAATCATAATACTCAATTCTGACCTTCTAGGAGTTTTCATTGTCAATCAAATAAAGTTATGCAAGAAAATGAAGAAGCTATTATGCAAGATCTATGATTATAATGCGTGAATTTTGACCTTATAAGTTAAAGTTGTCTAAATATGATTGACATTTCTTATTTTCGATCAAGAAATTATATGCAATTTTCCCTCTTAAGTAGATTTGTGTCACTCTGAACTCTATACCATAAACATCACTAAGTCGTTACATTCTCACAAGTTAAGATACTTTAAGAAAGATCTCCCCACTGAATAAGAAGTGGGGCAAGCATTGGTCCGAGTCAAGGTGGCAAACAATCATGTGGAACATCTTGCGCCCAAAATGGCTGCATGGAGTGAAGGTTTTCTTGTGGAAGGTTGGTCCGGGTAGATGCTCGCAATGCATAATATCTTGTGAAGATCTCCTCCACCTTTTCAAGGAATGCCCAACAATATGTGGCCTTGCAGGAAAGATTTACAAGTGGGTCCAAAGGACCTGGAAAATAGGATTTTCAAGAACAATCTCTTCTTGGGAGGGAAAGTGTTTACCAGCCATGCTCTACTCATCGTGACTCAAATTGTCAGATTTTTCTACTTTAAACATGTTTGGAAGGCAACGATATTTGAGAACACCATGGAAGTTGCTAAGTTCACAGAGCTAATCCAAGGAAGAAAGGGGACTATCATCGCCATCCGGAAACACATGGACCTTGATGAGTGGCACATGATTCTGGGTGTCATAATGACTGATATGAATGTGTATTTATGAGGACCCATCCATCATCATTAGGGTGGCTCCCCGTCAGTCGATTCATTTATGTTCATATGATGATGTCATGGCTCATGAGACGAGCGTGTGTGATTCTATGTTCTTGCTGATATAATCTACTCACCATTGTGATTTTTTAAGGGGAAAAAATATACTTTAAGAGAGCCTTAACTAAACTAAGCCTTATCAAAGAAGGGAAGTAGGCCTCACGGGGTTCACTATGTATATAATGTGTATATCACGTGCACTCAAGAACTATTTTTAAAACTCCTTGTCTGTGAATTTTTTATATATAAGATACACCCTTCTCCTGAGCTTTTCCTATTTAGTCTATAATTTTTTGTCTATCTCCATTTTGTAGTACCCTTTTGTATGTGCAAATGTGAGAAAAAAAAAATTTGCACTCACATGATAGTCACATAATTATTAAGTGACCCCCCCAAGGGTAGGGAGTGCTCTTAAAAAGTGTACCTTAGCTTGGCCTTAATTCTGTTAGAGAATGAAGATAGCTAATTGAGAAAATAGAAAAAAAGAAAAAATCCAAGTAAGATTTGACATAAAATAGTGTAAAAATGGCAAAAATTATATGCATACTCTAGTGTCAATGATTGCCTTGGGATTCTTATATGTCTCATAAAAGGGGTCACATAAGTATAGATAACACCACCAATCTAGATATTTGCTCGACTTTTCCTTTGCTCGGTAAGTTTTGCTCGAGTTACGATAGGGATCACCGCCAATGTATTTTGGCTTCTAAAGAATCCAGTGGGTCACGCTTCATGCATCACACCACCCATATTCTCCGGACTATAAAACCATGTTCTTCAATAAAAAAGAAAATAGTACTCGACTTTATATGTTTAAGAATATCTCTTTGTGGATGGTATGCACTATCTTAGCCATTTGGCTTAGCTCCCACTCCCCCTCAATGCTGGACAGGGCACTAAGGAAATGGAGAATATTCACATCAACTATGCAAAATATTCTCTGTGCCTCCCACCGCGAATCCCCCCTCCCCGTCCCTCCCTCACACACACACACACACACACACACACACACGACCGCCAATATACATTGGCTTCTAAAGAATCAATGGGTCACGCTTCATACGTTACACCATTCATATTTCCCCCAACTATAAAACCATGTTCTTCACTAAACAAGGAAACCATACTCATCCTTATCTGTTTGAGCCTATCCGTTTGTCGACGGTACACAGAAGCCATTTGGATTAGCTACCACCCACCTAGATGCAAGATGGAGCTCTGGAGCAACGCAAAAGAGTGACATCAAATATGCGAGATGGAGCACTAGGGAAATAGGGGGGTGGGGGGGGGGGGGGGGGGGGGGGGGGGGAGATGTAGGAAAAGGAGAGAGAGAGAGTGAGGGAAGGGGGTGGGATACACAAAGGGATGGAAAGAGGAGAAAAAGAGAAAGGAGAAGGAGGAAAGAGAAAACGAGACATCTCTTGCCTGATTGTTACCAAATTTTGATAAGCTTCAAGGTTAGCTGCTTCCATGTCTGGAGAAGGATAGTTTTTCCATTTGTTTTGGATGTTTTGGTGTGCTTTAAGTCTTGCTTGGTAAGCTTCAAAGACTGCATTAATAGGCTCAAAAAATTTGTCAACCAAAATTGATCCTCCAGATTTCATGGTGATTTCTTTGATTTCACTTCCAGGTTCTTTCACCTTTTCTTGGAATAACGTTTTTTCTTTCTCCTTGAATTCAGCCTGTTGTTTTTGTTTTCTCATCTCATACCTTTTGTTTCTACTTCTTTTGGTCTTTTGAGAGGAAATTTTTGTATTCTCTAAATCATCAGAGGAGTTGAGTTTCTTTTTGTTAACCTGGGTTCTGGTGATTACCTTGATTGGAACAATCAGTTCGCTCTCAGATGAGATACTAGGTATCACTTGGACTACGTTCACTCCTGTTTTACACTTGTTTATAGGATTTTTTGGGCAATCCTCTGGGAAGTGTCCTCCCTTTTTACATTGGAGGTAGTAACATATATATTTGAGCATCTAATCACTTTTAATTATGGATCTACATTTGCATGTGAAGCTTTGAAATCTTCTTGTTTGAGAGCTTAGCATTGACTTCCTTTTCATTTTCATGTTCTAACATGAGTCTTCATGGCATTTTATGTAAAGTTTCTCAAGGCTCATCTAAGACATACTACCAACAAGAATCCTACGGGCCACCAAGAGTATTATGCTAAAGTAGCAAAAAGATACTATGGCTCTTTTTGATTTCCTAATCCAATCAATGAGATGGATTATCAATTAAATTTCTTCAACCATTGGCTCATGCTTAACGTTACAAAGGAGCGCCAGCAAAAGAAGCAATAGTTGCATACCCTCAAAAAATCGAAGATTAAGAAGTACTTCAACCTGAGTCCATCCTACGGCATGAAGACAAGGTATTAATAAGAAATGGAAAGTTTATTTGATGACATTATCCTTTTAAAGATGCTAGATGGATGCAAGGAACCTAGCTTAAGGATAATATGAACCTTGTCAATGCTTGCAATGCTACACTAGAGTAAGCAAATGAAAATGCATTTTAAATGAACAATGTTTTGTCTTATAAGACTAGTTCTATTTTTATTGTGCACAATTTTAAATAGTGTGCATGCTTAGGATCATGTTTGTGTCGACGACATCTCCCAAACACCAAGTACAACTTGTCACTCTACTTTGGAAGTATGATATGGACTAAAGAGCAGACATGCTTGCGGTAGCTAAGTCTCCCGAGCACCAAATTGATTAGTCATCTATTTTGGAATGATGTTGTAGGGGAAAAGGGGATCCTCTACCGGCTAAGAAACATGGACTAATGACTAGGCTTTATCTTTTCTACTTTATAGTCGGGGACGACTATGATTTTAAGAGAGAGGTAATGAGATAAAATATGATATCTAGCTAACCCAAATGATTTTCTCATATTAATATGGTCATTTACTGTGGGAGAATAAACAAGAACAAGAGCTAGAATAGAGACATGTGCTTCTAGACCTTTCTCAGCAGGGGACCAAAAGGAGATATGGTTAGATCTCAATAGGGGTCCAAAAGGAGTTGGTCTACCAAAGAGAAATATGTAATAAGTGCTTCTAGATCTATCTCAATAGGGGACCAAAAGGAGATATGGTTGCATCTCAATAGGGGACCAAAAGGAGATATGGCTGCATCTCAATAGGGGTCCAAAATGAGACAGTCTACCAAAGAGCAATGTGCAATAAGTGCTTCTAGACTTATCTCAACAGAGGACCAAGAGTAGAGATGGTTACATTTCAATAGGGGTCCAAAAGTAGGTAGTCTATCAAAGAACAGTGTAAATCTAATGGAACTTAAAAGATCTCAATAGGGAACTTAAATCTAATGGAACTTAAAAGATACCAAAAGGAGATGGTCTACCAAAGAGGAATATGTAATAAGTGCTTCTAGATCTATTTCAAAAGGGGACCAAAAGGAGATATGGCTGCATCTCAACAGGCAACCAAAAGAAGATATGGTTGCATCTCAATAGGGGTCCAAAATGAGACGGTCTACCAAAGAGCAATGTGCAACAAGTGCTCTAGACTTATCACAACAGGGGACGAAGAGGAGAGATGGTTACATTTCAATAGGGGTCCAAAAGTAGGTAGTCTATCAAAGAACAATGTGCATCTAATGGAACATAAAATATCTTAGGGTTAGCTTCATTAAAGACCTCCAAAGGTTATGTGTTAAAAGTCCTTAGACCGTAGGCAAGCTAGGGTTGTGCATGAGGTGGGAACCCGGCCCAAGCCTGAGGTGCTTGTCATGCTTGGTGACTAAAGTGCTTGTCATGCTTGATCAGTAAGGTGCTTGTCATGCTTGCTGACTAAGGTGCTTGTCATGCTTGATGTCCCAAAGTTAGGGGAATATTTCACTTAACCTCCCACTCACCCAAAGGGCACCGCCTTTCTCAAGGGGCACACAGACACATGTTAAGCTCTCCCTATGCTTAGCCACATGGTATGCTTAAATCTTATTGGCTTGGCTAAAGAGGGGTTCAATGAGATTCTAGTTCAATTCAGCAAATATCTAGATATTTTCAAGCTCTCTTTCTCAAAGAGGTAAGGAGGACACTTGCCCTAATGCTACCCATGTTGATTGAAATGAATCATGCATGTGATTGGCTAGCCTTAAAGGGGTGCAATGAGCTTCAAGCTTGAGGCAAAAGGAGGGCTCGACCAAAGCAAGCAAGGTGTGTGCTTGGGGGTATATACCCTCTCACACTCATTTTTCACACATTCTCGCTCGGTGAAAGTGTAAGAACTCCATCTCCTTCTCCAAGCTTGTTGAGGAGTTGAGCGCCTACACCAACACTCTTGGCTATGGAATGCAAATCCAAACAAGAGCTATGTTTAAATGCTTAAGCTTTCCATCTTCTCCATCTTCATTACTATGCTATGATGTATGCTAGCAAGAAGAGTGATGATAAGTGAGGAACTATTTCTTTTGCCTATGGAATGTTTCTTCTTCCTCTTCCCAACCCTCATTCCATGCTAGCTCTCTCCACCTTTGAAGGTGCTTGAGGCTGGGGATGATTATTGATTTTTACAAAGTCTATGTGATGCATGAATCTTCCTATCTCTATAGCATCACCAAGGTCACAATGAACACAAAGATTGTATTATACCAAATCTCTCTTGATGGGAGAATCTATAATACCATTAGGAAGAGGATAGGGTCTAGGAGGGCCTCTTTATTTACCATGAGATTATGGAGGTGATTAACACTTTCACAAATAGATGCATGTCATGTGTGCAAGAATGGTGGGTGTGTAAGAGAGGTGTAATAGTGGTCAAAGGATGCACTTTTCCCCCCAAAAAGGGGGTGGACAACTTTATGATTTTCGGCCTTCCATAACTCCTACATATGATCTACAATTTGAGTAGAGATTATAGATATGTAATCTACACTCCAAGCTCTTTCTGTAGATATGCTACATGATATGGTTTTGCCCGCTAGATTTTGAATTTGATTTTAGGGAAAATTTTTGAATTCAAAAAAACTAGCCGTTTTGCCTGTTTGAATTCAAAAGGTGTCCTTCGATTTATTTCTTAATAGTAAAGGTTTGACTCCCTTAAACTGACAAATAAAGAGTCCCTCCCAGACCCCATTCTCTTCCTAATGAAAAGCCTATTGGAGGGGGGGCCAGATCCACATAAATTTGGTCCTCAACTGTTCTCAAGTTCTTTAATTATCTCTCTCTATTGCAAAAGTATTGCTCATGCCCAGTCAAATAAGTATAATGGTTATGTTGCTACCTCTAATTAAGTCCACCCTCTATGTTCTCAAAGTAGTCTCACAAAACACTTGCTGTAATTGTCTTAATTCCGTTATTCTCAAAGTTCATGGGACATTTCCATTACAAAAACCAGCGAGTAAAATATGTAAGGCTAATCAGGATGGTTGCCCCCCCTAATGTATTCTTTCATGGATAACCTTGTGCAAAGGATATATCATGGCTCTCTATAACTTCTTGAGTTTTTAGCAAATCAAGCTCTTTTAGCTCCTAGAACATCGGATTGAGCCACAACTAGCTTAGCCTCAAAGACCAGAAGGTTCCAACTATCCTAGACTTCAAAACCTGATTAAGGTAATCAAATTTGATGAATTGGGTGCACACCAGAACAATGTGGCTTTGGAACCTATGCCCTCCCACGATCATGTCATATGTAAAAAAGATGATCTTTCATGTCCTCCGTATCCATTTGCTAACTTTAATCCTTGTGAGGCAAAGCACTTGCTTAATAGATGTAGGGGGTCCTTAGAAGTCACCCTCACGTTTGAATTCTATGGAGTTAAGGGAGGTAACTCCAAAAAACTATCCCCTCCTTGCATGGCTAAAACATAGTACTCTATAGGTAAGTTTCTTATTAGCATTGCATATAATTTTCCTATAATTGCACAACTTTCTTTGTGTATTTTTTTAGGGGCACTTAAGTAAAAAAATGGATGCAAAAATCTATTTGGTAAAATCTCTAGCTCTAATCTTCAACTCTTGACCTTGAAAGTTAAGGTCCTTTCAATTAGGATGCTCTGGGGTTCACTTCGTTTAATGCGGCTGAGATGGCTCAAGTAGATTTTCCTATGAGGAACTTGGAGCCGAGGAGATCAAAGAATTCACCTACAGTAGGAAGCACGCTCCTGTCCTAGCATGGAAAGAGATGCAAGGTGGTCATGCCATGGGGACAGAGGGGAAGGGGGAGGGATGTCTCCCTCCTCGCAAATCCATACACAAGTTGTGGCCCCAATGTTTTGAGATGAGAGTGGCTCTCCCTCCCACCTCCTCTAGGGGAGCCAAAAGAGGCCAAGAACCTAAGGATCTAATGCATCTTTGTGCTCGTCAGTTGCTACTGTGAGTGGCAAACACAACCAGTCTTGTGGCAATGAGTTGGAGTCGTGAATGTGGCTTGGCTCCCCAAAACAGCCTACTATGTTTTCTCTCCATTGTGTAGGGATTGAAATTGAACTCAACAAGCTTCTTTTTGGTGAAGGCCCCTCACCAGTCCGATGATGGAGTGTTCGGACCCCCCAGTGTTTGCACCTCCTCTCCTCCCTCTTTGCAGCCTACTCACTGTATTGGGTTCAATATTCTCCATGTTGGATCCTACTATGAGAGGGGGCTTCCTGGTGGAAGCAAGTTTTCTCCTTGTGGCACTCATGCATAATCTTATAGGAATGTTGCGGTAATTTTATGCTCTAAGTTTGGCAAGTGGCTCCCATAATAGCCAATGCACTCAAGTGTTCGGTTATTTAATTGACTATATCTCTCACGGTTGTCCATGTATGTATTTTTATCTTGATGCCCTAGCTCGGAATCTTGAGCAAGGCCCATTATGTAAATTTTTTGTCTATGAATAAAACTACTCACTATTGTGAGTTCTACCAAAAAAACAAAAGGCCCTTTCAAATTATTCCTCTATTTCAATTTTAAATTTTTTCTTTCATAAGTTTTTCATTTAATCCGCTTTCATCACTCTAGACACTACAAGAGGTTGTCTGCTCTTGTGACGCTTTTAGCGATGGAAATACATTGGGTTTTTATAACCCCCGGCGTCGCTAAAAGCGTCGATACGGGGACGTCGCTATAAGCGTTGCTATAACAATTGCTATCGGCGTCGCTATAATCATCTCTATATAGCGACGCCTATAGCAACGTTTGCAGGCTATCTATAGCGACGTTCATAAAATTTTGGTGGCAAGGACATCCATCAACCATATTGAATGTTTCATTGATTGATTCACCTTTGAAAAAAAGTGTAAAGGTAGATATAGACCCAAAATAGTCACCCATAAGACAATATAACCATTAACTCCATCATCCATAGTATGTATTGTTTGCAAAATAAAGATACAAAACTGACAAGCGTGAATTGATGATAGTAAATCAATGACAATTGTACACATAGGCAAAATCACTTGATTGTTAAACTTTGCAAATGTAATAGTTACAAACCATTGTCATTATTGAAAAATTATACATGGTTTTCAAAAAGACTTATAAAAGTTGTCTCATGATACATAAGCTATGACAAAAAGAAACTAATGATATCTAGCTACGGCGAAATTAACGTCCTCTAATCAGACGTCTCGTCGCGTCCAAGCGATGTATCTGTCGGATTCTACAAAAAAAAAATAATAAGATAGCTTTTTGTAAGTATAACCATATAGCGACGTTTATAAAACAATACAACAAATAGAAAAGAGTAAACCCTAATACTAACCATGCCGCCTCGAGAACTTAGGATGTTCATCAGGGTGTTTAAGCCCTTCCTGCCTGCGTACTCGCGCTCGTACGGTGTGGGATCACGTCCTGTCTCATTGACCACTATCAAAACATACAAAGAATCCATTATGTTAGAATTTAAAAACCCATAAACCCTAAACTATCAAACATAAAGAGCAATGTGAAAACACTTACAAAATAGGTCTCAAATGATGCCCACCCGCCGCTCCTTAAGTGGTGCGAGCTCCCTGTCTCTACTCGCGCTTTGGATGCCTCCTTTTGTTGCTTCCACTTATCGGGATTCTCGCGTGTTGCTTTCTTCACATTCTTCCAATCTTCTTTGGCCAGCCAATCTGGTATATTCCACCCATGCTTGATTGCTTTTTGGACTTCGGAACACTTGTGCTTGCAGTATTGACGCATTTGAACCTTCATCACATCTTCATTGATGCGCTCATCCCGTGTTGGAACGGGAAACTCGTCATGAAGAATGCTGATGAATATTTCTTTTAAATCATTTGGTACTTCACTCCAGGTGTTTAGTATGTAGTGTCTAAACACTTGAGAGCAAAGACCGCACATGCGCAAAATCACCTTCTTGCCTTCATCATCCAAGATGATGCCGTCGCTAAAGTCGACGGAGTAAGACAAGCCCTCTCGCCGGTGACGCGTGAACCTGGGCGTCTCGGTAGGGGTCTCTAGCGGCGTGTCGACGAGGGTACGGACGTCAGGTGTCTCCACTGGAGTCTGAGCCCCGAAGCGAGGAGTGTCCACTGGAGTGACTCCTGGAGGAGTAGCTAGTGGTGTGTAGATGCTAGGAACGAGAGTCAACCGTGCAAAACCTGGTGTCGATGGCGATGTCATGTCCAATCCCCGCACACCTTTGTCTAGAGATGCACGGAGATCAGAACCACCGGGTTATAATCTCATCTTTATTGGTCAATGCCTATATTTGTGGGTACAAAAAATCTACACACCCACGTCTACATGATAGTGCATGTAGTGGACAAAACCCCTTTGCCTCTTCTCTAGCTGTAGCATTTCACAGCATCTTAACATCTTTTCACAGTAGATCTTTTCACCGTTCGTCTAACTCTAATTTTTCTACCGTAATCTCGAAGTTAGACTCTAATATAAAAACTTAATCCAAAATATTATCTTAAATCTAACCTAATTGAACATGTGGTGATTCGCTCCATTGAAGGGTAAAATGTTGAGCTTGTATGTGAAGCTACTCAATATATGGCTTCTCTATATATGGCACCCAGGTCCCCTCTATATATACATCATCTCATGTGTGTATATATACATCCCCTCTTTAGGGTTCTATTCATGTGCTCTCTCTCTCTCTCTCAACATGGTATCAGAGCAGTACGTCTTTGTTTTCGATTTTTCTCTTGATTAGAAACGATTTTGCATAAACTATCCGCTGTAGGCATCGGAATCGATGTGGTCTACCACTTTACAGATAAGAGTCTTTTCAAATTCTGCACCGATTTGGAGTTATCGTTCACGGACTGCGTACATACCTAAAAAGCAACTTCCGCTTTTTGATTTTGATTTTTTTGCTAATTGAAAATGATTTTGCAGAAACTATCCGCTGAAGGGACCGTAATTGATGTGGTCTACAACTTTGCAGAAGGAAGTTTTTTCAAATTCTACACCGATTTTGAGTTATCGTTCACGGACTACGTACATGTCCGAAATGCAAGTTTCGTTTTATGTTTTTTAGTTTTCTGCTAGTTGAAAACGATTTTGCAGAAACTACCCGCTAGAGGGATCGGAATCGATGTAGTCTACAACTTTGTAGAAGAAAGTTTTTTTCAAATTCTGCACAGATTTTGAGTTGTTGTTTGCGGACTGCATACATGTTCGAAAAGCAAGTTTCGTTTTAGGTTTTTTATTTGTCTACTAATTGAAAATGATTTTGCTGAAACTACGTGAGCTAGTGACCGTAATCGATGTGGTCTACAACTTTGCAGAAGGAAGTTTTTTCAAATTCTGTACCAATTTTGAGTTATCGTTCACGAACTACGTACATACCTGAAAAGTAACATCCGCTTTTTGTTTTTTATTTTTTTGCTAATTGAAAACAATTTTGCAGAAACTACCTAAGAGACCCACCGGAATCGATGTGGTCTACAACTTTACAGAAGGAAGTTTTTTCAAATTCTGCACTGATTTTTAGTTATCGTTTGCGGACTGCGTACATGCCTAAGAAGCAACTTTTGTTTTTGGTTTTTTATTTTTTATTTTTCTGCTAATTGCAAATGATTTTGCAGAAACTATTCACTTGAGCCATCGAAATCGATGTGGTGTATAACTTTGCAGAAGAAAGTTTCTCTAAATTGTGCATCGATTTTGGGTTATCGTTCTAGTACTACGAATATGTTTGAAAAGCAAATTTTACTTTTTGCTTTTGATTTTTCTCATAATTGAAAACTTCTCAATTATATTTTCTCTTCATCAATCATATATTTGTTTCACTGATATAACTTTGCTGCAGAAACTAGTTACATATCGTTCCGATTCAGTCGAGCCATTGATGATCGTCCAAATTCTATCAAGCTACTGTTGGTACATGATCTTTTGTTATATGACATACTCGTTCATTCATTCTCGTATAATTATTCTTCTAGAGATATAGTTTACACCGTTTTATTGATAATCTCTCGTTGATACCATAGTTATTTTGATAGTACCATGATGATGTTTTGTTAGTACTTTGGTCATGGTGATTTTCGTTGATACCATGGTTATTCTCGGTGATGCCATGATGATATTTAATTGATACCATGGTTATTCTTGGTGATGCCATGATGATATTTCGTTGATTCCATGGTGATTTTCATTGATACCATGATGATGTTTCGTTGATACCATGGTTATTCTCGGTGATACCATGATGTTGTTTCGTTGATACCATGGTTATTCTTGGTGATGCCATGATGATATTTCGTTGATTCCATGGTGATTTTCATTGATACCATGATGATGTTTTGTTGATACCATGGTTATTCTCGATGATACCATGATGTTGTTTCGTTGATACCATGGTTATTCTCTATGATACCATGATGTTGTTTCGTTGATACCATGGTTATTCTCAGTGATACCATGATGTTTTTTCGTTGATACCATAGTTATTCTCGGTGATATCATGATGTTGTTTCGTTGATACCATGGTTATTCTCGGTGATACCATGATGTTGTTTTGTTGATACAATGATGATGCTTTTCGTTGATACCATGATGATTTATTCATTTGATACAATGATGATATTTTGTTAATACTTTGATGATACTCATTGATATCACTACGTTGATAAATGCCATTTTATGTAGTATATACATACGTCATTTGCATCACGTATCATACATCTTGTACTTTTTATGTTCATACGTCCACATATGTTGTCGTGTGTATATATGTCGTCAAAAGAGTGGCATCGCGAACCATCTCTTATGGCATTGTGAACATAATTATTTCACTAACAATGCTAATAATTTTCATGAGTATGTTTTTTTGAGTCTATGATCTATGTAGGATTGATCAAAGAATTGATTTCATGAAGACAAACTTGGTGACAATAAAAGATTTATGAAGACATGTTTGGTGATGCCATATTGATGACAACATGAAGATATGTTTGGTGATGCGATAGTGATGCCAAGATACATATATAGCAGATTCATGAAGACACTTCTGATTACGATCTAATCGATAGCCGTTACACCCCTTTATTGAACCTTTGTATTCATTATTGTATTTGATAGGATAGGAGTAATGTAACTCCTCATAAAACATTCATTATAAAAGGAGTGATGCAGCTCCTCATAAAATATTCATTGTAAAAGGAGTGATGTAGCTCCTCATGAACATTTGTATATTCAATGATTTTTATAATATAACGGTGGGTGTATATAGAGCTGTGGCCAAGAACATGAGGCTCCGTTGCATCTTTGTTCTTGTGAGTTGATGTTGTGCGTGGCAAACGCCACCAGTTTTGTGGTAGCAATTCAGAGTCGTCAATGTGGCTTGGCTCCCCAAAACAACCTACTATGTCTTTGGAATCTATGCCCTCCCACGATCATGTCATATGTAAAAAAGATGATCTTTCATATCCTCCATATCCATTTGTAGACTTTAATCCTCGTGAGGCAAAGCAGTTGCTAAACAGATGTAGGGGGTCATTAGAAGCCAATCTCACCTTTGAATTCTATGGAGGTCGGGGAGGTAGCTCCAAAAGAGTATCCCCCTTCTTGCATGGCTAAAACATATTAGTATATAGGTATGTTTTTTATTAGCATTGCATTCAATTTTCCTATCATTTGCATCACTTTTTATGTTTATTTTTTAGGGGCACTTAAGTGAAAAATAGATGCAAAAATGTGTTTTGTAATATCTTTAGCTCTAATCGTTAACTCTTGACCTTAAAGTTTAAGGTCCTCTCAATTAGGATGCTCTAGGGTTCACTTCGTTCGATGCTACTGAGATGACTCAAGTAGCTTTGCCTATGAGGGACTTGGAGCCAAGGAGCTCAAAGGATTCACCTACAGTAGGAAGCACGCTCCTATGCTAGCATGGAAAGAGATGCGAGGCGGTGATGCCATGGGGATAGAGGTTTTCTTGTGCATGCGTGTGTGTGTGTGTGAAGGGGGGGGGGGGGGCTGGCTGCCTCCTCACTAATCTACACACAAGTTGTGTCCCCAACGTTTTAAGATGGCAGTGGCTCTCCCTCCCACCTCCTCTTGGGGAGCCAAAGGAGGCCAAGAACCTGAGGATCCGTTGCATCTTTCTTCTCATGAGTTGCTATTGTGGGTGGCAAACACCACCAATCTTGAGGCAGCGAGTCGGAGTCGTCAATGTGGCTTGGCTCCCAAAAACAGCCTACTATGTTTTCTCTCCATTGTCCAGGGACTGCAATTGAACTCAAGAAGCTTCTTTTTGGTGAAGGCTCCTCACCAATCTCATGATGGAGTGTTTGGACCCCCCCTGCCCCCCTCTTTGCGGTGTACTCACTATATTGGGTTCAATGTTCTCTATGTTGGATCCTCCTAGGCTAGAGACCTTCCTGGTGGCAGTAGGTTTTCTCCTTGTGGAACTCATGCATGATCTTATAAGAATGTTGCGGTAATTTTATTCTGTAAGTTTGGCGAGTGACTGCCATAATAGCCAATGTACTCAAGTGTCCCTTTCAAATTGTTCCTCTATTTCCATTTTAAAATTTTTCTTTCATAGGTTTTTTGTTTAATCCGCTTTCATCACTCTAAACCTCATGTCAAACATACAACTAAATGTATACATCCTTGTAAGATGAAGATAGAGTATCAAAGCCATGCCTTGGATCATTATGATGGTGTTTTTCCATGGACTTGAGATCTCAAAATTCTTTCTTGGCGTTTTATGCTAAGAACAAGATTTTTTGCAAAATTACTTATTGTAATACTGAATTCTGACCTTCAATATTAAAATGGTGTGAACTTATCACTAGGAGTTTTCATTGTCAGTCAAATAAATTTATTCAAGAAAAGTAAGAAGCTATTATGCTAGATCTATGATTATAATGCCTTAGTTTTGACCTTATCAGTTAAAATTATTTAAATATTTAAATATAAGTATATGCAATTTTTCCTCTTGAGTAGACTTGTGGCACTCTAAACTCTATGCCATAAATATCACTAAGTCATTACATTTTCACAAGTTTATATACTTTAAGAAAGATCTCCCCACTGAAGAAGTAGTGGGATAAGCATTGGTCGGAGTCAAGGTGGAAAACAATCATGTGGAACATCTAGCGCTCAAAATGGTTGCATGGAATGAAGGTTTCCTTGTGGAAGGTGCTATTGGGAGCCCTGCCAACTGGGGTGAAGATCTACATCAGGGGAATTGGTCCAGGTAGATGCTCGCAATGCAGAATAGCTTGTGAAGATCTCCTCCACCTTTTCAAAATGCTCGACAATATGTGGCCTTGCAGGAAAGATTTGCTAGTGGGTCTAAAAGACCTAAAAAATAGGATTTTCAAGAATAATCTCTTCTTGGGAGGGAAAGCTTTACTCATCGCGACTCAAAATTGTGGGATTTTGCTACTTTAAACATGTTTGGAAGGCAAAGATATTTGAGAAAACCATGGGAGTTGCTAAATTCACAGAGATAATCCAAGAAACAAGGGGTCTATCATCGTCATCGGGAACCACATGGACCTTGATAAGTGGAACATGACCCTAGGTGCCATAATGATTGATCTGAATGGGTATTGATAAGGACACATCCATCATCATTGAGGTGGCTCCTTTATCAGCTGATGTATTTATGCTCATGTGATGATATCATGGCTCTCGATGAGCATGCAAAAATTTGTGATTCTATATTTTTGCCAACTTAATCTACTCACCATTGCGAGTTTTGAAAACAAAAAGATACTTTCAGAAAGCAACATAATTAGTTCTATTGTGGTATATTTGGCTTTGTAAACCAAGCCTTATCAAAGAAGGGAAATAGGCCTTGGGGGGTTCACCATGTATAAAATGTGTTTATCGCGTGCATTCAAGAACTATTTTTAAAACTCCTTATCTATGATTTTTTTATAAACAAAATACACCCTTTTTCTCTCGTGGGACTCACCGTTCAGTACCCCCTATATAAAGTGCGTTCATGGGGTATCAAAAAAAGCCCTCTTTTTACATGTTTGCATGAATAAAATGACTTCTGATTTTATTTTTTTTAACCCTGAGCTTTTCCTATTTAGTCCTTATTTTTTTCTATTTTTATTTTATAGTACCCTTTTGTATGTGAAAATGTGAGGAAAATAAAATCTATTAACTGCTTCTGTTACACTCACATGATAGTCACTCAATTATTAAGTGATCCCCTCGAGAGGTAGACACTGCTCTAAAAAAATATACTTTACCTTAGCCTTGATTCAATTAGAGACTGGAGATGGCTTATTGAAAAAATAGGAAAAAAGAAAAAATACTAGTAAGATTTGACATAAAATAGTGTAAAAACGGAGAAAATATTATACAGACTTTAGTGTCAATGATTGCCTTTCTCACGCAATTCTTTTTACTCTTGACTTTATCAAGCTTGAAAGGTTTTGACTGGAAGACGGTCCCACGACGATCGATCGTTACCCCTTTGTAGAGCTCCTTGCGCTCCTTGTGCGCTTTCACATGTGCACATACTCTTTTCTTGCGCTCCATGCAAGATGAGGTCTGCCTTGCGCTCCGTTGCTTGTTTCACACATCTTAGGCCCGCGCCACTTCCCTGTTGACTGTTGCACTCCATTGCTTGTTTGCGAGATCCTCTCTCAGCTGAGACGTCTCGACCCCTGCCTGCAGACAGTCTCTAGGCACCCCAACCACCTCGCACTATGCGGATCTCTCATGCGTATCTTGGCAGACAAATGCCGCTTCCGCCTCCTGCTCGTCCTCTGCTCCGGCACCCCATGCCAAACTGTCGCCCACTCTGCTCCGGCACCACATGCCAAAGTGTCGCCCACTATATTTGCGCACGCTATGCCCATAGCGTACTTGCGTCTACGTGCCACATGCTGCGCCAGCTGCCTTTCACAGCTGCATTGCCACCTCAATCGACATCTGGCATCGCTACATTTGTGCGAAAACTATGAAAATACTACTCCTCTAATTTGCGAAAATTCCTAGGACACTCCTCAAATTTCAAAAATTCCGAAAGCACCCCCAATATTTTCTTCAAGATACATTGAAAAATTGTAGCTTTTCATAAGAACACTGATTGTTTATCGGTACAAGATGATAAAACTACAATTTGAGTTGGTTATGTAGGGTTTGGAGATGAATTGCATCATTAATTTCACACATAATTGCCTTTTTTGCTAGGTAATTTGCGACATAACTACATGTCAAGCACTCAAAAAAGGATCCCAATTGTCAAAACAAGAATATGCCAAGAGGAAATTTTAAGGAATTAGGTTTATTTTTTAGATTTCTACACTATTTTTCTCTATTTTGTAACGGAATTTCTCCTTTTCCCCCTTGTCGTCAACCAGCATTTTTGAAATTGAAAGTGGAACGATATTAAACTGACATTGGCCTTCCGCTATTCACAAGCATGCACGTGAATGGCTCTTTGCTTTTGTATTAAAAATAAAACGCTTAACTTTACTTTTACATTCCTTGAAACAAAATATCTTTTTAGATTCTACCTAAAGAATTGCTTTCCAAAATTGGGGAGACATACTCGATTTTTATATGTTTCATAAAAAGGGTTTTCTTGAACATTGAACATTGGAGGTAGTTGCCCCTTTTTATTGAACATTGGAGGTAGTTACGTATACATTTGACAATTTAATCACTTTTTATTATGGACGAAGATTTGAATTCTCGTTTGTTTCTTACTTGTTTGAGAGCTTAGCATTGACTTCCTTTTCATTTTCATGTTTTAACATGGTAGCATGAGTCTTCATGGCATTTTATGCACCTTACCACCTCAAGGATGAGGAATGGTTGATGGTTTGGTCTCACAAAAAACATGTAATGATAGCTCATGAGTTCAACATAAGAGTTGGTCGATGGTTTGTTCTGACAAAAAACATGTAATGATAGTTCATGAGTTCAACATAAGAGTTAACGTTTTCTTGCAACTTAGAGTTAATTCTTTTTTGTAAAGTTACAAGAAACATGTTCACGAGTTAACATAAGGGCTAAGTATGTGCCAACGATTTTAAAAAAATTGTTAATGGGTCGAATATGGGGCGATGCCCTCTCAAAAGCAATAAAAACGACAGCAATTGATGCATTGACGACAGAGTCATGCTCACTAGCAAGGCAGAGGGAGTAGAATGCATGGGGCTTGGGGCGCGAGGGAAGCCAATGCAGAGCGAAATGTAATAAGGTACGAGGAGGCGAACGGCAACAATTGATGCATTGACGGCAGAGTCATGCTCACCAGCAAGGCGGAGTTAGTAGAATGCATGGGGCTTGGGGCGCGAGGGAAGCCACTACAGAGAGAAATGTAACAAGACACGAGGAGGCAAATGATTTTCTTAAAAGACAACGAACCCATCAGCTGCACCGTGGACATGCATCCAGATGGCTTAGGCCAGCACTCGTAGAGTGAAAGTACCATTTGCTGAGGGTTCAGATCCATGCATCTCAGTTTTGATGGATAATTATGAAGGAAAAGCACCAAATGGCATTTGAGTAGATTCCATCCAATAAATTGGAGAACCTACCAGTATGTGCTAACGATTTTAAATAAGTTTGTGTCAAACATAAGGGCTAATTGTTTCTTGTAGAGTTACAAAAAAAAATACATATATAGAAGGATTTTTATTTGAAATAGTTTAAAATTTTGATATGTGAAAGACACTTCTATTATAAAGATATCTCACAAAAAAATCTACAGGTAGAGATTTTTGAAACACCTCTTGAATGCACATGATAGGAAAGGTTTACATATAGTGACCCTTCAATGTTTTATAAGTTTTATTTTTAAAAAAAATTCACAAACGCATTAAATGGAACAAAAAAGAGTTTATCACAAGAGACAACACGACAACTCATTTCTTTACAATTTGAAAGGATAGTACGAATATCAGAGTTGTAGTGACTGAAGTAATACAAGTGAAAAGATAAGACTAGTACAAGAAGAAATGTAAGGCCTTTTGAGGGGAACTGGAGGGAATGGCAGGCACTTTAGAAGAAAGGTAAAAATGGTGGGAGATCACAATGGTGATCCAATAATTGGGTGGGGGCACTGCTTAGAAGTGTAATCCATGCATGTTCACATGCTTCACAATCTTGTCTTCCAGATCTTCAGGCGCCAATGTCGAACAATTCTCATTCGCTACCTGTGAAATTGATCATGAATTTCAATGACTCTGACATGCTCATGATTAAATTACAGTCATAAATGTTGCTTTAATCACCCATGCATTCATTCCCTATTCCTTAATATGGTCACCTTTAATTAGAGGGCTAATGTTAATTGCTCTGAAGGACTTTACCTTGAACACAAAGTCTGCATTGATGACATTCTCTCCCACTGACACCATCTTGGCATTGGTTATGTCGAGTTCAAGAACCTCCAGAGCCCGTACCAGCTGCAACGACACTCCGGAGCTCTTCTGGCACGAGACCTTCAGATGAAATTCATGCTCTGTAAGCCTAGAAACGCTCAGCTGCCAAGCAAGTATTTTTCCCTTCTCAGCTTCAAAGTCATGCAAGAAGTGAAGGGCCATTGATTTCTGCTGATGCTTACAGAGATACAGTATGTAGCTGGGGCTGCGACAGCGTGCACGCGTATATGTATATGCGCTCGCGTGCGACCACATACATGCGCGCTCGCGTACATGCACACGCACAAACAAGCCAACCAGATGGGCATACATGTAGCGCACAGAGAGAAATGAAGGGGTAAGGGACACACACCTCTAGTAGCTTGAAGAGGGGAGATGGGCTCTCATCTTGAGCTTTTGAAGAGGTACTACAGCTGAAGAGGCCTGCGCACTCCTCTTCGGAAAGATGATCATCGACAGTATGTGCTTCTGCCGTTGGGTCTGATTCCAAGCAAGCGATATCATACTGAGTTTTCTCGATGCGCTGCTCCAAGTGCTTGGCATACTTGATTAGATCGACCAGCACGGAGTCGTTCATGTGATCGATCGCCCGACTTTGCGTGGTTGTGGGTTGCTGGAAGAGAGAGACGAGAGAGAAGAAGATGCCGGAAACTATATGTCGTTCATGTCTATCTGCTTCTTCTGTAGACAGAGTTACCTCTTTTTGCACTATTTCCTTGAATAGGATGAGAGAGAGAGAGAGAGAGAGGGAGAGATGTGTCCTTTTTGTCCTTGTTTCAACAAGCAACTAACTACGAGAGAATGGGCCTCTTTCTAGTTTCTAGTCATGCTAGATATTGAGGTAGTCTCTCTCACCTATATATATCCGATTTATGGGATTGAGGTAATGAAAAGCAGGTCTAATGGAGTAAAAGAGTGCATGACACTCCTCCTATTGAAAAAAAAAAAAAAAGTGGAAAAGAAAAAATGACAAAAAAAAGAGAAAAAAAAGAAGAAAAAGAAGCAACACCGTCCTCCTAAAGATATGAATATCTCTAGGCTTGGGGGAGAGCTAATATGAGTGGCATAAAATGGTAACAATCTTTTTGCAACATTAATTTGTCAGGCTACTCAACGTCCTCTTCCTCATATGTGTATATATTTTTCTACGCTATTAAGTTATCTAGAGTAAATTCCCCCTCTTCGTTTAACCTTTGTGGCGACACATACATTATACTCTTCCCAAAAATGTCACCTTAGTCATATATTTATATTACCACCCTTTTCTTTTTTTCTTTGTAAATAGAATAAGCATACAATAACCAACTATATACCCCCAAAATTTCTTACCTCTTGTGAATTAGAAGTAGAAAAATAATATATCCATCTTCCACCCCATATAGATAAATTCCCATGGAAATCAACTCTCCACTTGTCTTTACCAAAGATTATGGTCCCTCTCTACAAGTCTTCTATGCCCCCTACATAGGTGGCCCAATATCTCTTAAGAATATACATATAGTTTCTCTCCTTTCAAAAAGACTCCAATTGTATATTCTTTTCACAAGAAAATAATATTGGGCCCTCCTCTATTTGTTGAAGCATCATAGCCTTTTGAAAAAGCATGATTCCCCTTGGATGCATACAAGCAAAGGGCCCATACAAGAAGACTTGGAAGCAAAAGGTTCCCTAGCCTAGTGTGGACCTTCCAAACCGAATTCCTTGGTGCATGAGCGTGAAGAATAGTCCAAATTCATATCAAACATGTTGAGAAGGTCAACTTTGCCTTTTGAAGCATGTCATTCCGAGCTACAGGTAAAAAGTTATGGTCAAAATAGTGTAAATCTACAGATTCGCAGCAAAAGGGAACTGTAAATCAAGTAAATCAAGAGGGTGAGATCTTATTTTTTTCCCTACTCATCTTCTAGAAGAGCAATGAGTGTTCAAGGTCACTTGCATGTGATGGGACCAACCTAAAGATGCTTTCTAAATGCCAAGACAGACAAGTTGAGATACCCCGCAAGAGCCACCCGTAGGGCCTCATGGTGGGGCCCACCTACATTATGCACCCCTATGGAGCCTTCACGGTCTAAAATGATATTTTTGGTGAATAAATAGTCCCTTTTATGTCCAATATTCAGTGAGTGGTCAAAGGACACTTAATTAGGTCTAATCACTTACTCTAATTAAGTGTAGCATAATCCCACTCCTACACAACTATAAATAGCCCCCCTTGGAGAGACTCAAGGACACACACCTATATTTTCAACTTCATGTTGTTTCTTGATCAATAGTAGAGAAAACCCCAACTCTCCCTCTTTCACATCCTCCCTCCCAACCCTCCTCTTTGGAGGAAGTGCAACTCTATTCTCCACTCTTTCCATTCTACAATCTCTTACTCCATCAACCCAATAAATCATTTGTAGCACCTCAATAACTTGTAAATACATCATGATCTCTCTCATGGTTATGTTAATGATCATGAAATCATCTTCAAAACTTTCAAGTGTCGCAATTCGTGATGGTTAGCCAGCGTCTTTCCTCCCCTTAAAAGGTGTGAGAGAAATCAAGTGTTCTATTCTCAATTTACCATTGGTTTGTTTCTCCATACTTATTGAATTGGTCTAAAGAAATTTCTCACTCCAACTCTCTTTTGATTCATTACATATGCATGTGGCTACCTCTCATGGTGATTTTATTTGTGTCACGGCATTGCATAGATGGAGATGAGCTCTCTATGCAAAGTGTGTTAGTTTGATGTAAGTGATTCTCTTGTGTGTTTGAGAGGCAAGTCTTGTACTGCGGATTATTTTTTTGATGAGTGCTTGAGAGAGGAAGAGTTTGGATGTATTATGGGTATATATTCTTATGGGGAGAAGGTGAATGCTATTCCACAAATTGCATATTTCATTTTGATGCACGGCATTGGGTTGCATAATCGTTGATGGTGTTCAAGTGTCCAAAGTGTATATAGAGTAAGGGGGTTTTCAAAGTGTGTTGCTTGAGTGGGTGAGTGCAAGTGTTATTTTGATTGGTTTCCTTCTCTACTCCCAAAAGAAGGCGGTGCACCAAGTAGTGTGCGTACCTCTTTACGAACATTTTGTGAGGGTAGGCCCATTGGTTTGGGTTTAGAAGCCCCATTTCAAAAAGCTCGCCGTCATAAAGTTGTGCCCCCACTGAGGAACATATTTCCAAGTTACCTTCAAATTTTTTAGTGATGAACAATGGAGTTCCCATCTATCCATTTCATTTTGCACAACACATTAGAGTAAATGTTCACATAGATAGAAAAGTCTTTTTCCAGTAACGCATTGTTTTTATGTTTGGTGCAGAAAGACTTAGAGAAATATTGGCATCACCCAATCCAATTATACTTCCAATCATCAATTATGAAACTTCTTTTGATGTTCACGTTTTCATTTCGTTTTAAAGGCAGGAACAAGGAGTGGTGAAGGGGTGCTCAAGGGCTATATGAAGGAACGAGGTCTTCAAACCAACAACGAGGAGTAGCACATGAATCACGATCAAAACAATGAACCTTTTAGGCCTATTGCTCGGCAATCCATTCATATAATCATTGCAACTAAGTTTAGGTTTCAATCTATCATAAGGACGATATTTGGATCCAATCGCCTCAATGAAATAAATGCTTCAATTAATCCATTTATTCTACCTATGATAAAGTACGAATTAACAATGGATGTGTACATCTTCATTTTAATGTAATCAGATTTATAGTGTCAATAATCTTGTGCGGCCCGTAAGAGAAAAGTTTCTTTAAAAAAAAGAGATTTCAAAAAGTCTAAACAAAATGTGAAGTTCTTTTCCCACGTTCTATGCAAGAAGTGGGGAAGATGCGCAAGAGTTTCTTGACAACTTGGAGATGGCACATCTCATATCCGGGAGAGATGAAGAGGAAGTAAAGCTACGAGCCTTCCCGTTGGTTCTAAGAGCAGAAGCTAAAGCATGGTATGAGACCTTGCAACCCCAAATCAAGTCCAATTGGGAGAGACTGCGAGCAAGCTTCCTCTCCAAGTTCGGGCAAGGTGATACTTCTGAAGGACTATGGAAATGTCTTATTGGACATAAGCAGGTATCACTTGAAGACTATCCCTCTTATGAAGCAACCTTTGTCAATCTATGGGGTAGGTGGGAGGCTACATTAGAAAATCATGGTGGTGCACCTAACTTTCTAAAAAAAGAGAGATTCATGGTTGGCTTGTATCCACTTTTAAAGGCTAAAGTAGAGCTAGAATTCCCATCCACCTTCGAAGAAGCACGTGAGGTATCCATCATCAAGTTTAGAAAACTACACTTCCAAGCACATAGAGCAAGGGGTTTGAATGAAGTAAGTGAGAGGGAGTCTTCACAAACCATGGAAGCACCAATTAGGGCCCCTCTTGCACAATCTTCACAAATAGGAGATAACTCTCAACAAGAGGTTTTACAAAGGCTAACTCAACAGCTTGAGAACCTCACTCTGAATCTAGTACAAGGCCTACCTCAACAACGACAACCAAGAGAAGGGAATCGCAATCAACGAAGACAAGCTCAAGAGTTGCGATGTTGGAATTGCAATGAAATGGGCCATGGCATGTACAATGTCCACATCCAAGGCGACTTCCGGGAGACATATATCCCCCCAGACCGCCTCCTCTCACTGTGCAGCAAGACCTAGCTCAAGGCCCAAAATCCTTCGTCGACCACCACCACCAGCAAATATACCTCCCGTCCCACATGAGGAGGAAGAAAGAGGAGTCAACATCATCAAGCTAGAAGAGGTAATAGATGAGCATACTCTAAACTTTGATGTTATGCCGGCAAAAAAACGCACAAGAGCACATGATAAGGATGAAGACATGAGAAGTGAAGGAACAAATTCAGCCAGAAGGGACAAGAAGAAGAAGTCAAAGATGGAAGAAGCTGAAAGTAGCAGGAAGAAACGACTTCCCATTGGGAAAGGAGCTAGAGCCCTACAACATCCTGGAGGATTTACAAACCCAAAAGCCAAACATTTCATGGCCTCAACTTCTACACCTATCAGCCAAAGTAAAAAGGCAATGGCCAAAGTTGGTAAGTACAAGAATTCCAAAAAAGAAAGCAAATCTTTCCATTAAGGTTGTGGCCTCAAAGCTACAAAAAGATGTGGAACCCATTGTGGATGCTTACATAAGGGGTAAAAAGGTGTCTAATGTATATATTGATGGTGGAGCTCAAATGTGTGTGATCATGGAAAAATCAATGAAGAGGTTAGGGCTTGAAATTACAAAGCCATCTAATTGTCAAGCTAGGCTAGCCAACAACTCAAGTGTGAAGTGTTTGGGGATCGTTAAAAATGTAAAAGTCTCTGTATGTAACATAGATGCACGAGTGGATATGTATGTCATGCCAGCTAAGGGGGAGGGCTATCCCATCATCCTAGGGAGGCCTTGGCTCATTGCTGTGAATGCAGATCAAAAATGGGGAAGTGGTTGTTTGATTCTTAAGAAGGGTCAACCGGTGGTGTATGATTGGCGAGAAGGAAAGCAACTAGATATCAACTATGAAACCACGGCAGATGAAGAGAGCGAGGAGGAGAGTCCTTACTCAAGTGATGAGGAAGCATCAACCAGTGAAGAGGAGTCTTCTTTGGAGGTAATGGGAATTGTATTCAACGCCAACACTCAAGATGTTCCAGTAGAAGAAAAGCGAACAAACAATCACACACGAGGGGATGAAAGATGCCACCACCTTGAAGAAGGATTTGAGAAGATGCTTGCAAAAGATCTTACTTGTGAGGAGAAGAGGTCCTACATCAATATGTTAAGGAGGTATCCCAATTTGTTTATCACTGACTACTCACAAATAAGAGGTGTAGATGTAATAGAGCATCGAATTGAATTGAAACCAGGGACCAAACCCGTGGCTCAAAAGTTAAGGCGACTAGGATCTGTGCAACAAAAGGCTCTCCTAAAAGAAGTGAATCGACTCTTGAAGGCTGGCTTCATCTATCCAGTATCCAACTCCGAATGGGTATCACCTATTGTAGTCACTCCCAAGAAGAATGGTAAGTGGAGGGTCTGCGTGGATTACAAACCCCTCAACGCTGCGACAAAGAGGGACCACTTCCCTCTCCCTTTCCAAGATGAAATTTTGAATGAAGTAGCAGGTCACGAATGCTACACTGTGTGATGGGTATTCAGGATATTTTCAAATTAGAATAGCAGAAGAGAACCAACCAAAAACCACCTTCATCACACCTTGGGGATGTTTTGCATTCAGAGTGATGCCTTTTGGGCTCACCAATGCTCCTAGCACCTTCATGAGATTTACAATATTTGTATTTCAGCCATTCTTTGGAAAATCTATAAGAGTCTTTATGGATGATTTCTGTATTTATAGTTGTAGATCACTTCATTGCCAAAAGGTTGAAGAGGGGCTTAAGAGGCTCCATCAATTTGGGGGACAACTCAACCTAGAGAAGTGTCATATCGGTGAATCTCAGGTGGTTTTGCTAGGTCATGTGGTTTCTTCACAAGGAATTCAAGTGGATCCCTCTAAAGTAGAGGCCCTTTTGTCATTATCTCCACCAACAACAACTAAGGAGCTAATGACCTTCAACCACAAAGTGAGGTACATGTCTCGCTTCATTTATCTCCTAGCAGAAGCCATCGCCCCTTTGCATAGGCTGGCAAGCCAATCTACATTTGAATGGGGGAGGGAACATGCAAAATGTTTTGAGGAAGTGAAGGGCATTCTTAGCTCTCTCCCAATTCTAATGCCACCAGATTCAAAGGAGACCTACTATGTCACTCCAAGTGTAGGTTTCGAAGCAATTGGTGTTGTTTTGATGCAAAAAGATCCTAAAACATCATACATGAGGCCGATCTATTTTGCAAGCAAGGTGATGACTCCGGCCGAGAAGGGACACACTGAAATGGAGAAAGTGGTCTTTGCAATCTTGTTTGCGGTAAGGAAGTTTCGATCGTATCTTCTCCCTGTGCCATTTTTTTTTCTCACCGTAGAGCACAATCTACCATATGTAGTACAACACATGAGCCTCTCATCTAGAATAGCAAAGTGGGTGCTTGAACTCCAAGAATTTGAATATACTTTCCTTGTAGAAGATAGCACAAGAGCAGGACTTGCAGACATTCTCACCTACAAAGTCAGAGAAAGGGAAGGATCACGACTACAAAGAGAGGAAGGCTCAAAACAGTTCAAAGTAAAGGAGATTGATAATGCCCATACTTTATGCTTTGACGGAGCTTATCAATGCCAACAAGACAAAGCAGCAGGGGGAATCATCATTTTGAACCCACAAAAGGAGGTAATGGTTAGAAAAGGTATCACTCTACCCAATGTTCACTCTAACAATGAGGCTGAGTATGCTGCTCTAACCCTTGGGTTAGAAGAATGCAAAGAATTAGGCATACAAAGACTTATTATAAAAGGTGATTCTTTGCTAGTGGTCAGGCAAATCCAAGGGACCTGTAGGTGCAAGAATCGTACAATATTGTTTGAGTGGCTTAGTAGTGTAAGAGCTTTGATGAAGGGTTTTAAGGATAAAATCAACAAGAAGCTCAAGGGGAAAGGATTGAAGGAAGGTATGTTGGTTCTTCGCTATGATAACCGACTTGATATTCGACTTGAAAAAAAGTTTTTGCAAAGATGGGAGGGACCTTTCATGATAAAAACAAAGTTTGGGAATGGTAGTTACAGATTAGCAGATTTATCAAGAAAACTCCACAAGACCAGAGTCAATGGATGGAGATTAAAGCCCTACTTTCAACGTATCAATCCGTTGATAGGCAGTCATCTGCCTACATCGTCTAAGATCCAAATTGACATGGCTCCCTTCGGCTTGGCAAAGGCTCCACCTATTTTTAAAGCTTTGATGTGCAAAGAAGAACTAGCCTTGGAATCTGAACATACCCAAGGCAACCCTCCCATCTCCGATTTATGGGGTTGAGGTAATGAAAAGCAGGTCTAATGGAGTAAAAGAGTGCATGACACTCCTCCTATTGAAAAAAAAAAAAAAAGTGGAAAAGAAAAAATGACCAAAAAAAAGAGAAAAAAAAGAAGAAAAAGAAGCAACACCGTCCTCCTAAAGATATGAATATCTCTAGGCTTGGGGGAGAGCTAATATGAGTGGCATAAAATGGTAACCATCTTTTTGCAACATTTGTCAGCCTACTCAACGTCGTCTTCCTCATATGTGTATATATTTTTCTACGCTATTAAGTTATCTAGAGTAAATTCCCCCTCTTCGTTTAACCTTTGTGGCGACACATACATTATACTCTTCCCAAAAATGTCACCTTAGTCATATATTTATATTACCACCCTTTTCTTTTTTTCTTTGTAAATAGAATAAGCATACAATAACCAACTATATACCCCCAAACTTTCTTACCTCTTGTGAATTAGTAGTAGAAAAATAATATATCCATCTTCCACCCCATATAGATAAATTCCCATGGAAATCAACTCTCCACTTGTCTTTACCAAAGATTATGGTCCCTCTCTACAAGTCTTCTATGCCCCCTACATAGGTGGCCCAATATCTCTTAAGAATATACATATAGTTTCTCTCCTTTCAAAAAGACTCCAATTGTATATTCTTTTCACAAGAAAATAATATTGGGCCCTCCTCTATTTGTTGAAGCATCATAGCCTTTTGAAAAAGCATGATTCCCCTTGGATGCATACAAGCAAAGGGCCCATACAAGAAGACTTGGAAGCAAAAGGTGCCCTAGCCTAGTGTGGACCTTCCAAACCGAATTCCTTGGTGCATGGGCGTGAAGAATAGTCAAAATTCATATCAAACATGTTGAGAAGGTCAATTTTTCCTTTTGAAGCATGTCATTCCGAGCTACAGGTAAAAGTTATGGTCAAAATAGTGTAAATCTGTCAGATTCGCAGCAAAAGGGAACTGTAAATCAAGTAAATCAAGAGGGTGAGATCTTATTTTTCCCCTACTCATCTTCTAGAAGAGCAATGAGTGTTCAAGGTCACTTGCATGTGATGGGACCAACCTAAAGATGCTTTCTAAATGCCAAGATAGACAAGTTGAGATACCCTGCAGGAGCCACCCGTAGGGCCTCATGGTGGGGCCCACCTACATTATGCACCCCTATGGAGCCTTCACGGTCTAAAATGATATTTTTGGTGAATAAATAGTCCCTTTTATGTCCAATATTCAGTGAGTGGTCAAAGGACACTTAATTAGGTCTAATCACTTACTCTAATTAAGTGTAGCATAATCCCACTCCTACACAACTATAAATAGCCCCCCTTGGAGAGAATCAAGGACACACACCTATATTTTCAACTTCATGTTGTTTCTTGATCAATAGTAGAGAAAACCCCAACTCTCCCTCTTTCACATCCTCCCTCCCAACCCTCCTCTTTGGAGGAAGTGCAACTCTATTCTCCACTCTTTCCATTTTACAATCTCTGACTCCATCAACCCAATAAATCATTTGTAGCACCTCAATAACTTGTAAATACATCATGATCTCTCTCATGGTTATGTTAATGATCATGAAATCATCTTCAAAACTTTCAAGTGTCGCAATTCGTGATGGTTAGCCAGCGTCTTTCCTCGCCTTGAAAGGTGTGAGAGAAATCAAGTAAGTGTTCTATTCTCAATTTACCATTGGTTTGTTTCTCCACACTTATTCAATTGGTCTAAAGACATTTCTCACTCCAACTCTCTTTTCCTTCATTACATATGCATGTGGCTACCTCTCATGGTGATTTTATTTGTGTCACGGCATTGCATAGATGGAGATGAGCTCTCTATGCAAAGTGTGTTAGTTTGATGTAAGTGATTCTCTTGTGTGTTTGAGAGGCAAGTCTTGTGCGCATGATTTTTTTGATGAGTGCTTGAGAGAGGAAGTGTTTGGATGTATTATGGGTATTCTTATGGGGAGAAGGTGAATGCTATTTCACAAATTGCATATTTCATTTTGATGCACAGCATTGGGTTGCATAATCGTTGATGGTGTTCAAGTGTCCAAAGTGTATATAGAGTAAGGGGGTTTTCAAAGTGTGTTGCTTGAGTGGGTGAGTGCAAGTGTTATTTTGATTGGTTTCCTTCTCCACTCCCAAAAGAAGGCGGTGCCCCAAGTAGTGTGCGTACCTCTTTACGAACATTTTGTGAGGGTAGGCCCATTGGTTTGGGTTTAGAGGCCCCATTTCAAAAAGCTCGCCCTCAGCGTCAGAGGATTCTTGACATGTACCGTGAGAGGATGTCTACTATGTTAAAACTGTCATGCGAAACTAGATTTTGGACCAACTACTATACGGTAGAATCACTAATAAAAAATAATAATGCTATGATGGAGACATTTGTTTGTGCCACTTTTTCAGAATGGGAGGCTGGTCAAAGGGAGAAGATAAAAAGCAAAATAGGGGTGATCAGAGATCTATTAGCTGATC
Source organism: Adiantum capillus-veneris (assembly GCF_014529385.1). Lineage (NCBI taxonomy): Eukaryota > Viridiplantae > Streptophyta > Polypodiopsida > Polypodiales > Pteridaceae > Adiantum > Adiantum capillus-veneris. The sequence continues at coordinate 129,077,647 of NC_140959.1, forward strand.
GCCACTTCTCAGATGATGTAGTGGATGTGCACAATGTCATGATGCCAATTATGCTCGCATTACGCCAACTGGATTCTGCCTTGCCTAACATAGGTAAGGTGTGGATGGCTTGGTGGACTGTTCAAGAAAGGCTTGAAAATCCAGAGGAGCCCCAGGAGCCAATTGTGAAGCCTTGGAAGACACCATTCACTCAAAAGAGGAGAGAAATTTTGAGAATGTATGTGCATGGTCGATGGGTTGGAGCACATAGTCCACTACACAGCGTAGCTTTCTTATTGGATCCAGAGTATTGGGCAATGGAAATAGAAAAACTTGATGAGGAGGTGCTCGAAGACTTTTATGATGTGATAGGCAGGTTTTATGATGATCCTGATGAGCATGCATCAGCTGTTACTGATCTTACAAAGTTTAAACTCAAAGAGGGTAAGTTTGGTACAGAATTTGTGCAGAAACTTGCCATGGAGCAACCAGCGTGGAAGTGGTGGATGATGAATGGTGGTAGTGCACCCACCCTTAAACGCCTAGCTGTTAGAATCCTAGCCCAATGTGTATCCAATTCAAGTTCTGAGAGAAAATGGAGTACATATAAATATGTACATTCCACCATCAGAAACCGCCTTCTAAATTCAAGAGATGAAAAATTGGTGTATATGTACTGCAACCATTGGCTATTGGCAAGAGTGCAAGCTGAGAACTACAAAGAGGAGATGCCACATTGGACTTATGATGTAACCAATGATGAGGTGGAGGAAGACAGTGAGCTGCAAGGGGAATCTCATGAAGTAGAAACTACATGTACTCTAGAAGAGATCGAAGAGAATTTGGAAATTGAACCAACTTTGACCCGTCGCAGCAAGCGACAGTCGTTTATTTAATAGATTATCGATTCCATTGAGTGACTTCTGGTTAAGTAGTCAGAGAACTCTCCACAAAACTTAAAAAATTGCCATATCACCCATCCTATGGCGTACACATCTGTGGACTTGGTCCATGGGCATACACTCTTGCCATCTAGTAACGCAGGAGCTCGCCAAGGATGAAGCTTTTGCCAGTTTTCATCGGTATTGTTGGTCTTTTTTGTCTCTAAGCCAACACACAGAGCCAATCCCCAATCAGTTATTCCAATACGGGGAGTGAGATCCTTGGTAAAGTCCAACATGATGTTCCATGGATGGAGATCATTGTGGATCACTCCCTCGTCATGTGCGAATCGCAATGCCTTCACCAAGGCATGGATCAACGAGGGAGCATGATTGCACAGGCTCTTGACACGTCTTTTCTTGTCTTCAGAGGTCTGCTCCCATTGAAAGTCTTCAGGGATCTTTCCTTTCCCCTCTTGATGCGCTACAAGCGTTGTGAAAGAGCCATGTGGAATGGGCACTGTCTCCATAAGATCACCTAAAGTTCCCCCATTGAAGTAGGGGAATATCAGAAACCATGGCAATGTTACATAGTGGGCAATACTCCTCACGATCCCTCTATGGTTGAGATCTACTCCACTTTCTGATGCAAAACTTTTCCACTGATGCTTGGCCTGTCCTTTGAACTCCTTGGCACAATAAGTATTCGTTGTAGGAAGGAAACTAATCCCTTTGATTTGAACTTGCCACCCTGTGCCATAAGCCCCTGACCCAAGTTTCTTGATCTTCTTAATGGACTTATTTGGAATGCCCAAAGTCATACTACATTCAGAATTGTATATACTGCTCTCCAGGTGACTGGCAGAAGCAGTAGAACCCGATGTTCCCTCAATGGTAGCCTCCTCAATAAACGGTTCTCCAACTTGGCTGCTCCCCATAACTCTGGTGATAGCCATTTGCATTTTCTTGCTTAGGCCAAACTGCGTGTCTATGTGGGATTCTCGCCTTGACCTCTCCTTTTCAGCTCTCCATCTCGCGTTCCAATGCTCTAGCTTACCCTTGTCTACTTCTTGAGGGCATTCCTCTTTTAAATTAGAGGCCACCTTGGGCAAATTGCCCACCTAATTTCTCAGTAATGAGATTATTGATTCGGTTGTTTTGTATGGATATAACAACAAAATTTTGCGGGCAATCTCATTGTATAATGATTGCAATCTAGACTCATCTGCAACAACCTGCGCTATATCGTCGGGATCTAGTGCACTGACGATTGTAATCAACAATTGTCTAATTTTCTTTTTGAACTCTATCATTGAAGTAGCAGAAGGATCCATTTTGCCTGCAATGGTATTATTGCAAACAACACATTGTGAAATATAACTATGTGCCACTCCATTTGGAACTTTTCTACGTGAAAGAAAAAGTGCAGTATAGACCATAGATCTCGTACGCTTGGGCAGTGACACACCTAATCGCAATTGCAACCATGTGCCAATGCCTCACCGTACAACAACTTACAAACAGAAGCAACCGTCAATCTAGCAGCAACACACCTAGTCGCAATTGCAACCATGTCCCAAAGCATGAATGACTGGGAGCAACATAAACATAGTCACACTACGCTTTTGCAATGAGACACCTAGCCGCAATTGCAAACATGTGCCAGTGCATCCACGCAGGGTGACTTCTTTCAAACAGATGCTCCTGTCATTCTAGCAGCAACACACCTAGTCGCATTTGAAACCATGTGCTGAAGCATGAATGACTAGGAGCAACATAAAACATAGTCACTCTACGCTTTTGCAATGACACACCTAGCCGCAATTGCAACCATGTGCCAGTGCATCCGCGTACGGTGACTTCTTTCAAACAGATGCTCCTGTCATTCTAGCAGCAACACACCTACTCGCATTTGCAACCATGTGCCGAAGCATGAATGACTGGGAGCAACATAAAACATAGTCACCCTACGCTTTTGCAATGACACACCTAGACGCAATTGCAACCATGTGCTAGTGCATCCACGCACGGTGACTTCTTTCAAACAGATGCTCCTGTCATTCTAGCAGCAACACACCTAGTCGCAATTGCAACCATGTGCTGAAGCATGAATGACTGGGAGCAATATAAAATATAATCATCGTACGCTTTTGCAATGACACACCTAGCCGCAATTGCAACCATATGCCAGTGCATCCACGCACGATGATTTGATAAAATAAATTTTATACCTTTAAGTTTCAACGCAAAAAACTCAAAAAAACATCAATAAAATAAGGAAGGGATTAGAAAATTACTGCTACACTTCTTTGAGAATGTGGAAAGTTGCCAAAAATTTTGGTGAAGAAGACTTTTCAATGTACCTCTCTTGTGAAAAAGACAAGCACTGGCGTCATCTTTATATAGCCACGGCAGGCCTTGCGAGGAAGTTGCTATACCCGACGGGCCCGGTGGGCCATTTACTTAGCCCGGCGGGCCTCGAGCTGGTCTCCAAGTCTCCTTGCAGGTCAAAAAAGATAAATGTCAGTTAACATAATATTTGTTATTTTGCATTTTTATTGTTATTAACCTGAAATTATAGTGTGATCACGTCATTTTGAAATCCCTGGTCTGCTTTGATAAGAGGCTTCAAATTCTGGTATGAAGATTTTGGTAGCCCCTAGCATTGTGCTCTGTCTCTACTTGCACAAACCATAAGGGAGCTTAGGTTACAAACTAAGGCTGAGAGGTCCAGGGGATCGAAGCCAAAGTCCCTACAAAGGCTTCCATCGTGACATTCAGGGGGGAGTGTTGTTGAGGAGCCGCAAATTCCTATCAGTTGTGACATTGCAAGAGGAGCACACATCTGATGCCAGCAGCCTTGCAAATGCAATCACAAACCCTTAGATTCTATTGGGCGCCCCCTCTCTCCATCGCTCTCTCTCTCTCTCTCTCTCTCTCTCTCTCTCTCTCTCTCTCTCTCTCTCTCTCTCTCTCTCCAATTCCTCCATCGCCATAATAGAGATGGGTGGGGAGGAGATGGAGAAGGTGAGTGTGGTAGGAACTGTCCGAGAAGAGAAAGGGGTTTGGTGGGGGTAAGGGAATCTTGTCACTATTGAATACTTTTTAACACTAGGTTGGTAACATAACAGGACATAAAAGTGTACTTTCAAGGTTTTGAAAAAAACCTTTAAAACCATAGTAGATCCACTCATTTTGTAAAATCCTTTCATGAGGTTATAGTTCAAGGCCTACTACACATGGAAATAAACTTGTAAAATTTCTCATCTTTTGGTCACACCGAGCCTCCAAAGTTGATGGACCAGTGCATTTTCATCAAAACAGTCATTTCTTACGTTTTGTTGCATAAAAATAAGATTAGGTATTTTTGTAGGACTTGAGATAAATTCTAGAGTTAACTTCAATGGGTTGGTGATCATAACATATGATTGCTTCTCACTCACTATCTTTTGTTTTGCCAAAATAAATAGGTACAAAAAAGTTGAATTTTTACCATTCTGCAAACATATCATCAAAGTTTCTATAGCCATGCTCAATACAAATAATATATGCATGTTTTCTTAGTTCCCTATTGTCCTTTATCTTCATAAGGAGCCATGGATCATGTCAAAAGAATAATACATCTCCTACCAAGGGGAATCTTGGGGAGAAAGATGAAGTGTTAAATACAGCAAACATGAAAAATCTGGGTTCAACATTATGAGTTGTAGAAACCCATAGAAACTATTCAATATCTAGTCAAATTTGATCCTTATGACTAGATATGCTTACTACCTACAAAATGCATGTAGTTGTCACAAGAAACTAACAATATTGGAAAACCTATACTTGATATACTAGAATGTTTCATTTTCTTTTATAATTGAAAAATCAACCAACGTTGTGTACTATGCAAAATAGGGTATTAGGTGCCCCAAAACTCAAGGAATGTTAGCTTTATGTTACAATATGCGACATAGAAAATAAAAAATGCATTTGGATATCATGAAATCCACCAAAAAAATAATAGAAGAGCTAAAATTGGCTAAAAAACAGGATTTGACAATTTTTGTAATTTGGTTATAACTTACAACTTTAATATTTATTTCTGCATAGAAGCATCAGGACATGTGGAGGACTACTCAAGATAGTTCTCTAGCATTATAGATCTCACAAACATGAATTCTAGAGTGGAGAAAAGCCAAAAGTTGAAAAAAGCCAAAAACACGACCCGTTTTTTCACACAGTTTAGATTGTGAAATGTTGTGCAAGGACAATGTTAAAGAATGGAATTGATATTCCAAAAAAATGTCGAGATTTTTTCAGCTCATGAGACAACTTTCTAGATAGATAGCACCTCAAAATCCATTTTGAAACTCTTGACATAATTCAAGGAAAATGGTCACTTAACAGGACATAAAAGTGTCCCATTACCAACCTAGTGTTAAAACGACTTAGTATGTAGGATAAAGGAACCACTTTAGAGAAGTTTTGTGACAAGCTAATCATTTTTAATATTTTTGGGAGGAATTTTACAAATCTAATCATTTTGAATATACAAACATTGCACCAGAATCCTTATGACAATGTGAATTAGATCATATCAAGCTCCATATTTTTAAAATTTCTTTTCAATGCTCCATCCGGGAAAATTGACTTTTGAGGGTTTTTGAACTATTAAAGACACTGAAGGCCCAACAGTGGTAAACTATTCATCAAATCACAACATGAAACATAAGCAAGATTCTAAGAATATTCCAACTTTTTGGTCTATAAACTAGGGGTGGATCCGTTTGGGGTCAAATATTTTTGTCTCTAAATTGGCTCCTTTACACTTGCAATTGAAAAGGTTGACAATGGAAACACCTTAGGTTGGGCTATAGCCACTCTAGGTCCAAAGCAGTGTTAGATGTGTAGAAGTAGATCTCAAAACTTTTCAAAGGTGACATCACACCACACTTTCATGTATGGGTAGTATTCAACCTTTCCACTTAAACCACTCTAGGTGCGAAGTGAGTGCCATATATATCTCAAAACTTTTCAATGGGTGACATCACTTATGAATCTACCACACTTCCATGTATGGTAGTATTCACCCTTTCCACTTAAGTATGGAAGTCAATAATATTTGTATATGTCGAGTCAAGTCTCCAATAGGTGGGCCAAAGTTTTTTGAGGGAAAAACGGAGGGGAGGCATGTAACAGAGAGAGAGAGAGAGAGCTGTCATGTGTCAGCATAATGGCCAAACAATAGGGAGGGATTTTTTTTTTTGAGTGTTGACGTGTGTGCAAGGGGGGAGAGATAGAGGGAGTCTACCCATTACTCGATGATTCACAAAGCGGATGCCTATCATATCGATGTGTAGTGTGAGAGCTCCATGAGAGGAGTGCAAGGCCTGGATGACGCTTGCACACACATGCTCTCTCTCTCTCTCTCTCTCTCTCTCTCTCTCTCTCTCTCTCTCTCTTTCTCTCTCTCTCTCTTCTGTAGGTAAGGGCGCAATCGTAGCTACATACTCTCACATTTGTCTGCAGAGTGCTAGGCATGATGGTAATAAGGAGAGGTGGGGTAGGAGGGCGTTTGTGCAATATGCCTTGGTTATCTCCATTGTGAGTGCAATGCAGGTTATCGTCGCGAGGGAATTAAGCAGAAGTTTTCCAAGTGTAGGTACAATCGAGAATGGGGATGAAGTCATGGTGCGAGGGTGACCTGCTCTACAACACGACGGCCCGTACCCAATCTGCACACGAGGAGGCAACAATAGGCTCTGACAATGCATGGAAATGCACATGAGCAAAATCGACAAAGAGGAGGACTTTACGGGGTTGGGGAGTACACAATTGGGGAGATGGGGGGAGTGGGGGGTAGATGAATTAGAGGATACGAGAGCACAGTGGAAGGGGAAGATGAATCTCACACACACACACTCACAGAAACACCACCATATCCACACACACACAAGTTGGAGGGGAGAGCGGACACGTACTATGTGTCCCCTTTCTTTCTTCTCTATCTTATGCACTAAGGTAGAATACAAATTGTACTTAGTGTTAGTGTCTCACGCAAATGTATAGCTATACACTTAGGGTTAGTAGCAGTTAGTGATGGGTGGGCGGCCACATGGCCATTAAAACTAACATTCTTCCACTTGATGGCCAATGTGGGAGACCATAAGAATGAAAGAGAACCACTCTTCACCCAATGCCCATCAACTCACGAGACTGCTAAAACTGATGGCTGGAGAGACTTTTAGTGAGTGCATCCGCTGTGTTCTTTAACGTAGGATTCTTAACTAAATCAAGGCTCTTGTTTCCCAAGCATTCACAACTGAAGTGATAATGCACATCAATTTTTTTGTTCTGAAATGAAAGACTAGATTGCTATCCAAGGCAATAGCACTCTGACTGTCACAATGAAGAACTGGTGTACGCTACTCCAATCCAAGATCTTTCACTGGGAGAGCAAGCCAAATAGCTTCTTTGCATGACTCACTCAATGCATCATACTTTTCCTTTGTGGTAGAAATGGATGTATTGTCTTGAACAACGGATCTCCAACAAATAGTAGAACTAGAAAATGTGTAAATCCAACCTGTTGTGGATTTACGAGAGTAAACACAACCTGAATAATCATTGTCTATAAATCCTTGAATGGATTTACGACAGTAAAAATATAGTAGAACTAGCAAATGTGTAAATCCAACCTGTTGTGGATTTACGACAATAAACACAACCTGAATAATCATCGTCTATAAATCCTTGAATGAATGACTCTCTAGGACCATAGCATAACTGTCTATCTGCAGTCTTGGGGGGTTCACCATTCACTACCCCCTATATAACGTGCGTTCGCGGGGTATTAAAAAAACCCCTCTTTTAAAATGTTTGAATGAATAAAATGACCCCTTATTTTAGGTTTTTTTTTTCAAAATTAAATATAAAAAACCCTTATCTTAATGTATCTCTGTTAAATTGCCTAATTTTTTTTCATTTTAAAACCCCTCCTTTTGAACTCCGTTACATTAACATGATTACATAGTGCACCCCCCGAGTCTGCAGTGCCACTCAAGTATCTGCGAATCGACTTGACAGCATCCCAATGCTTTTTACCAGGTTAGACATAAATCTTCTAACAACTCCCACTGCATGTGCAATGTCAGGTCTTGTAGCCACCATGGCATACATGAGACTACCACAAGTTGAAGCATAAGGAACCTTAGCCATCACAGCTTTTTCCTCAGCAGATTTGGGACAGTCGTTCTTGCTAAGTTTCAAATATGCAGGCAATGGAGTACTCAAAGCCTTCCCCTTATACATGTTGAAATGATCAAGAACCTTGTGCACATACTCTTTTTGAGAAAGGTACAACAACCTCTTCTTACGGTCACGAGTAATGCGCATACCCAAAATGTGATTAGCTTCACCCAAATATTTCATGTCAAATTTATATTTCAGATTGGTTTTCAAGTCAGCAATGTGTGTCTTGAAATGACAAGCAATAAGCATGTCTTCTACATAAAGGATAAGCATAATAAACTGTACATTTGGTTGTCTTTTCATGTAAAGACAGTGATACTCATTACTACGTTTATAGCCTAGGGAATGCATAAATGCAAGAAATTTTTGATACCATTGTGTGGATGATTGCTTCAAGCCATAGAGACTTTTCATAAGCATACAGACCATATGTTCCTTGCCCTCTAGCACAAACCCTTCAGGTTGCTGCATATAAGTCTCTTCCTCGAGATCACCATGTAATAAAGTTGTAATGGCATCCATTTGATCAAGCTCCATATCTTCAGTGGCAACCAAAGCAAGAAAAATTCTCAGTGTGGTCATCTTGACCACTGGAGAAAAGATTTCATGGAAATCAACAACATATTCTTGCTTGAAACCTTAGGCCACTAAACGAGCTTTGTAATTGTCAATCTTCTTCTTGTAAACCCATTTACAAGGCAATGCTTTCCTACCTTTTGGCAATGGAGCATATCCCATGTTTTGTTCTTTGCAATACTGGGCATCTCCCTCTTCGTAGCATGTCCCCCTGAACCTCATCATTGGCTACCATAGCCTCTTTGTAACAAGAAGTCTCACCACTATCTGTCAGAAAAACAAAATCCAAGCTTGGAACAAAATGGTATGGCGGATGCGAGACTCTTTGAGATCTCCACGACTGATTAGAACTCGTAGTAGCCGATGTAGTTGTCTGGACAGGAGGTGATACATCGGAAAATGTCACTTTCTAGAATTCAACCTCTCTCACTGGTTGTCTATGCATCTCAGCCTCATTAAAGACAACATCACTGCTACGAATCATTGATCGACTTTTCAGATCCCATAAATGATAGACAAATTGACTATATAAACCATAGCCAATGATGATGCATTCCGTGGACTTAGGATCTAACTTATCACTCCTTGGGTACATGTGCATAAGCTTCACAACCAAATGTGCTGAGTTTTTCATAAGACAATTTACGTCCTGAATATAACTCCAAAGGTACACGAGATTGCAATGCAGCATGTGGTGATCTATTGATCAAGTATACGACTGTGTATAATTCTTCATCCCAAAATTCTTGCGGTAGATTAGCCTATGATACCATAGACATAATGTGCTCTTGGATGGTCCTATTCATTCTACAACACCATATTGTTCACAGGTATAAGGAGTGTAAACTCACGCTTAATTCCCCTACTTGAACGGAAGTCTCTAAACTCTTTGGAGACATATTCTCCACCATTGTCTGAGCGCAAAGCTTTCAACTTATATTCAGGCTGAGTTTCAACACTCAATAAGAACTTCTTGAAGCAATAAAAGTTCTCATATTTAGACTTCATGGCGTAGACCCAAACATGCCGTGTTGCATCGTCAATGAATGCAACATAATAGGACGCACCGCCATGCGATTTAGAAGGCATAGGCCCACATAAATCACTGTGCACAAGCTCTAAGGGTTTTCTTGCTTTGTCAAAAGAATGTGTACGACGTGTCCGTGTTTGCTTCCCATATTGACAGTGCTCACAAAAGGGAAAATAAAAAAATGACAAAGATGGTAAGTAGCCCAAATGCGTGAGTGTCTCCATTCCCTTCTTTGACATATGTCCTAACTAGCTATGCCACAAAGCAAAGATTGGTAGCTCAATTACTCAAAGAACACTGCTCTTATCAGATACATAAAGAGGATAATGTGAACCGACTTTAGAACCATGGGCTATAATAAGATGACCCTTCGCAATACACCAAGACTGTTGATGAAAAGTGGCTTTGTAATCCAAGTCATCAATACATCCAACCAGAATTACATTGCATGTCAAGGCTAGAACATGACACATATTATGGATGTGAAACTTCACCCCATTTGCCATAACCATGGTAATATTACCTATGCCAACAATGTCCCAAGAGTAATTGTCACCAAGTGTAATAGAGCCAATGGTTTCCTCGTATGTATTAAACCAATGTCTATGAGGTGTGACATGCAAAAAAGCACACAAATCAAGAATCCATGTATGGGGTACTTCACCACTAACAAGGATTTCAATTGTCATAGAACTCTGCAAAGATAGAGTTTCTTGTGCATCATAAAAGACATCACTATTTTCAGTCAACATATTACTGTCTTGCGCATCACTATCATCCTAAACTATGTTTACTTCTTCAATCTTAACCCTATTTGGTTTTTCCTCTTTATCATCATAATCTTTGCCTTTACCTTTTCCCTTCTCTTTGTCATGCTTCCAAGCATAAAAATCATTCTTTATGTGACCAAACTTATCACAATAATGGCATTGAACACTGTGGCGACCATGAGACTGTGATCTACCCTTTGATGCATCTCTATTACTCTCTTTCTTGGACTTGCGTTGTGAAGAATGGCCCTTACATTGCTTATCATCCCCTTGCACATAGTGAGCTTCGCCATGATGCGAGCTAGTCATGGTCTTCTGACGAATCTCCTCTGACAAAAGTGCACTAGTAACATCATCTTACTTTAGCGTATCATTAGGAGAAAAGTTACTAATAGATGTGCAAAAGATATCCCAAGAGGGTGGCAATGAACGAAGCAAAAATATTTCTTTCATCTTATCATCAATGGTCATGCATTGTGCACGAACCTGGGCATAAAGAGAATCAAAATAATGGATATGTCTAGCAATGCTAATTGACTCCTTCATACAAAGGTTGAAATGGTTTTGCATCAGGAAAAACTTATTGCTAGTCGTATCCTTTTCATAAGTGTTGCATGATTTCTGCCATAAAGCATGAGTACTCTGGCATTCTAACACTGAAAAGTACACTGAATCACCAAGGTGCAGTCTAATCATAGACCTGCATAGCTCATTGAGCTCTCCCATTGAAACTGAGTCATGTGCATATCTTCAGTTCTAGCCACATAGGCAATAGGCAAATTTTGCTTCTTTTGGACAAGCACATCATGCATGTGGTTCTTCCAAAGCTGAAAATTAGTGCCATCAAACTTCTTTATGTCATAAATGTCGTGGCCTTTTCTAGTAGACATGGGGACAAAACTACCAAGAGATTCTAGGAAATTTTGATAGAGTCTCTTCTGTATTTAGGACTATGTCAACCAAAATATGAGACAAAATGACCAAGTATCTCACTCACAAAGCATAAAAGAGGGAAATGCCTCTCAAAAGTACACTCTATAGAGACCAATGAGGCGCATAAGCTGTCAAACTGACCATCGACATCCAAATCCACGTCAAAAGCACCTATACCACTCTATACATGTCCTATGGCGAGGCCTCGTAAGGGATGCTCCAGATACTTGTATCACCGAAGGTATCTCCACATTTGAGAATACGCCAGTTCAATGAAAACTTCATGCTATCGACCCTCAACAATGTAGGTTATGCAGCAAACTGTATAGCCAAGTCTCATAATGGCTATCATCTGGACCAAGTCTCAAAAATGGTCGGGACTAGTGTACTAGCCAAATGATGGCTCCACAAACGTGTACAATGGCAGTATCGAGAAAAACATACGAGTCTGTCACGATGCTCAAACACGCACCAAAATCATGTGCATGTAAAGAAATATCCTTGCAGGGACTCAAACTGCTCTCAAAAGCGCTCAAACACTATCAAAAGTGTCTACATATGCATGTACGTAGAAAAAATTGCTCCCACTGGAATCTAAATATCACAAGCACTAAAACCTGTAGCCTGTGAGTCGATGTCGATGTTGTAGCCGAAGCCGAAATCGAGGCCAAGAAGCATAGAGGAATCTAACCAAGCCGCTCTATGTACCTGTACCTGTACCTGTATCTGTACATGTAGTCGAAGAAGACAATGCCATCAAACTCCCACTCTATGTGTGTGTATGAGCCACTCCGAAAGAGGCTAGATACTCTTGAACGAATTGTGGGATCTCGTAGATGGAAGAATGCAACAATAGTACTTGTAATGGCTATGGAAGCTCTTTAGTAGAAACTACCAAAAGAGGGCTGAAAAATGCAGGTCCTAAACAGTAGCTCGAATGAGGTTTCTGATGGCTCGAGTGGCTCCAAAAGGGGAGTAAACCTTCAAGAAACCTGTTGGAAATGCTCTTGGAAAGTTGAATTTGTCGATGCTAAAATTGGAACCCTGTTTGCACTCTTGAAAGTGCATGCGCACGTGGAAATGATTTCCGGAATGAAACCACTCTGACACTAGATGAAGGGGAGGAGCAGGGAGCACAACAAAATAGGACGAGGAATCACATACACACACTTGCACCACCATAGCCACACACACAAGTGAGAGTGGTAGAGCAGGCACGTACTGTGTGCCCCCTTTATTTCTTCTCTATGTTATGCACTAAGGCACAATACACATTGTACTTAGTGTTAGTGGCTCACACAAGTGTATAGCTGTGCACTTAGGGTTAGTAGTAGTTAGTGATGGGCGGTCGGCCACATGGCCATTAAACCTAATAGCAGATAAGTACAATCCACCTTTGGTGATGCAGAGAGCGCTATGAGGGATAGAGGAGTGTGCAATATCAAGACACGGACAATGTGGTGACATGCTGCAGAGAAGATATTGGTGATAGCTCAAGAAGTTTCACCTTTGAATCAAAGATATTGTGAATTCAAACGTTGTCGCATTTTTTTTTTTACATAGGAGTATGATTTAAGAAAATTCAAAAACACTTAAAGATTGAAGTAGTAAGGTTGTACCCATGTCTTTTTAATGGGAATCTTGAAAGATCCCTTGGACCTAGGAGAAAGGGAAAAGGAAAGGGCATACTTTTCTCTAAATAGGAAAAAGAGAGAAGGGAGGGGGGGAGATACGCGTGACGAGACGAAGTAAGCATGTAGAGGTGGCCACCTCTACATGGAGGAAGGCTAAGGCAGTGTTAGAAATAACCGGGGTCTAGTGTATTTTAACCAACTCAAGTTGCAAAATCTCGGTTAAAGTTTGAGCTTGCCTTTAAGAGAGCCAAGAATTTAAACAATTTTTTATGTGATTTCCCTTTTTGAGTGTTTAACATGTATTTTATTGTCATAAATTACCTCGCAAAAAGGGCAATTATGTCTAAAAATAATGAAGCGACTCATCTCCAAAGCCTGCAACTCAAATTTTGGTTTTAGCGCCTTGTATTGATAGACAATCAGTCTATCAAGTAGGTGTAGTTGTAGGCTTTGAGAATTCACAAAAAGGGGATTTACAAAGTGCTGTTCTTGAGTTTTATAGCTCTATATATAGTGATGACTTTGAAACTATGAGTTAATAAAAATAGCTAAAAAAGTAAATTGTGACATCTAGTTGTACACATAATGGAGACTTTAAAAATATGAGTTAGTCAAAACAAATAATAAAGTAAATTTAGAACATCCAAAAGAGTGTAGCTCACTTGATAGAGCAGCCTTCACGACGTAACCACATAGTTGATGGTTTGAGGCTCAAGAGCTGGGCTCGATGGGTGTTACCAACTTCTCCATTGTGTGAATTGACAATGTTTCCATTGTACAACTCCTAATGGGTGTGACATGTATAGCAAGTCTGGTTGTAAATATGCATAAAGGTCTCCTTCCTACGTTCCCTATGCCAATGGTGAAAAGGAAAAAAAGGTGTCTTTCCATGGCCATCTCTAAGGACTTATACTAACTAGAAGCACAAGATTTTACAGGATTCTCATAAAGGTAGGGCAACAAGTTTTGAGTAGGCTCATATATATTGGAAGACATTCCCTCGCATGTATGTAATGTAGCTATTAATTTTTTATGCCATTAGGTCTCCCTGATCTCAGAAAAATAAAAATTCTTTCAAAACATATTAAGTGCATAAGTGAAGGGTGTGTTTAGGAAATGAAAAGAAAGATTAAGGTGGAAAGTCAAAAGACCTTTTTGTCCATATAAAGAGATGTTTCTTTTTTCTTTTATTTTCTCTTTAGCGGTTTCTTCTCTTTAAAGTGTCAATGCACTCACTCACACACTCGCTTGCAATGTTCTATCCGTCATTTTTAGCTAATATTGTTGTAGATATATGTGCTTCGTCATTTCCCTTGCTACCAAAGAGTGATTACATTTAATATTTCGTCCAAGCCATGCTTTAGATTAGATTTTTAGCAAGATATACCATTTTTTATTTTCTTATTTTTTCCAATTAAGATAAACCATTTTTTCAATTTATCTTTCTAATTTTGGGATTTTGAACTCAAATTTGACTATAAAATCCTTCTTCACATCTAAAATCAATATCTAAGAAGTTTTTTGATGCTTGATTTGGCATACAGAAGGCCTTAGTATACTCTTGGAGTTCTTGAGAGCAATTGTGGACCATGGGATTAAGCAATCAAAAAGCATTGGATTAATCTTGTTGACTAGGACCTCATGGCAAAGGCAAAGTTCTTCCATACTTTTCATGGAGTGCTCAAGAGGACACTAACTAAGAGATCAGATACTCTCTTACATGTCCTATTTTCTTATTTGTCCATACTCACAATTGTGAGTAGTTGAGTTGTATTATCATGGAAAAGAATGTAGACTAAGACTCGAGCCTAGTTTGCTCCTTGAGAAGCCAAAAGCTACAAAAGGTTGTCATCGTGTCTGTTCCCTTAGCCACAATTGTAGAGTTCTTTCAAGTTGTGTTGTGGTTGATAGTCAAATGCCCATACTAGACACTATCTCTAATATCTATAAGTACTTATTTCCATTCTTGAGAGTCTTTATGTTTTCCAATTGAGAAAATGCTTTCCTTGCTTTCTAGTACGATCCAAGTACAAATTTTCTTCAATTTGTGTTACAATTGATAGTCACGAGCCCATATTAGGCACTATCTCTAATATCTGAAAGTGCTTGTTTTCCAATAGAGAGAATCCATTCCTTGATTTTGTGTGTGATCTCTTCAAGATTACCTATCGTTGGGTTCCCTTTAAAACTAAAAATTATAAACCTTTTCTCCTGTCACCATTTCGTTCTTGTAAAAATAGATCTTCCACATTTTTTACATCCACTTTGGAGACTTTTACCTACAAGACCTCCTATATATGGGTAGTCCTTGAATAGGAGGAGGAGATCTTTGAATGCTATCGTTGGGTTCCCTTGAAAACTAAAAATTATAAACCTTTTCTCCTATCACCATTTCCTTCTTGAAAAATAGATCCTCCACATTTTTTACATCCACTTTGGAGACTTTTACCTACAAGACCTCTTATATATGGGTAGTCCTTGAATAGGAGGAGGCGATATTTGAATGCTTCTTTACATCTTGAGCACATGTCTCTGCCTATCCCTAGCATTTTCTTTGATCCCTAGTGGTAATACACCCCCCATAGCACCTCCAAATGACGAATTTCATTGTGCTGCATGATCCCAAATGTTTGCTGTGACATTGTAAGAAGCCTTTGTATTTTGTGATGCCTATGAAAATTAGTGAGCTTCACTTATGCGACACCCAATAATCTCCCACCAAAATTATAAAAAACATCACTACAAGCATTGCTAAGTATGCCTGTTAACCCTCACGGCACACGGACACCCATCACCTACGATGGACGCGTATTATGTATTTGGTAGAGTCAGGTACCGGGCTTGTCGGACCAATAGGGAAAGGTAGAGTGATCGCCGATGAGAGGCGCACTTTAACTTGGACATTCAAGGGATTAGTTGGTTAAGCATGGGCGCCCAAGTGTGAATGGGGTGAGCTCCTATAAAAGCCAACTAAACCTAATTTTTACTCATTCTCTCATTTGTGCAATTGAAGAGTGCTCTTGCTCCATCTCCATCTTCTTCTTCTTCACCTCCTTGTGTGTGTGTGTGTGTGAGAGAGAGAGAGGGAGAGTGTGTGTGCGATCGAGCATTACGAAGGCACGACGGCGGCGAAGCGGTTGAGCGTGGCACGACTGCAGCTTCTTCTTCATCGCGGCG
This sequence comes from Adiantum capillus-veneris, assembly GCF_014529385.1. Taxonomy (NCBI): domain Eukaryota; kingdom Viridiplantae; phylum Streptophyta; class Polypodiopsida; order Polypodiales; family Pteridaceae; genus Adiantum; species Adiantum capillus-veneris. Next base: position 129,093,863 of record NC_140959.1, read on the forward strand.
AGGAATCCACCACGAAGGCGAGCGTAGAGCGGTGAGTGACACACCCTTTGTTTTCTTGAGCTTGCTAGTTTAGGCTTGTTGTGTGCTTGGAGCCGTTTGTGGCTCGCATACGGTGTATTGGCAAGTCCCTTGCTTCGACAGTGCGGCAAGGAGCGCACATTTTTGGCGCCGCTGCCGGGGATATGCCCTACACTAAGCTCGGTTAGCATTTTACGCTTCCTTGTGGTGCAATTTCTATCATAGGAAAGGCAGGGAAGGAGTGTGTGGAAGGTTTCTGTTTTTTGCGTTTTCTGCAATTGCTGTCAAGTTTCAATTTCTGCTATTGTCTGCGTTTTTTCAATTTCTGCAATTTTTGTATTTTCAAGTTCGGCATTTTCAATTTCTGCAATTTTTTGCATTTCTGCGTTTTTTCAATTTTCTGCAATTTCTGCGTTTTTTCTGCATTTTCTGCAATTTCTGCGTTTTTCTGCAATTTCCTGCAATTTCTGCGTTTCTGCGTTTTTCAATTTTCTGCATATCTGCGTTTTCTGTATTTTTTGCTTACCTGCGTTTTCAATTTCTGTATTTCCTGCAAAAAAAAAAAAAAAAAAAAAGTTTTTTATTTTTTATCCCGAAAAAAAATAATAAATTTTTTTGAAAAAAAAAAGGAAAAAAAAAATCGGAAATTAAAAACGCGAGCGAGTGGGCGGCGATATTTTTCGAAAATAAAAAACGTGACTCTTAAAACGGACGGGTTGGTTTGTATAAAAGATAGATCGGGATCGGGATCATTTTCCCAAGCCCAAGCCCAAGCCCAAGCCCAAAAGCCCAGGCCCAGGCCTCAGTCCTATGATATATACTAGACTCACTCTTATATATATACCCTACTCCCTCAAGAGAGAATGAGAGCATGTGGGACAAGTCCTCCACTCTCCTCCTTTCTCTTCCCACTTGCACCCTTAAACTTTCTAGTTTGGGCCTAGTTCCCTACTAGAAATTGACAGTTTTAGGGATTCCGAGGGCATAGAGTGACCAAACGGAGGGCTGTAAAGCACGGCACGACCCTCTGACCGATACGCTCGTTTCGAGCTATCACACGGCCCATTCCACGACACGCTCTAAAAAATCTAGCAAAAAAACAAACAAAAAACACGCTAAAAACTAGTCACAAAGCCTCCTAGAGCAGCTTTTTGACACCTTAGGGTATCAAAAGCACATGCACTTACGCTCTGGGCGGGTGCTAGAACACGAGCATATTGAGGGTGCCTCTGTTCATACGGACACCCATTACCCATCCACGATAAGCTCTAGACCCTCAGCGGGGACACAAGGTAGCACCACCCAAGACCCTAAAATAGCCGCTAGTGATTCCTCCTCCGACTCAGAAATCATGGAAGCATACCCTACCCAAAACACTGAGAGAGAAGGCCATGCACCTCCCGAAGCTCCACAGCCTAGTACTAGTATGTTTAGCCGTTTCATGGAAACATTAGGTAGAGCTACTCGCTCGGAACCTGATGCAAATGAAGCACACGAAGGGGGTGGGGAAGTGGAATCTCCTTTCACATCGCACGTGGACCCCACACCCCCAAAGAGTGTCCATGTGGATAGCCTACCAACTTCTTACCAAGAAGGCCCTGTTGAGCTGCCTCCTTCAGAAGTTCCCTCTAGAGTACCGTTGGTGACAAGTAAAACCACGGGGAGCAACATTGCTTCTACCTCACAAGAAACCATTAACACGTCGACTCTAGAAGGATTGTTCATTAATGATCATTGGACATACGACCTCCACACTGAGGTGTTGACGGATCTACACTCTGGCCACGCCTACCATGTAGGATGGATAGAGATTGTACAATCCACCTCTAGTGCCACGAGCATCGAAGATCAATAGAAAATGATCTGTAATGTTATCCATGGCATTATTCAATCAGAAAGGCAAAACCGAGGGGTAAATATACTCTCAACTAGCCCCATGAGATTTCTGGATACGAGCAAGGCTCAACAGCCTACTCTATCTCAAATGGAGACTCCTCTAATGAGCCCCATGGACCCATCTTACGTCATTTCACCTGGGGTCTCTATGCAATCTGAGCCTCCGAGCGAAAACTTTAGCTTCCCTAACTTGGCTCAACCCTCTATCAAGGAAAACACAGTGCTCACTCCAGGGATAAGCCTGACAGAGAATGTACCGATGACATCTACGGTTAGCGCAGTGCCACTACCTAGTGTCGTAGTACCTAATATGGGGCTTCAACCGTATGTGCCTCTAGCCCCTTATGCACACATGGCCCCCACACCTCCAATTGTACCACTTGCTTATGCTCCTCGAGTGCCGCTCCCTAGCCCTTATCCGAGTGGACCTATGCCCGGTTATGTTCCATATCCTGCATCATCCACACATATGCCAAGACCGGTACCCGTTCCTCTCCCACATATGATTCCAAGAGTACCTCCACCGGCCCTACCTCCTCACATAGGTGACTTGGCAGCGTTTGCTCAAACCATAGGTCGATCTATCGCGGAAAATATGTGTCATGCATCTGATAGAGAGCCTAGAAGTAAGGCAGTACAAATTGCCAAACTCACGCAAAAATTCAATGGGGACGAAGATGCTAGAAAACACATTGAAGTGTTTGAACAAGTATGTGATTCCTTAGGGGAACGCAACGAACTACATAAGTGCAATGCCTTAAGCTTGACATTAAGTGGGAAGGCTGGAGATTGGTATAGGACCCTAAGGGTGGACGAGAAAACAATCTACCCTACCCTTCGAAGGTTGTTTCTAAAGGAGTACATACGAGAAGGTGTGCTTTGGGGTGTAGCATCTCAGCTACAGAAGGCCGAACGTAAGGAAGGAGAGTCAGTAAGGGACTTCATTAGTCGTCTAAAGCACTTAAACTCTCGTTGCCCTGTAAATGAGCGCTTCAACAATAACCAACTGCTTGATCGATTCATTCGAGGGTTGAGGAATGAAGGAATCTATAATGGACTTGTGATTAGAGGTATCACAACCTGGGAAGATGTCACTGCCAATGCAATCCAATTAGAGGACAACTTGATGATAGCAGGCATGAAGGTGTCTACCGACACGAGATCCACTAGCTCACAAGCCATTGAGTATGAACCCATGACTGCAAAGCCCATTGCCAATGAGCCAAAGGTATTTGAGACATTCTTGACAGACCTCACCAAGGCAATCCAAGAGTCTCTTAAGGATAATTGACCCCCTCAAAATAGTCACATGTATCCAAGAAGGGAGCAACAATGGTGTTCCATTTGCTTAGGTCCACATAGCACTAGTGAGTGCCCTACGTTTAGAGTAAAATTTAATGGAACTTGCAATGCATGTGGTAGGTATGGTCACCAAGCTAAGGATTGTTTAATGATCAAACGTACGATGGCAAATAGACCACCTGTAGCCTGGACGGATGCGCCTCGAGCTCCTGTATTGATGCCTACTCCACCTGTTGAGAAACTACCGCAACACATGGTCCCTAGATCTCAAAATGTTGTACAAGCTACACCGCTACCACCTCCTGTGCTAGGACCGCAGCCCCCGCATCCAAGAGTCGCCCCTATGAACCAAGTGGGTTGCGAGCCATCAAATGCTTATGCAGATGGTTGTGAGGAGGAAATAGACACTAGTATTGCCTACGGACTTGATACATTGGAAGAGTGTCCTATATACTACATGGAGGATTGTTGGGTACAAGTCAAGCCGGTTTTTCAAGCTGCTGCTCTCGCATCCAGAGGTCAAAATATCAACACCCAGGCTAGGAGGCCACCTCTTCAATGCTACGAGTGTGGTGGACCACATCGAGTAGCGGAGTGCCCTATTAGGCTGCAAAAGAATGCTGCACAGATGCAAATGAATCAAGGGAGCACGTCTGCAATGCCAATACTCACATGTAATCGTTGTGGCATAGATCACTTGATTGCCCAATGCCCCTATAACCCAAATGCGCCTAAAATCACACCCCTAAATTTGGTCGAAATTGCTAGTGTGACATCGCCAATACCACCCGTCGCACCTGCTTATGCGATTACACGGTCCATGCTTCAAGGGCCAGGCCATATCCTCGAAGAGAGAGATACCGCGTCAGTTATCCAAGCAAAGAAAAAGAAGACACGAAGGAAGAAGTCGCAGAATACGGAAAATTCAAAGCCAAGTTCCAAAACAAACATAGGAACAGGAGATGACCCCGTGTATATGAATGACCTCGAGGATGATTCAGATTCAGTCGAGACAATGGAGACTAGAACCAATACCACAAAGGGAAAGACCGACAAGGAAAACCGTAACATGGAACCAAATGAAAACCGAATGAGAGAAAACCATAAAGAGCCTCTGAAAACACCACAAGTGTTTCCAAATCCAATCCAAGACCCCCAAGATAAACCGCAAGGGCAAAAAGGGAAGAATCGTAAAAAGAAGATTGGGACGTACCCAAACCCAGTAGACGAGATTGAGCAGGTGAAACATCTAAGAGGTTTAGTGGAGGAGACTCAAAGGAAACTAGAACCAGAACCCATGCATATCAAAATTCATGACACAGTGTTTCCCACGCAAGTTCATCCACCCCACATGAACCATAGACCGTTAGCCATATCTAGTATCATCCAAGAAGGGAGTGAGGATGGGACATCAGAAAGTGAGCATACACCCTTCTTGTTGGAAAGGATGTTTAACGAAGGAATACCTGATCCCATTGAGGAATATGAGATTCCATCCTCACCAGTTCCTAGTCAAGGACCTACACCCTGCAAAACGCCAATGAATGTTGCCAAACTAGTGGACTTCATGTCTTCTGAGGTCCGAACCACGATCATAGCAAAGCTGTATGGAGATCCTGAGTTATTCCTTGCACTTCGAGCATTCCTTAACGGAGAGCTACGAACGGGATTACCGCAGTTTGCGCAACCAAATAGGCCTGACTCGATTATGATTGATGAGGAAAATCATGTGCAATCACTTGACTTAGATGGACACGAGTCTGTGATCGAGGTACCCATTAACGAATTAGGGCAGTATTTTGAAGGCGACGAGTCTAATGCGACCCTACCCATCACTACCAAGGGATTAACTATAAAGGGAATTCTTGATGGTGGTGCGGGAGTTAGCATCGTTACAAAAGATTGTTGGGAATCCATGGGAAAACCCCGCCTCAGTGTTACTAACATTGTGGTAAAGATGGCAAATGATACCATAGCCAAACCTATGGGGATGCTCAAGGATCTTAAGATCAAAGTTCTAGGACACAAGGTACGACATACGTTCATTGTAATGGATTTCTCTAAACCCTTATGTCATATGAAATGATTTTAGGACGACCATTCATGAGGGAAGCACAAATGGTTCACGATTGGTCTAAAAATCATGTCTATTTGCAATTCCAAGACTCTGTCCTTAGAGTGGATTTGGTGACTGGTAAGGTACACCCCTTAGAGAGTAAAACCATTATTGATCATCGCTGTGACACCACAGTTCACTCTGCCCCACTACAATATTGTTACACTTGTAAGAAGGATACAGACATTGGCCAAGATTCTCCTTACATGGATGTGTTACCGGGTATGACGGAATCAGACAATGTGGATTGGGTCCACCTAGCATCAACCATAGACACTTGGGGAAATAGGGGGACGACCTGGGTAACACCTGAGGGGGATGAAATGCATGTACCCTTAAATATGCTACAAGCAATGCATATCGCTTCCGACAAGACTCATCCTAATGTCACGAAAAAAACATACAAGTGGGTCCCTAAAGCTTCTTTAGTGACCATAGCTAGTGCTAAAAAACAGAAGCCTTGTAAGAAACGTACCACTCGCTCCAAGAAAAGTAAGAAAATGTTGCGATGGATCCCTAAACGACTATTGGAAGCCCAAGGATACTATGAAGGAAATGATCAAATATGGGTGCCCAAACGTAAAGTGTACTCTTACCTGTCACCTGGCCCATGTAAACCCAATCCTGTGGCTCCAAAACAAATTGAAAATCGCGGAAAGGAAAAAATCATGGAATGTTACACACCCGTTCTAGAGCTAGTTTGGGTACCAAAGAAAGAACGATTTGTTCCACCTAGCTCAGGAAGGGGGGAGTCCCATGAAGATTCTAGCTCCTCATGTAATACATCCATAGAGGTAAAAGCTTCTACACAGCCTCCATCTATAGTAGTGGACCTCCATGAAGCTACAAAAGAATCCACACCTCCCAGTGTTCAAGAATCACCTGATGAACCACTTCAAGTTCGATCCTGGGAGAGTACCTTACCACCTTGCAGCTTGACAAGGCACCTAGGGTAATAGAAAACTACTGGCAAAAATCCTCACCTATTACCAACTGGAACAATTGGTTTCAAAGGGTGACAAGCTCATTTCAAACGGTATGATCTACCCAAGGAAGGGGGGAGTGTTTGTGGACATCCATCATTCACTTGTTTCCCTCTCAACCTTTTTCCCTGACCTCTTAATTTCCAATCTTAGGGAATGTACATATAAAGCTTTATACTGACAAAAAAAAAAAAGAGCAAGAGCAAGAGCAATTAGCAAACGAGTATGCACATTAAAGTCAAAACATTGACGCAGACCTACACATGTCACATTTGGTACACTGAAACAGAAACCTATGTCATGACTGTTTTAGAGTTGAGAGATTAGCGAAGTTCTCTTTTCCCACTAATGTGCCTCCTGGAGGTATTCCTTTTGTTTCCTAGTGTGTACAGGAGCGTGTTGCTATTGATAGGATTTGGACCTTCATGGAACCTTTCTCTCGTTCACACTTCAAATCAAGCGCGACCATCAACACAAACAGGTGTTTCTTATCCATTAGCATTGCCCTTATCTTTTTTGCATCCATGTTTGTCTGCTTTGATTGTGATTGGTAGCATAATATTCAGCGCATTGGCTTAGTATCAAACATTTAATTCAATGTAATGTTTTGTCATAATCACTTGTTTAGGTGTAAAAATCAAGCAGTCCGACTAAGCTAGTTTGACCAAGTTAGGTGTTAGAGATCTTCTCTTAATACCATGGGGAATGCCTTCCTAATAAACAATGGTTACTTAGGTTCTTAATCCGATTTAGGCAGCATTGTATGAAATGTACTAGGGCTTTCTAGTGGGCTTAACCCTATCGACCTTTAGCTTAAGTATTATAAAGGGAGTTTACTAATGTGATGAGCCTGGGGAGGGTAACAGTGTTATATGACCCCCCAAAGTTACAAAATTTAAATGTTGAAAATGAACAAGCAAAAAATCAAAGTGCCACAATGTAAAATTTTAAGCTGGAAGAGAAATCTCGGCTTGATTTGGTACTTCACTCACATGTATAGCCTATGGTACTAGAGCCCTAGAGGTTCCCAGTGTGGGCGCTTTTCCTTGAAAAGCAAAAAACCCAAGGCATACAAAATAAGCACACACATCATAATTGAATCACTGTGAAAAGACCTTGGGGGGTCAAAGAAAAAGTAATCAGTCAGGCGATGATTTCATGAGAAATTCCTTTTATGGTAGCTTAGCTACAAGGTTTTCTAGATATAGCCTCTAGTCAGCCCTCGAACATGAATACTTGGCTCTCGCGATTAAACAACTTAATTGACCACAGAAAATTAAGAAGCTTACCCATGGTATTAATACTTGATCTCTAGTGCTTTCCGACCGTCAAATTAGCGACCCCAGACTTGTTTAATTTTTTGCCTTTACATCTGTTTATGCATTTGATTACATTGCAATTTAATGTTCATTGCTAACAAATTGTTTTAAATTCTTTTACCAATCAATTTTTCTATCTAAAACTGCATATGCTTTTTAAGAGAATGCAATTACTGTGCCAATGTTGTTTGATTTTGCAGTGACTGAAGAAGGCTAAGGACATTCATCTCAAATGCTCTTCCACCTCGACGATCCAGCTTCAACTCAATAGCTTCCAAGGACGGAATCTACATCAGGAAGGGGGGCATGTTAACCCTCACAGCACACGGACACCCATCACCTACGATGGACGCGTATTATGTATTTGGTAGAGTCAGGTACCGGGCTTGTCGGACCAATAGGGAAAGGTAGAGTGATCGCCGATGAGAGGCGCACTTTAACTTGGACATTCAAGGGATTAGTTGGTTAAGCATGGGCGCCCAAGTGTGAATGGGGTGAGCTCCTATAAAAGCCAACTAAACCTAATTTTTACTCATTCTCTCATTTGTGCAATTGAAGAGTGCTCTTGCTCCATCTCCATCTTCTTCTTCTTCACCTCCTTGTGTGTGTGTGTGTGAGAGAGAGAGAGAGGGAGAGTGTGTGTGCGATCGAGCATTACGAAGGCACGACGGCGGCGAAGCGGTTGAGCGCGGCACGACTGCAGCTTCTTCTTCATCGCGGCGAGGAATCCACCACGAAGGCGAGCGTAGAGCGGTGAGTGACACACCCTTTGTTTTCTTGAGCTTGCTAGTTTAGGCTTGTTGTGTGCTTGGAGCCGTTTGTGGCTCGCATACGGTGTATTGGCAAGTCCCTTGCTTCGACAGTGCGGCAAGGAGCGCACAATGCCACAAATTGTGTCTTGTAAAATTAGGTTGGTAACCTAATAGGACATAAAAGTGTCCTTTCAAGGTCTTGGAAAACACCTCCAAACTCATACAAGATCCATTCTTTAAAAAAATCCTTAATTGTGTTTTAAAATTAAGAGATCACAAGTCACAATTGTGAGTTTTTCTAAAAAACAAAAGTTAAGATATCACTACTTATAGGAAAAATAAGCAACTTTGAAAATTCGTCACTATTTGGGCATGGTAAGCTCCACAGTTGATGTACCCTAGCATTTCACTCACTACAGCAATGTTTTGCATTCATACTAAGAAGGCCGATGACTTTTTAAGACTATATCATATGTTTTTTTGTAAACTTCAATGAGTTAGTAATCATACCATGTCATTCTTTTAGCCTCACCAATTTTGTTTTAAACCAAAGAATAAGGTTCAAAAAGTTTTGTTTTTCCCATTGGGTTGACATTTTATCCATGAAATTTTTTTTCACCATTTACAATTTTATGCATAATAAAAAGGAACAAACACGAGAAAACTAGGCTCCATGTTTTGATCTTTTTAATCCCCTACAGAATGCTCAATATATAGACAAATTTAGAGATCGTGATTAGCTATGGATATAAGATACACAATTTACATAATTGACCACTGAAATTAACAATACTATGAAGATTAAAGTTGTTAATGTAGAATCGCTCTAGGTCTTGTTGCATGGGAAAACTCAACCATGCTTGTATAGTTTGTTATATGGGGTATTGGGTACCCCAAAAATCAACTAAGAATAGTTGCATGTTATGAAACCCACGCGCATAATCAGAATTGTCATTGGATTTTATCAAAGTCACAAAATATATCATAAAAGTGTAATATTTGGTAAAAGGTTAGGATAACAAAATTCTTGTATTCATTTAATTCTCCTTAGAATCATGAAAATTTTTTGAGAACTACTAAGACTAGTTCTTTGGTACTATAGATCTCACAAGAATGAGTTTTCATGTGTTGTGGGTGCAATTCTTTCAAAAAAGGCAAAAAACAGCACACATTTTTACACAGTTTAGGCTGTGAAATTATTTGCAAGAATAAGGTAAAGTTGGAATTAGTAGAAAAACAAAAAGTCAAGTTTTTTTCGCTCATAAGAAAATTTTTTGGATATATAACACTACAAGTTTTTTTCTTTTGAAACTCCTTAAACAATACAAGCAAAAGGGTCATTTAGCAAGACATAAAAGTGTCATATAAGTCTTCCTTAACCAACCTAGTGTTAGCAGACAAAAATTTTGTAACACTTTTAATAATGTTTGCAGACTATTTTGCATCACTTAAGCGACAACGTCCCATCAGTAACACCCTCAATTTGTGAAAAGAATCCATCGGGAGACATTTGCTCCTCCTATGACTTATTCGGCTTGGAAAGAGTGTAGGTGACCAAGCTCATTGGACACAAAGCATTTCACCCTCTAGCCCGCGCACGCGTTGAGGCGGTCCGGGGCAGGCAACAAGAAGAGCGGCCTCTAAACACCCTTCGAGGCTCCCGTGCTGCTCAATTGGGGCTGGGGCAAGCACAATCAGAGACAACAACAACCCACAGCCACAAACCAAACAAGAAAAGGGGCACCACCTAGTTGTAGATGCAAACTAGGACGCACGTGATATCTCCTTGTACTCAAACGCACAAAGACAAGGGAATGCAAGATAGCCACACACACCAAACACAAACATTCACCACGTCAGAGAGAGGTAAAGAGCACAAATCAACTTGAGCAACTCGGTCTTATCCTTAAAGACTAGATGCACACAAAGCTTGATGAGAAATAGAAAGACAACACAAAACTTGACCTTGTTGCCGATACACAAATTGTCTTAGAGTCACGGGAGCCCTCTCACCAAGCACCCTCTTACAATTGAGATTTTAGGAAAACAATTCAACAAGCCCTCAAACCACCAAGCATGAAATGGCACAACAAACTTCAAGGACAATATACCTTCAACCACCTGATGATCCAACTTATCAAGTCAATTTGGAGAGAAGAGTCGTAGTTGCAGCATACAATTGCACCCAAAAATATAAATCTTATTTATGGACAAGAGCAGGCTACAAGTGTGATTGCAGAGTATAGTATCACTCCACTCCTCTAGATGGCATAACTAACTTCAAGCTTCTCCATGCACCTATGTGTCGTGATGGAATAGAGCACTCACAATGCACACACTCTACACAACTAGGCTTGAAGAGTGGTGTGGTGTAGTGTGATCATGTGATGATTTACAAGGGAGAGAAGGGCTCTATTTATAGGTTTTAGAAGCCCCGATTAGGATTAGGCCTAATCAAGTTTATTTGAAGGAATAAAAGATTATGCATTTTTTATTTTTATTTTAATGAGGGTGGGTCTCTCTTTTCCTTTGAGTCACATGGGTGTGGGCTCAAGGGAAGAGAATGATTGAGGATGATAGGAGAGAGGATTCAGTGAATAATTTGGGAGGGCCTACTCTAGTAGAGGGTGCATTTTACAATAAGGTTAGTGGTTAGTAGTTACTAATTATCACTAAAAGATATTTACAAAATCATTCACCAAATGGTAAGATATATGATGAGAAAAGTTAGAGAAGGTATAAGCTTGTGAAGTAAGGTTGAAGCTTGGAGAAGTTGACATTCACCTCTTTACAGCACTGGTAGAAGAAGTGGTTAGCATGGCGAAGTAGTGCGTGTCGATGAATCTAGGTTATCTTCAAACCTTGGAAAATTCATGATAAAAGCCTTCATTTGCAGAGGTTATCCTTGGATTTTTGCTGATTTTTTGAAGTTCTTTACAAAGCTGAAGAGAGTATGGTAATATGGACATATATGTAGAGAGAAAGGGGGACACCTAGGGTGTAGAAATGGAGAATGAAGGCTATGGAGGTGTGAGAGAAGTGGCAATGGTGAAAAGGGTGAATTAAGACATGGGAGTTGCAGGTTCGGGAGTGGGAAGGAGAGGGAGAAGTGTGTGTGAAAGAGGAAAATGATAAAGTGGAAGAGGGAGTGTAGCTGCATAGCATGGGTAAATTGAGGTCCACCAATAAAATCATAGCTCACAACTTGTAGCTCAAACAAATATGAAAAAATATGAGGTGAAATTTCAGCTCACGAGCTACAACTTTTTTTTGTATCACTTTTCCAAATTCGGGGAGCATGTGATCTTTAAAAATTCAGCAAAACCGACTGTTTTTTCCACTGCAGAAGGTCCTTGTGAGGTCCCTTCTTTGGATGATTCTTTTGAATACCTCCAAGAGTGAGCTCCCCATGGTGCATGCATGCATGCCACATACCCTTGACCTTATTTGGTAGGTCTATAATTGAAGATATTGTTGAGATCATGATATAAGTGAATAGTACAACTAAGAAAATCAAATATTGAGGGGTCTAAAAAAATATGTACATGTCAAATATAAATAATATAGGTGGAAAAAATATAAAGGGGTCAAAATAAATCTCTCTCATTATAATTCTACCATAAAAAGATGAATATTTTTTGTGTTTTAATATATGAGAGTAAAAGAGAATAGATGTAGGAAGGAAAAATCACAATAGTGAAAAAATATACACATAAATAAAACTAGTTTTTTTTTATTTTTGTTGGGATGGAGTTACACCAAAAATAAGAGAAGCCTGCATGAAATTATTTTTATATGGAATAAAGAGTATGCAAAATGGTAATAAAAAATATGGTAATGGTGAGTCAATGTACATAGCATAAATAACACACCATAGGTAGAAATATTTAAACAAGTACCAAAATAATTATGAAAAATCCTTTTATTTAGGCCCTATATACAATGAAATATTTACACACAAATGGGCCATAATATACCTATAATTTTATTTTATTTTTTATTTTTGTAATTTTTTTTGGCTCAACTAATCCAGTGACTAGCTAATTGAGGGTTTTTAAGAAAATATGGGGGAAGTCCCCTAACTCACACACGCCTATGTACAGTGAAATGGTAGGGATAGCCATAGTGTTTAAGTGATTTGATAGGGTGGGTTAACTTACTATGGCAATTACGGAGAGCCGAAAAACGGCTATCATTATCCCTCCCCCACGATGATGGTATATTCATGTACCATCATAGAGCATCTTTTCCAAAGAGAGTGCTTCAGAGTCCTTGACAAGATCTTCATTGTTTGGCCCCTCAGAATTTTGGCTGGAGTTACACTCATGCTTCATGGAACAATACCTACATGAGATAGCTGCCTTTTGACAAATCTTTGGTAGATCCTTTGGTAGAAGGCGACTCAAATAAGGCTTCAAGCGATACCCGTTTACCTTCCTGGAGTGCTCGTTCCCATTCAAGTCCATAAGTTGATAGTAACTTGAATTGAAAGCCTTCTTAAATATGTATGGTCCTTGCCATCTAGTTTCAAATTTGGCATCAAAACGATTGTCGAGTCGATTGTCATACCTTAGCACAAGATCTCCTTCATTGATGCCTTTGTCCTTCAGTTTCTTGTCAAGCTTCTCCTTCGCCTGCGTAGATTTCCTTTTGTAGCACTCGTATGCTTCTTCTCTTTTCTACTCAAGCTCAGCTAAGGTAAGAAGTAGATCCATCCATGCTTCTTGATCATCTTGTGCTGCTTTGCCATGAAGTCGCATTGTTGGGATGTTTAGCTCAATTGGTTGCAAAGCTTCTTGACCATAGACCAAGTGAAATGGTGTGAACTCCGTGGCTTCCCTATATGTGGTTCGATACGCCCACAAGGCACCATCCAAGAAGTCATCCCACAACTTTGTCTTGTTTTTCATCATCTTTCTAATGATGCCTGCAATGACACCATTAGCTTTTTCTACCAAACCATTTGATTGGGGATAGTAGGGTGTACTATGACGATGTAGAATGTGAAGTTCTTCACAGACTTCTGTGAGCAAGCTCTTTCTAAACCTTGGACCATTATCAGAAACAATCTCCAAAGGTGTGCCAAATCTACAACAAATGTGACTGTAGACAAATTTGCTCACTGTCCTCTCATTTACCTTTGCCACACTTTGAGCTTTTACCCACCTAGTCATGTAGTCTATGGCCACCAAAATATACAATTTTTCATTTTTAGTCCTGGGCAATGGACCCATAGCATCAATGCCCCATTTTTCAAACGGACCATTTGCAAGGACTAGCTGACGTGGACCATGTAACAGACGCTTGTTTCCATTAATCTGACAATTGTGACAGCTTTTACATCAATGTTGAACATCAATGTGCAAGCTTGGCCAAACATATCCGGCAAGAAAAATCTTTTCTGCAGTGAGTTCCTGTGCAAAATGACCACCACACGCTTCCTCATGCAAACCTTTTAGAATGGCTGGGATTTCCTCAATAGTTGGTACTCTTCTGCACACTTGATCCTTCCCTCTTTGATAGAGGGATCCTTCTAAGAAGAGATACACGCTTGCCTTTTTCATGAGTCTCCTCTTCTGAGCCTTCGTGAAGTCTTGTAGAAACTCACCCTCCAAAATGTAGCTAATAATGGGAGTCAATGACTCCAATCCCTGGTATCTTAGTTGCTTGACAATTGTTGCCACCATGATGACCTGCACTTCTTTCTCAACACATGTAACTTCTTGTTGTGCAAGTAAATCAGCATCTTCATTTTGTTTCCTAGGAATATGATATAGTTGCACTTCTTCAAACTGATTAAACATCCTACGAATGGCATGAACTTTTGTCCTTAGGCTCTTATTCTTGCATGCCCAAATGCCTAAAATTTGCTTCACAAGGAGAAGTGCATCCCCTTTTACCATGAGACGTTGTATACCTTGGCCAATGCATATCTTATAAACCATGAAGTAGTGTGTCATATTTTGCTTCATTGTTGCTAGTTGAACCTGGTAGATTGACCTTCTCTTTCATGAACACCTCTCCACTTCGGTTGACAAATACTAGCCCTCCCCCTGCTTTTCCCGTGACTCGTCGAAAAGCTCCATCAAAGAACAAGGTAAAAGCATTAGGAATACTTTTAGGTGGTGGCAATGGTAGGGTCTTTACTTCAGGCACCTTAATCTCCTTCTCATGTACCCTATAAGTAAGCATCCTTCCAATTGTGCACACACACTATCTTCTACTTTGAAAGAGTATTGAAACTCTTGAAACTCCATAATCCACTTTGAGATCCTAGTACTAAGATTCATTTGAGATGACATCCAAGGGAACAAATTTTCTGCAGTGAGAATTACAAAAGGTTTTGGTAGTAGGTAGGATCTAAACTTTCTCACTGCAAACATGAGAGAAAGCATCATGAGTTCTGCCTTTGTGTAGCCTCTCTCTAAAGAATTCATGACCCTAGTAGTAAAGTAGATGGGTCGCATCCTGGTACTGTGGGGATCTTGTTGTAATAAAACTGCACCAATTGTTTCCTTCCCAACACTAGAGCTAACAAAGAATGTGTACTCCCAACAAGGAGGCATGAGTATTGGTAGCTCTGACAAAATGACTTTAATGTTACAAAATTACTCTTCAAGCTCATAAGACCATGCAAATTCTACTTGTTGTGTCAAATTTTGCAAAGGATGAAGCAACTCCGAAGCTAAGTGAATAAAGCGTGACATATACTTCACCTTTTGAATGAATGAGATGACCTCTTTGAGATTCTTGGGTGATGGGAGCTCAATAAGAGCCTTTTCTTTTGAAGGATCCACCGCAATGCCTTTATAGGAAACCTTGTGACCAAGCAATATCACTTCATCCTCACCTATGTGACACTTGTCGGGGCTGAGTTGACCTCCCATGTCGTAGAGCTTCTTTAAACCTTCTTCTACCCTTTGTAGATGCAATGATTTTGAGCTATAAATGCAAAAATCATCAATAAAAACCCTAATGGACTTTCCAAAGAATGCTTGAAACACCATGTTCATGAAGCGTTGGAAAGTTGCAGGAGCATTTGTCAGTCCAAATGGCATGACTCTAAAAGCATAACAACCCCAAGGAGTGATGAAGGTTGTTTTCAATTGATCTTCCAATGTGATACCTATTTGAAAGTAACCCGAGTAGCCATCACACACAGTGTACTTCTCATGACCAGCTACCTCATTTAGTATCTCATCCTGAAATGGGAGGGAAAAATGATCTCTTTTTGTTGCCTCATTGAGTGGACGGTAATCCACACACACCCTCAACTTGCCATTTTTCTTAGGAGTGACAACAATGGGAGAGACCCACTCTGAATTCTCCATTGGATAAATGAAACCTGCTGCTAGAAGCTTTCTTACCTCCTTGAGTAAAGCCTGCTCCTTGATTACTCCTAGCCTTCGTAGCTTTTGAGCCTTAGGTGTGGCCTCTGGCTTCAACTCAAT
Source organism: Adiantum capillus-veneris (assembly GCF_014529385.1). Classification (NCBI taxonomy): domain Eukaryota; kingdom Viridiplantae; phylum Streptophyta; class Polypodiopsida; order Polypodiales; family Pteridaceae; genus Adiantum; species Adiantum capillus-veneris. Next base: position 129,109,700 of record NC_140959.1, read on the forward strand.
TTTGTGTTGAGCAGCCTCTACTCCACGCACATCGGTGTAGTCTTTAGCGAAAAGCCTAGGAAATTTCTTTAACACACCTCGAGCTCCTCTCTTTCATCCTTTGTAAGTGTTGTAGATAACATACCTTCTAGCATTCTTTCATCTTCCACTTTTTGGTTTTCTTGGGAACCTACCTCTTCCAAACCTGGGCAAGAGGTCTCTTGGTTGTTTGGATTAAACCTTACCCCCATGACTTTGATGGAAGACTCCTCTTTAGTAATGCTGCCGCTACTTTCTCCTTCTGAAGTGCTATCGGTCCATCCTTCCTCCGTCTCACTTTGAGATGATTCTTCATGGAGCTCCTCTTGGCGTTGCTCCTTCATGTCAAAGACAACCTTCTTATGATTGTCATTCCTGCAAATTAGCTTTCCACTCTCCCAATCCTGCAAAGCTCGCATTTTCATTAGCCATGGTCTCCCTAGGATAAATGGGTAACCATTTCCTTTGGTAGACATGACATAGAAATCCACTGCCTTCTTAATGCCAAAGGCCTCCACAGAGACATTTTTACAAATGCCTACACACCTAGCTTTGCTATTGTTTGCCATCTTGACTTTAATTTCAGGTGTCTCATGGATGTGCATGCCTAGTTTTTGCATGAGTCCCTGTGTCATGATGCAAATTTGTGCACCCACATCCACTAGACCTTTCCTAACGAATCTTCCTTTGATGTAACAATCTAGCACATGTGTAATATCCTCATTCATTTCAGCATGTGCAATTTTTACAACAAGCACACTCTCTTTTAACTTTCTCCTAGTGCTAACTGCCTTTGTTAAATCCCTTCTAACTTGTGGGCATCATGCAAGACTCTGAGGCCATGAGATATCAGGACCCTTACCTCTCATGTCTTCCAATAGGTTGTATGGAGCCATACCATGTCCAAGAGGGAAGTCTTGGATATTGATACAACGTCGAGTCCTCTTAGCTTCCTTGGTCTGCTTTGCCTTCTTTTCTCGTCCATGATCACTTTGTGATGTGACTCCTTCTTTCTCTTTACCTTTTCCTCGGCCACACTTAATGCCATTTGCTTCCATGTCAACCTCATTTGAGTTTGTCACCTCTACTACATGCACATTTGGGTCTGGCAAAGGTGAAACTCCTTCCACTCCTTGTGGAGGTGGTCTTGCTCCATTTGGCCTTTGTAGAAGCCGTGATTGCTGACTAGTTCCTTCTCCTGCATTTATCATTGGGTAATTCAAGTTAGGTCTCCCTGGCTCCCCACGGGGCCAAGGACAATTATACATCCCATGTCCAGACTCACCGCAATTCCAACATTGCAAGACTCTCCTAGGTCGTGAATCTCGCTCTTCAGACTTCTTTGCTTGTCCCTTTGGACCGATAGCTTGTGCAAGGTGAATTGACAAGCTGCTTAAAGATTCATTTAACTTCTCAATCACTTTCACCGTTACCTCAGGAAGCTCCCTAGATGCTGATGCTTGTGACTTACCTTTGGGTCTAAGACCTTCTATTGGAAACCCCCCCTTAAGCACTTGAGTTTCCTATATTTCTCAGTAGCCCTAGTTTTAGCTGCTTCAAAGGTAGCAGGTGCACCGGCCTCAACTTTTATCTTAAGGTCATGAAAGAGTCCGGCTATGAACCTCTCCTTCTTTAGGAACTCTGCACCATCACCAGGGTTAGCAACATTTCTCACCCATACAGCCCAAAGACGTAGAAACTCTTGCTTGTACAAGTAGTAGTCATCTAAGTCTTTTTGCTTATGAGAAACAATGTCTTGCCATAGCTTTTGAGTGTTTTGGGGATCAAAGAAGTATCTCCTGAAATGATTCACAACTTTCGTGTAATTCCCTTTAACTTCCTCAAGCAAAGAGTCAAAACAAGTGCTAGCATCTTTCCTAAGGACCACCTCAAACATCTCTACACGTTCTTGATCAGTTACTATCCTCTTGATACGACAAGACATCTTGAAATTTGCTAAAAATAATTCTGCATCCTCTCCAGGCTCTCCAAAGAAAAGAGGATATCCGGACATTTGGCATTGGGCCTCCATTGAATTGGTTTCAAAGTGACAACACGTTTTTGTTTCTCTTTCTTAAAAAATTTACACAATAATGTTTTCTAAATTGCAATCTATTCTACAACAAAATAAAAATATTCACATCAAATGACCTATGATAATCAATAAGAGGCAGGATGACAGGGTTTGGTGATGCGAGAATTTCTCCTACTCTTTGGGCACCAAACATGAACACCATACGTTGTTGAAAATGGATTTTTCTTCTAATTGCAATGTTTATTCTAATGTGTGGAGTAAAATGAAAGGAGAAAACCTCTATTCTTGGGCCATTATCCATGGTCTATGCATGACCTAATTCTTAAAACAAAACAAAAATATAGACGTCCAAACTAAGGCCGTACCTAATGAGAGGCAAAATAAAAGGATTTACTGATGCGTTTATCTCTGCCAACCTAAGAGGAACTAAAATTCTACAAATTACACATTGAAATTGCAACTTAGTACTAACAATTATGTGTACCTTTTACCTTGTAATGGGAATGAAGGGATCATACAAATTCTCATGATTCATGCAAGCTACTCGATTATGCTAAAGGTTGAGCCTTCACAAAAATACACAAGCCGTTCCTTGGTAGGGGCACCAATTTGAGGCGGTCCAGGGCGGACAACAAGAAGAGAGGCCTCTAAACACCCTTCGAGGCTCCCGTGCTGCTCAATTGGGGCTGGGTCAAGCACAATCAGAGACAACAACAACCCATAGCCACAAACAAAACAAGAAAAGGGGCACCACCTAGTTGTAGATGCGAACTAGGACGCACGTGATATCTCCTTGTACTCAAATGCACAAAGAGAGGGGAATGCAAGATAGCCAAACACACCAAACACAAAAATTCACCACACCAGAGAGAGGTAAAGAGCACAAATCAACTTGAGCAACTCAGTCTTAGCCTTAAAGACTAGATGCAAACAAAGCTTGATGAGAAATAGAGAGACAACACAAAACTTTACCTTGTTGCCAATACACAAATTGTCTTAGGGTCACGGGAGCCCTCTCACCAAGCACCCTCTTACAATTGACCTTTTAGGCAAACAATTCAACAAGCCCTCAAACCACCAAGCATGAAATGGAACAACAAACTTCAAGGACAATATACCTTCAACCACCTGATGAGCCAACTTATCAAGTCAATTTGGAGAGAAGAGTCGTAGTTGCAGTATACAATTGCACCCAAAAATATGAATCTTATTTATGGACAACAGTAGGCTACAAGTGTGATTGCAGAGTATAGTATCACTCCACTCCTCTAGATGGCATAACTAACTTCAAGCTTCTCCATGCACCTATGTGTCGTGATGGAATAGAGCACTCACAATGCACACACTCTAGACAACTAAGCTTGAAGAGTGGTGTGTTATGTGTTGAGAATGGTGTGGTGTAGTGTGATCATGTGATGATTTACAAGGGAGAGAAGGGCTCTATTTATAGTTTTTAGAAGCCCCGATTAGGATTAGGCCTAATCAAGTTTATTTGAAAGAATAAAAGATTATGCATTTTTTATTTTTATTTTAATGAGGGTGGGTCTCTCTTGTCCTTTGAGTCACACGGATGTGGGCTCAAGGGAAGAGAATTATTGAGGATGATAGGAGAGAGGATTGAGTGAATAATTTGGGAGGGCCTACTCTAGTAGAGGGTGTATTTTACAATAAGGTTAGTGGTTAGTAGTTAGTAATTATCACTAAAAGATATTGACAAAATCATTCACCAAATGGTGAGATATATGATGAGAAAAGTTAGAGAAGGGATAAGCTTGTAAAGCAAGTTTGAAGCTTGGAGAAGTTGAATTAAGACATGGGAGTTGCAGGTTCGGGAGTGGGAAGGAGAGGGAGGAGTGTGTGTGAAAGAGGAAAATGTAAAGTGGAAGAGGGAGTGTGGCTGCATAGCATGGGCAAACTGAGGTCCACCAATAACATCATAGCTCACAGCTCGTAGCTCAAAAAAATATGACAAAATTTGAGGTGAAATTTCAGCTCACAAGCTACAACTTTTGTTTGTATCACTGTTCCAAATTCGGGGAGCATGTGATCTTTAAAAATTCAACAAAACCGACTGTTTTTTCCACTGCACAAGGTCCTTGTGAGGTCATTCTTTGGATGATTCTTTTGAATACCTCCAAGAGTGAGCTCCCCATGGTGCATGCATGCATGCCACATACCATTCACCTTATTTGGTAGGTCTATAATTGAAGATATTGTTGAGATCATGATATAAGTGAATAGTACAACTAAGAAAATCAAATATTCAGGAATCTAGAAAAAATATGTACATGTCAAATATAAATAATATAGGTGGAAAAAATATAAAGGGGTCAAAATAAATCTCTCATTATAAGTCTACCATAAAAAGATGAATATTTTTGGTGTTCTAATTTATGAGAGTAAAAGAGAATAGATGTAGGAAGGAAAAATCACAATAGTGAAAAAATATACACATAAATAAAACTAGTTTTTTTGGATTTTTGTTGGGATGGATTTACACCAAAAATAAGAGAAGCTTGCATGAAATTATTTTTATATGGAATAAAGAGTATGCAAAATGGTAAGAAAAAATATGGTAATGGTGAGTCAATGTACATAGCATAAATAACACACCATAGGTAAAAATATTTAAATAAATACCAAAATAATTATGAAAAATCCTTTTATTTAGGCCCTATATACAATGAAATATTTACACACAAATGAGCCATAATATACTTATAATTTTATTTTATTTTTTATTTTTGTAGTTTTTTTGGCTCAACTAGCCCAGTGACTAGCTAATTGAGGGTTTTTAAGAAAATATGGGAAAAGTCCCCTAACTCACACACGCCTATGTACAGTGAAATGGTAGGGATAGCCATAGTGTTTAAGTGATTTGATAGGGTGGGTTAACTTAGTATGGCAATTACGGAGAGCCAAAAAACGGCTATCAGCGTGCACACACACACACACACACACTTCAGTACACACACATACATGCATTCACACAGCACATGCACACACACACACACACACACACACGGATGCATATACAAATACGAGAGAGAGAGAGAGAGAGAGAGAGAGAGAGAGAGAGAGATCCTTTTAGTATAGAAAAAAATCTGATAGTATCACCCTTAATGACTAGTATTATTGCCTCCAAATAATTATATAAACCTTATCAACAAGCAAAAAGAAAAATTGCCTTATAGCTAGATCTTGCTCTTAAAGATAAAAATGAATAAGGGTACCTAGAGTGTATATGTATATAGGGTAAACTACATCCTCATCATATAATACATCAGTTCAAAACATATGGGGAGGGGTTCACATGAGTTCTAGTGAGGTGCACAATTGGGAAGTAGACAATGGTGATCATCCCATGAACTCTCTCATGCGTCTCTATAGTATGGCCTCAATGTACTCCATGGTCATCTTGAGAGGGATGCGGGGATGGCAATGTTTCTCAATGATGCATTGTAGCCTCCATTGCAAACCTCATCTATGGTGCAAAGATCCTCGCATCCTCAGGCCAGGGGTCATGAGAGGCCAAGCTGGATGGCTTGATCAAGATGAATTCCCCAATGAACATAGCCCTATATATGGGAAGACAAACTACCCAATCTACTTCGTTAGTCATAAATTTAGCCTTGCTAAACAAGTTTTCTCAACCACTGAGAGAGAATCAATGTGAGTGGTACTCAATGCAACCAAGTCCATGCATTATCTATTGGGAAAGTTGTTTCATTTATATGTGGACCATCAAACACTTATCTTTGTAATTAACAAAGTGATCATCGAAGGAAGTCTCATTAGATGGATGATGTTTCTATGGATTTTGAATTCAAAATCTTCCACAAACCAGGCAAAACATATTGTGGTGCTGATTTTCTTTCAAAAGCATAGAAGGTCATTCTGAAGCATTACTACGAGATGAACCAGTAGATGTTGAGCTTTTCTAGAATATAGTTGATGATGGACTATATCTAGAGTGGCAAGATGTCTATGATCTCCTTTAGATGGGGGGATTTTTGGAAGACTAGTCCCAGAATAAGAAAAAGGTATTAATTGTAAAAATTCTGATGTTTGCCATCATTGGGGGAGCCCTATATAGATTAGGCATTGATAGTGTTCTTTGAAGTTGTGTGCCTATGAAAGGAAGAATGAAAGTTATTATTGAAGCTCACAATGGAGATACAAGGGGGCACTTATTTATTGCTATTACATATAAGAAGATCCTCCAAGCAGGTCCTTGGTAGTAGACAATGATGGTAGATGTCAAAAAAATCTATAAAACCTGTGATATTTACCAGAGAATGGGAAGGCCAACAATAGCAAATGACACCATTGAATCTAGTGCATCCAATGAGAAGGATTTTAATTTTGCAAGATTTTACAATTGAAACCTTTTTTTCGAGCTTTTGAACGCTTGCATAGCACTAAAGATATCTTTAATAAATATGACATGAAAAAACTCAAGAGTGAATATTTCATTTCTTCAACTAGCAAACATTTATAAGTGATATGAATGCAAGTTCTAGTTTTCTTAAGAAAAATGTAACTTTAAAAAAAGTAGCACTTGTAGTCAATCTCAAAACTTTTTCCGGAGCTTTCCAGAGCCTCCTTTGTACATAGACATCTTTTTCAAAAAAATCCATGCACCCTTTCATGAGCTCCCACATAGGATTTCAACCACATAATTTATGTTTCCAAAAAAACCATCCACCCCATCTTAGGCTCCCACGTAAGATTCAAGGATTTTTGCACACATAATAGTGAAAACATAAAAATGCAATGTAAAGTGAGAGTACCATACCAAATAAACACCCTAAACCTCAAACCCAAACTACATCAAGACTCTCATGTAATATATCGATGTCATACCACACAATCACCAAAATTCCATGCCGATGTCATATGGATACCATGTACATTGAAAAGCATAAATCAAAACATCAAAATTTCATGATTGAAGAGTGTTTCCTAAATCAAGTGTGCACGTGCAATCCACATTCTATTGGTCCACATGAAATGTCAAACAAACATCTTTCATAGAGCACATCATCTATCTCTAGACACATGCAATGCCACATATCCTCTGCACAAGCTCGACCCAAACCATCGTACCCCACAAAAAAGTCCAAAACATAGTCCTAAAGGTCGATAACTATTGCTAGTAACCAAGGATTTAATATTCATGTGATCACGTGAAACTTTTTGTGATCACAATGTGTGTAATCACATTCACATAATCACAATTAACGTGATCACAAAAAAGTCAATAAGTGGTGACGTGGCAACCCATCAAAACTCCATCAAGGTATGTGTTTTCATGATGAGCTAACTAGGAAACTATATGAACCCTAAACCAAGCCCGGTAAGAAATTAAAAAATCCCAATGGGCTTACCAAAATGGATGGTTTCTCTATGTTAAGGGATAATCACGTGAATATTTAAAGTGACCATATATTTTGAAACGTGATCACTCAACATTATTCACATGTTCATACTTATGTGATCACATTAATGAAATCATTGCTAGCAACCTCTTTACCACATAAAAAGTCATTTAGAAACTTAATGAAGACACACATATTCTATAACATTGACTAATATCATTCATATACTAGTCTTACCAAAGGAACAAAGAAGACCTCTCTGAATCGCCTCTAAGAATAATACCACCAATCTCCCTGGGGAATACTAAATTATCCATCATGTAGCTATAGTTTGTTGGAAGCAATCCCTCAACAATTTTCTCTCCTACCTCTCTATCATAGTGTGGCACTGGGAACCCAACGCGATACCAAAGACACATGGTGGTAAGATCAAGTACATGCACTAATAAGTAGCTCAAAGAGTGAATGACTGTGTTACAACATTTTTAATTTTGAAATTAAATTAGGAAACAAAGTATCTAATCTCATCGCCTCTCTAGTGAGTGGATGTGGATACGCCTTCTTGCTACACAGGAGGGTCCGTGTACGCAAGAGCACAAGTCCTACCCTCGTTTCATTTGCAATAAAATCTCCAATTTTCTTTGCCATACATATGGTCACCAAAAACCCCTCATGTGCCAAAAACTCACGTGCCACATGCATGCACCCCATCACTAGATTCCTAGAAAAGGTGTTCCACTTCGGAATATTTGTGCCCTCTAGCATGCACCCCATCACTAGATCCCTGGAAAAGGTGTTCCACTTAGGAATACTTGTGCCCTCTACAAAATAGATTCATGGTATGTAAACACACAACCATAGTGAGCTTCAGATACAAATTAAAATTGTAGATACTTATTCAATGGGAATAGTCCTAGACCATCCACAAGTAAACCTATAGGGAAATCTACAAAGATAAGCCTAGAAACCTCTCGACACAGCACACCATATTTGCTTTATAGATTTTTATTTTGCGTCGTAAAAAAATTATTGATGCTACAAGAAAACCAAACATAATACATGTTCAGAGTCTTTTGAACTGGCCGGTGTATGCAAGATAGAGTGTACCCACTTCTCGCAGTCCACACCCAAGCGTAACCTCCGCAATGTGGTAAGTTACCCTTGTGCCCGAAGCAGAAAATTGCGATGCGTGGCATACTTCCGGGACTCGGCGTTTATTGGTAAGAAGCTCCAAGTAACTCGCTGAGTGACGTAATCATGCCACAAAGGTGATGTGTTATTTCCACGTACATGTACACACAGCATTGCCACGTAACTCGTTGAGTAACGTGGCTATGCCAACATAGGTAAGCCATGTAACTCGGTGAGTTAAGTGGCAAAGCCTACTAGATTGCTACATAGGCAGGCCACGTAACTTGGCGAGTTACATGCACTACAGCAAAAACAGGTGCCTTCTACGCAGATTTCAACGCGAGCCATCGAAATCTTCGTCCCTATGAAACAGTCAAAATACGCGTTGATATCTATGTCGAAAGAACCTGTTGTCGACGCGTATTTTGATGCCTGTATCGACGCGTATTTCAAAGACCATATCAGGAAAAACAATTCTTGGGTACACTACAAGAGGTTCTTCATATTAGCGACGCTCACACAGCGACGCTCAAAAAAAAAATTCCCGGCGTCGCTATGAGCGTCGCTATAAGCGTCGCTATGAGCGTCGCAAATTTACAAATAAATTTGCGACGCTCATAGCGACGCTTATAGCGACGCTCATAGCGACGCTGGCTGGGGTAAAAAAAATAACCGAGCGCGCCCAAAAACTCAGATCTCAGATCTGAGTTTTTCGGCGCCCTCAAGCAAGGAGCAGGTAACGCTCTCCCTCACTCTCTCTCTCTCTCTCTCTCTCTCTCTCTTTTTCTTCTCCACACACACACACACACACACACACGAGGAGAGGAAGGAGAGCCAGGTATGCTCCTTCCCTCTCCTCATTCTCATGTTCCCTTCCCCTCTTTCTCTCTCCCTCTCTCTCTCTCTCTCACACACACATACACACACACACATAGTGTTTTTGAGAGAAAGAGAGAGAGAGAGAGAGAGAGAGAGAGAGTACAAACAAAAACAAAAACGCACACCCACATACATAAACAAAGAATGCACACACACATTGAGAGAGAAAAAGAGAGAGAGAGCATGCATAAACAAAACGCACGCATTGAGAGAGGAAAAGAGAGAGAGAACATGCATAAACAAAAAACGCACACATTGAGAGAGGAAAAGAGAGAGAAAACATGCATACGATCCAAAAAAACGCACACACATTGAGAGAGAAAGAGAGAGAAACTAATTTAACGTCGTAGGAAACTAATTAAAATTAAAAGACCTAAAGATCTAGCCGACGAGGAGTTGAACTGAAGACCTATTATTCAAGAGGGAAATGGCATAATCAATCTATCATACTTGGCATGGGTGATAGAAAGGTTATACCATTTATCTCTTTTTATTGGCACACACATCCACACACGCGCACACACACAAGAAGAAGAGAGTTATAACGTCGTAGGAAACTATCTTAAAAGACGTTAAAGATTAGGTTATATGTAGACTTACATTAAATTAGATTTAGGTTTATTTTTAACTAGATTTACGTTTATTTAAGCTAGATTTAGATTTACGTTATATTAGATTATATTTAGGTCTCCATAGACTGCGATGCCTGCATGAAGCGGGTGAAGAAAGCCCTCAATGGAATATAGGGTATTGCTGCCTTCACTCATGGTGGGCTCCGTCGATCCAAAAGTACTGGTGAAATGTCTTCAGAAGATAGGGAAGAAGGTGGATCTTCAGGGCGGCAAGAGTCACTACATCCCCGACACAATGACCATCTAGACAACCTCTAGTCATTAGACTTACGTTAAATTAGATTTAGCTTTATTTTTAGTTAGATTTACGTATATTTAGATTTACGCTTATTTACGTTAGATCGAGTCCACGCAAGAATTACTTACGGTTTAGGGTTTAGAGTTAGACGAACAGTGAAAAGATCTACTGTGAAAAGATGTTAAGATGAAGTGAAGTGCTACAGCTAGAGAAGAGGCAAAGGGATTTTGTCCACTACATGCAGTATCATGTAGACGTGGGTGTGTAGATTTCTTGTACCCACAAATATAGGTATTGACCAATAAAGACGAGATTATAACCCGGTGGTTCTGATCTCCGTGCACCTCTAGACCGAGGTGTGCGGGGATTGGACATGACTAGAGAATGTGAGGTAAAGAGAGAGAGAGAGAGAGAGAGAGAGAGAGAGAGAGAGAGAGAGAGAGAGAGAGAGAGAGAGAGAGAGAGAAGACGAAGAATGCCAATAGAATATTAAATTTGTTGTCCAGGTTATAAGTTTTTTATCCTCATTATGAGTAGCGACGAGGATGTGGGACCGTCCAACCGAAACACCTATCTCTCAACGAGGGTCTTATGTCCTTGTAATCAATGCAAGCATGCTGTGCGACGGACAAGACGTGTTTCTTTGCAGCACGTTCGCGAATTTGGCGAGTTCGATCCATCTATTATAGATCGAGTTGTTGCCAATTATAACTCGTCGGACTCTGACGTTGGCCAACAAGCAGCAATCTTGCAACCCAATAGACGTGTTCGCAGGCGCTTTGGTCAAGCAGCATATGTGAGGCCACAAGATGTAGCCTCTGACAGCTCGGGGGATGATCATGCAGAGCACATTCCCAACAAGGCAATGTTTGAGCCCGAGATTGATGAAATGATCGAGACGATCATGGATTCAGAAAGGCTTATCTATGATGATATGAAAAGTGAAGCCGATACGTCATTGTATAATGGAGCACGTATGTCTAGATTGAAAGCACTCCTGGTTCTTCTCAACATGCAGGCAAAGTTTGGATGGAGTGACACTAGCGTCACAGCGCTTTTCAGGTGATCTATTACAATTAGTTTACTTTAATAGAACTCTAAATGTATAATGATCTGATAGATTTTTACACGACTGTATCATATTTTTATGTTGTGTAGATTGCTGAAAGAGCACATACTACCAGCTGACAATGTGATGCCAGATTCCCAAGATGAAGCAAGAAAGATTTTGCGAAACTTGGGGATGGATTACAATTCTATCCACGCTTGTCGTAATGACTGCATTCTTTTCAGAGGGGAATACACAAACATGGAGAAGTGTCCGAAATGTGATTCCGAAAGATATCGAGTAGATCTCCACGGGACAAAAATTCCACAAAAGGTTTTGCGACATTTTCCTTTGCTTCCTCGCATCAAGCATTTCTTCGAATGTAAGTCCATGGCCGCCCTAGCATCATGGCATGAGGAGAATAAATCTTCGGATGGTGTACTACGAATTTCTGCAGATTGCGCAGCCTGGAAACATATAGATGGAACATGGTCGGATTTTGCCAGGGAAGCTCGAAATTTGCGCTTAGGCCTGGCTATGGATGGCGTAAATCCATTTGGTCAAAGATCAACATCTTACAGTGTATGGCCCGTTGTCATCGTCAACTACAACATTCCCCCGTGGTTGACTACGAAGAAGGGGCACCTATGGCTAAGCTTGATTGTGCCAGGGCGATATAAAGTGGGGAATATGGATGTGTATCTTCGTCCACTATTGGAAGAGCTACAACAATTGTGGATTGGCATAGAGGTGGTGGATATGAGCCGACACACAGGACGATGGAATGCTTTGATCAGAGGTATTCTAATGTGGACCATGCATGACTATCCCGGGATAACAGAATGCTCAGGTGATCTATTGACACTCCTCACTCAGACACTATAAATATTGTTTTTTCCTGTAGTTGATCTATTATCATGTGTATACATGCAGGGCTTCAAACAAGCGGATACAGAGCATGTGTCACATGTGGACCTAGACTGAATGCACGTAGGGCACCCTCACTGAAGAAGCAAATCTACGAAGGTCATCAAGCGTATCTTCCAGAGAATCATGTGTTACGCGACGGCTTTTTGGGAAGAGAGCCAACAAGGATGTCTGCACAAGCATGGTTAGAGCAGAAGGAGATGTGCGATGACGGATTGCCTCCAGGGATGAAGAGACTATCTCTATGGTACGAGTTACCATGCTGGCCCCGACTCGTGATCAATCACTTGCTCGATCCAATGCACATATTCAAGAATGTGGGTAATCTACTATGGGACCATTTGACCGGCAAGAAAGATACTTTGGGAGCCAGAGTTGACCTTAGAAATGTGGATCGTATGGAGCAATATTGGCCGCAAACAGCGTCTGATGGATCGATAAAACTCCCTAAAGCACCATGGATTTTCACAGGAGCCCAAGAACGCAAAGTAAAAGAGGCCATTCGATCTTTGCGGACCCCCACTGGCGTAATGCACTCGCTCCGAACGTGTTTTACTAAAGAAGGAAAGCTTACCGGTTTGAAGTCACACGATTGGCATAAAATGTGTCAGGTACGTTCATAGTGGACTTTAATATCATTGCATAAAATGTGGACTTTAATATCATTGCTGCACATACTTTACAGTTTATTTTACCGGTTGCCATTGAGGGATGTTTGTCTCTCGACATCCGTAACACAATCTACAAACTTGCAAAGCTGGTGCAATGGATCTCACAAAAGGAGATCGACGTAGACTCCATACCATTCGCCAAACTAAATGCTGCGGAGCTTGTGTGCATGTTTGAGAAACATTTTCCTACTACAATGCTAACCATTCAGGTGCATCTTCTAGTCGACGACGTTCCTCTGATGCAGATCCTGTGGTGGCGGAACTCACTTACTTCGGCACGCTGCAAGAGATTTTGAGGATCGATTACAGAGGATTTTTTGTCGACTTGTTCGACGTGCAATGGTTCAAGATAATCATGGAGGGTCGCAACGCTACTGTGCGTAGAGGAGAGTCTGGTTTTCTTGAGGTGGATTCTACTAAGAAATGGACTGACCTAAGAGACACTTTCGTACTACCCGAGCATTGTGAACAAGTAAGTATGTAAATAGTTAACATCCCCCTTTTACAAGTTATGTGCTTGAAAGCTCTCATGTAAGTTATGTGGCTCTAGCAGGTAGTATTTCATCCTACAAAGTCTACATCAAACTGGTGGTACGTCATAGAGGTAGCCCCTCGTAGTGCAAGGACGTATGAAGGCTACCATGTGCCAATCACAACGACATCAATGGAGGAGATCAGAGAAGATGCTCAATCAGAAGCCGCTGCGGTGGTGCCAAACGAGCATCAAGATGCTACTACTCTATATGGGGTGCATGCAGAGGAGCTACAAAATGAAACAGAGGATATGTGTTTAAACGGAGAGCTCTATATAGATATAGGAAGTTATGCTGAGTTATGCGAGGATGAGAGAGAGATCTCTTAAAGCCACAAATATTGTATTTGAACAATTTTGCTCCGTGTTGTAAAAGCTCTGGCTCTCTAAGTACCTTCCATGGTGTATAACGCTCTTTTCTACTCGCGCTCACATCTTTTGATTGAAAATTCTAAGTTTTCGACTTGCCTCTTCTATCACTCGATTCATTGCGTCATTGTATTTATATGCGTCATTACGTCATTGTATTTAATGGTCTTTGCGTCATTGTCTACTCTATTCATTCAATATTAAGTTTAAATATTCGTGTGTTTAATGCAGGTATGGATGATGAGGAGTTTCTTTCTTCTTTGTCACCGCAGCAGAGACAGTGGTACGTGGAGCGTCATCGCTCTGGTGCATCATCGCGCGTTCCTACACCATCCGTATCTCCCTCTCTTTCGGAGCATTCGGCGCGCTCCGAAGCTTCGGCGTCGACGAGACGAGCTTCACACTCGTCTAGACACCGGCGCTCTAGTGGTGGCGGTGGCGGTTGTTGTGGGGATTCCGCCACCGATGCCTCCACACCGCCTCGTGTTCGACGAGGCTCTTTACCCTCCCCTTCTTTGCCCACCCCCACACCAGCCACAGCATCGCCGTCTACGCCAGGTTTTGCACGGCTGACTGTTCCTAGAAGCTACACACCTCTACCTACTCCGCGAGGAGCCACCCCACTCGACACTCCTCGCTTCGGGGCCCAGACGCCGGTGGAGACACCTGACGTCCGTACCCCCATCGACACGCCGCTAGAGACCCCTGCCGGGACACCCAGGTTCACGCGTCACCGGCCAGAGGGCTTGCCTTAGTCCGTCGACATCAGCGGCGACATCATCATGGATGATGACGGCAAGAAGGTGATCTCGCGCATGCGTGGTCTTTGCTCTCAGCTGTTTAGACACTATATACTAAACAAATGGAGTGAAGTACCAAGTGATTTAAAAAACAGAGTCATCAGCATACTTCATGATGAGTTTCCCGTTCCAACATGGGATCAGCGCTTCAATGAAGACCTGATGAAGATTCGAATGCGCGAATACTGCAAACACAAGCGTTCCGAAGTGCAAAAAGCAATCAAGAATGGGTGGAATAGGCCAGATTGGCTGGCCAAAGAAGATTGGAAGAATGCGAAGAAAGCAGCGCGCGAGAATCCCGACAAGTGGAAGCAACAAAAGGATGCAGCCAGAGCGCGAGGAGAGGCAGGGAGCTCGCACCACTTGGGGAGCGGTGGATGGGCATCATTTGAGGCCGATTTTGTAAGTCTTTTCACATTGCTCTTTATGCATGTTCGATAGTTTAGGGTTTATGAGTTTTTTAGTTCTAACATAATGAAATCTTTGTATGTTTTGACAGTGGTCGATGACAGGACGTGATCCCACACCGTACGAGCGCGAGTATGCAGGCAGGAAGGGCTTAAACGCCTTGATGAACATTCTCAGTTCTCGCGGCGGCATGATTAGTATTAGGGTTTACTCTTTTTTATTTTTTGTATTGTTTTATAAATGTCGTTATATGTTTATACTTACTGAAAATTGTCTTATTGTCTTTTTTTGCAGAATCCGACAGATACGCCGCTTGGACGCGATGAGACGTCTGACTAGACGACGTCAGTTTAGCCGTAGCTAGATAGCATTAGTTTAGGGTTTCTCATAGCTTATGTATCATGAGACGGATTTTATACGTCTTTTTGAACCATGTATATTATTACATTTGTCACCGCAGTTCCTTTTGCCAATCAATTCTTTATGCCTATGATGTTGTACAATTGTCATTATTACATTTGCCAATCAATTCATTTTGCCTATGATGTGTACAATTGTCAATTTTGCAAACAATGCGTCTTGTGGGTAACTATTTTGGGTCTATTATCTACCTTTGCACTTTTTTTAAAAAGTGAATCAAGTACAATATGGTTGATGGGTGGCAGGGCATTCAATGCCCTGCCACCAAAAAAATATTCTCTCGGGCGTCGCTATAAGCGTCGCTATTTATGGCTCTGTAGCGTCGCTATAAGCGTCGCTATAGTCTTCTGTGAGAGCGTCGCTATAGGCGTCGCTATATAGCGACGCTGATAGCGACGTATATAGCGACGCCTATAGCGATGCTCTCGTAGCGACGCTCGTAGCGGCGTTTTTAGCGACGCCGGGGGTTATAAAAACCCAATGTATTTCCGTCGCTAACAGCGTCACAAGAGCACACAACCTCTTGTAGTGGTAGAGGACAGGGAGCCTGGCTTGTGCCCAATGAAAAGATGGACACAGCCACAGCCAGAATGTCTATCCTCTAACCAAGAAAGTGAGCAGCACCAAAATCAATCGTGCTCCTGCCAAAATTTTGGCAGAGGTCCCTTTGTTTTAACATAAACTTTTCAAAAAAAACCATATGAATATGCCTCCTACATGATATCCATGTAGAATCTCACATGAGATTTCAGGCACAACTTAATGGAAGAAATGAAACGAACTTTGTGCAAAACCATAACCAAATTCAAAACAATAACCATAACCATTAAAACCATAACCATAATCATATCGATCAAAACCATAACCATAAACAAAACAATAACCATAACCATAATCATAAAGTTAAACATAACTATAAACAAAACAATAACCATAACCATAACGTCCATAAATAATAAACAATAACCATAACCATGTCTATACAAGAAAGAAACACAAAGATGTGTCTGTGTTTCACAAAACATATATAGAAATCCACTGATGACTCGCGCATCGCAACCTGCACATAAAGGGACAAGTCACAAAATTAGTATAATATTACTTCCCATATACTTAATTAATTATGTGAACTCACACATATTCTTTGTCTCAATCAAACGTCTCACCTCAATGGATTAGCCAGACACTAAGGTCTCCAAGTCTACAGGCTCTCCTCCGGGCAGCAAGATCATTCAATACTTCATAAATGCCTCTCCGATATCCATCTGTCTCCTCCTGGCGTGTTGGGGCTTGATGCATTGCAAGATTCTACGTTTATTCAAAAACCAAAGTAATTAAGAATACATGATTCATCGCTCTTGAAAAAAAACACCATAGCTAGGATTGGATTGGAAACTCACAAACTCATAGCCAAAGGTGTCCAAGCCTCCGCTGCCAAGATGAGATGTGCCTCTGGTCGTCCTACGTACCTCCAAGGCAAGACACTGCTGTCTGAACCTCGTGTCCACTCTCTACTCATACTCCCTGAGCTGCTGCCACGACTCGTGTGAGATGCCCAAAGGCTTTGTCAAGACCTGCCTGAAAGCCCGACGAGCTGCATCTCGACGATGTTTCACGGTGTCCCATGCAACATTCGTGATCCACCTTCTCGGAAGCTCCTTTCAACCCGGAGCAGGCTGATACTCTCTCATGATGGTCTCCACTATATAATTGATTTTGTTGCGATCCTAATGAGACCAAGACATCATGATGGTGCTAGAAAACTGCAGCTCCGCGAGCTGGCAAACCCACTCTCTCATCTCACTCCCAACACTATCCATGTCAACCTGTCCATCTGGCCATATATTATAGACCTTGGAGGCACTAGGATCGTGTGCCCCCCAAGGTGTTCGAGGTGTGCGAAGAGGTGTGTCGAGAGGTGTGCCTGGGTAGGGGTCGTGAGTGAGGAGGGGTCGAAGCATCTGTGGACCCTCCTCTACAGCAACCACCACCTCCACCTGACGATCACCGAGATCGGTGAGTGCGCCTACACTGCGGAGATGATGACGGACCCGCCTCTTCTGTACCCCTAGATGTCGAAGCGTCCGTGATGGGAGACCTCACAGGCGTCGTATCCATAGGTGTCCCTCCCATAGGCGTCGGGCCCTCGGGTGTGAAGTGCGGAGGCGTGGTACCCATACCTCTGGCTATCCAATACTAAGATGCATCTTCCATCTGAGTGGACGTCATCCGTGTGATGAAGCCCATGCATGCATCCGCACTCATAGAAGCGGGATCTGGTGACTGGTCTGCCATACTAAAGTCCTACACAAAGAAAGTAAAAGAAAGCTTCAGAACACCTTTGTTTAAATTAAGAAAGAGCTTAATTTTAAATCAACGTCTTCACACAAACACTTATAGGCATCGACTAGTGAGGCATCATCAATAAGATCTTGCATTGTATCATCATCTATCTCTAACTGCAGACACAACTCTGCCCCAACTTGTTTTGGCGGATTGTCTTCATCCATTGCATCTTCATCTACAAGTGTCATATCTGCCTCATCTGCGTCATCAATCGTATATCTGTCAGCTTCCTCTGCCATACCTTCGTCCATCTCATCTAACATCACAGTAGTATCTGCGTTGTCTGGCCGAGTTTCTCTAGGAGGTCTTGCCCTTCAAATACTTGTTTATTTCTTGGAGAAACCTGAACCACAAACCACCATTGTTGCTCTCGAGGATCTGGTACAAAGACCACTTGCTCGCAATGTTCGAGGAGAGCAAACGTGTCGCTCGCATCTGTCCAAACCTTTGTAGAATCTATCTACACAAGCTTGTTTCCATCTCTGTGTACCGTTGCATTGCGACCAAAAGTAATCACCTTGAACCACTTCACATCCAACAAAAACATATCAAACCCTCTGAAGCTGACTTTCAAGATATCTAACACAAGACGACAGTAATCCAGGTTGCTAGTGCTCTCATTTGTTTCTCTGGCACTGGCCCTGCTATTTTGCATGAAACTAACCATTACCCCACTGTCAAACGTGTTTGCTGTCAATTTGTTGTGTTCTGAAATGCTTTCCATGCGACCACGATGCCATGTATGTATGATACCTCCAGTCACATCCAATAGCCAGCTCTTCCTTTTCTGGAGATATGGGTTCTCGGATCTGTCAAGCTGCTCTCACTGTCTTGTCCAACCATGCCATTGTAGGGAATACAGGTAGAGGAGCAAGATGGTCTGGCAAAGGTAGGCCTCTAGTCGTTCGGCTTCACCTAAAATCGTGTCGCTCCTTATTGCGTCTCTCTTTCTCTTCTTCGTACCTTTCAAGACATTTTTGCATCGACTCTGAATTTAGTATACAGAACTTCATGATCTTTTCTCACATGGCGTCGTCAATTTTCTTCTGTATCCCTTGCCCCCGCGGCTCCTCTCCCACCAATCTTACATCCTCCTCATCGCTCCATAGTCGAGGCATTTCTGGGTCAGAAACGTAAAGAAATTTGGTCGTCAAGACAAGAGACTCTTGCACCAGTCATCCTTCTGCCATGCTCCCCTCTGGACGCGCTTTTTGGCAAACAAAACCCTTAAGTGTTTTCATGAACCGCTCTAGAAAGAATAGTCAACGGCTGTGGACTATACCTACCACTGCAACCTCATCTACTACATGGACGAGCAAGTGCATTTGGATAGTTAGGCAGCTCGTGGGTAGATACTTCTCAATCATGCAAATTGCCTCAATGGAGTTAGCCCTTACGACTGCAATGGATTCCTCTCGTATCTCCTTGGAAGAGATCCACTGCACTAGCTCTCAAATCTTTTATATGCAAGACCACACTTCCTCTGTTAACACCCCCTTGATCGCAATTGGAAGAATAAATTGCAAGAACTTATGCCAATCATGTGATTTCAGTCTCTTGAGACACCGCATGCATCCTGTTGGCGTCTTGAACTTCGAAATCACCCTTTTGACTTGTCGTTCCTCGCTTTTTAGCAATACCCATGGTGCTCTTGGAAGCTTTGTTTGGCCCGCTACATTGGTGAAAGGCCTCAGCTTTGGCATCCTTCCAACTGACTGCAAATCATCTCGTGAAGCTCGATTGTTTTTCATTCCGATGATTGTCTTCCAGAGGATCTCTCCCACATTCTTGAATACATGCATTGGATCCAGCAAATGGTTAATTAGTAGATCACCCGAGTACGGCAACGTATGGAGAATGGACAAACGTTTCATTCCTGGAACAGGTTGACCCTTATGTTGCTCCCATCGGCGACGCCACTCTTGTACATGCATAGGATGACATTCGACGCGACCAAGCTGACCTTCGCGCAAGTGATTGCCTTCTGGAAGATAACGATGGTGGCCTTGATAAATTGTCTTTCAAAGCGACGCAGAATAGCGCATATCCAAAGACGGCTCACAAATTGGACATGCATTGTATCCCAAAGTTGTAAGCCCTATATATATTAAAGCATGATTCAGTACTACACAAAGTGCTTGCGAATAGCGATAATTTTGTAAATCATCCACCATTACCAAAAGCTTCATCGTATCTTGGCCAATCATGCATAGTCTGCTACAACCGGAAGCCTAGCTTCCCTGCAAAATACTCCAAAATAGCACATAGCAAGGCATAAACGACTAAATCTACGTACCTGTCGACTAGCACAAATCTATAATCGAGCACAACACAAATAGAGAGAGACAGAGAGCGGGAGAGAGCAAGAGAGCTCGTACAGACGCACCTCCTAAAGCGGAGTGCTACGCCGGCACGGCAAGAGAGAAGAGAAGGGAGGAGAGAAGAATACACAGACATTGGGTGCAATCTCCCCCCGTGCAAGAGTGACCATTTCTCTCTTGCACGTATCTAATTTATAGATTCTTGAATGGTCAAAGTGAGTACAAACTGGCCGGCCGGTCATAAATGGCCAAATCTCATAAAGAGCACTTAAATAATAAAATGTACATAAAATATGATATCTTTTTTCAATAGCTTAGCTCGGTCAAGCCTTTTCCACCTATCACAACTGCAATAAATAATAAGATATCAATTCCATAACATACCTCTCCGTTGGAAAGCAAATGTCCTCAGTTGCGAAGATAAAAATCTGCAAGCAATACTTGTCAAAAACAGTGATTAGTATGTTGTGTCAAAAACATCACATAATAAAAGAAAAATTTATGAAACTAAAAAACATTAGCTTATGCCTGTCGTCATCCACATACTACCTATTCTAGTGTCCCATACCACTAGAATAAGCAATATATGTCATACCCTGATGAATCAGGATATCATTGGTCACACTCATCATTAATCTCATAATGTCAAGTCTCATCACATAAACACTGCCATAATAATCACCAGATACAAATCACTTTCATTATGTACCCGGGTAACAAAATCATACCATCTACAGTGGTGGCCAGCCACCACTGCAGCATGATTTTGTGATCGGTGTTGCCTCAACCTGCGAATCTACACCAATAATACATGTTGCCTAGATCGATGAATCTGCACTAATGCTTCCTATATCGGCGGATCTGCATTTACCATTGTGAATTTGCAAGTTGTCAGTGTACTGCCTAAACCGGTGAATCTGCACAGATAACTGGTGTTGCCTAAATCGGCGAATCTACACCAAGGTGAGCATTTACACACTGCCTAAATCGACGGATCTACATCAGGATGAATATCTACACACTACCTAAATCGACGAATCTGTGTGGTTGTGACGTATGGACTAGGCTAGGCATATAACATTTATGAGACAAATTTGGAGGATACTTACAAATTGTTGTTCACTGTCTTAGAGCACCTTAGCTCACATGAGTAGTTGTATAGCTTAATGAGAAATGATCATAATGAAAAATCCTTTAAATTAATGAGAAATAAAAGCCGAAGCAATGTGTGTGTGCATAGAGAGATATAATTGAAAGAATGACCATTCGGAGTTGGGGGTCACACAAAAATAGAATGCTCGTACAAGCTGGAGAGGGTTGTAACTGTGTTGTTCTATTTTGGAATGGGGGTAGTAGACACATCCAGAGTTGTAGACAAGAGAGTTAGCATACTTAACATCTAGAGTTGTAGACAAGAGAGTTAGCATACGTACCTGGAGGCGGTTTGAAGAAGTGACTAGTATCCAAATCGTCAAACGCTTAAACAAGTTCTTGAAAATAAAGGGCAACAACAAAATTCATCATTTGAGCAATGTCATGCAAGGTAGAACAAACCAAAGTACAGATGCCATAAAGTTCAAGTCGTACAGATGGGTGTCATAGATCGGTGAGGTGGACTGTATATGTGAGTAAGTTTTTTTAAAAAAAAATTATATATATATATATAAACCATTGATTGTTGTTGCAAGAAAATTAGAAGCTAGTAAAATTTTGCCAGTGTTGTTGAAACTAGCTAAAATAGCAAAACATCAGCTAGATTCCATCTTTCCTTCAAGTAAATTGACAAAGTTTTACCAGTTGTAGTGTATTGAATACCTAAAAATCTTTGAATGTTGACTTAAAAAAGCAAAAGAGTTGTAGGTGTGCCCTTATTTTCTTCAGTCAAGAAAAATATTTTTGTCAAGTCGATCAACAAACATTGCTATGATTACTCTGATCCAACGTTTGATATCCACCATTGCTCTCTCAAAGAGAATTATGTGTTTAATTTTTATTTTTATTTTCTGTAGGAACTACTTTCAATGGTCATCTTTGAAGGGATACACAAACACTGAAATACCAAGGGACATAGCAGCGCTTATCTCCTCCTTAATATAGACACACAAATATCAAAGCCAAACAAAACAAAAAAAAAAAAAATAGACACAGACCGTACAAGATTGAAAACTATAGCCCTTCCCACCTGGGAAAGTGTGTCTCAGCTTACATTCATGTTACTTGAAAATTCAATAATGCCCCTTAGGACCAGGAGGAAAAGAAATCATTCCGCTTGAAATTTAAGAGGAGTGTAAAGAGAAAAAATACAAGTCATTCTTCTAAACTTTCCTCTTTCTGTGTATGGTTAGAAAAATGATTTGTCTCGAATACTGCTTCCCATCACAAGCATGGAAAAATATTGTAGCTCTCCCCACTACTGACAAGCAAGGTGCTCAGCAAGCAATGTCTCAAAGAAAAGAACCCTACACAATGAAGGGTTCATCTTTTGGAAGCACTTTAAATAATAACACTTAAAGTTTATTATATAAAGGGATAATGGTTATATAGTCTTGTGGACGACTACGTCAATGCATCTAAGAGAAGAAAACCATGCAAAGGAAAGCAAGCCCTAAAAATAGTGTATATGAGAGGTACATGCTTGAGCTACAACCGCGCAAGCAGTAATAGAATTCTCCTCCGACATTACAGGAGAAGGGAAGAATGTGATCATGCCATTGCCTAACCTTTTGTGAAGCCTTTGAAGGCCTACTCTACGCCAATCCCCGTCCTCGCTTTGAGAGCCATAGTGGTGGGTCATTCTTTCTCTGCAAGCACGGCTTGAGAACACAGACAGAGAGATGTAGTAGATATAGGAGTAGCGGCCTTATTGTTGCCATGCCATGTCAGGTAGCGCAAGAAGATCCTTGGGTGCTTGATGAGATGATGAGGGTCATTGCGGCTTGGCTGCTGAGGAGGTAGGATTGGAAGTCCAGAAGCAGGAATTCAAAGTGCTTCAAGTCGATCTAGCACCGTGCATGTGTGTGAGAACGAGAGAGAAGAGAGTGGTAATTAGAAGGCTGCATGGCATCGCCCATGCTCAACCACTCAGACTTGGGGGTAACCTGAGTTGAAGGCGACGGTAGAGAGTGATTAAAAAATGACTAGCCCTCAAAGACAGAGACAGACAGTGGGTTGGTTGCAGTGGAAAAGAGAGATAGAGGGTGATACACCTCATGCAATATCCGATGGTTCCTGTAAAGAGAGAGTACTAGTGCATTGGTGGTTAGCCAAAGAGAGATAAAGAGAAATATTTGATGAATGTCTGCCATGGAGAGAGAGAGAGAGAGAGAGAGTGGATGATTGGCAGCTGCCTACATGGCGGTTGGGTAGGGTCGTAGTCTAGAGATGGTCCCCATGCAAGCCACATGGATTAAGTGGTGCTAATTTGTAGATGACGTGAAGAGCGCCTTCAGATGGGATGGCACAACCTGCTCTCAGAACTGCCATGGTTGTTGGGGTTGGGAAAAACATTGTGGCTCTGGAAGTGTGAGAGAGAGTGAGAATGAGAGGGATCATGTGTGTGTGCGCGCGCTAAAAAAAAGCGTGGTTAGTGACAGATAACAGGAGATGGGTTGCGGCCGCCATGCAGGGATTGATTCTTGCCCAGATGGTGATGCCATCTCACGAGCTGTTACTATGGTGCTGAACTACGATAATGTGTGCTGATGATCTCACTACCAAACATCATGGGGTAGCGTAATTGATGCTGCTAGATGGTGGTCATTGATAGGGTGGGGTATTGAGGATGTTGGTCGACGGCTCTAAAAAATATTACAGTCTGCATACATTTTTTTTTTTCTAATTGTTCCTTGGGATTATTTTGTGATGCTGGTTCCTCTTCTACTTCTATTGCGTCTCCTTCCTTGTACTACCTATTTGATCTCTGTGCGCTTGTTTCCCACCGCTTTATTGACAGTGTATGTGTGAGTTGTAATGACCAAAAGCCGTATCTCAATTGCCTCTATAGAAAGGGGTGATTTGAGTATTGGATTCATCAAATAGAGTGCCGAGGTCTCTTGGATTTTTCCCTTCTTCTTATTATTCTTCTAAGTTCCGAAGGATTTTTGGATAGAGAGGTCTTGGAGCTTTTTTTTTCCTTCTGATTCAATTTCCCTCATGATTGAATTTTCCTAGACCGTGAATGGTTCGGTTTTCTACATCTCCCACTACATCACCTTCTTCCTAAAGATCTATTAGATCGTTAGTCATATAGTATGATCCCTTCTCTATATCTGCAATCGTTAATATCTTCTCATTGCTTGTATTATAATTACTACACCTAAATAAATATGCAAGCATACAATCTTCCTCGTAGATATGCTCATCTCTCTTATGTATATATCTAAACTACTAGCTAGATATTTATATAGACATATGCAACTAAACACGTAATTTTCATTCGCTCCACCATACATAGCTTCATATAGTGAATTGTAAACATTAATCAAATTCTCAATCAATCATGAGAATCCACAAACCATCAACAATCCAAGCATACTTGCAAACTAACGAGATTAAGAATTACTTGTGGACAATACCAAATGAGGACAATTATGTACAAGAGAAGAAGAACTTATCTATGATCGTGGAAATCTCTATAGCCAGGATTGTCGCAAACTAGAGATTGTAGCCATATCTCTGATACCACTGCTACAACCGGAATCCCGGCTGCCCTGCAAAATACTCGAAAATAGCACATAGCAAGGCATAAATGACTAAATCTACATACCTGCCGACTCGCACAAATCTACAATCGAGCACAACACAAATAGAGAGAGACAGAAAGCGGGAGAGAGCAAGAGAGCGCGTGCAGGCGCACCTCCTAAAGCGGAGTGCTATGGCAGCACGGTGAGAGAGAAGAGAAGGGAGGAGAGAAGAATACACAAACACTGGGTGCAATCTCCCCCCGTGCAAGAGTGACCATTTCCCTATTGCACGTATTTAATTTATAGATTCTTGAATGGTCAAAGTGAGTACAAACTGGCCGGACGGTCATAAATGGCCAAATCTCATAAAGAGCACTTGAATAATAAAATGTACATAAAATATGATATCCTTTTGCAATAGCTTAGCTCGGTCAAGGCTTTTTCACCTATCACAGTTGCAATAAATAATAAGATATCAATTCCATAACATAGTCCACATAAGAAGTCCATGGATCCTTGCATGTTGTTGTCCTGCTGGTTCAATCACATGTGCTATGTTGATCCCATGCCATAACTCCTGGAGCTCGTCAACTAGTGGTTCTAGATAAACATCCATGTTTTTTGCCTTGAACTTACCACGCACAATCAAGCCTAATATCAAATGACCCTTCTTGATGGCAAGCCACTGTGGGAGGTTGTAATTGACAAGGCACACAGGCCAAGTGCTCCATGACGAGCTTCTCAAGCCAAATGGATTATCTCCATCCATTGCCATGCCCAAATGCAAATTGTGTGGTTCAATGTGCCTCCAAGCCTTTGAATCATCCAGCACCCTAAATGTTGCGTTAGTGGATATGTTCGTAGAATGCCACCGCATCAACTTTGCAATGGAACCACAACAAAACATTCTTTTTATCCTCAAAATTATAGGAAAATGCTGCAACACTTTAGCTGGCACTGACTTGCCAACCGCATCTTGTTTGTAGCGCATTGCTCCGCACTTAGGACACGACAGAGAATCTGCAAATTCATTGCAAAAAAGAATGCAATCATTTGGACATGCATGAATCTTGTTGTAGTCCAAGCCAACTGAGGTCAATAGGCGCTTTGCCTCTGGCCTGGAGGGGGGCATCTCATTGCCAGCTAGGAGTAGTTGCTCCCGCAACAACCTGTTTAAGCCACATTAAAATGAAAGCTCCCCAAGCACATCACCGTTGCAATCAAAAAATCTCTTTTGTAAGTTACGTACCTAAACAAAGCAGTGACGCTTGCATCTCACCACCCGTACACTGACTGTAGATTCAAAAATGACACACAAGTATGAAGCACAGATATTTTGGTGCCTTCATATATTTGTTGACTTGCGAACTTTCTCAACATGTCTTCAGGAGATAGGTGCACATCTTCTGGTGCTGCTTCATTAGCATTATCCTCGTTTGTCTGGAAAAAGGCATCCAGCATCTCCTCCATGCCGTCGTCTTGTGTCTGTAAGCCCTCCTCTGCTTCCATCCTTGGCTCTGGATTGGTCAGGCCTTCACGCATAATTCTTTTTCTCTCTCTCTCTCTCTCAAATGTAGGTGTTATGTCGTGAAAATCAATGCCCATTCCATAGGAGTCGTATCGTACATTCTGTACGATTTCTCTAGCGAACTCTCTATATTTGTGCACATGCTTATTACATATCCTACGCTTGCGCAGGATTTGATACTTGCAGAGCGTGCACGAGCATGCAATCTTTTCCTCCATGTTAGTTGATGACGTTGCCATCTACAGTGATTATGAATGTTGTTTCAATATATATACTCCTCACAATGTAAACTACCTCTCATTCTCTAGCCTTGCCCGATCTCCGCACACCTCCGTCCAGAGGTGTACGGAGATCAGGACCACCGGGTCAAAATCTCATCTTTATTGGTCAAATCCTATATGGGTAGACACATACGTGCTCTCCCAGGTGTACATGACAATGCATGTAGCGGGCAAAACCCCTTTGCCTCTTTCAGTTCCATAGTTTCTTTTCTTCTAGAGGGAGAGAGAGAGAGATAGAGAGAGTTTCTGTCCTTTTCACACAATTGGTCAGTCAAGTTAACTCTTTCACCACTACTTTCTCTATCTACTACTATCTCTTTCTCTCTCTCTCTATCCATCTCCGTAGCTATCTCTAGTTAATTCTCTCTCTTTCTCTACCTATATATCTGGCTCTCTCTCTCTCTCTCTCTCTCTCTCTCTCTCTCTCTCTCTCTCTATATATATATATATATATATATATATATATATATATATATATATATTACTCCCTATTTCTCTCTCTCTCTCTCTCTCTCTATATATATATATATATATATATATATATATCACTCTCTCTCTCTATTTCTCTCTCTCTCTCTCTCTCTCTCTCTCTCTCAGCCGTTTTTTGACCTAGTAGACAACAGTTCACTCTTTTGACCATAACATGCTCATCCGAACTCTGATTTAGGTGATCTATAGCCTCAATCGAAGAGCACGGAGCCCTCTATGCATTGATGTAACGACATAATTTTTTGAGCAATGGAAGACTTTACTATAATAGCATCTCAGAACTGAAAAAACTGTCAAAACTTTTCGTTTTTGTTTTGCCGACTTGAAGGCAATGTCAGACAAAACTGGCAAGGGTGGAAAATCCACACTCGCCATTGAGAATGATGCAAAATATCCAAGGAATTTGGATTCTAATCCAACCACATCGTCTACAACAACCGAAGCAATGATCATGGCTTACTTGATCTCGTTACAAGAAACCGTCAACAAGCAAGGTGAAGAGTTACGCGCACTTACAATGGAGAATGGCACTTTAAGAGTTCTCGTTGTGGAGAATGAGCACCTCAAGAAGGTTCTTGAAATGAAAACCTCAAGAAGGTTCTTGAAATGAAAACAACATGCTTGATGCATCTTGAGAATGAAGTTCAAGAATGTAAACAGTCTCTTATTGACATGAATGTATTGAAAGAGCGCTTGAGCAAAGTTGAGAGTGATCATGTATTGAAAGAGGAAACAATAGATACAATACGACATGATGTATGTCAGATGAGAAATGCATCCAAATCATGGGCTGATATATGTAAGGATAATGTGGTTTCTACATCTCCTATCACGCAAGCCATTGTCCAAGCAAAGAATGTAGAGCATGTGGACACTCAAGAATTGCAAGAAAGACAAAAACGCTCATAGAACATCGTCATTCGTGGAATCAAGGAGGAAAGCATGGAAACACCCCAATCTCTTGCGTTTGCTATTGAAGAGTTTTTTGCTACACACTTTGGCATGTCAGGAATCATGGCTTATGGTGCACATCGAGTTGGAAAACAAGGACTCTCTCGCTCGGGAGAAAGACCTATTGTATGTACCATGGCTGATGAGGTAAAGAGAAAGATCATCCTTGACAATGGTTGGATCTACCTCAAAGGAACGGGTTGTAATGTATATGAGGATCGCACTCTTTATGTAACAAAATGTGCGTCGCAAAGAATACGAGGAAAGAAGCAAGAAGGTTAAGGTATCATCTCACGAAGAAAAGCCACTTGAGGAGGATGCAAGTCCACCCAACAAATAGGGACACATGATCTATGAGACCAACTCACGCTTGCGAATAAGCTTTTGGAATTATAACGGGTATCCATGAAATGCGGGAATTGGCATTGATGAGCTTACCAATGACTCCAATGTGATACTTCTTGTCGAAAAATGGGAGCATGATGCGCAATGAATTCTTGGATTTGACAAATACGATGTGCATTCTTTGATGTGGGCCAAAAATGCAAAGCAATGAAGAGGCCAAGGAGGTGTAGCATGTCTGACCAAAAAGGGTTTGAAATATTTTTCCATTGTCAAAGAAGAGAAGTATAAACGCTACTTATGGCTGAAAATCATCCCACCAAATGGTCAAGTCATGCGTATGGCTGGTTCCTACATTCCTCACTATGACTCCAACTTTTATGCTCTCTTGAATATGGATAGAGATCAGTCGAGGAAGACATTGCTCATCACAAGGATCAAGGTGAATTCATTGTTTTTGGAGACATGAATGCTCGCTCAAATATGTTACAACACGACACACAACAAGTCGACATGCCGCATGTCTCAAGAAGAATGGATGACTCATACATGTATAATCAAAATTCTAATGATGAAAAGAACTGGATCACTATGGAAAGTCACTTCTACATATGTACAATAGTACTGGAATGCTCTTTGCAAATGATGTATCTCTATGGAAAGGCACCGATGACTTTACATGTAGAAATCACAATGGTGATAGCGTGATTGACTATATGTTGTTCTCGGAAGCCACTCTAGAATGCATACAAAGATTTACACTTGGTGAATGGAATCCGGAATCGGATCATAGGATGTTATGTATTGACCTCAAGTGTGGTAAACGGCCCGAGCATGTAGCCTCCAATCATGATGTGAATCATTTGTACCTACGTCTAGACTTCAAACGAGCACTTATATATGCTGATATGGTGGACCAAATGTTAAGCATGATAGAGCATCAAGAGCGCCCAACATTACAATGCAAGTGGAAAGTTTTCAAAGGAGTAATTTTCTCTTGTGCGAAGGAATGATTTTTGGTGAAACACATGTCTTGCAAAAGGTCGAAGAAGGGTAGCACCAAGAAGAAATGGTTTGACATGTAATGTAGTCAAGCCGGAAAACACTTGCTAAGATTGGATGCAATCAAAGACAAGGAAGTTTACTTGGAATGTTCACACACATACAAAGCACTTGTTCAAAAGAAGAGGAGAAGGTGGGAAGTCAAAAAAGAACTTCTTTTAGCGCAAGAGAAAGCACATGCATGTGGCAAGTTTTGGCAAAATCTAAAAGGCAAGCGCATTGAGAGCTTTGGTGACTTGACTCTTGAGGATATGTATATGCATTGCAAGAACCTCTATGAGCAACCCAATGTTGATAAGATAGAGTTTTTTAGCTCCCTTCCGTTTATGTCTCCCTTCTTTACCATTGAAGATGTGTTAACCCTCACGGCACACGGACACCTGATCACCTACGACGGACGTGTATTATGTATTTGGTAGAGTCAGGTACCGGGCTTGTCGGACCAATAGGGAAAGGTAGAGTGATCGCCGATGAGAGGCGCACTTTAACTTGGACATTCAAGGGATTAGTTGGTTAAGCATGGGCGCCCAAGTGTGAATGGGGTGAGCTCCTATAAAAGCCAACTAAACCTAATTTTTACTCATTCTCTCATTTGTGCAATTGAAGAGTGCTCTTGCTCCATCTCCATCTTCTTCTTCTTCACCTCCTTGTGTGTGTGTGTGAGAGAGAGAGAGAGAGGGAGAGTGTGTGTGCGATCGAGCATTACGAAGGCACGACGGCGGCGAAGCGGTTGAGCCTGGCACGACTGCAGCTTCTTCTTCATCGCGGCGAGGAATCCACCACGAAGGCGAGCGTAGAGCGGTGAGTGACACACCCTTTGTTTTCTTGAGCTTGCTAGTTTAGGCTTGTTGTGTGCTTGGAGCCGTTTGTGGCTCGCATACGGTGTATTGGCAAGTCCCTTGCTTCGACAATGCGGCAAGGAGCGCACATTTTTGGCGCCGCTGCCGGGGATATGCCCTACACTAAGCTCGGTTAGCACTTCACGCTTCCTTGTGGTGCAATTTCTATCATAGGAAAGGCAGGGAAGGGGTGTGTGGAGGTATCTGTTTTTTGCGTTTTCTGCAATTGCTGTCAAATTTCAATTTCTGCTATTGTCTGCGTTTTTCAATTTCTGCAATTTCAAGTTCGGCGTTTTCAATTTCTGTCAATTTCTGTCAATTTCTGTCAAGTTCTGCAAGTTCTGCATTTTTCTGTCAGTTTTTTGCGTACGACTCTTAAAACGTACGGGTTGGTTTGTATAAAAGGTAGATCGGGATCGGGATCATTTTCCCAAGCCCAAGCCCAAGCCCAAGCCCAGGCCCAGGCCTCAGTCCTCAGTCTTATGATATATACTAGACTCACTCTTATATATATACCCTACTCCCTCAAGAGAGAATGAGAGCATGTGGGACAAGTCCTCCACTCTCCTCCTTTCTCTTCCCACTTGCACCCTTAGACTTTCTAGTTTGGGCCTAGTTCCCTACTGGAAATTGACAGTTTTAGGGATTCCGAGGGCATAGAGTGACCAAACGGAGGGCTGTAAAGCACGGCACGACCCTCTGACCGATACGCTCGTTTTGAGCTATCACATGGCCCATTCCACGACACGCTCAAAAAAATCTAGCAAACAAACAAACAAAAGACACGCTAAAAACTAGTCACAAGGCCTCCTAGAGCAGCTTTTTGACACCTTAGGGTATCAAAAGCACATGCACTTACGCTCTGGGCGAGTGTTAGAACACGAGCATATTGAGGGTGCCTCTGTTCATACGGACACCCATTACCCATCCACGATAAGCTCTAGACCCTCAGCGGGGACACAAGGTAGCACCACCCAAGACCCTAAAATAGCCGCTAGTGATTCCTCCTCTGACTCAGAAATCATGGAAGCATACCCTACCCAAAACACTGAGAGAGAAGGCCATGCACCTCCCGGAGCTCCACAGCCTAGTACTAGTATGTTTAGCCGTTTCATGGAAACGTTAGGTAGAGCTACTCGCTCGGAACCTGATGCAAATGAAGCACACGAAGGGGGTGGGGAAGTGGAATCTCCTTTCACATCGCACGTGGACCCCACACCCCCAAAGAGTGTCCATGTGGATATCCTACCAACTTCTTACCAAGAAGGCCCTGTTGAGCTGCCTCCTTCAGAAGTTCCCTCTAGAGTACCGTTGGTGACAAGTAAAACCACGGGGAGCAACATTGCTTCTACCTCACAAGAAACCGTTAACATGTCGACTCTAGAAGGATTGTTCATTAATGATCATTGGACATACGACCTCCACACTGAGGTGTTGACGGATCTACACTCTGGCCACGCCTACCATGTAGGATGGATAGAGATTGTACAATCCACCTCTAGTGCCACGAGCATCGAAGATCAACAGAAAATGATCTGTAATGTTATCCATGGCATTATTCAATCAGAAAGGCAAAACCGAGGGGTAAATATACTCTCAACTGGCCCCATGAGATTTCTGGATACGAGCAAGGCTCAACAGCCTACTCTATCTCAAATGGAGACTCCTCTAATGAGCCCCATGGACCCATCTTACGTCATTTCACCTGGGGTCTCTATGCAATCTGAGCCTCCGAGCGAAAACTTTAGCTTCCCTAACTTGGCTCAACCCTCTATTAAGGAAAACACAGTGCTCACTCCAGGGATAAGCCTGACAGAGAATGTACCGATGACATCTACGGTTAGCGCAGTGCCACTACCTAGTGTCGTAGTACCTAATATGGGGCCTCGACCATATGTGCCTCTAGCCCCTTATGCACACATGGCCCCCACACCTCCAATTGTACCACTTGCTTATGCTCCTCGAGTGCCGCTCCCTAGCCCTTATCCAAGTGGACCTATGCCCGGTTATGTTCCATATCCTGCATCATCCACACATATGCCAAGACCGGTACCCGTTCCTCTCCCACAGATGATTCCAAGTGTACCTCCACCGGCCCTGCCTCCTCACATAGGTGACTTGGCAGCGTTTGCTCAAACCATAGGTCGATCTATCGCGGAAAATATGCGTCATGCTTCTGATAGAGAGCCTAGAAGTAAGGCAGTACAAATTGCCAAACTCGCGCAAAAATTCAATGGGGACGAAGATGCTAGGAAACACATTGAAGTGTTTGAACAAGTATGTGATTCCTTAGGGGAACGCAATGAACTACATAAGTGCAATGCCTTAAGCTTGACATTAAGTGGGAAGGCTGGAGATTGGTATAGGACCCTAAGGGTGGACGAGAAAACAATCTACCCTACCCTTCGAAGATTGTTTCTAAAAGAGTACATACGAGAAGGTGTGCTTTGGGGTGTAGCATCTCAGCTATAGAAGGCCGAACGTAAGGAAGGAGAGTCAGTAAGGGACTTCATTAGTCGTCTAAAGCACTTAAACTCTCGTTGCCCTGTAAATGAGCGCTTCAACAATAACCAACTGCTGGATCGATTCATTCGAGGGTTGAGGAATGAAGGAATCTATAATGGACTAGCGATTAGAGGTATCACAACCTGGGAAGATGTCACTGCCAATGCAATCCAATTAGAGGACAACTTGATGATAGCAGGCATGAGGGTGTCTACTGACACGAGATCCACTAGCTCACAAGCCATTGAGTATGAACCCATGACTGCAAAGCCCATTGCCAATGAGCCAAAGGTATTTGAGACATTCTTGACAGACCTCACCAAGGCAATCCAAGAGTCTCTTAAGGATAATCGACCCCCTCAAAATAGTCACATGTATCCAAGAAGGGAGCAACAATGGTGTTCCATTTGCTTTAGTCCACATAGCACTAGTGAGTGCCCTACGTTTAGAGTAAAATTTAATGGAACTTGCAACGCATGTGGTAGGTATGGTCACCAAGCTAAGGATTGTTTAATGATCAAACGTATGATGGCAAATAGACCACCTGTAGCCTGGACGGATGCGCCTCGAGCTCCTGTATTGATGCCTACTCCACCTGTTGAGCAACTACCGCAACACATGGTCCCTAGATCTCAAAATGTTGTACAAGCTACACCGTTACCACCTCCTGTGCTAGGACCGCAGCCCCCGCATCCAAGAGTCGCCCCTATGAACCAAGTGGGTTGCGAGCCATCTAATGCTTATGCAGATGGTTGTGAGGAGGAAATAGACACTAGTATTGCCTACGGACTTGATACATTGGAAGAGTGTCCTATATACTACATGGAAGATTGTTGGGGACAAGTCAAGCCGGTTTATCAAGCTGCTGCTCTCGCATCCAGAGGTCAAAATATCAACACCCAGGCTAGGAGGCCACCTCTTCAATGCTACGAGTGTGGTGGACCACATCGAGTAGCGGAGTGCCCTATTAGGCTGCAAAAGAATGCTGCACAGATGCAAGTGAATCAAGGGAGCACGTCTGCAATGCCAATACTCACATGTAATCGTTGTGGCATAGATCACTTGATTGCCCAATGCCCCTATAACCCAAATGCGCCTAAAATCACACCCCTAAATTTGGTCGAAATTGCTAGTGTGACATCGCCAATACCACCCGTCGCACCCGCTTATGCGATTACACGGTCCATGCTTCAAGGGCCAGGACATATCCTCGAAGAGAGAGATACCGCGTCAATTATCCAAGCAAAGAAAAAGAAGACACGAAGGAAGAAGTCGCAGAATACGGAAAATTCAAAGCCAAGTTCCAAAACAAACATAGGAACAGGAGATGACCCCGTGTATATGAATGACCTCGAGGATGATTCAGATTCAGTCGACACAATGGAGACTAGAACCAATACCCCAAAGGGAAAGACTGACAAGGAAAACCGTAACATGGAACCAAATGAAAACCGAATGAGAGAAAACCATAAAGAGCCTCTGAAAACACCACAAGTGTTTCCAAATCCAATCCCAGACCCCCAAGATAAACCGCAGGGGCAAAAAGGGAAGAATTGTAAAAAGAAGATTGGGACGTACCCAAACCCAGTAGATGAGATTAAGCAGGTGAAACATCTAAGAGGTTTAGTGGAGGAGACTCAAAGGAAACTAGAACCAGAACCCATGCAGGTAAAAATTCATGACACAGTGTTTCCCACGCAAGTTCATCCACCCCACATGAACCATAGACCGTTAGCCATATCTAGTATCATCCAAGAAGGGAGTGAGGACAGGACATCAGAAAGTGAGCATACACCCTTCTTGTTGGAAAGGATGTTTAATGAAGGAATACCTGATCCCATTGAGGAATATGAGATTCCATCCTCACCAGTTCCTAGTCAAGGGCCTACACCCTGCAAAACGCCAATGAATGTTGCCAAACTAGTGGACTTCATGTCTTCTGAGGTCCGAACCACGATCATAGCAAAGCTGTATGGAGATCCTGAGTTATTCCTTGCACTTCGAGCATTCCTTAACGGAGAGCTACGAACGGGATTACCGCAGTTTGCGCAACCAAATAGGCCTGACTCGATTATGATTGATGAGGAAAATCATGTGCAATCACTTGACTTAGATGGACACGAGTCTGTGATCGAGGTACCCATTAACGAATTAGGGCAGTATTTTGAAGGCGACGAGTCTAATGCGACCCTACCCATCACTACCAAGGGATTAACTATAAAGGGAATTCTTGATGGTGGTGCGGGAGTTAGCATCGTTACAAAAGATTGTTGGGAATCCATGGGAAAACCCCGCCTCAGTGTTACTAACATTGTGGTAAAGATGGCAAATGGTACTATAGCCAAACCTATGGGGATGCTCAAGGATCTTAAGATCAAAGTTCTAGGATACAAGGTGCGACATACGTTCATTGTAATGGATTTCTCTAAACACCTTATGTCATATGAAATGATTTTAGGACGACCATTCATGAGGGAAGCACAAATGGTTCACGATTGGTCTAAAAATCATGTCTATTTGCAATTCCAAGACTCTGTCCTTAGAGTGGATTTGGTGACTGGTAAGGTACACCCTTTAGGGAGTAAAACCATTATTGATCATCGCTCTGACACCACAGTTCACTCGGCCCCACTACAATATTGTTACACTTGTAAGAAGGATACAGACATTGGCCAAGATTCTCCTTATATGGATATCCTACCTGGGATGACTGAGTCGGACAATGTGGATTGGGTACACCTAGCTGCAACCATAGATACCTGGGGAAATAGAGGAACCACTTGGGTCACACCAGAGGGGGAAGAGGTACCACAAATTGCACCTCTGAACATGATAAGTGCCATACATGCATCTTCTAAGGGCAAGGCAATTGTGGACCAATCTGACAGTGACACTGATAGCTCAATAGAAGACTTTGACCAACACGACTTGGACACTGACTCCCAGAGTGAAACGGATTCTGAATCTCATGAATTAGAGAGTGGAGCAAGTTCACAGTCAAAACATTCGGAAGGATCGAGCACATCAACCGATGATAGCTCCTCCGAGAGTGAAGAGGACACCAACGAGGACTCCTTTAGTGAGCCAGATCTAAATGCAAATCAAAAGCAGGTCTCAAATAAGAAAAAGAAAAACCTTAAGAGGCGTCGATATCGAGCCAATGTACGTGCTAGGATAAACAAGAAGAGATCCTCAGCAGAATGGCTCAGTTATATAGGAGCATGCGATGCTCATCGAAAATTGGTAGACAATTGGGGTGAATATCTCCAAAATGTTATGTGGTGTAGACCACGACCCCATGACATAGCCCAATTAGAGATCATAGACAAGCCAAAGTTGAGCCGCACTGCAAGGAGGCGTCAAAACCAAGAGTTAGCTCGACAACACAAGAAAGCAGAAATGGAAGCACAAACCAACGCACAACCAGAATCCACAGACTTGCATCCTGCACCAGAACATTTCAAATCTTACACCACAGGGGAAGCAAAGGTTGTGTACACAAAAGCCCAAAGAATACCTATCGATGGGAATAATGGAATCTATGATGGTCCGGCAATAGTTAAAGAAATAGAATTAGCTGACCCCGGTGAAGAATCAAAACCTGTTTTTATTGCCCAAGACCTCACAGAAGTTGAAGAGGCGGTCCTCAAAGAGCTTCTCAAGGAATTCAAGGACGTATTCGCTTGGACATACCATGATATGAAAGGTGTTCCGCCTTCTGTGGTCCAACATACAATCCCTATGATTAGCACTGCGAAGCCCATACAACAAAGACCCTACCCGATGAATCCTAAGTACGCAAAGATCATTCAAGAAGAACTAGAAAAGCTTATCAAATGTGGGTTCATATATCCTATTGAACACTCTGAATGGGTGTCGCCAATAGTTATCGTGCCAAAAAAGAATGGGAAACTCAGGGTGTGCGTGGACCTCAAAAAAGTTAATGCAGCTACTAGAAGAGACCATTACCCCCTACCATATTCCGAACATGTACTCGAAAGAGTTGCAGGCAAGGAAGCTTATAGCCTTCTAGATGGGTACTCAGGCTACAACCAAATCACGATAGCTCTAGAGGACCAAGCTAAAACTGCCTTCATCACAGAATTTGGCGTGTTTGCATTTCGTGTGATGGCTTTTGGCTTAACAAATGCCCCTTCTACATTCCAACGATTAATAAACACTGCTTTTAAAGAATATTTGAGAGAGTTTTGTGAAGCTTTCTTAGACGACCTTTGTGTTTACTCTTCTTGGAAAGAACATCTATCATGTTTGCGGAAGGTGTTTGAAAAATGTAGGTTATATCGTATCTCATTGAACCCGTTCAAATGCCAATTTTGGGTCAAGCATGGAGTTATTTTAGGGCATATAGTATCCAAGAATGGTATCTCAACCGATGAGAGCAAAATTAAAGTGATTCTAGAGTTACCACCACCAACCAATTACAAGGGAGTTCAACGGTTCATGGGACACGTGGGTTATTATCGACGGTTTATTTTATTTTTCGCTGAGATAGCACGTCCTTTGTACAAGCTTCTCATTGAATTTAAATGGACTGAAGAGTGTGACCAGGCCTATGAACAATTGAAGAAAACACTAGCAAGTGCTCCAATTTTAAGGACACCTAACTGGGATGTCATTTTCCATGTGCATATTGATGCATCAAACTTTGCTATTGGGTGTGTTCTCACTCAACCAGGAGAACATAAATTGGACTATCCCATTAGCTTTGCAAGCCGTCAATTGAACGATGCTGAAAGGAACTACACCACTACAGAGCGAGAAGGTTTGGCAATGGTTTATGCAGTAAAGAAATTTCGCTACTACCTTCTGGCAAACAAGTTTGTATTTTATGTGGATCATCAAGCGTTGCTGTATCTGGTAAACAAGCCATGCTCCACAGGAAGAATCACACGATGGTTGTTAATTCTTCTTGAGTTTGATTTCACGATTGTAGTGAGACCCGGTAAAAGGCACGTCATGGCTGATCATTTGTCTCGCATACCCAATGGTGAAGCCCCTACAGGAGTTGATGATGAATTACCCGATACTTCCCTATTCATAGTTGAGACTATGCCTGAATGGAGTGAGAACATTGTTAACTTTTTAGTTAATGGTTTTCCACCCAAGGAACTTCGTAAGGATATCGCTCGAAGGCTAGTAAAAGAATGTGAATCCTATTGTTTGATTGCCGGAACCCTGTATAGATTAGGCAAGGACGATATTCTTAGGCGTTGTGCCCGCGAGGATGAATATTTGTATATCTTGCAAGAAGCACATATGGGCATAGCAGGAGGACATTTTTCAGGGGACCTGACTGCTAGAAAGGTGCTGCAATCAGGCTATTGGTGGCCAACTTTATTTAAGGATGCATCACTTTTTACAAAAGGGTGTGATGAGTGCCAACGTTACAAGACCACACAGCGCAAGGACAGAATGCCCTTACATCCTATAAAGTAACCCAACCATTTGAAAAATGGGGCTTAGACTTTGTAGGTCCAATTAGTCCCGCAGCTCGCAACACTCAATCTCGATATATTCTAGTTGCTACGGACTATGTAACAAAGTGGGCTGAAGCTAAGGCTTCACAAAAAGCTGACGCGAGGACAACAGCTAAGTTTCTTTTTGAGAACATTATCACAAGATTTGGTTGCCCTTTTGCAATTGTTAGTGATAATGGTACCCATTTTATAAATGAGGTAATAAGAGAGCTTACCACGACCTTTATGATATCCCACCATAAGTCTACACCTTATTACCCGCAAGCTAATGGACAAGCCGAGAGCACCAACAAGACTCTAATCTCTATTTTAACCAAGACGGTAGAAGCTCATCGCACTGATTGGGATTTGAAGTTGACATCTGCTCTATGGGCTTATCGTACTGCTTATAAAGTGGCTATTAATTGTACGCCATTCAAAATGGTATACGGCCAAGAAGCGGTTATGCCTTGGGAGTTTGTCATTCCTAGTCTTAGGGTAGCTTCGCAAGAAGGATGGAATGGTAACCCCTTAACTGAGCGTTTGTTTATCTTAGAAAAACTAGACGAAGAGAGACAGTTGGCTGTGCAAAATGCTCTTGTGGAAAAGGATAGGAGAAAGAAGTGGTTTGATCGCCATGTGAAGGACAAGGATATCAAAGTTGGTGATAAAGTCCTTATGTATGGAGTACGTAAAGAGAAGAAAAAGTTGAAATATGCTGGTAAAGGACCATATAGAGTATGTGAAATTACCCCACAAGGTACCCTTCGTGTGGAAACTCTTGATGGAGTTGAAACCATTGGATTCCTCAATGGGAGTAAATTCAAAAGATATTATGATCCTTTAAGCCAAGAAGAACTACGGGCCATTCATCAAAAGAAGGCCGCCAAAGCACAAACCGAGTTAAACAAGATACAAGCTCAAGCTGAGGCTAAGGAGCGACAACAACGTATAAGACAAAAACGAGAGGCTAACCTTGGGGTCACAAATGCATTCCACGTGGAAATCGAAGAGGATGGGTTGGACTCTGACACACCTCTACGATACCCCATTGAGTTAAATAGTGCCTATGGAAAAGTGCTATATAACGCCTTATTGGACACGGGTGCTAAATACAATCTGCTATCCTATGGGGTGTGGTGTCAGTTAGGGAAGCCACCTCTATCTGAGAGTATTATCCAAGTCAAGGGTGTCAACAAGAAAAAAACTACGGTTTTTGGAATCTGGCACACTTCTGTCAGTTATGACAATGGGGTGGTAGCTCAAGACTTTTTGGTCATGCCTACTGGAACTATGGAGGGTAATATAAACCTAGGCCGCACGTGGATGATAGCCACCAAATGCACTATTGATTGGGGGACTGGGGGTGTTACAACGCAAAAACCAACTCTTAGCCCTACCACTCAAGCCATAGTCCCTGAGATATTGCCCAAGGAAATAAAACCCAAGACATTGCATGTCCAGGAGGTTGAACCATACGTCCCCATAGCCCAACTCTCTAGAGCTTCAACTAATGTAGTTGAAAGAAAGCTTGAGACACACAAGAACCATCCTAATATAACAGAGAAAACATACAAGTGGGTCCCTAAAACCTCTGTAGTGAGCATGGTTGATGCAAAAACACGGAAACCTAGTAAGAACCGTACCACTCACTCCAAGAAATGTAAAGAAACGCTGCGTTGGATTCCTAAACGACTATTGGAAGCCCAAGGATACTATGAAGGAAATGATCAAATCTGGGTGCCCAAACGTAAAGTGTACTCTTACCTGTCACCTGGCCCATGTAAACCCAATCCTGTGGCTCCAAAACAAATTGAAAATCGCGGAAAGGAAAAAGTCATGGAATGTTACACACCCGTTCTAGAGCTAGTTTGGGTACCAAAGAAAGAACGATTTGTCCCACCTAGCTCAGGAACAGGGAAATCAAATGAAGCTTCTTGCTCTTCATGTAGTTCCTATATGCAAATAGAAGCTTCGACACAACCTCCACCTACCACTGTACATATCCATCCAAGCACGAAAGAGTTTGCACCTTCCGGGGTAAGTTCACCACCTACAACAACGTTGCAAATAAAATCCTGGGAGAGTACCTTGCCACCCTTGCAGCTTGACGAGGCACCTAGGGTAATAGAAAACTACTGGCAAAAATCCTCACCTATTACCAACTGGAACAATTGGTTTCAAAGGGTGACAAGCTCATTTCAAACGGTATGATCTACCCAAGGAAGGGGGGAGTGTTTGTGGACATCCATCATTCACTTGCTTCCCTCTCAACCTTTTTCCCTGACCTCTTAATCTCCGATCTTAGGGAATGTATATATATAGCCTTATACTCACAAAAAAACAAAAATAGTAAAGAGCAAGAGCGCCTAGCAATGAGAGAGCACCCTATCAGATCTTACATATAAGTCCAAATTCACCGTGTCAAGTCAAGCAACACACAAAAACAACTCTTATGTTTTAAAGGCCTAACCAAATCTATCTGTCTTGTCAGAAATGGCTACTTCACCAGAGGCATGCACTTCTATTTTTGATGAAAGGTACCCCTTGTCTTTTCAACAAGTGTTCTACGTATGCTACCCTATACTTTCTTGCGAATGGGATTTGATAGAGAGCCTTGCATGTGAGAGAAATTTTGAGGAGTTAGAATGGCTGATACGTCTATGGCTAACTAGTGATCCCTACCCAGTGGCGAATGTGTCTCCAATGGCACATGCTTATTCTTTTGCACAAGATGAGTATCCACGCATCACGAGGTTCTTGATTAGCATGCTTGCACAAGAGGATGATGAAGAGGAACTAATAGAGACCGAGGAAGACTATGGCCTCACGGACAACGATTTTATTTATCTAGATGATGAGGATAGAGTCCTAGCCTTAGGGTGGCCACCCGGTTTATATAATATCCTCTTTCCTTGATTCTAAAAGGGGTGACAGATAGGTAGGTTAGGGGTCTAGATTGTGTTTTGAGTTTGTTTTTTAGGAGTTTTAATTTTTCCCACTGATGTGCCTCCTGGAGGTATTCCTTTTGTTTCCTAGTGTATACAGGAACGTGTTGCTATTGATAGGATTTGGATCTTCATGGAACCTTCAAATCAAGCGCGACCATCAACACAAACAGGTGTTTCTTGTCCATTAGCATTGCCCTTATCTTTTTTGCATCCATGTTTGTCTGCTTTGATTGTGATTGGTAGCATACTATTCAGCGCGTTGGCTTAGTATCCAACATTTAATTCAATGCAATCTTTTGTCATAATCACTTGTTTAGGTGTAAAAATCAAGCAGTCCGACTAAGCTAGTTTGACCAAGTTAGGTGTTAGAAATCTTCTCTTAATACCATGGGGAATGCCTTCCTAATAAGCAATGGTTACTTAGGTTCTTAATCCGATTTAGGCAGCATTGTATGAAATGTACTAGGGCTTTCTAGTGGGCTTAACCCTATTGACCTTTAGCTTAAGTATTATAAAGGGAGTTTACTAATGTGATGAGCCTGGGGAGGGTAACAGTGTTATATGACCCCCCAAAGTTACAAAATTAAAATGATGAAAATGAACAAACAAAAAATCAAAGTGCCACAATGTAAAATTTTAAGCTGGAAGAGAAATCTCAGCTTGATTTGGTACTTCACTCACATGTATTGCCTATGGTACTAGAGCCCTAGAGGTTCCCAGTGTGGGCGCTTTTCCTTGAAAAGCAAAAAACCCAAGGCATACAAAATAAGCACACACATCATAATTGAATCAATGTGAAAAGACTTTGGGGGGTCAAAGAAAAAGTAATCAGCCAGGCGATGATTTCATGAGAAATTCCTTTTATGGTAGCTTAACTACAAGGTTTTCTAGATATAGCCTCTAGTCAGCCCTTGAACATGAATACTTGGCTCTCGCGATTAAACAACTTAATTGACCACAGAAAATTAAGAAGCTTACCCATGGTATTAATATTCGATCTCTAGTGCTTTTCGACCGTCAAATTAGCGACCCCAGACTTGTTTAATTTTTTGCCTTTACATCAGTTTATGCATTTGATTACATTGCAATTTAATGTTCATTGCTAACAAATTGTTTGAAATTCTTTTACCAATCAATGTGTCTACCTAAAACTGCATATGCTTTTTAAGAGAATGCAATTACTGTGCCAATGTTGTTTGATTTTGCAGTGACTGAAGAAGGCTAAGGACATTCATCTCAAATGCTCTTCCACCTCGACGAACCAGCTTCAACTCAATAGCTTCCGAGGACGGAATCTACATCAGGAAGGGGGGCATGTTAACCCTCACGGCACACGGACACCTGATCACCTACGACGGACGTGTATTATGTATTTGGTAGAGTCAGGTACCGGGCTTGTCGGACCAATAGGGAAAGGTAGAGTGATCGCCGATGAGAGGCGCACTTTAACTTGGACATTCAAGGGATTAGTTGGTTAAGCATGGGCGCCCAAGTGTGAATGGGGTGAGCTCCTATAAAAGCCAACTAAACCTAATTTTAACTCATTCTCTCATTTGTGCAATTGAAGAGTGCTCTTGCTCCATCTCCATCTTCTTCTTCTTCACCTCCTTGTGTGTGTGTGTGAGAGAGAGAGAGAGAGGGAGAGTGTGTGTGCGATCGAGCATTACGAAGGCACGACGGCGGCGAAGCGGTTGAGCGCGGCACGACTGCAGCTTCTTCTTCATCGCGGCGAGGAATCCACCACGAAGGCGAGCGTAGAGCGGTGAGTGACACACCCTTTGTTTTCTTGAGCTTGCTAGTTTAGGCTTGTTGTGTGCTTGGAGCCGTTTGTGGCTCGCATACGGTGTATTGGCAAGTCCCTTGCTTCGACAGTGCGGCAAGGAGCGCACAAGATGTATGCCGCACGCTTGAGAAACTTGCTACTCGCAAGCTAGGTGACCTTTAAGGTGTCAAGGCTGAAATGATTAAATGGACAAGCAAGAAAACACGATATTGGATATGCGATATGTTTAACCTTGCACTTCAGTATGGCATGCCTCATGATTGGAGTGCAAATTGGATCAAACCTTTGCACAAAGGAGGAGATGTAAACAATGTGAACAACTATTGCACTATAATGGTTGGTTCTTTGATGGCAAAGTTATT
Organism: Adiantum capillus-veneris; assembly: GCF_014529385.1. Classification (NCBI taxonomy): domain Eukaryota; kingdom Viridiplantae; phylum Streptophyta; class Polypodiopsida; order Polypodiales; family Pteridaceae; genus Adiantum; species Adiantum capillus-veneris. The sequence continues at coordinate 129,153,108 of NC_140959.1, forward strand.
TGGATGTATCATGGAAAAGAATGGCAAACGTGCACTTGGCCAAGCAGGTTTTCGAAAGCATCATACCACTATTGATCACCTTGTCACTTTTCGAGTTCTTATGGAAGCATCTCGATTGAAAGGAAAAAAGTTGTATTGTTGCTTTATGGATTTCAAGAAAACTTTTGACATGGTACCGCGACGAAATCTTTGGAGACGTATGCAAAGCCTTCAGGTGCCGAGAGAATTTATGCATACAGTCTTTCGCATATACCAAAAAGTGATATGTCGATTACGTATGGGAGATAGAATTTCATAATTTTTTGCAAGCACCATTGGTGTCAAAGAAGGATGCCCACTTTCCCCAACACTCTTTGGGCTACTCATTGATAAATTGGAATGCATGGTTCTTGATTTTATGCAGCAAGAAGGCATAGAAGAGGTTAAGATTGGAAATGCGGTGATCATGCTTTTGCTTTATGCCGATGATGTAGTGCTCTTGGCATATACCTTAGAAGATGCACAAAAGCTTATGAGTGTCTTGGAACGCTTTTGCCTACATAGCGGGCTGATCGTGAATGGATCCAAAACCAAGGTTATGCTTGTAAAGACCCTCAATGATGAAAATCCATGCATTGTATACAACAATGAGCAACTCGAAGTGGTAGATCACTTCAAGTACCTTGGCCTTCGGGTTCCATCCAATCATAAATGGAAGGATTGTGCAATGCGTCGCGTGGAAGCCAGAAAGAGGGCTTATTATGCATTTGAGAAAATGTGCAATTCTGGAGAGATCAAGTGTTAGGCTCTCAAAAAGAACCTCTTTGACACATTGGTGACACCGGTGCTTCTTTATGGAGTGGAGGTGTGGGGAGGACGCATCAGGAAGTCTACTTGGAAAGAGTTTGAGAATGTCCAAAAGCGTTTTCTCACCAACTTTCTCCAAGTCAAGACACAAAAACCCTACATGCTCTTACTTCTTGAGTCTGGATCGCTTCCCATTGAGGTCTTGGGCATGCAAAGGGTTGTGGAGTACATGCGTAAGACACAACGTATCCCTTTGCATCGACTTCCTAGAATCGCATATGAAGCAATTCAAAAGGTTCAAAAGACATGCAAGAGCAAAATACTAAGTTCGGGGTGGATGCTTGACCTAAAGAAATGGTTTGGAAGATGGGATGCATGTCACTTGGTCAAGGATGCGTCGATCGACTCCCAAGTTAATGAGGCGTTCTTACAACGCCAATGTATCACGGCTTGGGAGAAATCCGGAGGTTCTCGCTTCAGCCATTACACCATACACATTGCCCCAAACTACAAATTTCTCTTCTTCTCTGAACGAGGTAACCAAACCCATCTCTACATCCTTGAGCCCATCACGTTGAGTGCAATCCGCACCATTGCCTCCATTCGTCTTAGCTCCCATTCTTTACGCTGCGAGACAGGATGTTGGGGCACTGGCGAGGAGTTTCATCGACTTTGCACCTTATGCCCTCATCAAGTGCGAGAGAGTGAGTACCACACACTACTTGAGTGCTCAGATTTTGAGCACATTAGGTCCTCGTTTCCCCATATATTCAGCCATGAGCTCTCCCTACATACCTAACTCTCCCAACCACGATGTGGACTCTCTATTGCGACGTTCATTTCAGCCATTTTTGAGCATTCAGAGTCACTTATGACCTCCACTCACACCACGTGACATGTTCATTTGGTCCCATAGGTCATATTTGACATCCGAGGACGATAATAGAACTATCTATCTATCTCTTTCGCTCTCTATTTCTCTTCTCTCTCTCTCTCTCTCTCTCTCTCTCTCTCACTCTCTCTCTCTCTCTCTCTCTCTCTTCCTTCTTAATTTCTTACACACACACACACACACACATTTCTCTCTCTCTTCCTCTCTTTAATTTCCTACACACACACACACACACATTTCTCTCTCTCTCTCTCTCTCTCTCTCTCTCTCTCTCTCTCTCTCTCTCTCCCACACACACACACACACACAATGTAGCTTGAGAGAGAGAGAGAGAGGGGGGGGGGCAGGGGGGGGGAGAACAATACCTGTGCTGCAAGTTTCGAAGAAGGCTAGATCTGTCCGCATGCTCATAGGCGAAAATGACCGCCTGCACGCGGATTTGGTTTTTTCCCCAAATTTTTTTCTTTCGATATACGTGTCGATATACGCGTGGAAATACATGTGGAAATACGCGCCTTTTGATAGGCATTTTCACGTGTATTACCATGCGTATATCGACGCTTATATCAACGAAGGGTATGCCGGTCAAAATGCGCGTGGAAAGATACGGTGCGTCGAAATATTGTGCGTCAAAAAGCACATAACATGTTGTAGTGATGGATGCCTTCATGCAAAAACTCTTAACAATGACGTGGCATACACGTCATAAGTCCACATAACTCGGCGAGTATCGTGGCCACTATGTAACTCAGCAAGTTATGTGGACATGTCTTCAACCGTTTGCATTCCACGCAACTTGGCGAGTTACGCGGCACTCGATGAGACTTGTAGAGATGATTGAACATGGACCCACATGCGTGCATGGACTTTTTTGACGAGAATCAAACTGAGTGTCTAGCTTAGAGAATGTCTATAAAATCTTTGTCACTGCTTGTCTCTATTGAGACTCTTTTTCCTCTCTTTGTCTCTCTCTTTGTCTCTCTCTTTCTCTCTCTCCCTCTCTCTCTCTCTCTCCTCATAAAATGTGTATAAGAGTCTCTCTACCACATGATAAATATCATATCATTTTTTATTAAACTATATACAAATGCATATCCAAAAATACATCTTTTTCCATCGCTTTATTTTTGTCACCCCCCTCCTTGGATCTCCCTGGCGACAGAAATAAAGAGACACACACACACAAAGAGAGAGAGAGAGAGACAGAGAGAGAGAGAGGGGGGGGGGGGGGGGGTTTCTTTTTTAATTTTAGTTGATGAAAATATAGTTTTCCATATAGACAATGAGCTACTTGTCTAAGTATACACCAATCCGGTTGACTATACATACGACAAAAAAGATGATGATATAGAAAATAATCTAATCTAGTTAAGCACATAAAGAACCATTTGAAAGGGCTTGGATCAATCCTATAAGAAACCCTATATATGACCATATAGAAGATCATAGCATCAACCCTATAGATGACCATATGTATCCCTGTGTAGAAGATTGTAGAACTGGCCATATAGACTAGCATAGAACTACCAAATATGTGTGGTCTATGGAAAAAGGATAGCACTATCTTTAGATGACCATATGGATGCCAATGTAGAGGACTATATAAATTCTCATGTAGATAGTCATAGATATAGAAAGATAGCAATGAAGATGACCCTATTGATGACATTAGTCAATCATATTGATGATCCACATAGACAACCAATCTTTACAGAGTTACCAATGTATATGTCCATGCAGACAATTGTATAGATAGAGACAACATTTTAGATGCACTTGTAGAGGACCATGTAAACACCCATATAGAAACTATAAAGACAAGCATGTCCTAATCATTATAAAAGGATACCAATGTAGATGAACATATAAAGGTCCACTTATGTGGAAATCAATCTAATCATATAGATGAAAATATAAACCATATAAAGACACATGTACATAGACAAAGATCCAACAATACTAGATGATCATATCCTAATGCATGATAGAAGAGCTAAAATGGGTTGTATGAGCCGTATGGCTCATATAACACATTTTAGCACATATTATGGGCTTTGACCACCCATACCATATTAGATGGATATGGAACTTTGCACGGGTTGTGCAATGGCTCTCAATCCCACCCATGAAAATTCTTATGGCCATCCAATATGTCCTGGGTGGTCGCAAACCATACTATCCTTAGGGACAATTTGGATGAAAAAAGGGTTGTGTAAGGATCTAAAAAGGGGCAACCTAAAAAAGACCATGAGGATCTTACCAAAACTAGTCAACATGGGTACTCATTGGATAGAGCTCATCAAGCACCACCCATGGACCATTGGAGCACTAAATTTGGAGGTCCATATGAAAAAGTTATGGCTAAAATAGTGCAAAATATTCCAAAAGCAAGTGAAGGAGATCTTGACATGTGTACAAAAGTGCCAAAATTTTGGAAATGTGGCTCTTCCTTGACCCTTAGATCAAGAATAGAGAAACCCTAAATAGCCCTTATTTCATCCAAATTGGCCCTAATGGTGCTCAAATGGCCACACAGCCCATTTTAGCACATAGTATGGGCCTCGATCACCCACGCCAATTTGGATGTCCATGCAACTTTCTAGGGGTGTGGGTAAGAAGCACTTTCCTACCTACGCAAATTTTCACATCCATCCACTATGGTATGAGCGATCAAGGTCGATAATATGCGCTAAAATGGGTTGTATGTGCCAGATGACCCATTTTAGCGTATAGTATGGATTGGGACCGCTGAAACCATATCGGATGGCTGTAGTATTTTGCAAGGGTGGGTATGAGTCTCATTCTCCCACTTATATAGATTTGCACATCCATCCAAACTGGTGTGGGGGATCAAGGCCCATACTATGGTGCTAAAATGGGTTGTATGACTCATACGACCCATTTCAGAGTATAGTATGGGACAAGACCGCCCAAACCATATTGGATGGCTGTGAAATTTTTATAAATGCGAGTGAGCACTACTATTCCACCCGTGCAAATTTTCATATTCATCCGATATGGTATGGGTGGTCAAGTCTCATACTATGCGCTAAAATGGGTTGTATGAGCCATATATCCCATTTTAGCACATAGTATGCACTTTGAATGCCCATATCATATTAGATAGTTGTGTAACATTACAGGGGTGAACTAATGGTTCTCACCCCCACTCGTGAAAGGTCTTGCGGCTAGTTTGGACGGTCTCGAACCATACTATGTGCTGGACCATATGTCTCAGACGACCCATTTTAGCACATATTTTGGGCCTTGATAGCCCATACCCTATTGGATGGCTATGAGACATTCTAGGGGTGGCAAAATAGAGCTCACCCCTACCTATGCAAAGTATATTGGGAATCCAATATGGTTTGGATGGTTTGAACCATTCTATGTGCAAGAATGGGTTTCCCCCGCTCGTGCAAATTCTTGTGGCCATCCAATATATTTTGGGCAATCCCTACCCATACTATGCGCTAAAATGAGCCGTATGGCTCATACGTCCTATTTTAGTGGATAATATGGGACTTGACCACCCATACCATATCAGATGGTTGTGTAACATTGCCGGGGTGAATTGATGGTAATCACCTCCATCCTTGCAAATTCTTGTGGCCATCCCATATGTTTTGGGTGGTCCCTAACCATACTATATGCTAAAATGGACCATATGTCTCATACGGTCCAATTTAGCACATATTATGGGTCCTAATTGTCCATACCATATTGGATGGATATGAAACTTTGAAGGGATGGAATAATAGTGCTCATCATAACCCATTCAAAGTCTTCTGGCCATCCAATATGGTTTTGGTAATCTCAAACCATACTATGCGCTCGAATGGGTCGTATGACATACACTCCATTGTAACACATAATATGGGCTTTGACCATGCAAACCATATCGAATAGCTATGAAACTTTTGCATGAGTGAGAAAATTTGCTAGATGAGATCCATAGTCGTGTAGATAAGCTTATGATCCCGTCTCAACGGTCTACAATGGCACAATCGCTACTTTTTTACCATTGGTCCCTTATCGAAGCCAAAATGAAAAAATTGGCACAAGTGCCACCCTAGACCGACAAGACGGGAGTGGATGGCCATGAAACTTTGCAAGGGTTGGAAAAGAACGTAAATCCCTGCCCTTACAAAGTTTCATGGCTATTGCAATCCGTCTTGACGGGCTACGGAGGCACAATCGCTAGTTTTTACCATTGGGTCCTTAACGAAGCCAAAACGAAAACATTTGTGATTATGCCACCATAGACCGAAAAAACAAAATGGATGGCCATCTAACTTTGCAAGGACAGGGAAAGCACTTAAATCCCCACCTTTGCAAAGTTTCATGGGCAACGCAATCCGTCTCGATGGTCTATTGTGGCACAATCGCCACTTTTTGACCATTGGGCCCTTAGTGAAGCCAAAACTAAAAAATTGGCGATTGTGCCATCCTAGATGGATGAGACAACAGCGGATGGCCATCAAACATTGCAAGGGAAGTAAAATCACCTAGATCTCTACCCCTCAAAGGTTTCATGCACATTTCAATCCGTCTCGATGGTCTATGGTGGCATAATTGCCAATTTTTTACCATTGGGCCCTTAGCGAAGCCAAAACAAGTGAATTGGAACAAGTGCCACCCTAGACCAATGAGACGGGAGCGGATGGTCATGAATCATTACAGGGAAAGGGAAAACACCTAAATCCCCACCCATTCAACGTTTCATGGGCATCGTAATCCGTGTCGATGGTCTACGGTGGCACAATCGCCAGTTTTTACCATTGGGCCCTTAGCGAATCGAAGCCAAAAGGGAAAAAAATGGAACAAGTGTAACCCTAGACCGACGAGATGGGAGCGGATGGCCATGAAAACATTGCAAGGGAAGGGAAAGCACCTAAATCCCTACCCATGCAAAGTTTCATGGACATCGCAATCCGTCTTGACGAGGGTCTATGGTGGCAGAATTGCCAGTTTTTACTATTGGGCCCTTAGCGAAGTTAGAACAAATAGATTGGAACAAGTGCCACCCTAGACTGATGAGACGGGAGTGGATGTCCATGAAATTTTGCAGGGGTGGAGAAAGCATCTAACTTCCCATCCTTGCAAAGTTTCATGGGCATCACAATCCGTTTCAATGGGCTTCGATGGCACAATCGCCAATTTTTGACCATTAGGCCCTTACCGAAGCCAAAACGAACAAGTTGGTGAATGTGCCACCATAGACCGGCGAGACGGGAGTGGATGGCCATGAAAAAATTCAAGGGTATGGAAAGCACCTAAATCTCTTCCCCTGCAAAGTTTCATGGTCATCACAATCCGTCTTGATGGTCTACGATTGCAGAATCGTCAGTTTTTGACCAATGGGCCCTTATCGAACCCAAAACAAAAAAAAAGGCGATTGTGCCACCCTAGATCGACAAGACAGGAGAGGATGGCCATGAAACATTGCAAGGATAGGGAAGGAACCTAAATCCCCGCCCTTGCAAAGTTTCATGGACATCGTAATCCGTTTTGATGGTCTACTGTGGCACAATCGCCAATTTTTTACCAATGGACCCTTTGCTGAGCCAATACAACAAAAATGACGATTGTGCCACTCTAGACCAACGACACAGGATCGGTTTACCATGAATCTTTTTAGGGGTAGGGAAAGAACTTAGATCCCCACCCTTTCAAAGTTTCATGGGCAATGCAATATGTCTTGATGGCCTACTATGGCACAATCTCCAGTTTTACACCATTGGGCCCTTAGTGAAGCCAAAACGAAAAAATTGGCGATTGTGCCACCCTAGACGGATGAGACGGGAGCGGATGGCTATGAAACAATGGAGGGGAAGTAAAATCACCTAAATCCCCTCTCTTTCAAAGTCTCATTGGCATCACAATTGTCAGTTTTTTACCATTGGGCCCTTAGGGAAGTCCAAACGAATAAATCCGAGAGCAAGTGCCATCCTAGACCAACGAGACGGGAGCAGATGGCCATGAAAATTTGTAAGGTCGGAGAAGGAACCTAAATATCCACCCCTGCAAAGTTTCATGGGCATCACAATTTGTCTCGACGAGCTACGATGACAAAATCGCCAATTGTTTACCATTGGTCCCTTAGCGAAGCCAAAACGAACAAATTGGTGAATGTGCCACCATAGACCGACAAGATGGGAGCAGATGAGCATCAAACTTTTCAAGGGAAGGGAAAGCACCTGTGCAAAGTTTCATGGGCATCAAAATCCGTTTCGACGGTCTACGATGGCAGAATCATCAGTTTTTTACCATTGGGCCCTTAGCGAAGCCAAAATGAAAAATATTGGCGATTGTGCCACCCTAGATCAACGAGAGGGGAACGGATGGCCATTAAACATTGCAAGGATAGGAAAAAAACATAAATCCCCACCCGTGAAAAGTTTCATGGACATCGCAATCCATCACGACGGTCTACAATGGCACAAACGGTAATTTTTTACCATTGGACCCGTAGCCAAGCCAAAACAAAAAATGGCGATTGTGCCACCTAGACCGACGAGACGAGAGCAGATAACATTTTGAATCTTTTTAGGGATAGAAAAAACACTTAAATACCCACCCCTGAAAAGTTTCATGGGCAACGCAATCTGTCTCGATGGTCTACTGTGGCACAATCGCCAGTTTTACACCATTGGGCCTTAATGAAGCCAAAACAAAAAAATTGGTGATTGTGCCACCCTACACGGATGAAACGGGAGCGGATGGCCATGAAACATTGGAGGGGAAGTAAAATCACCTAAATTCTCTCTCTTGCAAAGTTTCATGGGCATCGTAATCCGTCTCGACGGTCTACGGTGGCACAATCGCTAGTTTTCTACCATTGGGCCCTTAGGGAAGCCAAAAACGAATAAATTGGCACATGTGCCACCCCTAGACTGACGAGGTGGGAGCGGACCGCCATGAAGCTTTGTAGGGGTATGGAAAGCACCTAAGTATCTATCCCTGCAAAGTTTCATGGGCATCACAATCCGTCTTGACGGGCTACAGTGGCACAATCACCAGTTTTTGAACATTGGGCCCTTAGCGAAGCCAAAACAAAAAAATTGATGATTGTGCCATCATAGACCATCGAGATGGGAGTGGATGGACATGAAAAATTGCAGGGACAAGAAAAGCACGTAGATCCCTACCCAAAAAAATTTCATGGACATTGTAATCCATCTCAATGGTTTACAGTGACACAATCACCAGTTTTTTACCAATTTTCCCTTAGCAAAACCAAAACGAAAAAAATTGGCATGTGTGCCACCCTAGATGGATGAGACGGGAGCGAATGGCCATGAAACATTACAAGAGTAGTGAAAGAATCTAAACCCCCACCCCTGCAAAGTTTCATGTGCATCGCAATCCGTCTCGACCGTCTTCGGTGGAACAATCGCCAGTTTTTTTACCATTGGGCTCTTAACGAAGCCAAAACGAAAAAAATGGCAATTGTGCCATTCTAGACCAACGAGACGGGAGTAAATGGCAATGAAATTTTTTAGGGTAAGCAAAAGAAGGTAAATCTTACCCTTGCAAAGTTTCATGGACATCGAAATTGGTCTCGATGGGCTACGGTGGCCCAATCGCCAGTTTTTGACCATTGGGCCGTTAGCGAAGCCAAAACAAAACTATTGGCGATTGTGCCACCCTAGACCAACAAGACGGAAGCAGACGGCCATGAATATTTGGAGGGGTAGTGAAAGCACTTAGATCCCCACCCTTGCATGTGCATCGCAATCCGTCTCGACGGTCTATTGTGGCACAATTGCCAGTTTTTTTACCATTCGGCTCTTAGCGAAGCCAAAACAAAAATTTTGGCGATTGTGTCACCCTAGACCGACGAGACCGGAGTGGATGCCCATGAAACATTGCAGTGTTGAGAGAGAAGGAGAGAACACAGAAGTAGAACCCCAAAGTGTGTCCAATGACTACACGAGATGAGTTTATATAGAGGGGACCAGGGTGCTATATATAGAGATACTATATATAGCTCAACACCCCCACTCAAATGAAGGTCCCTAACTGTGGATGAAAAAACCCTTGGGGGCTCAAGGGAAAAACCCACAGCTCTATATATACCCACTGTTATATTAAAAAAAATTAAATGTACATTTACAATGTTCAAAGGAGCTACATCACTCCTGTTTTACAATGAGCCCTTTGAAGGGTCTTCTTATAATCCAAGATATAGACGATTGAGCTACTGCAAATTCTTTGGTAGAGCAACTTCAACATCCTTGAGCCTCCGTACATACTGCTTGATGTGATTTAAATTCTGTAATAAAAATCAACTCAAGAAAAACATATCAAGTTGTGAAGGTTAGAAATAAATACATCACATTATCCTTAGAGACGGTTCGCGACACCGCTCTAGAGACGACATAGAAACAAACGTAATGCCGATGCAATCCCATGTGTAGATGACATAGAAACAAACGTAACATCAATGGTATCACTTGTGCACAAATATATACAAATTAGTCGACATGTAATAAATACATTGGGACCCCCAAGATCTCAACTAACAGTTGTCATCATCATGGCTTTACGTACCATGGCATCATGGTGTTCACCATGGCATTAAGACGCTTAGAAAAAAATTTGAAATAGCCATCATCATGGATTTAGGTACCATGGCATCAGAGACGCTTTCAATAAAAAAAAATTTGAAATACCGATCATCATGACTTTACGTACCATGGCATCACGGTATTCACCATGGCATAAGAGACGCTTAGAAAAGCTTGAAAATACGAATCATCATGGTTTTACGTACCATGGCATCAGAGACGTTGTCTTGAAATCAAATAAAAATTGTAAAATAATAATCACCATCATAGCTTTACGTAGCATAGCATCAGAGACGCTAGTTTTGTGCAAAATCTGCAAAACCTCAAGACAATGACTAGTCAGTATAGATAATGGCTTGGTAAATCTTGTCATCTCTACATTGATGATTCCCATGAAAACCATCACACATGTTAGTGTGCGATCACATAAAACGAGTATTTTATGACAAATTGCAATGAGAGCAGTAGCATTCATGCTATAAATCGCATCAAATGGTGTGACTGTGCTACCATTGAAGTAGAAACAAATTACACAAATTAATGCTCAAACAACAACCTAAAGATGACAAGGTCAAGGTGGCTCTAGGGAAATCCCTAGTGATGAAGAAGGCCGAACGCCACATGCCCAATCTATTGATCAAAGGTTATTCAAAGATATGTAAATGTTTGACTAAATAAAACAACAATTGAACACGATCAAAACGATGCAAAAACCTATTACCGAACTATGAATAACTGAGCTAGCTGAGACATGCAGTCACGAGCTATGTGCATGACCTCTTAGCTTTTAAGAAACTCAAAAAATACAAGCCGCCAACAATTTTAACGCCAGTCATTCGCTATCCTTCAAACAAATTTAATAAAATTTAATATAGCACTGTTTGTGGTCGTGCTGCCAACCACAGCACTGTTTCTCCTCCCCCATGTATTGAGTTTGAGAAACAAGGGCGCAAGCATACTAAAATCAACCCTTGCAAATCTATGCAAGAAGCACGTGCTTGCGACGAAGCTGCGGGATACATGCTTATGAGTAGAGAGAAGCTTTCCCATCGAGCAGAACCAGGTTGCGATGACCATAGACACTATGAGAAGGTGTAGGCCAACAAGAAGCAGCAATGGCAGACCAACCTGTGCTTTGCAGTCACGTCTGCCTGAGGCCAGAGAAACCACACAAATGCGCACACTTGGTTGCTTTGAAGCAGTACCTACCTACGGCCAAACGAAGAACACACAAGCGCGATTGACGACGTCCTTCTAAAGCTAAGAAATATTGACGCCGGCTCAGCTTAAGAAACAAAATGAGGCTCTAAACTTGTATGAAGGCCAAAAACGTATGCGTCTCAATCAAGGTCTGCAGTCGAGAAGGCTTGATTGCAGGGCGAGGTCGAGGTAGCTTTCGAGAAGAGCTTAATGATCAAAACCTGCGACTGCGCTCTGCTGCAGATTTATGTAGTCGCACTTCCCAAGAAATATTTTCACTATTCAGAAATCCTTTCGCTATCGTACCTAGCTTATATAGTATCTCTATATATAGCTCAACATGCAGGGGCAGGGAAAGCACCTAAATCCCCACCCGTGTAAATTTTCATGGACATCACAATCCATCTCGACGGGCTACGGTGACACAATTGTCAGTTTTTTACCATTGGACCCTTAGCGAAACCAAAACAAAAAAAAATGGCGATTGTTCCATCCTAGACCAACGAGATGAGAGCGGATGTCCATGAAACCTTGGATGGGTAGGGAAAGCAACTAGATCCCCATCTCTGCAAAGTTTCATGGACATCACAATTCCTCTCAATGGTCTACGGTGGCACAGTTACCAATTTTTTAACATTGCGCTCTTAGCGAAGCCAAAACAAAAAAGTTGGCTATTGTGCCACCCTAAACCAACGAAATTGGAGCAGATGGCCATGAAACTTTGCAGGGGTAGGGAAAGCTTTGCTTCAAATTGTCCAGCCTTATCTTTAATTCATTCAGCTGCGCATCCACTACATATCTTCTTGGAAAAGCCACCTCTAGGGCTTCACAATCTGCCTATTCTTCATCACGGAGGTCATTGAACCATAGCCTCCCTTTATCATGAACTAGGAGCGGGAATACCTATTGTTGAGATGTAGAGAGAAAGAGAGAGAGACGAGACAAGAGACATACCATATACGCTCCCAAAGACTGATTCATATTGAGGACAAGATACAAATATATAGGTGAGACCAAGTTGAGTAGAGTGAGCCATATATAGCTCCAACACCCCCACTCAAACAAAGGTCTCTAGCTTTGGATGAAAAAACCCTTGGGGAGTTCAAGGGAAAAACCCAAGCCCCTATACAATGTGAAAATATGAACCAGCGATGATGATGTGAAAGTGAATTGTGCATCTATGTACAAATATTCAAGTGACTTAGAGATCACAATGTGCAAATGTGGAGTGTGCATAGTGCATGGTACCTAAAAGATTACAATGTCATATGTACAAAGCTATTACAATAGCAAAGAAGCTAATCTACAAAGAGTGAGGTCGAAGCAACTCTAAGCTCCGAGCGCAAGAGGATGAAACGTGACTTGTTGAGGCCTTTGTTCAAAATGTCTGCAATCATCAGGTCACTTGGACATTGATAATGGTTCCTTTGCGTACTTCATACCTGACATAATGATAATGGACAGCAATGTGCTTTGACTTATTATGTTGAACATAGTCTTTTGCAAGACTAATAGCACTTTGGTTGTCACACCGCAAGGGTGTGCTAGAAAGAGGAGAGTGACCAATATCAACCAGCATTTGTCGAAGCCAAATCAACTCACGAGCTGCAAGTGATGCCGCAACATATTCTGACTCAGGCGTAGAAACTGCAACACAATGTTGTTTCTTGCTAGTCCAAGAAACAAGACAACCATTTATAAAGAAGCAATTTCCACTAGTAGATCGCATAGATAAATGTGAGCTTGCCCAGTCTGCATCTGTGTAACCCAAAAGAGAAAGAGATTGCATAGAATCCGATGTGAGTTGTCGTCGATAGACTAAACCAAAATCTATAGTGCCTTTCAAGTATTTCAACACACGCTTTGCAGTAGAACAATGCTTAAGAGAAGGACATGCAAGATGTTGTCCAAGATAATTAGCAGCAAATAGAATATTAGGACGAGTGTTCATGCCAACAAACTGAAGACATCCAATCAAGTTAGCATAAGGTTGATTTGTGACAAGTTGACCGCCATTGTCAGAAGTGTTCTTCGTAGAGCTTGCAAGACAAGGTGGGTTGGTTGAATGTGCAGACTCCATACCAAATTTTTGAATAGTATCTGCAATAAACTTTGACTGTCGAAGGAATAAAATACCTTTTGTACGGTTCCGTTGGATTTGAATGCCAAGACACGAGTGAATCTCTCCAAGATCCACCATATCAAATGCAGAAGACAATAACTTTTTCAGTTACTGAAGAAATCCCAAATCATTGGAAACAAGGATGGTATCATCCACATAAAGAGCAAGAATCACAAAACTGCTACCTTGGCATTTTATGTATAAGTTGGGGTCTGACGAGCAAGAGATGAATCCTTTAGAGGTGAGAAAAAGATCAAATTTTGTATACCAGGCTCGCGAAGCTTGTTTGAGACCATATAGTGCCTTATGGAGTTGAGCAACAAGGACTTCTTTACCTGGAATAACAAACCCTTCTGGTTATTCCATATAAATTTCCTCTTCCAAGTCACCATTAAGAAAAGCAGTTCGCACATCCATTTGATGAGCTTCTAAATCAAATTGAACAGCATGTATAACCTTTTGAAACTAAACACGCCTTGAACTTGTCAAAAGATCCATCTGCTTTTACTTTTGTCTTATACACCCACTTATATTTAATAGTTGTACGACCAGGAGGTAATTCAGTTAGTATCCATGTACCTTTAGAGATAAGAGAATCGTACTCTGCTTCCATAGCCTCTTGCCATTGATCCTTTTGTGGTGAAGAGATAGCTTCATCATAAGTAATGGGATCTTCGGAAGTAGAAAAAGCATTATCAGCAATATCGTCATCATAAACATGACATGAGCCATGTTCAAAATCAATAGGCAGATCAACAAAAATATCAATATCATCATTGGCGACATTCGGAATGGATGGTTGTGAAGAGGAAAGTTGCTCTATAGGAAGAGTTTCATCTTCTGAAAGAAATGGAAAAGCTTGAAGCAATGATTTAGTATCATCAGAATCATCCATGGACCATGAGCCTCCCATAAGCTGTTCGTTAAAAGTAGCATCACCATTCACAATTACTTTCTTGGAGGAAGGGTCATAGAATTTGTAGCCTTTGGAAGTGTCAGAATATCCAATAAAAATAACTTTAAGACCAGGAGCATCAAGCTTTGTTCGTGTTTCTTTGGGAACATGAATATAAGCAATACATCCAAAGGTTCGAAAATAAGATACAGAAGCAATGTCACCTGTCCATGTTGTGATGGGTATCTTACCAGAGGGTGCAGTAGTAGGAAGATGATTCTGAATAAATACTGCTGTCAAAGTAACTTCAGCCCAAAAAAAACGAGATAAGCCATAATGAATCAGCATACATCTTACAACATTGAGAATAGTGCGATTCCTTCGTTCAGCAACATCGTTCTATTGAGGCGAATATGGAATAGTGTGTTCATGATGAATTCCACTGTCAGCACAGTAACTCACAAACTCTCGAGAAACATATTCGCCTCCATTGTCACTACGAAGCTTCTTAAGGCGACGATCAGTTTGAAGTTCCGCAGCCTTGTGGAATTGTTTGAAAACAAATAAGGCTTCAGATTTTTGTCTAAGTAGAAATACAGTCGTATACCTTGAGAAATCATCAATGAAAGTAATGAAGTAGCGATATTGTGATCTCGAAGAAGGTAGAGGTCCACATATATCAGTATGAACAAGATCCAGTATGTCATGAGAATGAGTTGTATTTGAAAGAGGAAAGGGTTTGTG
The DNA here is from genome assembly GCF_014529385.1 of Adiantum capillus-veneris. Classification (NCBI taxonomy): domain Eukaryota; kingdom Viridiplantae; phylum Streptophyta; class Polypodiopsida; order Polypodiales; family Pteridaceae; genus Adiantum; species Adiantum capillus-veneris. Next base: position 129,168,320 of record NC_140959.1, read on the forward strand.
ATTGTGTTTCCCAAGAGCACAAAATTCACAAATTCCCATATGAGGATGGGATTTAAGATCCATGCCATGAACAAGATCACGACGTTGAAGATCAAGGAGTTTTGAGAAATCAGCATGAACAAAACGGTGATGCCATACTTTGCAATCATGATCACCTGGAGCAGTGACAACATTTGCTACAGCATCGCTGAGAGAGAGTTCAAACAAATTACCATTTCGAGGAGCAGTGGCTATAGTCTGTCCATCTTTCTCAATTCGGCATTTGGTATGATCAAATCCAACAAACAGACCAAGATCAACAAGTCTAGCAACTGAAAGAAGATTACGTTGAAGATCTGGTACATGTAATACTCCTCGCAAAATTCGAGTGGAAGAAGATAAGGTACCAAGATATAAGTCTCCAATACCCTTTACTTGACAAGTAGTATCATCAGCAAGATAAACAACACGTTGAACTGGTAGTGGATGATAGTTATGGAGCCACTTAGACTGATATGTCATATTTCTTGTAGCACCAGAATCGACAATAAAAAGTGATCCATCGCGTACATGAAGTATTCTGTCTGGAGCAACTGAACATAGGACGCAGCTTGTTTCTGGTACAATGTTGTTTCGATGTTCAGTAGCATATGCTCTATTCCGATCTGTGTCGAATCGACGCTTATAGCACATATGAGTGGGATGATCAGATCGTCCACAATATTCACAAGAAGAAGAAGAAGAGTCTCTAAATAAACGTGGTTGTTTTGTGGTAATATTGTGTTCTTCATCATATTGACGTGCCCAACAATCATCTTCAGTATGGCCATTTCTGTTGCAGTAAGAACATTGCTTATTAGGAAATTTGAGACGAGAGAAAATATTACCGCGACGGCCACCTCTGCGGTTTCCTCGTTGAAATGGACGCCTTCGAGCATAAAAAGCCGGTTCCATCTGTTGTGACTCAGTCTCCTCGTGTGAAATCATAGCTGTTTCATGACTAGCATTACGACGTTCTTGACGTTGAGAGTATTCAATTAAAGACATGCAGGCTTGGTCGAAATCAAGACCATCTTTATTAGAGAGAATAGTAACAATGTTATCATAAGAAGAGTCCTTCACCGTATCAAGGAGAAGTGTAATCAGTTGCTTTTGTGGAACAGGATCACCGGCACCAGTAAGCTGATTAATAATAGATTTGAAAGATTCAATATGTCCCGTCATGGCAGTACCAACTTCATATTGTAACTTGTTAAGCAACCCTCTCAAATAAAGTATTTCTGTGACAGATTTCTTCTGAAAGTTTTCAATAAGGTACTTCCATACGTCGTGGGAAGTAGGCAGTTCGTACATATCAAGCAAAAGGGAATCAGTAAGAGCAGAAAGAATATACCGACGAGCTGCTTTATCACGTCGTTGCCAATTCGTATAGGCAACATTCCAATCTTCAAATATAGGTCCTTCAGTGATAAGCACGTTATCATTATCCGTATCAACAGGCTGAGGCGGACAAACACGATTTCCAAGAACAATATCGGAGAGTTCATCGCCTTCAAGAATTAACAACATCTTTGCTTTCCAGCCTGGAAAACCTTAACCTTGGAAAGGAGGAACGTCGAAGGAACGTCCAAAGATGTGAGAGACGTCACCCAAAAAAGGCAGGGTAAAGGAGACGTTAATAATAAATGAGTCCTCAAAATAGAGTGGCGTGAGACGCAAGATTGACGACCACAATACGAATAGCAAAAAGCTAAATCTTCTCGAAAAAGTTAACGCCAAAATAAGAAAAACAATCGCGGACGCTTCACGAAGAAGTAGGACGAAGAAAGCTGCGTCAAGCTCAATTGCAGTAAAAACAGCATAACTTTCTGCCGCGAACTCCGATTGACGCAAACCTAGAACTCAAATCGAAGAGCTCGAGGAGACGAATAAGTTTTGGATGAAAAGTGCGCAATACCATTGCGCTATGCTCCATTGCGCTTTTCCCGTTTCTCCAAATTTTGAGCAGAACAGCAAGAAAAATTGAGATGAAGTTCAGGGTGTCATCAACAAGAAAACGTAATCAACGATTAGATTGATTAGCAAGAAACGTCACACAAAACACTAATCATATTCTTCTTAACACAAAACAACCACAATTAACAAGAATCAATGCTCAAAAATAAAATTTGTAGCAATTTTTGAATCTTACATGCAACTCGCATACACATACTGTTTTGTCACCATGAATTGAATCGGCGCATGATCGTTACTACTCTGATACCACGTTGAGATGCAGAGAGAAAGAGAGAGAGACGAGACAAGAGACACACCATATACGCTCCCAAAGACTGATTCATATTGAGGACAAGATACAAATATATAGGTGAGACCAAGTTGAGTAGAGTGAGCCATATATAGCTCCAACACCTATACTACACCATCTTTCGTCGAAAAAAAACTTTCCAATACGAACAATCCGTAGTCTTGAAGCCAAGTTTCCGCATCTTCGACCCTAGTGAAATTGGGAAATCCGGACCATGCCATCTCTTCTCTAGCAGCACCTACTCTTCAAAGGTCGCACCTTTGGCATTACCAAAATCACCGCTTTGACATCAACTAGGAGCATCATAACGCTCATCCGTGGGGGCACTAGAAGATGGAGAGGGGGAATGGGGGACACACCTGGAACCCAAACATTCTGCCTCTGTATAGCTGAGGGTAAACACAACACCCCTGTCCTCTCGAAAAACATCTCCAAAAAACACCTTTCTGCTAGTAGACCACCTCCTGCACACCTCTCAACTTGACACACCCTCTACACGTCATAACTCAACACACACCTGTAAGTGCCATCATTTCCTTCATCCCCATGCACTCAAACACCACACATTCTCTCTCCATTTACACACATAACCATCGGGGGGGCGCACACGCCGACACACACTTGGAAACACCCTGTGCAAGAGAAAAAGAGAGGAAGGGAAAGGGAATCGACACCACAAAAACGATGCACTTCAAGGGGGTTTTTCATTCATCCATAGAAAATTGGTATAATCTTCTTTACGACACCATAGCCGCACCTCGGATTGCCAAAACACCTTCTCGACATACCCTCTGTGGCTTCTTTGCACCCAAGCATACACCTTCCATCATAGCGACACGATTCTTCCTCTTTGACTCCTTGATCCAAAGGAAAGACCTCCTTGTGGGTTCCCCCAGACACGAGAGAGCTCCAAGGAAGAGGCCCTCCAAAAGCTGTCGCCTTGTGCCACCAAAACCCCACTCCAAGAGTCCCTTGTTCAACTCGCTTCCCTCTGGACCAAGATCCTGAAGCCTACCTTGAAAACCCTTCTTTCTTTTTCTTTTGCCCAAAAGCCTCCCCTTTTGTTCACCCCCAAGGGGCAACGAAGGCGCCGTCCTTGCCCTCTTCCTCTTTTCAAACTTTCCAAAAAAACTAAATTCCTTTCTTTTTTGCCAATTCAATAGAGCCAGCTCCCTTTGTAAACTTCATCCAAAGCTCCTTTTACCTTACCCTTTTAACTCTTTATCCCTTTCTTTCTCTAATTCTAGCCCCATTCTCTTTTGCATTTACAACCAAGGATCTTAAGCCTTCGATTCCCACACAATCGGTGCTCGCATACGACCAAGCTTGCCACGTAATTCTTTTCGATCACAACACATGGGAGTTCCACTTATCAGCTCCAAACCCTGAGAGCTTTGCCATGTCTCGACTGCTCCATGGCCTCGAATAATACATAAAAGTAGAAAAGAAAACCAATTTTCCCCTCATCTCGTGCTCGTCTGCTAGCTTGAATTGGACATATCTCCATGCCCATGACTCCGATCAACTAGCCGTAAATTACGGCTAATTCCTCACATCATATGCAATTTTTTGAGAATCGTAGCGAGCTCAACAAAACCCCTATCGATGTGCCTACGAGTGTCGCCCAGTGAGCCCACAATTGGGCCCCTTGAAAACTTCGTCGGCCCATAACTTGCCCGTCTGGGCTCCAAAGGGCAATCCGAAAAGACCGGCATGTCCTACAGCTTAACCTTTACACATCTTCTTGCATATTCTAGCTCGAGTCACCTGTCCCCATCTGCCCTGCTCGTCGGGGATCGCAAAACCTTCCAACTTTGAGCTAGCATATCTTTCACACTGGGGCTCCGTTTGATGAGCCGTCTGAATGGGATCCTAGAGAATCTTGGAGACCACGTTCTGGAGCACCAACTTGGCATCTCATGAACTTTGACCACCATCCCAATCAACCGATCGTGGAGTCCTTCTTAGCCTAAAAAACCGCTTTAAGCATATATTTCAGCTGACACTCTCTTGTCCAAGGCCTTCACAACTACCTCAAAACTTTTCCATGCACTTCTCAGCACACTCCAGACTACATTGCATACTTCCCAACACGGACCAACTTTGGTCGCACCAACGTTTTTTTCACCGCGAGCTACGTGCGGCTTGTATCCATACGGAAGGTCCCAAACCCGTCTGCATAAGTAAACAAAAATCTATTTAAAAAAAACTTTCTTTTTGCGATCCAATGATATTTCAGATCAATAAATTTTTATTATTAACTTACACTTTAAAAATAAAAAATTACATAAAAATATATACATTTTTTTGCTTAAATTACCACGTAAATGATTAGGTTGAGATATCTTGATTTTTAATTTATTTATATTATTTTATAAATAAAAATAAAACATGACATGGCTATTGAGGTGGCCAATGACATGGTCATCCATGTGGCAAGCTGATGTGGATGATTGATGACATGGAATGCATAGGTGGAAAGATGAGGTGGCGGATGGGATTCCCTCATTTGCCATGTTATATGATGACATTCAAAATGGTGACATGTAATGATTAGGTGGAAAAAAAGGAGGTAATGAGTTGCCAATTTGGCAATGTGGCATGCTTGGTGGTTCATGATGTGGTGAGTGATGTGGCAAGCCATGCAAGAAATACTTACACGTGGCATGTGAGGTGGTGGATGACATAACACTTAAGGTGAAGTGGCATGGAAGGTGAAGTGACATTGAAAACCAAGTATTACGGTCAAATAGTTGAATGTGGTGATGTGGAAGGTGAGATAGGGTGATGACATGGACCCTTGGTTATGTGGCAGCCTCCTTGTATGAGGTGGACTAACCAACTAGGGTTGGGAGAGTAGAACCAAGCCATGGTTGGTTGACAAGTGTCAAAATTTTTAGGTTTGGTATTTACCAAACCTGAGGAGGCACACCTCAAGTGAATGGTGCAAGTGAAAAATTAAAACAATGAAAACATGTCTTTCCCTGACTCAAATTGACTCAAATTTTGTTCTATGAGGAGCTTACACTAGGAGTTATGACATATATGAAAATCAAAATTAGTAGCAATCTACATTATTTATTATATTTAAAATAAAACCTATATCAAGGTTCTCTAAGCAGTCTTTGTTATTTTCTAAGGTATATCTTTAAAAAATGAACAATTGAAGTTTAAGTTTCTTTGGATGGTCACATACATTGGGTCATAATCCATCAAATGATCGTTGGATCTTGCAAAATAGGTTCTACATCATTAGATATCTGGTGTAAAAAAATTAGGGTTTTATAAATAGAAATTCTAACAAAGAAAAACGAATATTCATTATGCAAAGATCCAAAAAATTATCAATAAATCAACTTAAAATACTTGCGAAGTGAACATTTCATGAGCAAGATGGTAAGTAAAGAAAAAAAGCCCATAAAAAGTTTTAAGTATTTCTTCATCAAGGCCACAATGTTGTGACAAGGTGTGATACGATGAACCAGATTAGTCCTTGCACAATAAAATTACCATTTAGATGTGAAAAATGAAGATCAAAGCTTTCCATTGTGTTGCAACTATGTACTTTGTGAGGCTACCAAATCTTGCCTCTTCAAAGTAAGTGCAAGGAAGTCAAATGTACGTAGGAATGGCAAAAAAGAGGTTGTTTCTTGGTTGTCTTGGGGGGGGGAAGTGTTGAAAGTGGGTACACCTTATCATGCATATACCCAACTATGCAACATAGCATGAAAATATGTAATTATTTACCATGCCAAATCTACCTATCAAGGATAGACTTGTCAATTTGCAATATATCCACAAGCAAAACATCAACAACATTTTGGTACTACATTTTGGTACTAGAACCTTGCAACTATTATCCCAACAAGCATTGAAGTAGAAAACAAGGAACGCACATTTGAAAATGAAGTTTTTGAACTTACAAACAGATCGTGTGATAGGACTCCTCTCCCAAGTCTCACGCCCAAGTGAAGATCCGCAATATATGAAGTAGTATGCACCATTGAGGATGTAGCCGGCACCTTAGATGAGGGTTCCATAAGAGTGGTAGTGGCCACCAAAAAGGACATGAGGGGCTCCACAGATGGCACATTGGGAGGCACCCTAGATGTACCAGGCAGTTCCATTTTTCCTTTACCCTTCTTTAGAGCACTTATTTCTTAAAGAGCTTCTTGAGAATAACTCCCAATGGTGTGTTGAGTACCTCCATGAGAGTATGGAGGAAGCAACTCTTCTTGTGTCGGTGCTAAGTACTCATCACTATTTTTGTTGAAAACACAAGTTCAGGAATCTTCTCACTATTGTTGGAGGACTTCACTACATCCATTAGATAAAGAAAAGCCTACACACACAATGACAAACAAAAACCATACTCAAGTTTCTCTTGTGTAAATTCAAACACATTTAAAGTGCAATTCTTAAATACACACCTGCAAAGTGTGATTCTTCATGCTAACCTTGTAAAATTGATCAATGGAATTTGAAAGTTGTGGACCTTCTACTTGAAGCCTCTCAATTGTAAGTATAGCCTTCTCATGCAAGTGAGACCAATAAGTTTCTTTCTTTATGTAAGTCCAAAAAAGTTTATAGTATCCGAAATGAGGGTATTGTGGATCTTTAGACTTAGTGAGAATCATTAGATGTAAAATTATCTTCTTTCTACAGTAAAGTACATTAATAAATCAAACAATAATATAGGAATATGAAATAAAAAGTAGATTAGTCTCAAGCAAGAAAGAAAGTGCATGACTACCTTTCCAAAGTGATCTCGAGCTTCTCAGACAATAGAGCTTATCTCTAGTAATCTTAAGCATGCCAGCTATATCCCATTTAATGCTAAACAACAATTTGAAGAACTCATCACCATTGAGAGGGTTGGCAATCAATAGGTACTTGTATCCCCTATCCTTCAATCTCTTCTCCTCCACTTTAGCGGCCTTATCTAGCCGCTTCTTCCTCTCAACATCATTTTAGACCAAGTGCATCAAGTTTTGATTTCTCTTTGGCCATAAATGCACTAAAGTCATCCTAGAACACAAAACCTTATTGAAACCATGACAGTGACATATATACACTAATCTAAGAACATGTACTGTAGGTATCACCTTCCACACTAGTTGAGGCATGATTTCAAATGGCGTGCTGTACTATGATGCAACACCATGGTAATACCTTGCCTCCAGTCATCTCCACTCTCGCCCATTCTCTCATGTCCGGTGACAATTTATCAAGTATTGATTCTTTATATTTCATGCCAATTTTTTTGAAACATATAGACTTCATGAGTGATGTTTGGAGTGACGTGTGCCCTAGATATGATGTAAACAAAAACAAATCAAAGAGATGAACATAAGCATTGTTGCAAGACATGTTAGTAGGTTAAGTGACTAGTAAAACTACACATAATTTGGATGTGTCAAGTGCAAGTAGCAACTCTGCTTCTTTGGCTTTGGTCAGCTCAAAGGAATACATGGTATTGAGCATTTTTGGAGTACTCTATCATAAAACAAACATAATCATAATTTGAAAAAACAAAGCATTGTATGTGTACAAAAAATAAAAGATCTTACTATCTTTGATTCTCTTCCACCACATTTTCAACCTATGGTTTCCATCCTAAACAATAAACTTCTTCCCTTTAAGCTCATGCCACTCTTTTCCAAGAACTCTCTTGAACTCAACATTTCTTTCCCTCCAAAGTGGTCCCCATTCCTCCATGTCGATTGTGGTGACTGGTATGTTGTTTCCTCTAGCATCCCCAACCAACACCAAAAAGTGACCCATTCTTTCCCAATATCAGGTAGAATTGAATGAGGAAATGAGCTATTCTATATCATCTACATCATTCTCTTCTTAACATAAAACTAACCTTAAAAATTCTTCATTAGTCCAAGAAAAAAATTATTGCCTAATTGTTTTGAATGCTTATTCTCCTCTCCATCACCTTCCCCTTCTTAATCACTTCCATTACTATCTTCTTCATTATTATGAAGATCTTCAACTTGCAAATTGCTCTTTGCACTCAAAAAAAAGAAGACAAGCATAGACAATCAAAAACCACATGGAACAAGTGGTAGCTAGAATTAGATGTTTGTGATTTATTAAAAAATTTACAGAGTCTCCTTTGTTCAGAGACCACATTTAGAGAAAATCTAACCACCCTTTGATGGGCTCTCACTTGAGATTTACGGATAAACCAAAACATAAAGCATACACACTTTTTTCATCAATATATAACAACGTTAATCAATCACAAAAATCATAGGCTCCCACACGGGAATTAAGGTTTTTTTATGAGGAATTTCATCAAATAGCTTTTGGCCCAAAAACCCATATACCACATCCTAAGGTTATAAAAAATATATTAATGGATACCACTTAAAGCTCATTTTTTTGGCAAGTCTTATAAAATATAATAGATATAGATTTTCAAATACTATACAAAAATCAAAACACCATTTAGTGCTAAACATGAAAAATTCAAAGTATGGTTGCATAATTCAAAATTTACCTGTAAGCTCGGTGTCATCCTCGATGTCGTTGGAATTTTCATCAACTTCAACCTCATCATTAATGGACACACACACTTTTTGGCAATACAACTTTTCTTTTTGGGAGGAGTGTCTAATAGTCGGAGTACTCATGATGATGCCTCTTGATCGATCACTCTATTTGAGATACAACCAGACCTTAACTTCATGCTCACTCGACGGTTGGACAAAGCTGAGATTGGAAATTTGTTTCTCTTGCTATCCATCTTAGGTCCCATCTATTTACACATCAAACATCAATAATTGGTTCTAATCTTGTGCCTATCTATAGCTACACATAGTATAATTTACAATTTAGTACTATCATGGTATCTCCATGTACTAGTTCTTGCATTTAGGAATACCACAAGTTATAATGTACTACATTATACATAATGTGTAGTATGCATATCATATATAGTTATGCTAGGTAATATTCGCCATATAGTTATGTTTTATAGTACTAAAGTTATAGTATATACATTAGTACTATATTATTCATACTATTTAATAAGTAGTATATAGCTATGTTATGTTATGTGGTAAGCTTATATTTTCTATCATATACTATACTATATATAATATATATATATTATGTATGATACTATACTATACTATGTAGTAAGAAGTATATAGCTATGTTGTGTGGTATATATGCATATACTTAATATCATGTACTATACTATATATAGAATATTATATATATTATGTACGATACTATACAACACTATATTATCTAGTATTCTATACTATATACTATACGCTACTATATATATACACTATATACCAAGTCAAATCTATGTATTTCTAAAACTAATTCTGCAAAATGCCATTCAAAGATTGTATGATTCTGCAAAATGTGGACCCCCGCATCATCCGCGCATGCCCGCTAACTGAACTGATGCCTCTGCTTGCCCATCCTGCCCGCGCTTCTCTCTACTGGCTGAGCCCCTGCGCGTGCTGCTCATCCTAGACCCCCTTCCCACTACCCACTGCTAACCACCAAGCTTGCTTCCTCGGTTCTCTAAGGCAGAGATCTGAGTTTCCAAAGGAGCATTCCAAGGAATACTTCATCGTATAAGTTGAAGAAGAGAAGGATCACCAAAGGTTCTTAAAGCCATGAATTTTTTCAAAGGATTCATTGAACCTTCAAAGCCAAATCAAGGGACACTCCTATATCGTGAAGAAGAGCTTCACTTAAAAGGAAAGATCTCTCTCTCTCTCTCTCTCTCTCTCTCTCTCTCTCTCTCTCTCTCTCTCTCAAAATAAACCCCCCAAATGAACAAAAAAAAACGCAACCAAGCACAAAATCATAAAACCACTATCTGCACTTTGGTCGTGCTTATGTGTGAAGAGATAGACACTGGCTAGGAGAGTCTCTTAAGATAAGACCCCTCTATTAGCACAAATAGGAGAGTCTCTTAAGATAAGACCCCTCTATTAGCACAAATGGGGGACAAGGGAATAAAAAATTCAATGGGGAAGGGTTTCACACCTGGAAGACAAAGTTAAGAGAATACCTCATGAAAAACAATTTGTGGTCTATCATCAACACGGCCTTGGAACAACAAGCCGAACCCAATGAAGTGCACACTAATGCATCCATACTCATAACAAGCACACAAAAATTTGGCCAAGGATGAACAAGCATTAGGAATTAGCATCACTTCCTTGCATGACACCTATGTGCATTTACGAATGTAAGCATGCACATGAAGCTTGGCATGTCCTAGAAAGTAATTTTGGAGCCAGGGCCAAAAGAAGTAAAGTTAGCCTCAAAATAATACTTTACATGATCATTACGACTAAAGAGGGGGACATTGCTAGCATAGTAAATAGGCTTAAGATCACTAGTACACAGCTCACTTACATCCAAGTCAAAGTACCACATGAGGACAGAGTGGCCATAGTAATAATTGCACTTCCACCTTCTTAGGACCAATTAGTCACATTTCTTGAAGAAAAAGAACCCGCTCCACATTTCCAAGATGTGATCAACTCAATCCAAGCAGAAGAAAGAAGAAAAAGGATTCATTAGCATTATCACGAGGGCCTTCTGTCACAACATCCTCAAGGGGAAGATATTCACCATCAACATCATCAACTGGAAGAAAGTGTTATGAATTTGTAAGAATGGGACATGTAGCAAAAGACTGCTACACAAACAAACCTTGCAACGAATGCAATAGGAAGGGACGTCCTTTTTCTCGATGCTACTCAAATGGAGGTAGTAGCAGTGTAGAAAGAAACACTAGTACAAGCAATAGTAGAAGCTACAAAGGAAAGAGACCTATCAAAGGATCGGCTCACATGGTGGAAGACGAAGGCGAGAACAACCTTGTCTTTGAAGATGCAGCCTCTCTACTTGTAGGGGAGGACTTTTATTTTTGTTTGTGGATATTATTGTCCTGTGTGGATTATGTCAGTCTGTGTGGATATCAACTTATCATCCTATGTGGATATTGCATCTTTGATATTTTGTCTTAGTCCAAACTTCAAGGGGAGGATTGTAAAGGTAAGCTTTGTCCTAAATTTTGAGTTAAGGAGGGAAGATGAGGAATTATCCCACATGTAATGGAGTCAAGCTGTAGAGCTACTTAAAGCTCACTTTCATGAATAAAAAACACAATTCAAGTTTGAACTGCATGCTTGTCTACGGTGAGCTTGTTCGAAGCTAAGTCAATACTTAAGATTTTTTTAACGAGTTCACGATACCCTATCTTGGAATTTAGTTCACTTAAGTGATAATCTTGCTTACACAAACTAATACACTTTCACTATGTTTCTCTTTCATCCACCCTAGCTAGCAAGATCCCATTCCCATAAGATAAATGGGGTGTCATTGGAATTGACAACATGAGAACCGATATACATTATCAATATACGAGATGGAGCCAGACCCAAACCAACTAGTGTTGAGGCGTTAAGTAAATTTTGAAAGAAGACGAACATGCAAAGAAGAAAAGAAAAGATGGTGTAGACTCGGGGAGGTCACTATGTATAAATTGTGTATATTGTGTGCATTCAAGGACTATTTAAAAAATTACCTATCTGTGAATTTTGGACAAATCAAATACACCCTTTTTGTATTCAATCTCTAATCTTTTTTTCCAATTTCAATTTATGATACCCTTCAGAATGTGAAAGTGTACGAAAACATAAAATTTCATATTTCCTTTTGTTGCACTCAAGTGATAATCACATAATCATTAAGTGACCCCCCCGAGGGTGCAAAGGGAATTCTAGTGATAGCACTTGAGTGCACTTTAATGTACAAATTTATCATTGAGGCAATAAGTCTCAAATACAACCCAACATACCTTTTTAAGAAGTTGTTTGCCATGCTACAGGCCAAGATCTTGGATCCAGAGGCCAATATTAACATAAGTTGGTTTCTTTATATTAATGTTGTGTAGGAGACTGCTAAGTTTAATTCTTAAAACCTCTTCAAGGCTTGATATGTCTGACAATTCCTCTATTGGGAAAACTTATCCCCAGCTCACGCCAATGTTCAAATTACTTGGGACAAGGAAGTACAAGATAGAACACCTAGCATAACTTTATCATCCTCTTAAGATACTAGAACAGAGAAGATCGATAAAGGAAATGTAAAAAAAGGGTAGACACAACAACTAAGCCACTAGTGGAAGAGAAGGGAGAGGGAGCCACACAATGGGGTGCTAAGTGCCCACTGCCTCAATTAGAGTTAGGTTCATCAAGTAAGAAGACAAAAATTATAGAATTGTGAAATAAATTTTAGGCACGGACAAAAAAAATAGCCAGCACATCTATTCCTCCAATACACACTGCTAAAGGACAACTGAGTGCAAGTTCTAAGCCTAAAGAAACAACTAATAGATCTTAAAAACCCATTGATGATCAAACCTAGATCAGTACTAAACAAGACAATAGGAAAAACAAGGCATCATGTAGTGCTATAGAGCAAGCTCTAGATACAGCTCAATTGCCCATAGTCACATTGGACATAATTTAATGCCTCTAGAAACAACCTTCAAAGGGTCATTTGGTCATGTGAAATCTAGACAGATTGTTATTGTCATATCCATTTTCTCTGACAATCTATAAAACTGACTAAAAAGATCCCAATGCCATCACATAGGGATGTGCAACAACCATTCAGTCTGGCTAGAACACAATTTTCAATTTTGTAGGCCAGATGATGGAGGCTCAAGCATCTCTCTCTAGCACAAAATTGGATAATGTGAAAGAAGAACTAGAAAAAACTCAAGGCAATTTAGAACCACTCAGATATTAATGAGCTTAATGGTCCAAACAAATCTTGAATTTACAGATCCAAGATCAAAAAATTTATCGGAATGTAGCAACTCTATAGAAGAAAATTGATTAGCTAAGCAATGAGAATGATTTTAAGCAAGATGAAAATAACATTTCTCAACAGACAGCTAAATGGTTCAAGACTATGTTGAATGCAAAGAGACATGGCTACAACACCCTTCATCATAAACATCATGTAATAAAACAACCATCCTTGAAAACTTCACCGATCATTCTCTGGTCTAGATAGTAGATAATGATGGAAACTTACCTTAAACCTAAATGATATGGAAATGATCATTGACTCCATCCAATCAGATTTGCAAGATGAAGCCAATGAGTACACTACCACATTGCTCAATGAGGCCAATTTTTATTATATGATAATTAAAAAATGAAGATAAAGATTATGATAAGGACAATGTTGAGCAAGAGGATTATGATAAGGACAACAATGAGCAAGAGGATCACGCAAAAGATTGTTAGGGTAAGTCCATCTTGTGGAACCATGTGGGAAACCCCTCTAGCCACCTAGGAAAAGATAACTGATGACATGGTCCAATAGCAAGAGGATGCAACCCATGTAGCCAATGATTGTAAAGCACCAAGCATATAAAGAGGCTACTTTATAATAAAAGAATTGCAGTTTGAGCACTATCATTGTGTCTATATCCTCTCTCTCTATGCTCTTGCTCTTGACATAGCTTAACCCTAGTCATCATCTCTCTAACCTAAACCCTAAAACCATGGTTTAGCTAACGATTCACCCTCCATAGACTAACGCTAATCATTCATGATTTGGGAGTAGGCTTCTACACTAACTACCCTCTCAAGTGGTAGCAGAACCGACCATTTTTACCTAGGCTTAATTAACCTTGTCCTCTTTCTCTCTCCCTAATCAATAGCATCAATTAATAAGCTTGGACACATTATTAATCAATTGATTAGTGATTAATAGCATTCTAATAATTATGTGTGGATGCATATTTTTTCAATTAGTGTGCCATTTTGCGTTCATTTTCAGCCCAATTTGCATTAGCATTGTTGCTGTCATCAATGCTAATTGTCATCATATCATTCACATGATTTTTCAATTTATGTGTGCATAAAGTGGTTGTTGATGCCTTTATTTAGATCCCTTAAGGGCATAAAGTGATCAAGGTTTTTCTCTTAATTGTGTGTGCAAAATCTTTGTGTTTGCAGCCTCATTTCAAGACTCAAAACTCTTGGTTAAAGCTACATTAGTGGTCTCTCATCTTGATGACATTATTAGGTGTGTGGCAATTTATGTGTGTGTGTGTTCTTATGTGTGAAGCCCTGCTTAATTCTAACCTATTAGTGGTTCCCCACATCAACAAAATACACAAGGGATTGTGGCTAAAGCACTATATATAGGTTGTTGCTTCTTTGGTGAGATCAAAGGATACGGGCCACTACTTTTTGACTAAGCAATGTGGGCGGATCTCAAGAAAGCGGAAAAATATAGTTCAATTTAGGTTTTGGGTCCGTTGGGGGCTCTTCCTATGTGCCATCTTTTTTCCCGTAGCTTGCACACGGATGCCAAACATCATCAAAAGTGCTTCATAGTACCCTTTTGGGTCCGCTAGATCCATTTCACGTGACCACGTCCTTGGATACAACTAACTTACCAAAGGGTGGTTTCCCATCAACAATTAACCACAAAGGATGAAGGGCCCAAAATTCTCAAGCCTAGGGATTGTTCCCACCTACAAAAGTGAAGCATCAATAGAGCCCCCTATTCACACAGATTTATGCTAAACATTTGATCAAAGCTTCGAAGATTTTGTATTCCTCTCCACTTAAGCAGGTAGTCCAAATCGAAGATTGAAATGTATGCAATATTTATGTCCTAAAGAACCATTTACATGGGGTTTTAAACACTACTTATATATCATGTATATGGTAAGACCTCCCATCACTATGAGCACACACATGCGTGCATAAAATGAAATGTATAGATGTTTTGCACCATTGGACATGAAGGCTGCATTCTCCACAAATTGGACTAATGAACAACATGAAGATGACAACACATAAAGCCAACAAAATGAACACGGAGAAAAATTTGACGACGACAAAGACAACATCAGCAACACATTTTAGCCTTTAACACCGGAGGCAAATACACAAAATCATTTGAAAGCACAGATGTATTTTTGACCTACCACCTAGATGATATAGGGGGTGCATACTTTCATCCTACAATCAATTGAGAATTCTCTTGGGAGGATGTTGTGACTTTGGTCATACACCTAGTTGACAATTCTCTGGGAGGACACCTTTGTATTTTAGGTGCTACATTTGACTCACCAAAATGATGCCCATATATGAACACATGAACCACAAAACACATCAAATCTTTGTAAAACCCTAAGTTTGGCTTAAGGGGAATTTGTTAGGGTAGGCCCAACTTGTGGCACCATGTGGGAAAGCCGTGTAGCCACCTAAGAAGAGATAATTGATGACATGTCCCAATAGCAAGAGGATGCAACCCATCTAGCCAATGATTGTAAAGCACAAAGCCTATATAGAGGCTACTTTTTGATCAAAAAAATACAATTTGAGCACTATCATTGTGTCTATAGTCTCTATCCCTATCCTCTTGCTCTTTGCATAACTTAATGCTAATCAACATCTCTCTAACCCCTAACCCTAACACCATGGTTAAGCTAAGGCTTTGCCCTCTAGCCTAACGTTAATCATTGGTGATTAGGGTATAAGATTCCACACTAGATAACCCTTTAAAGATGGACACACTATAAATAAAGAGCCACCCAAAGTTGTTGACTCCTAGCAGCAAAATTCACTAGCCAACCAACAACAGACTGAATAGGAGATGGCTCAGAGTCATCAGAGATGGACATCAAAGGAGGACGTGTTATTATAAAACTTGACTCTGAAACATTTGGCCGCTCATAATATGAAGTCCCTAGGTTTACCTTGTTTGAAGCACACCTATATATGGGTGAAAAATGACACCCTTCCTTATTAATAGTCTAGGGTGGAAAGAAAATCACGCAAAGCTCAGGGCACCCATACACCAAACCGGTTGCCATAAAACCAGGCGGTTCTCCCATGATTTAAAAAATTGGTATCCTAAGATATATACAAACATACTCATCCAAGGAGTAAAACCTCTTTGTACATGGGAGTAACCAACTTGTCAGTGAGTGAAAGGCTATCATTGCTCATCAGTGAAAATATTTCAAGGCATCAAAGGTTTCTTGAGACAAGATGTCTTAATGATGATCAACTAATTCATTCCTAGCTCAACCAGGCTAGCCCAAATGCACGATGTTCCTTGAAAGGCACCCTTCCATTTTGACCAATTCAATAATTCCTACCTACCTTTATATTCTTTAATAGATGCAATGCTCACCCTCTTCACAATTACTCCCTCCTCTCACCTCCATAGCTCATATGAACTTCTACATGTACATACACCATCTATATGTCTCTCTATATTACCTCTAAATTATAATTCCTTCTTACCTATTTCTATATATACATAAAATTCAGCATGTAAATCATGCCTAACCTCTGCAAATTGAGATATCTCATCAAGAATATTATCATTTTCATTGCGGTAATCAACCTTGGTGGCGATGGCCTAAAGAGAAGGAGAAGGAAGAATAGACCGATGGTCATTTTTGATGATCTACACAAGGGTCTTCTTCAAAGCCTCACCGTCATAAGGATTCTCTCTCTTCATTCACCCAATTTCTTTGAACAATCCACCTCATTCTACCCATTGTAAATATATCATTAACTTTTAAGTGATTGCTAATGCTAACTACTAACCTACTAACACAAATATCCATTGGTCGAACTTTGAGAAGCACCTCCCTTCTGGACATGTACATAGTAAAAACTCTCTCTCTCTCTCTCTCTCTCTCTCTCTCTCTCTCTCTCTATCCATCCTTCCTTAACTCTCTAATTTCACCCTATCTACCATGAATAATGGCTTTCTCTTGAGCCCACATCCATGACTCAAGAAGACAAAGAAGGCCACTATATTTTGATACTCAAAAAATCATAATCTTGATTTGGGTCAGCTTGTAAATTAGGAATTCCAATAATCAAAATGAGGGGTCTCCAACCTAAAAATAGGCGCTTCTCCTTCTTTTAAATCATCTTCATTATCTCAAAAAGCACCCCAACACTCTATATGTGAGGAGAGATTTAGGTGTAGTCATAACCTTCTGAGCTTCTCACTAAGTGTGAGAGAATCTTTGATGCTACACATTGAAAAGTGAGAGAGTGTGAGTGCTCTATCTCAAACCACTATTGTACATGCTCTTCTACTACCAACAATTGAGGTGTTGATGCTTCAAATTTGTGCTTGGCTTTAGAATTTTTGTCCTTTCCCTTGTCTAAAGCTTTTTGGCAAATACGAGGTGACTTCTATCTTTTAAGTTCTATCATTTGAGCTTGTTAGATAAAATGATTAGTGTGTTTTCATTGCCAAGTTCTTGTTCACTATAAGAGGGTATGGTGGTGAGAGATGTCCCACAACCCTAAGACAATGTGTGTTTGTGTGATGCTAATGTTTAGCATTACTAAGCATTGGGTTAGTTTTGTGCAAGCTCTACGATAGCGTCATAACAAACCATTTTCATTTTCAAGTCACAAACGAGGTATTACGCAAGTTTCATTTCTCTCTCTTTTCCCTTTGCTCTAGCTCTCTTTGCTCCATTTGGTGTGTGTCTTGGTGTGCAATTTTTTGTGTGTGTTTTGTTGTGCCTCTTCTTGGTTGTGATATAATCTCTTTTGCATCGTAGTTTGCATACCATAACTAGGTGGTGCCCCGTCACTTGTTTGGTTGTGAGTTTGTTGTTATTGTTTTCCTTGCTTGTGGTTTCCTCAACCCTAATTGAGTAGCATAGAAACCTTAAGGGGTGTTTAGAGGTCACCTCTCTTGTTTCCAGCCTTGGACCTCCTCAACTTTTGTTCCCCCATGGAGGAGGAAAGTGTTTCTGTTACCTTTCATATTGTATATCGTATTATTATGTCCAATGGTGCATTAGTGGGCAGCTTCTCATTGATGGGACAATATCCTAGCAGCAAGGTCCAAGATTTGGAAGCCCAATCAATTTAACATTGGGTTTTACGTGTTCAAAGTGAATCTCTCCTCTCTTCACACATGCCTTTTTATCCTAACCAATGTACTATTCTAAGTTTTGGAGAACATAAATACTTGGTTACTCTGACAGAAGTTTTCAAATTTTCTACATTTGGTTCTTTTGTGTATGGAGGTCTCACACTCTAATGATTTTGCTATTCTTCATACATGACAAACTTGCAGATTTCTACATGTGTATCTTGTGTAGCTTCTTGCCAAAATCTATTCACTTCCAAGGTGTTGGAAGCAATAGAAACCTTAGTCTATTGTCTACTCATGTACTAAAATTCTGGCAACACATTTAGATAGTAGTTAGAGTCATGGGTCAAACATTCATCAATTATGAAGGTCATGGAATTTTTGACTTGATGAGCCCACCCAGGCTGAAGAACTTTTATGAGCTGGAGTTCATAGATTCTCTCATACAAGCTCTTGAAGATCGTAGCAGATAAATCAACTTTACACAAGAGAAAGAGCAACCTATCTTTTATATCACATTCATAGTGGTGAAAGTAATGATGGACAACAATAAGGGATACAAGTTTCTTCAACCAATTTTAGTAATTCATTACATACCATACATATCTCTATGGGAATGAAAATTCAAGATCTTTTATCATGGGGGTTGCTTATGAAAACGTTCGTTTAATGAAGGGATTTACTCAACCACTTCATTGCATCATGCTATTGGATTTGGAGACAATCTTGCATAGCACACAAGTTTTTAATCATATAGCATTGATTCTTCAAGAAAGATAAAAGTAGACAAAGACATGCGTTACAAGCCTTACAAGATATATGTCAGTGAATTAATCAATGTGATAAATGGTACATGAATGTACCATTATCGGGGGGGGAAGAGAGAGCTAATGGTAGCCATTTTTTGGGTATTTGGAATTGTCGTAGTGATCCATATCACCCTACCAAAATCCCCTAGATATTGTGTCTATTCTCACCATTTCACTATAAAAAAGCGTGTGCAAGCTAGGGGACTTTCCCCATATCTCCGTAAAAACCCTTAGCTAACTAGTCATTGGGCTAATTGAACCAACAAAATATTATATATATATATATATATATATATGTAAAGAGAGAGAGAGATATATTATGACCCATTTGTGTGTAAATATTCCATTGTATATAGGCCTTAAATATAGGGATTTTTTATTATAATTATTTGGTATTTAATCAAATATTTTCACCCTAAGTGTGCATTATTTGCGTAAGTATGTTATGTACATTGACTCACCATTACCATTGTACATTCATTTTATTCATAAATAAACATTGTCATCCATACTTCTCTAAATTTTGGCTTGAATCCACTTCAGGAAGAAATCACAAAAATACCTTTCACCCCGTCATTCCCTTTTACTAAACTACCATCTTTTACATGAATTTTTTCTTACTTCTTGTAAATAGGACTACATCAATAAAACCAAATGAGGGATCCCTCATTTGATTCCCTATATTTTCATATATGTATACACACACACGCACACACACACATATGCAAAATCATTCTAGATTCCATGAATTTTTTGTAAACTTAGTTTTTTTCTTCATCATACCCATATATGATATTTGTTAATAATCCTAATCCTTGCATATTTTCAAATCCTCAAGAATCTATTAGGTCATGCTCTCATGCAAGGAGGGGCTCACTCTTGAAGTATTTATGCAAATTTAACAAAAATAGGGCCATTGGAAGACTTTTGCAAGGAGGACAAATAGGTTATTTGGTGGAATTTTTGAATCCACCTCCACTCGAAATTTCAAATAGCCATCGAAAGAAAAAACATAGCCCACAAGCTAAATAATCTCCCTACATGTTTTCCTAAATTTTTGGAGCTTCCACTGGTGAGATATGATTTTTTTTGTGGACTCCAATCTGCTCATTTTTCTTAGTCACCTGTAGCCTTCTCTCGGGTCCTTTCACGCTTCGACACACAGACACAGACACACACGCACACACACACACACACACGCACATTCACTCATTCCTCTCCATCTCTCAGTTAAACGTGTACCTTCAATGGCTTCTCTCACCCTCTTCACCATGACTCTACCCTCACCTCCATAGCTCATATCAACTTCTACATGTACATACACCGTCTGTATGCCTCTCTCTATTACCTCTAAATTACAATTCCTCCTTACCTATTGTCTATATACACAAAATTCAGCATGTAAATCATGCTTAACCTGTAAAAATTGAGGTATCTCATCAATCAAATTATCATATTCGTTGCACTAATCAACCTTGGCGGTGATGGCATATAGAGAAAGAGGAAGAAGAAAAGGGCAGTCATTTTTTATGATCTACAAAAGGGTGAGTCCAAACTTCTTCGAAGCCTCACCATCACAAGTATTCCCTTACTTCATTCACCCATCTTCCTTGAACAATACACCTCATTCCACACATGGTAAATATATCATTATCTTTATAGTGACTGCTAACACTAACACCCATTGATCTAAATTTGAAAAGCACCTCCCCTCAAGGCACGTACATAGTAAACTCTCTCTCTCTCTCTCTCTCTCTCTCTCTCTCTCTTGTTTCACCTTATCTACCATCAATACCGCCTTTCTCTTGAGCCAACATCCATGACTCAAGTAGACAAAGAAGGTCCACTATATTTTGATACTCAAAAGATCATAATCTTGATTTTATGAGCTTGTAAATTAGCTTTTCAATCAACTGAATGAGGGGTCTCCAACCTATAAATAGGCCCCTCTCTTACTTTTAAATCATCTCCAATATATCACATAGCACCCCAACACTCTATATGCAAGGAGAGATTTAAGTGTAGTCATCACCTTGTGAGCTTCAAACTTGGTGTGAGAGAAGCTTTGATGCTACACATTGAAAAATGAGAGAGTGTGAGTACACTATCTTAAACCACTATTGTACATACTCTTCCACTATCAACAATTGAGGTTTTGCTGCTTCAAATTCATGCTTGGCTTTAGAATCTTTGTCCTTCCACTTGTGTAAAAGTCTTTGGCATATGCGAGCGAGGTGACTTGTATCTTTTAAGTTCTATTATTTGAGCTTGTTTGAAAAAGTGATTAGTGTGTTTCTAGTGCCAAGTTCTTGCTCATTATAAGAGGATATGATGGTGAGAGATGTCCCACAACCCTAAGATCGTGTGTATGTGTGTGATGGTTTTGTTTAGCATTCACTAAGCATTGAGTTAGTTCTGTGCAAGCTCCATAGTAGTGTCATAACAAACCATATCCATTTGCAAGTCACACATGATGTATTATGAAAGATTCATTTCTCTCTCTCTCTTCCCTTTTCTCTAGTTCTCTCTGCTCCATTTGGTGTGTGTCTTGGTGTGAGATTTCTTGTGTGTGTGTTTTTGTGCATCTTCTTGGTTGTGAAGTTATCTCTCTTGCGTCCTAGTTTGCATGCCATACCTAGGTGGTGCCCCTGCACGTGTTTGGTTGTGGGTTTGTTGTTTTTTATTTCTTTTGTGTGGTTGCCTCATCCCAAATTGAGCAGCACGGGAGCCTTGAGGGTGTTTAGAGGTCGCCTCTCTTGCTACCCACTCCGGACCGGCCTCATTAAGTACTATTAAAAGCATATCCTTCTTTCCAATGCATATCACTTATGTAAGAAAATGCTACTAGGGATGGACAAGCAAAGTTTGATAAATTCCTGATAGATGAGGGCACACAAATGCAGCACCCTTCTATTGTTAGATGCATTGGATTTACTACAAAGGCCGCTTAGATCACACTCTTCCCATTCTACAATGGGGGCTCATTGGGAGACCTATTTTTTTGTGTGCCATTCTTACAAGGTGCATTTAGGTGTTGCATGAATAAGCTTCAATACAGCTGCAAGAAATTTCCATGTACAAATGAACAGCTATAAGATATGGAGACTACATGCTTCAATGTAGTGATTGAGTAGATGCTATTTATTTTACACGCTCTAATTGATGGCGTCATGGCCGCGCACTCTATTAGCATAGTGCATTGTAATTATCATCCCTACAATGCTATGCTAGATTTTACTCGCGCAAATTAACCTTGCATTGACATTATTGATTGTTGTATGATTCTTACAACCCCAACCAAGTGTGTTTCTAACAATTCTGTACATAATGTAACTCAAGGTTTGTTTACAATTGGAGGAAAGGGAAGCAGAGGAACACGAGCTCTCAAAGCAGCCATGGACCTTTGGAGATATATGATGCTTTGTGCTTAGATGCATATGCAGAAGCTAGCAATACTTATGTATCAGGTTTTCTATACTAGATGCTAATAGACTTTTGGAGTGCAGCTAGAAAAGTGTACTTCTCAGATGAAGTGTGTTGGCACCTTGACAAAGATTCTCTTAGGGATATACAGTAAAAGGTGGACACTTGGATGAAATTAATAGAGTGTGAAGCTGGAAGAAATACCTCTGACATTTTTCTATTCTTTAAATAGCACTTAAAGATAGACCATAGTCATGTTCAGTGATTGCTCATTGAACTAACGCAATCTTTTTATCCAACTCCAACATTCTATAAATTGCTATTGATTATTGCCAATGATTTTTCATTTGGATATTTTATTTGAATCCAAGTATATAATTAATTGTGATATTGTTCTTTCCATGAGCTGAAATATATTTGGATCAAGTCTAACTAGCATATCCCATACAAGTCCATTATTGCCTTGATTGCTATTACTATTCTGATATCTTTGATATGATGTAGTCTTCTTATGGTTTATAATAACTTTGAGATGAAGAGCTATAAAGTAATGAATTGAGACAGAAAATGTTTGACCAAGATATTTAATAGTTTCTATTTGGAAATTGAAATTTTGAGATACCATGGTTGAGGAAGAGCATACATGTGATACAGAAACGGTGCAAGCATATCAACACCAATTAGTTGTTAATGATTTTCAACAAGAAATGCTTGCAACTCGTCGACTATCACAATCGGCAAATCCAAACCACGAGCAATGGAAATACATGAACAAAGAAGTGACAAAGGATATTATTAACACAACATGGGCATGTGAAGATAAGTAGATAAAGAAAGATTGGAGTTTTCTTTTAAATAGTACCAGCACTAAGAAATAAGTTAAAATGCCAAGAGAATCTACTTGGAGTTTTATGTCCATCCATTACACAATGCAAATTGTGTGTTATATTTTGCAAAAATGTTATATGGATAATTTTTCTAGCAAAGTAAAGTAGACTTATCCTTGAAGGAGACAACTATGGCCACCCATGGTATCAGATACAGATGTGTGACATTCACACGGGAAGAGTTGGCATTGTTGGTTGAAGGTGCCAATGTCAGGGATTAAGGGGTTCAAAAGGTGATCCAGGTCAGCACCGGGCTGCTAGCTGTGGGAGAAGAGAGAAAGAAAAGATGCACCACACCGCACAATTGTCTAGTAACCTCTTTGAAACAGGAACAAAAGTACCACACAATTGAATTTTAAAATGCCGACTATATCCGATGCACAATTGCCAAGGCGGTGTTGTTAACTACATTGTTAACTTAATCAATTGTTGATTAAGGAGTTTAAGCTCCTTTTACGAAAGTTGAGGCCAAATTAATTTAGCCTGTAGTGATTACGAGTATCCGTCGATGGTCAACATTGATGAATGCCAATTATTGTACGATTATCAGAAGAAGAAAATCAACAACACTGAAGCTATACCTATACTTCTCAAAACCCTTGGTTAGCCCTCATAATCTCCTCAATTATGCCGCAATTATCTTGTTGATTCAAGGGAGAGATTTGCATGCTGAGACTTGGTCAAGGGATAGCTCAAGTGATCGGTAGCCTTCTTCTTCTCCTCTAGCTTTAAAGCCTCCTTGTCACAGGAACAGAATAATAGAGATAGACAGCAAAAGGCAGAGAAAGAGACCTTTCTATTGATGAATCTTTGGAGACTTTTGATACAATAGAGGAGCAATTGAATATGGGCGCTTGATTAACTCTTTCTCTTTGACCATCCGCTTTTGGATGATCAGCCGTACTTAGATTAAGTTTAGTTTCCAACTTTTGGAACACAGCTCTCGAGAAGTGATTATTGAACTTTCGATCTTTTTCACTAATGATACTAGCTGGAAGATTTCTAGGTTGAAATCCATACAACAGCATAAATGGACTAAACCTTGTAGTCACATGCTTTGAACTATTATAAGAAAATTCCAATATAGGTAAGTAGTCCTTCCAATTGGTTTTCTTCTTGCTAACGTATGCTCGTATCATATCCTCTAGCACTTGATTAACTCTTTCTCTTTGACCATCCGCTTTTGGATGATCAGCCGTACTTAGATTAAGTTTAGTTTCCAACTTTTGGAACACAGCTCTCCAGAAGTGATTATTGAACTTTCGATCTTTTTCACTAATGATACTAGCTGGAAGATCGTAGAGTTTATATATATGCTCTACAAATAGACGTGCTAATTCTAGTGTCTTAACCGTAGTCTTAGTGGGAATGAATTGACCCATCTTTGTGAGACGGTCTACAATTACCCAAATGGCATCATGGCCACGGTTTGTAGTAGATAGTCCTACTACAGAATCCATAGAGATACTCTCCCACTTACCTTGTGGAATCTCTAATGGATGAAAAAGGCCACCTACCTTAAGGCGCTTTGCCTTATTAACTTGGCATTGTTGGAAGTTTAGTACGCACTCTTGAGCATCATGATATAAGTCCGACCAATAAAATTGTCATTGAACTAAGGCATACATCTTATGAATACCTGGATGACCAGCACTTGGACTATCGTGACACTCAAATAAGATTTGGCGCCTAGTGTCTAAGTCCTTTGGCACACATAGTCTACCTTTGTGGAGTAAGTATCCATCATCAATGGAAAAATTCTTCCATCGCTTAAGCTCTTCCTGAGTAGGGGTGGAGCTCTCTGTTCGAGTTTCTATCTGTGCGTGTAGAGATATGTTGATCTAGCTATTCAGATACATGTGAGTGTGAGGGATCCCCTTTTAAAACTGCACTCCACATTTTAGCATATGATTAATCTTGTGCACACTTGCCAGGTAATGATCCAAATAACCACTCTTTAGTTCCATGAAAGCAAGTGAATTAATATGAGGCATCCGACATAGTGCATCCGCTACTACATTATATCGCCCGTTGCGATATCGTATCTTACAATCATAATCTTGAAGGATTTGATCCCATCTAGCTTTATGGCCCTTCAAGTCTGTTTGAGTAGTAAACCATTTGATACTGTCATGGTCAAAAACTACTTCAAACTCGACACAATATAAATAGTGTTGCCACTTTCATAAAGTGTGAATTATGGCATACAACTCTCTCTCATAAATAAAATAATTTTGTTGAGCTCTATCTAACTTTTTACTTTCAAAGGATATAGGTCTTCCCTCTTGGAGAAGTACCGCACCAATGGCTTTATCACTAGCATCAGTCTCTACCACAAACAGCTTAAGTGGGTCAATGATTGCTAGGATGGGAGTAGTGGTTATAGCTACCTTGAGCTGTTCCAAACTGCATTTTTGGGCTTCTTCCCAAGAAAAGGTCTTACCTTTTTCTTTAAGTTGATTCATCATAGGAATAGTGATTTTGGCATAGTCACGGATGTACTATCTATAAAATCCACCCATGCCTAAAAATATTTGAAGCTCCTCAACCGTGTTGGGATGTGGACATCGAAGAATGACAAGGACCTTGTTAGTGTCCATCTTGATGCCAGAATAAGAGATCACATGATTGAGGTAATGTATCTGTGTTTTAAATAAATCACACTTGCTTTGCTTAGCATATAGCACGTGAGCTTGTAGCTATTCAAATACTATCGTAGGTATTCTATGTGTTCACATCTTCAGTCTTACTGTAAATGAGAATGTCATCAAGGAAAACCACAACAAATTTTCCAAGATAGGGACGTAAGACACTATCCATGAGTGTCATAAATGTATCTGGAGCATTGGTTAGACCAAAAGGCATACCCAGAAATTCAAAATGCCCGAACCGTGTTCTAAAGGCACTTTTGGAGATATCTTGTAAAAGGATACGCACCTGGTGGTATCCTGAACGAATATCTATCTTTGTATAGTATTTTGTCCCATGGGGTTGATCAAACAAATCATCTACTCTTGGTAGAGGATACTTGTTCTTGATGGTTATGGCATTTAATCTATGATAATCTACGCACATGTGCATAGTACCATCTTTCTTTTTTACCAATACAATCGGTGATACCCAAGGCGAAGTGCTAGGTCTAATGAAACCACGGTTGAGGTAGTTAGTCAACTGAGTCTCAACCTCCTTGGCTTCTTTAGCACTCATACGATAAGGTGGTTTACTCAGCGGTTTAGTGCCTGGCAAGACATCTATGCCATGCTGCACATCACGTGTAGGGGGTAAAACCAGTGGTAAAGCACTTGAGAACACATCACTATACTCCGTGAGTAAGTGAGTGCAAAAGGAGAAAGTAAACTAGAGTTATGCTGGGATGGAGAATCTTGCAAATCCTATAATGTTTGTTTTACAACAATTGCAATTGCATGTTACTCTATATAATTAAAAGTGAGAGAAGTTTGCTCATTAGATTTTTGAACACTTTGTTTATCAGTAGAATTCATTGCACTTTGCATACCATTACTAAAATTCCCCGCACTTTGCTCTTGAGAATTCACAAGAGTTGGAGACAAGCAGTAACACCAAAATACTTCATCTACTAAATCTGCTTTCTCCGAAATAGAAATCTCGGTTGTACATATAAGAGGTGTAGATGGTATATTTTTCTCACCAAGCAAAAGCACATGTTTACCATTGGCCATAAAGGATAAGGAGTTGTGTTTATAACTAGTGTGCAATGTGTTTTCTAAACCATGCAGCCACTCCCGTCCTAAAACTACATCAGCACGGTCCATGTTCATAACTTGGAAGTCAAGGGTCATTGTACGATCTTGAACAATAAGCTCAACCCCTTGAACTACCGTGTCCCATACTTCTTTATCATTCCCAGACATGTGCTCCATCGCATACTTGTGAGAGCAGGGAGTCTGTGTAAGCTTCAATTTCTTGACTAGATTATAGTTCAAAAAGTTATGAGTTGCACCATTATCCACTAAAATACGAACACATTTTCCGTTAATAGTTCCATGCATGCAAATCAAAACATGGGGGCCAAAGGTGTGTTGCCACATTGAAGCACGCACACAACACTTGTGATTTTCTTTCATGTGAAGAACCTCTACAACACATAATTTAGGAGAGGAATCTAATGTGAGGCGTTGCACCGTGTGCATGGCCTTTTCTTTACCTTGCAAAAGAGGACAATCTTTCTTGTTATGTTGGTCCAAAAGACATCTAAAACACATGTTGTGTTTCTTTGCACGCTCAAAATGAGTAGTGATGAGAGACCCACGTGGAGTATCTTGTGATTTCTTAGGCTTCTTAGCCTCTTGTGGGCGTGGAGAGGTAGATTGTCTCTTATTCCTACTGGAACGTGTGGGAGATCTACCTCACCATTGGCTCTCAGCAACATTGCTCTTAGCAAAATTAGTCATAGTGTAGGGAAAATTTATTTTCCTCTCTTGGTCATCATCATATTTTTGGGCATGACTGATGGCTTCTTCCAAAGTTTTTGGACATTGGGTCTTGACATGAAGACGATAGTCTTTGTCAAGGCCCCTATTGAAACCCCGTATCTTTTGGAATTCATTTAGACCTTATAGTTTAATATGATTTTCCCATACTTTGAAAGGTATTTCGTGAGAGAGAGGCCAGGCTAACCAATTCTTATCTTCTTCATTGGAGTCCAAAAACTCTTTGGAGAAAGAAGCTTGAAACGTAGCCCAAGACGGAGGACGATCATCTATTGGAAATGTCATCCACCACTTATAGGCCTTGCCTTTAAGAGATAGACTTGTTTCCACAGTAGTCTTTATAACCAGGGTGTGTCTCAATCGATGAATATCACTCCATTTGTGTAAGAATGTATTGACTGCATCCTTGTTGCAATCACGCTCTTCCTCGTGAAATTCAGGAATGGTGATATTCTTAAGTAATGCATTGCTATCTTCTGCATCTTCTAGAGCATTTGTCTCTTGGACTCCTTGAGTCATGCGAGCTTGGTTCCCTTGAACAATGCCACTTGTGGCTCCTTGAGTCATCTGTGAATTCATAAATTTCACAAGTAACTCCGTAAGATTGGTAACATTTGCATTAAGTGCAGAGAGGTTGCGTTGAAGTGCGCTTTGGCAATTTTCCAAAGTCTTGAAAGCAGCATACTTACAAGGCTATGATATCCTAGATCATCATCATCATGCATATTAGTGTCAACCGCACCCGAGGTGTCCCGATTTTGTCCTACGTGCTCAAAATCAAATGTGTGTGTAGGTGGGATATCCTCACTTGCCATGGTAAAGAGACACTAATGCAAAGAGAGAAACAAAAATGACAACTTGTACCTTGTGAAATTGAAGTCTTTCCTTGATTCATCTGTTTGTCAATGATAGTCTCGGATGCCCAACTGCTCAATTGAGTAGCAATTATACAATGTACAAGTATCTTCATAGCAAAATCCACAATAGATTAAGGAAGAAATTCCTAGTTCGATGTATGATTGTCAAAATGAGCATGAAGGTGAGTTCAATGTCACAGTAGATGTGGGTGATCCAATAGAGGGAAACAAACAATTCTCGGACTAAAAAGAAAACAATGACTACACAATTTCAGCATAGCTTTATGAAAGATTGCAAATACAAAATGGAATTAGAGCTTTATGTTCAACATGTTTTGATTACATACAATGCTTTGTGGAAGTAAAACAACAATGTATGTTGTTATCAAGCGTTGTATTTTAAGTGTGATTCATCAACATTGAATAGATTTCTAATTGCACTAGGGGTTGGAAAAGTAGTGCTTGAATTTATACTCATTTTCCATTCTAAACATATAATATATCCCTTGTGGAATCTCTTGAGACTAGATTCTACATCGGCTATTGTTTTGCATTAATCGAATTAAGAACACTAGGTGATAACAATGGCCACATGCCAATGTGTAGTATCCACTCCATCCATCAAAAGTCTTGTAGCATACTAGGCATTGAGGCGATGAAGATGCATGTGACTATGATGCAATGACTAACTCTGGATGCAAAATAAGGTGACTAATGTGTGTCCCTTAAACAGGTGGGGGATTCACTCGTTGTGTCAAATTCTAAACCTCATGTCTTAGGCAATGAATGCTTCTTTTATTTTGGATTATGATGAAGTGGTTGGGTTACTTCAAGAAGTCATGTTATCTATGCATCCTTCTCTGCCACCTGTATCATCAAAATATATTTTTCCTTTTTGAAATTTAGAACGGTGTGCAGCTCTGCTTTCATGATGGGAAAAAGATGAGAAGGATGCACATTGTGCTTGATTGAAGTCTACTTGATTATTGATCAGAGATCATGGTTTGATAACAAGCTAGTTTTAAGCTTTATGTATTCCAAATGCGGCTTTAAGGGGCCAAAACCTATGTTTTTAATGCTAAAAGTGGGTATATGTAAGTGTTTTTTGTTGGAGCTATATATGGCTCACTCTACTCAACTTGGTCTCACCTATATATTTGTATCTTGTCCTCAATATGAATCACTCTTTGGGAGCGTATATGGTGTGTCTCTTGTCTCGTCTCTCTCTCTTTCTCTCTACATCTCAACATGGTATCAGAGCAGTAACGATCATGCGCCGATTCAATTCATGGTGACAAAACAGTATGTGTATGCGATTTGCATGTAAGATTCAAAAATTGCTACAAATTTTATTTTTGAGCATTGATTCTTGTTAATTGTGGTTGTTTTGTGTTAAGAATAATATGATTAGTGTTTTGTGTGACGTTTATTGCTAATCAATCTAATCGTTGATTACGTTTTCTTGTTGATGACACCCTGAACTTCATCTCAATTTTTCTTGCTGTTCTCCTCAAAATTTGGAGAGACGGGAAAAGCGCTATGGAGTGTAGCGCAATGTCATGGCACTTTTCATCCAAAACTTGTTCGTCTCCTCGAGCTCTTCGATTTGAGTTCTAGGTTTGCGTCAATCGGAGTTCGCAGCAGAAAGTTATGCTGTTTTTACTGCAATTGAGCTTGACGCAGCTTTCTTCGTCCTACTTCTTCGTGAAGCGTCCGCGATCGTTTTTCTTATTTTGGCATTAACTTTTTCGAGAAGATTTAGCTTTTTGCTATTCATATTGTGGCCGTCAATCTTGCGTCTCACGCCACTCTATTTTGAGGAATCTTTTATTATTAACGTCTCCTTTACCCTGCCGTTTTTGGGTGACGTCTCTCACATCTTTGGAAGTTCCTTGAGCATCCTTCTTATGTTTATCGTTGACAGAACGCAATCCTCATATCTCTCTCATTCTCAATTACGGCCTTCACCATATATGGTGTGCAAATTCTGCGATCTTATCTTATACTTCTTCTCGCAACAAGATATGGCTATGAATATTCTCGTCAACGGCTTTCCTTCTGGCCAGCGTTCTGTTCCTCCTTTCCAAGGTCAAGGTTTTCCAGGATGGAAAGCAAATATGTTGTTAATTCTTGAAGGCGATGAACTCTCCGATGTTGTTCTTGGAAATCGTGTTTGTCCGCCTCAGCCTGTTGATACGGATAATGATAACGTGCTTATCACTAAAGGACCTATATTTGAAGATTGGAATGTTGCCTATACGGATTGGCAACGACGTGATAAAGCAGCTCGTCGGTATATTCTTTCTGATCTTACTGATTCCCTTTTGCTTGATATGTACGAACTGCCTACTTCCCGCGACGTATGGAAGTACCTTATTGCAAACTTTCAGAAGAAATCTGTCACAGAAATACTTTATTTGAGAGGGTTGCTTAACAAGTTACAATATGAAGTTGGTACTGCCATGACGGGACATATTGAATCTTTCAAATCTATTATTAATCAACTTGCTGCTGCCGGTGATCCTGTTCCACAAAAGCAACTGATTACACTTCTCCTTGATACGGTGAAGAACTCTTCTTATGATAACATTGTTACTATTCTCTCTAATAAAGATGGTCTTGATTTCGACCAAGCCTGCATGTCTTTAATTGAATACTCTCAACGTCAAGAACGTCGTAATGCTAGTCATGAAACAGCTATGATTTCACACGAGGAGACTGAGTCTCAACATATGGAACGGGCTTTTTATGCTCGAAGGCGTCCATTTCAACGAGGAAACCGCAGAGGTGGCCGTCGCGGTAATATTTTCTCTCGTCTCAAATTTCCTAATAAGCAATGTTCTTACTGCAACAGAAATGGCCATACTGAAGATGATTGTTGGGCACGTCAATATGATGAAGAACACAATATTACCACAAAACAACCACGTTTATCTAGAGACTCTTCTTCTTCTTCTTGTGAATATTGTGGATGATCTGATCATCCCACTCATATGTGCTACAGGAAATTGTCGATTCTGGTGCTACAGGAAATATGACATATCAGACTAAGTGGCTCCATAACTATCATCCACTGCTAGTTCAACGTGTTGTTTATCTTGCTGATGATACTACTTGTCAAGTAAAGGGTATTGGAGACTTATATCTTGGTACCTTATCTTCTTCCACTCGAATTTTGCGAGGAGTATTACATGTACCAGATCTTCAACGTAATCTTCTTTCAGTTGCTAGACTTGTTGATCTTGGTCTGTTTGTTGGATTTGATCATACCAAGTGCCGAATTGAGAAAGATGGACAGACTATAGCCACTGCTCCTCGAAATGGTAATTTGTTTGAACTCTCTTTCAACGATGCTGTAGCAAATGTTGTCACTGCTCCAGGTGATCATGATTGCAAAGTATGGCATCACCGTTTTGTTCATGCTGATTTCTCAAAACTCCTTGATCTTCAACGTCGTGATCTTGTTCATGGTATGGATCTTAAATCCCATCCTCATATGGGAATTTGTGAATTTTGTGCTCTTGGGAAACACAATCGCAAACCCTTTCCTCTTTCAAATACAACTCATTCTCATGACATATTGGATCTTGTTCATACTGATATATGTGGACCTCTACCTTCTTCGAGATCACAATATCGGTACTTCATTACTTTCATTGATGATTTCTCAAGGTATACGACTGTATTTCTACTTAGACAAAAATCTGAAGCCTTATCTGTTTTCAAAAAATTCCACAAGGCTGCGGAACTTCAAACTGGTCGTCGCCTTAAGAAGCTTCGTAGTGACAATGGAGGCGAATATGTTTCTCGAGAGTTTGTGAGTTACTGTGCTGACAGTGGAATTCATCCTGAACACACTATTCCATATTCGCCTCAACAAAACGGTGTTGCTGAATGAAAGAATCGCACTATTCTCAATGCTGTAAGATGTATGCTGATTCATTCTGGCTTATCTCGTGTTTTTTGGGCTGAAGCTACTTTGACAGCAGTATTTATTCAGAATCATCTTCCTACTACTGCACCCTCTGGTAAGATACCCATCACAGCATGGACAGGTGACATTCCTTCTGTATCTCATTTTCGAACCTTTGGATGTATTGCTTATATTCATGTTCCCAAAGAAACACGAACAAAGCTTGATGCTCCTGGTCTTAAAGTTATTTTTATTGGATATTTTGACACTTCCAAAGGCTACAAATTCTATGACCCTTCCTCCAAGAAAGTAATTGTGAATCGTGATGCTACTTTTAACGAACAGCTTATGGGAGGCTCATGGTCCATGGATGATTCTGATGATACTAAATCATTGCTTCAAGCTTTTCCATTTCTTTCAGAAGATGAAACTCTTCCTATAGAGCAACTTTCCTCTTCACAACCATCCATTCCGAATGTCGCCAATGATGATATTGATATTTTTGTTGATCTGCCTATTGATTTTGAACATGGTTCATGTCATGTTTATGATGACGATTATGCTTATAATGCTTTTTCTACTTCCGAAGATCCAGTTACTTATGATGAAGCTATATCTTCACCACAAAAGGATCAATGGCAAGAGGCTATGGAAGCAGATTACGATTCTCTTATCTCTAAAGGTACATGGATACTAACTGAATTACCTCCTGGTCGTACAGCTATTAAATGTAAGTGGGTGTATAAGACAAAAGTAAAAGAAGATGAATCTTTTGACAAGTTCAAGGCGCGTTTAGTTGCAAAAGGTTATTCCCAAGTAGCTGGTGTTGATTATCAAGAGACTTTTTCACCAGTTGTTCGCATTACAAGTGTTCGAGTTTTATTGGCATTTGCTGTTCAATTTGATTTAGAAGCTCATCAAATGGATGTGCGAACTGCTTTTCTTAATGGTGACTTGGAAGAGGAAATTTATATGGAACAACCAGAAGGGTTTGTTATTCCAGGTAAAGAAGACCTTGTTGCTCAACTCCATAAGGCACTATATGGTCTCAAACAAGCTTCGCGAGCCTCGTATACAAAATTTGATCTTTTTCTCACCTCTAAAGGATTCATCTCTTGCTCGTCAGACCCCAACTTATACTTAAAACGCCAAGGTAGCAGTTTTGTGATTCTTGCTCTTTATGTGGATGATACCATCCTTGTTTCCAATGATTTAGGATTTCTTCAGCAAGTGAAAAAGTTATTGTCTTCTGCATTTGATATGGTGGATCTTGGAGAGATTCACTCGTGTCTTGGCATTCAAATCCAACGGAACCGTACAAAAGGTATTTTATTCCTTCGACAGTCAAAGTTTATTGCAGATACTATTCAAAAATTTGGTATGGAATCTGCACATTCATCCAACACACCTTGTCTTGCAAGCTCTACGAAGAACACTTCTGACAATGGCGGTCAACTTGTCACAAATCAACATTATGCTAACTTGATTGGATGTCTTCAGTTTGTTGGCATGAACAGTTGTCCTGATATTCTGTTTGCTGCTAATTATCTTGGACAACATCTTGCATGTCCTTCTCTTAAGCATTGGTCTACTGCAAAGCGTGTGTTGAAATACTTGAAAGGCACTACAGATTTTGGTTTAGTCTATCGACGACAACTCACATCAGATTCTATGAAATCTCTTTCTATTTTGGGTTACACAGATGCAGACTCGGCAAGCTCACATTTATCTATGCGATCTACTAGTGGAAATTGCTTCTTTATAAATGGTTGTCTTGTTTCTTGGACTAGAAAGAAACAACGTTGTGTTGCAGTTTCTACGACTGAGTCAGAATATGTTGCGGCATCACTTGCAGCTCGTGAGTTGATTTGGCTTCGACAAATGCTGGTTGATATTGGTCACTCTCCTCTTTCTAGCACACCCTTGCGGTGTGACAACCAAAGTGCTATTAGTCTTGCAAAAGACTATGTTCAACATAATAAGTCAAAGCACATTGCTGTCCATTATCATTATGTCAGGTATGAAGTACGCAAAGGAACCATTATGGTTGAACACTGTCCAAGTGACCAGATGATTGCAGACATTTTGACCAAAGGCCTCAACGAGTCACGTTTCATCCTCTTGCGCTCGGAGCTTGGAGTTGCTTGGACCTCACTCTTTCTAGATTAGCTTCTTTGCTATTGTAATAGCTTTGTACATATGACATTGTAATCTTTTAGGTACCATGCACTATGCACACTCCACATTTGCACATTGTGATCTCTAAGTCACTTGAATATTTGTACATAGATGCACAATTCACTCTCACATCATCATCGCTGGTTCATATTTTCACATTGTATAGGGGCTTGGGTTTTTCCCTTGAACTCCCCAAGGGTTTTTTTCATCCAAAGCTAGAGACCTTTGTTTGAGTGGGGGTGTTGGAGCTATATATGGCTCACTCTACTCAACTTGGTCTCACCTATATATTTGTATCTTGTCCTCAATATGAATCAGTCTTTGGGAGCGTATATGGTGTGTCTCTTGTCTCGTCTCTCTCTCTTTCTCTCTACATCTCAACATTTTTTGGATGTCATCTCTTGCAATAAATTAATGGTGGGGAATTTCAAAAAGGGATGTCTCATTTGGCAGTGCCTT
The DNA here is from genome assembly GCF_014529385.1 of Adiantum capillus-veneris. NCBI lineage: Eukaryota > Viridiplantae > Streptophyta > Polypodiopsida > Polypodiales > Pteridaceae > Adiantum > Adiantum capillus-veneris. Next base: position 129,203,550 of record NC_140959.1, read on the forward strand.
AGCCGATATGTATGTTGAATGTTGTACCCTTACAGAAGCACACAAAGTTATTGATGATCTTGGGGTAGAATCTATTAACTGAAGGCTTTCTAGAGAAATCCTATCACTTATACTTGCTTCTTGATAGCCTCTGGCAATATCCAGGATACCGAAATGACAAAAATATTCATGATAATGTTTCTAGTGGAGTGCTGGAGGGAGATGTCCTACTATGGACGAACATTTCATAGAGGAAGATGTCATGCGGCATGACAACAAAAGCAAGATATAGCCAAAAAATAGAAAAAGCAGAAGTGGAAAATGAGGAGGCAAAGAGTAGAAGGGTTATTGCATGTAAGGATAAGTAAGCAAAGAAGATTTTGAAGAAAAGGAAGTCTCTCTCTCTCTCTCTCTCTCTCTCTCTCTCTCTCTCTCTCTCTCTCTCGATCTTGACTATGGCTCAAAATGTGATGAAGCTCTCTATTACTCTCTCTTCCTTATACAGAGGATGTACAAGAAAATAAGGGGTGAGCTTGAAGCAAGAGAGGAGGGAATAAACAAGGTCTACTGATCTCCATCTCTCTCTTGACGGAGGTGTTACCATATACATGTGGTAGTGATGTGTGCAAACACAGTAGGACCCTTGGGGCATTTTTTCCCTCTTTAGGAGGTTTCATCCCTCGATCATTGTATATACGCCCATCACTCTAGGCCCATCTATCCTTCTATTGCACACTAAGTTATACACTCTCTATTGTGTGCCTTGAGCTTCCTTCGTCTTCTCCAAGCTGTGTGCATTTATCTGCAACCCTAATTCCAACAATTCGTATCAAAGTAGGTCACGTCCTCCCGGGCTTAGTCGCTAGCTGCTCTAGCACACGCCTGCTCACTTTCTCTGATTTCAGTGAGCTTTGGCAAGCGTTCGCAGGTTGATAAATATTTTGGGGGAACTCGTAGAGCTCGGTCTGCTCAGAATTTTGATTTGGCCTCATTTTGGCCTCCGTTTCCACTACAGGCAGTATTGCACACGCTATTTTGTCATTTTGTGCAAAATTTGTGTCAGTGCCGTTTTCTGCGTAACAGGTGCCTTATAGTCTTCACGGTTTGTGCTATATAGCACATGTTGTTCCCGCTCTGTTTCTCCTATTTTCGGACAGTTTCCACATCAGGTGCAACATTTACCATGGCTGACAACAACAACACAAATGTGTTCAAGATGTTTGCTGCTGAGAACAGGTTGGATGGGGACAACTACCCTATGTGGGCTTATATGATGCAACATGTTCTTGTGTCAAAGGGTGTCTGGAACATTGTGCAGGGCATTGATGTACGTCCTGGTTCTGAGGATGTAGGCGATGTTGAGGATGTTGCAGGTCTTGCTGCAAGGATTGCAGCTGTTAGAGTTGTTTTGCCTATGGCAGAAAAATCTCGTTGGGATGTTAAGGATGCGCAGGCTCATGCATTGATTGCGTTGTCTATGAAGCGCACCATTGTTCCTCACATCCGTTCAGGAAAATATGCAAAACAGGCTTGGTATATTTTGGCTGGTCTTAATCCAAGTCGCAATGAGGCTAAAATTGCTTTGCTGTGTAGAGATCTGGAGTCGGAGATTATGCATGAGGAAGATGATATGGACACTTTTCTTGCTAGTGTCAAGGATATCAATGAGCAAATTATTTCTGCAGGTGAAGTCCTTTCAGATAGCTCCCTTGTGAAGACTGTTCTTGATGCCTTGCCATATTCCTACCAGACTTTTGCTAGTACTTGGAGACTTATGACCCAAGGAAATCCAGAAGTTGTCAAGTTTGATGCATTATGCACATTGCTGTTGCAAGAGTCACTTGCTAGAAAAAAGAGGACTAGATAGCGCACAGTTGAATAGGCTTTTATTGATTCTCAGAGAAAGGGTGGTAACAATAATGCAGCCACTTTTTATGCTTCTACTGTGAGTGGAAAAACTTCTGTTCCTAATGCTTCTGCTAGCGGCACTTCGTCTGGCAATTCTGGTGATAAGGGCAAAAAGAAGATGCGTTGCCATTATTGTAAAGCCAATGATCACTTGATCAAGTTGTGTCCTGAGTTGAAGGCCAAAGAGGCTAAGAAGAAAGAGGGTGGTTCCACTGAAAATGCTAGTTCCACTACAAATGCAGCCATTGTTGAGTCTTCTGTGAAAGGCCACTGTGTTGCTGATGTTGATGCAGAATGGGCTTTTAGCGCAGAGTGCACTTACAATCCTGCTGTCCATGATGCATGCTTGTCAGTTGCTGCAGATTCGCATGTGTGGTATTTCGAGAGTGGTGCTACAAAGCTCATTACCTCACATCGTGAATTGTTTACCTCTCTCGAGTCTGTCCCTCATGGGAATTCAGTCACTTGTGCCAACAACACCTCTTATGCAATTCAGGGAGTTGGAAAGATTGTGCGCACTGCTGCTAATGGCAGTTCCGTCACACTTGTTGATGCACTTTATGTACCTGGGATCAAGAAGAATCTCTTGTCTGTATCCTCACTTTCTAGACTTGGACTTGTAGTCAAATTTTTGGATGAAAGATGTACAATTCATGATCTCAGTTTTGGTGATGAAATTGTTGCATCTGGGCTTTTGTGTCGTGGGCTGTATAAGCTCGCTTTGTATGACAAGTGTGGACAAAATTTTGCAAATGATGTTGCAGATTCAAGGGCTATTTCAGATGAAAAACTTTGGCATGCACATTTTGATCATCTGAATTTTTCCAGTTTGCTGCGTTTGCAGAAATCTGATATGGTTGCTTCTTTGCCGCCTCTTGAAGCACTTGTCAAACATGTTTGTGAAGGCTGTATTTTGGGTAAGATGCAGCATTCTAAGTTTCCAAAGGATGGTTCAATTCGGGCCACATGCAGGTTGCAGCTTGTGCATAGTGATGTTTGTGGGCCCATGCAAACTCCGTCCTTGGGAAATTACCTGTACTTCGTGACTTTCGTTGATCATTACTCCAGGCATGCATGGGTATTTCCACTTAAAGCGAATTCCAAAGTTTTTATGTGCTTCAAACAATTTCCGGCTATGGCTGCAAATGTGTCGAAATGTACTATGGGTACCCTCCGTTCCGATCGAGGGGGGGAGTATATGTCTCATGAATTTAATGCATTTCTGGCTGGTCATGGGATAAAACACCAATGTACAGTGTTTTATACACCTCATCAAAATGGTGTTGCTGAGAAGAAAAACAGGTCATTGATGGAAATGGCACGATGTATGGTCAAAAGTCAAGCTTTTCCGCATTCTTTTTGGCTTGAGGCCATCATGTGTGCCACTTATGTACTTAGCACGTGTCCTACGAAAGCTATGCAGTCTATTAATCCATATGAAGCATGGCATGATAGAAAGCCTTCTATTGAGCACATGTGTGTTTTTGGTTGTTTGGCATATGCTTTGGTGCCACAAGTGCAGCGCAAAAAATTGGATGATAAGGCTGTCAAATGTATTTTTGTTGGTTATAGTGTTGAAAGCAAAGGTTACAGGTTGTATCATCCACAAACAAAACGTATTCTAGTTTCTCGGGATGTAGTGTTTGTGGAAGATTATGTTCAGCCCTTGCTGTCATGTACTAGAGACAGTAATGTAAGCTCACAAGACATTTATGACACTTTGTTTCCTCTTTTCAGTGGTGACAATACGAATGTAAGTTCCAATGAGGAAAATGTACAGCCTATGGGGGTTTCTGAAAATGTTTTAGATCAGCCTATTATGGATGCAGATGTACATGATGTACTTGATGTGGAAAGGGCTGAAAATGAGAAAGCTAGAGGTATGCCAAAATGGCTGGTGCACACTTTGCGTGATAGTAAATTGGATGCACCTTTGTCTAGTGGTACTCAATCAGGCTCTTGCCATGTATCTTTTGCATCAGATTGTTATGCTTTGGCTGTGTCTAGCTTACATGATGTTGAGGAGCCTCTGTCTTTTGATGAAGCACAGAATTTAGAAAATTGTATGGTTGCCATGCAATCAGAATATGATGCACTTATAGAAAATGACACATGGAATTTATGTGATTTGCCTCCTGGCAAAAGGGCCATTGGTATGAAGTGGGTCTACAAGTTGAAATGCAAGCCGGATGGTGAGATCGATCGCCATAAGGCTCGACTTGTTGAAAAAGGTTATGCACAACAAAAAGGCATAGATTATGGAGAGAATTTTGCTCCCATTTTTTGTATGACTACTGTACGTTTTCTATGTGCATTGGTAGCTCATTTTGGTTGGGATGCACATCAATCAGACATTGTTACTGCTTTCTTGGATGGTGACATATTTGAAGAAGTTTATGTAACGCAGCCTCGCGGTTTTGTCATAAAAGGACAAGAGGACAAAGTGTGAAAATGTAACAAGGCTTTGTATGGGTTGAAGCAATCTCCTCATGCTTGGTATGAGAAAGCTGACACTCATTTGGTCAAACAAGGCTTTCGTAATAGTCCAACAGAAAGCACATTGTATGTAAAGTGTGAGGGTGATGTACTTCTCATTGTGGTTCTTTATGTTGATGATTTGCTAATCACTGGACCAAATGAGAGACATATTGCTGAATTTAAGGCTGGTTTGAATGCTACTTTCAAGATGAAAGATTTGGGGCTGTTGCATCATTATTTGGGTATACAATTTAAGCAGTGTGATGGTGGTATTGCCTTGTGTGAGAAAAGTTACATAGAGACATTGCTATGTATGTTTGGACTTAAGGATTTCAAACCTATTGCTACTCCCATGGAAACAGGTTTGAAGTTGAGTGTACATGATGTTAGCGATTCTGTTGATGTCACTCTTTATCAAACTGCTATTGGCTGCCTCATTTATGTATGCAACACGAGGCCGGATATTCAGTTTTCAGTCTCACAGGTCAGCAGATTTATGCATAGCCCAGGGTCTAAGCATTGGCAGGCTGTTAAAAGGATTTCTCGCTACCTTAGTGGCACTTTACATCTTGGCTTGTTTTATCCCAAGGGGGGACCATTGCCGCCAAACTTACATGCTTTTTTGGACTCAGATTGGGATGGTTGTTTTGACACGCGAGTGTCCACAAGTGGTTTTTGTTTCATGCTTGGGAGTTCATGTATATCATGGTTGAGCAAGAAGCAACCTACTATGGCCACTTCGAGTTGTGAGGCTGAGTACAGGGCAGTCTTCACAGCTACGATTGAGTGTGTATGGATCAAATGCCTTTTGGCTAATTTGGGTGTTGGACAGGACACTGCCAACACTATCTACACTGACAGTCAGAGCGCATTGGCAGTTGCGAGGAACCCAATTTTTCATGCTCGCACAAATCACATTGAGGTGCATTACCACTGTGCTAGGGAGAGGCTCTCAGCAGGAGAGATCAGCTTGGCTTATGTGCCAACACAGGACAACCTTGCAGATCTTTTCACAAAGGCATTGTCTCGTGAGAAGCTTGAAGCTTTCCGCAAAGCTTTGGGCTTACTCTCCTTTGTGGACCAATCATGTCCTAAGGGCATGGCACTTCCCTTTACTCATGTGCGAGCTCTATTTCACCGCATCACTCCAGGAGGGATTTGTTACCATATACATGTGGTAGTGATGTGTGTGAACACACTAGGACCGCTGGGTATTTTTTCCCTCTTTAGGAAGTTTTTTCTCACGAGCATTGTATATAAGCCCATCACTCTAGGGCTATCTATCTTTCTATTGCACACTAAGTAATACACTCTCTATTGTGTGCCTTGAGCTTCCTTCGTCTTCTCCAAGCTGTGTGCATTTCTCTGGAACCCTAATTCCAACAGAGGTGTAATAGGACTAATTTTTGAAGTTCTTAAAGTCGAAAAGAATGTAGTAGCGTATATTTTTTGTTTAACACGATTTGAAAGATTGGTGAATAGTCTATTAAATAGAGCTTATATGAATGAGTTTGAGATATTAAGAGAGAACATATATTCTTTTTCTAAATAATACACTAAAGACGTATTTGATAAAGATTAATGAATATCAGATAGTTTGTCTATGAACAGTAAAATTGAGATTTTTATTAATATCAATGTTTTATATTTATGTGTTTTAGCTTCAAATGCATGGGTAGGCTTAAAATAAGTTGAAAAAGTAGTGGAGATCCAAAAATAGAGCTTTTATGAGTCGCGACCTAAAAGTTGCGTTTTGAGTCAAAGAAAGACGTTTTTCGCAATTATGTTCACGATGCCTTGTAGAACAGACCTATTACCGTTGTTTTGAGTACCAGTATTGCTCTGTTCTGAGTTTTTTTGTAAAAGTTATGATGAAAACAAACAGAAGGCAGCAGCAGTGTAGTATACACAGGGACGGACAGACAGACATACAACATCATACAGCTCTCTCTGCTATCAACCAAGAAGTGGATTTGTTTCTTCATGGTAGACTATTGAAATTGAGATTATGAAGGTATATAATTATGTTTTTTAACTCTGATTATCATGTTGAATTGGTTGCACGAGTATATTCTTTTGGCTATTTTGTAGGCGATGCATAAATCAATGTGTGAAACAGGATCTGTGCAAAGTGTCATGATAGAAATCTTACCTTTACGGATCGCTTAGAGATCACGTTCTTATATTATTCTCGCAGGTATACTTGGTGCAAAAATCGTGTAGGCTTTTCGAGGAAAAGAAGGATAAAAGCACGACGGGTGGTGCGTTTGGGGATCTTTCATAGATCTCCTCTTCTGCGAGTGCGAGTGCGAGTGAGACGCTGCATGCAAGCAGACTGAAGCTCGGGGGTGGTCGGGAGGTTCGAGCTCCGTACAACGGACTGCACCCATATTCAATTGCTCCTCTGTTGTATCAAAATTCTGCAAAGATTCATCAATACAAAGATCTCTTTCTCTACTTTTTGCTGTCTATCTCTATTATTCTGTTCCATGTGACAATTGGTATCAGAGCAAGCGGTTGATTCTGGACATGGAAGGATACGAGAGAAGGATGAAGGAGCAAGAAGACATGATTCGGCGACTACGAGAAGATCTGGAACAAGAAAATTGGGAGCGTGCTGAGGCTCTGTGGGGCAAAGCATCACGAGAGCCTGATATCTATGTGGACCTTGATGGCAAACGTGAAGGCGAAAACCATCCTATTCCACCAGGAAACAATAATCGTCGTGGCGGCGCTGGGGCACCTGGCGGTGGTGATAGTGGTGATGGTATGAAGGTGGTGGTGTGGTCATCAACACGAAAAAGAAACGATGACGATATGGGAGAAGCAACAACCAATCATTCTTAACTAAGGCTAAGCTTAAAGAGTTTGATGGCATAAGAAAGATATGCGAAGATTTAGAAGTGTGGATTGAGGAACTCAAAGATTTGGATTATAATTTCAATATTGAGAACACGACCACCAGACTTTCGAATGCTTGAGCAAGGTGACCGATAAGACAATACGTACCAAGATGACTCAATTGGAGACTTTTGGCAATGCGTACGATAAAGGTAAGTCATCTACCCCTTCTTTGTGACGTTTTATGTCTTTGATACGTCTTTTGAAATCTTCTGTGATCGAATTTATGCCTAACATTTGAGATTTAAATTTGAATTTCTTAATTGATTTGGATAGTATTCATTGCTTCTTATCGTCTAAATTGATTGAGAAATTAAACTTGAAATTAATTCGAGAAGTTAAAAGACTTGTGGACTTAACTAGTGGTAATAGTTTCACGAAAGAGTTAGTAGAAAATTTGTTTTTTTTCTTTGAAGAGTCGAAAGCATAAAGATGATTTCTATAACATAAACATTGATATGCATGATGTTATCATTGGTATCAATTAGATGTTTGAAAATCATGTTTTGATTGATTGTTAAGAAAGAAAAACAAGGACTTGCTATCTTAGAGAAATCTTTAATGTGTATTCTCTCATATTGTGCTAGACCCATAAAGCTTCTCACATCCCTTAATGACTTAGGTGTTGGCCACTCCACAATAGTCTTAACTTTGTCAAGATCAATGTGAATCCCCTCTTTAGAAATCACTCTTCCCAAATACACAATCTGATTCTTTGCAAAAGAACACTTACTTGTTTTGGCATAATTTATGTTCACTCAAAACCTCAAATGTTTTCTTTAAGTGCAATGCATGATCTTCTTCATTCTTAGAATACACAAAAATATCATCCAAGAATACCAGAATGAAGTCATCAAGATACGGGTGAAAAATATTATTCATTAAGCACATGAAAGTTGCATTAGTCAAACCAAAAGCAAGAACTGTAAATTCATAATGTCCATAACGTGTACGAAAAGCAGTCTTTGGAATGTTCTCGGCCTTGATGCGGATTTGATGGTAGCCAGAACGAAGGTCAACCTTTGAAAATATTGTGGAACCACTCAAATGACTAAGCAGTTCATCTATGTGAGGAAGAGGATATTTATTCTTAGTGGTCTCTTTGTTTAATCCCCTATAGTTGATGATATACATGCTGAAGTTGAAAATGATTCTTTTTATATGCCTATTTTGAAATTCTTGCGTGAGAATGTTGGTGAGATGTATGAGAACAGATATCACTTGTATAAGGGAAATCTGTATTATTATGACCGCTTGTGTATTCCTGCAAATTCTGCTTTTAAGAGTCAAATTCTGCATGAGTGTCATAATTCACCTTTTTCTGGTCATCCTGGATTGAATAAGACATATGAAAAGATTAAAAGTTCATTCTTTTGGCCGCGTATGAAATTGGATGTTAAGAATTATGTGCGTGAATGCTTTCAATGTCAACAAGTTAAAATTGAACATAAGAGGATGCCTTGTGACCTTCAACCCTTAGACATTTCTTTACAGAAGTGGGAGTCTATATCCATGGACTTTATCATTAGACTTCCTACTACTCGTGGAGGGTATGATTCGATCTTTGTGGTGGTAGATAGTTTCACAAAATAAGCTCACTTCTTTCCTGTAAAAATAATTGATACTGCATTGACCATTGCACGCTTGTTTGTGAAAGAGATATTTCGTTTGCATGGCATGCCCTAGAGTATAGTGTCTGACAGAGATTCTAAGTTTACTTCTCATTTCTGGAGAGCGACTTTTGACTCTATAGATACGTAGTTACACATGTCTACTGCTTTTCATCCTCAAACTGCTGGGGAAACGAAGAGAGTGAATCATATTTTAGAAAATATGTTACGAATGTATGTCAATGAAAACCAATCTAATTGGAATGTATATTTGCCTTTGGTTGAATATGCATATAACAGTTCATATCATACATCTATAAGGATGACTCCGTTTGAGGCAATGTATGGCTACAACTGTCTCACACCTATTCATTTTCTTAACTCGAGGAATAAGGTAGAACTGTCACGTGAGATGCTTGAGAAAATGGATAGCGAGTTGGCCAAAATCAGGGGGAATATTAGAGAAGCTCAAAAGAGACATAAATTGTATTATGACAAGAAACATCGGGTTGTGGAGTATGAAACTGGTGATATGGTTTTCTTAAAGGTTATTCCTGAAAAGTCTCATTTGATTCTTGGAAAGGATAGAAGATTGTCTCCACGATTTGCTGGGCCGTTTAAAATTTTGAAGCGCATTGGTTCATTAGCTTACAAACTGGAATTGCCTTCTCATATTAAAGTGCATCCTATATTTCATGTGAGTTTATTGAAAAAGTATGTTCCTAATGTGCATCATGTTTTACAAAACAAATCTAAGTTGAAAGATGACGGACCATTGACTGTAGAACCAAACTTAGCGCTAGATAGGCGTATTTAACATCTGAAAAATAGAGACATTGTGGAAGTTTTGGTTTAGTGGCAGAACTATCCAGTAGAAGATGCATCATGGGTTGATCTTAGTGTTTTGCAAATAGAATTTCTCTCTCTTTCCAACTCTGAGGACAAAGTTAAATTTGATAAGGGGAGAATGTAATAGGACTAATTTTTGAAGTTCTGAAAGTTGAAAAGAATGTAGTAGCGCATATTTTTCGTCTAGCACGATTTGAAAGATTGTTGAATAGTCTATTCAATAGAGCTTATATGAATGAGTTTGAGATATTAAGAGAGAACATATATTCTTTTTCTAAATAATACACTAAAGACGTATTTCATAAAGATTAATGAATATCAGATAGTCTGTCTATGAACAGTAAAATTGAGATTTTTATTAATATCAATGTTTTATATTTATGTGTTTTAGCTTAAAATGCATGGGTAGGCTTAAAATAAGTTGAAAAAGTAGTGGAGATCCAAAAATAGAGCTTTTATGAGTCGCGACCTAAAAGTTGTGTTTTCAGTCAAAGAAAAACGTTTTTCGCAATTTTGTTCACGTTTCCTTGTAGACCCGACCTATTCGCGTCGTTTTGAGTACCTGGATTGCTCTGTTATGAGTTTGTTTATAAAATTTATGATGAAAACAAACAAAGGCAGCAGCAGTGTAGCATACACAAGGACAGACAGTCATACAACATCATACAGCTCTCCTTGCTATCAACCAAGAAGTGGATTTGTTTCTTCATGGTAGACTATTGCAATTGAGATTATGAAGGTATATAATTATGTTTTTTTACTTTGATTATCATGTTGAATTGGTTGCACGAGTATGTTCTTTTGGCTATTTTGTAGGCGATGCAGAAATCAATGTGTGAAACAAGATTTGTGCAAAGTGTCATGATAGAAATCTAACCTTTACAGATCGCTTAGCGATCACGTTCTTATATTATTCTCGCAGGTATACTTGGTGCGAAAATCGTGCAGGCTTTTCGAGGAAAAGAAGGATAAAAGCACGACGGGTGGTGTGTTTGGGTATCATTCACAGATCTCCTCTTCTGCGAGTGCGAGTGAGAGTGTGAGTGCGAGTGAGACGCTGCATGCAAGTTGACTGAAACTCGGGGGTGGTCGGTGTTGAAGCTATATATGGATCACTCTACTCAACTTGGTCTCACCTATATATTTGTATCTTGTCCTCAATATGAATCAGTCTTTGGGAGCGTGTATGGTGTGTCCTTGTCTCGTCTCTCTCTCTTTCTCTCTACATCTCAACATGGTATTAGAGCGGTAACGATCATGCGCCGATTTAATTCATGGTGACACAATAGTATGTGTATGTGATTCGCATGTAAGATTCAAAATTGCTACAAATTTTATTTTTGAGCGTTAATTCTTGTTAATTGTGGTTGTTTTGTGTTAAGAAGAATATGATTAATGTTTTATGTGGCGAATATTTCTAATCAATCTAATCGTTGATTACGTTTTCTTGTTGAAGACACCCTGAACTTCATCTCAATTTTCCTTGCTGTTCTGCTCAAAATTTGAACTTCATCTCAAACATTTTCTTACTATTCTACTCCAAAATTTTTTCGACTCCTCGAGCTCTTCGATTTGAGTCCTAGGTTTGCGTCAATCGGAGTTCGCAGCAGAAAGTTATGCTGTTTTTACTGCAATTGAGCTTGACGCAGCTTTCTTCGTCCTACTTCTTCGTGAAGCGTCCGCGATTGTTTTTCTTATTTTGGCGTTAACTTTTTCGAGAAGATTTAGCTTTTTGCTATTCGTATTGTGGTCGTCAATCTTGCGTCTCACGCCACTCTATTTTGAGGACTCATTTATTATTAACGTCTCCTTTACCCTGCCTTTTTTGGGTGACGTCTCTCACATCTTTGGACGTTCCTTGAGCATTCTTCTTACGTTTATCGTTGACAGAACGCAGTACTCATATCTCTTTCATTCTCAATTGCGGCCTTCACCATATATGGTGTGCAGATTCTGCGATCTTATCTTATACGTCTTCTCGCAACAAGATATGGCTATGAATATTCTTGTCAACGGCTTTCCTTCTGGCCAGCGTTCTGTTCCTCCTTTCCAAGGTCAAGGATTTCCAGGGTGGAAAGCAAAGATGTTGTTAATTCTTGAAGGCAATGAACTCTCCGATGTTGTTCTTGGAAATTGTGTTTGTCAGCCTCAGCCTGTTGATCCGGATAATGATAACATCCTTATCACTGAAGGACCTATATTTGAAGATTGGAATGTTGCCTATATGGATTGGCAACGACGTGATAAAGCAGCTCGTTGGTATATTCTTTCTGCTCTTACCGATTTCCTTTTGCTTGATATGTATGCACTGCCTACTTCCCACGACGTATGGAAGTACCTTATTGCAAACTTTCAGAAGAAATCTGTCACAGAAATACTTTATTTGAGAGGGTTGCTTAACAAGTTACAATATGAAGTTGGCACTGCCATGACGGGACACATTGAATCTTTCAAATTTATTATTAATCAACTTGCTGCTGCCGGTGATCCTGTTCCACAAAAGCAACTGGTTACACTTCTCCTTGATACGGTGAAAGACTCTTCTTATGATAACATTGTTCCTATTATCTCTAATAAAGATGGTCTTGATTTCGACCAAGCCTGCATGTCTTTAATTGAATACTCTCAACGTCAAGAACGTCGGAATGCTGGTCACGATACAGCTATGATTTCATAAGAGGAGACTGAGTCACAATAGGTGGAACGTGCTTTTTATGCTCGAAGGCGTCCATTTCAACGAGGAAACCGCATAGGTGGCCGTCGCGGTAATATTTTCTCTCGTCTCAAATTTCCTAATAAGCAATGTTCTTACTGCAACAGAAATGGCCATACTAAAGATGATTGTTGGGCACGTCAATATGATGAAGAACATAATATTACCACAAAACAACCACGTTTATCTAGAGACTCTTCTTCTTCTTTTTGTGAATATTGTGGATGATCTGATCATCCCACTCATATGTGCTATAAGCGTCGATTCGACACAGATCGGAATAGAGCATATGCTAATGAACATCGAAACAACATTGTACAAGAAACAAGATGCGTCCTATGTTCAGTTGCTTGAGACAGAATACTTCATGTACGTGATGGATCACTTTTTATTGTCGATTCTGGTGCTACAGGAAATATGACATATCAGACTAAGTGGCTCCATAACTATCATCCACTGCTAGTTCAACGTGTTGTTTATCTTGCTGATGATACTACTTGTCAAGTAAAGGGTATTGGAGACTTATATCTTCGTACCTTATCTTCTTCCACTCGAATTTTGCGAGGAGTATTACATGTACCAGATCTTCAACGTAATCTTCTTTTAGTTGATAGACTTGTTGAGCTTGGTCTGTTTGTTGGATTTGATCATACCAAATGCCGAATTGAGAAAGATGGACAGACTATAGCCACTGCTCCTCGAAACGGTAATTTGTTTGAACTCTCTCTCAACGATGCTGTAGCAAATGTTGTCACTGCTCCAGGTGATCATGATTGCAAAGTATGGCATCACCGTTTTGTTCATGTTGATTTCTCAAAACTCCTTGATCTTCAACGTCGTGATCTTGTCCATGGCATGGATCTTAAAGCCCATCCCCATATTGGAATTTGTGAATTTTGTGCTCTTGGGAAACTCATGACATATTGGATCTTGTTCATACTGATATATGTGGATCTCTACCTTCTTCGAGATCACAATATCACTACTTCATTACTTTCATTGATGATTTCTCAAGGTATACGACTGTATTTCTACTTAGAGAAAAATCTGAAGCCTTATCTGTTTTCAAACAATTCCACAACGCTCCGGAAATTCAAACTGGTCGTCGCCTTAAGAATCTTCGTAGTGACAATGGAGGCGAATATGTTTCTGGAGAGTTTGTGAGTTACTGTGCTGACAGTGGAATTCATCATGAACACACTATTCCATATTCGCCTCAACAGAACGGTATTGCTGAACGAAAGAATTTCACTGTTCTCAATGCTGTAAGATGTATGCTGATTCATTCTGGCTTATCTCGTGTTTTCTGGGCTGAAGCTACTTTGACAGCAGCATTTATTCAGAATCATCTTCCTACTATTGCACCCTCCGGTAAGATACCCATCACAGCATGGAGAGGTGACATTCCTTCTATATCTCATTTTCGAACCTTTGGATGTATTGCTTATATTCATGTTCCCAAAGAAACACGAACAAAGCTTGATGCTCCTGATTTTAAAGTTATTTTTATTGGATATTTTGACACTTACAAAGGCTACAAATTCTATGACCCTTCCTCCAAGAAAGTAATTGTGAATCGTAATGCTACTTTTAACAAACAACTTATGGGAGGCTCATGGTCCATGGATGTATCTGATGATACTAAATCATTGCTTCAGGCTTTTCCATTTCTTTCAGAAGATGAAACTCTTTCTATAGAGCAACTTTCCTCTTCACAACCATCTATTCCAAATGTTGCTAATGATGATATTGATATTTTAGTTGATCTGCCTATTGATTTTGAACATGGCTCATGTCATGTTTATGATGACGATATTGCTGATAATGCTTTTTCTACTTCTGAAGATCCCGTTACTTATAATGAAGCTATCTCTTCACCACAAAAGGATCAATGGCAAGAGGCTATGGAAGCAGAGTACGATTCTCTTATCTCTAAAGGTACATGGATACTAACTGAATTACCTCCTAGTCGTACAGTTCTTAAATGTATGTGGGTGTATAAGACAAAAGTAAAATCGGATGGATCTTTTGACAAGTTCAAGGCACGTTTAGTTGCAAAAGGTTACTCCCAAGTAGCTAGTGTTGATTATCAAGAGACTTTTTCACCAGTTGTTCGCATTACAAGTGTTCGAGTTTTATTGGCATTTGCTGTTCAATTTGATTTAGCAGATCATCAAATGGATGTGCGAACTGCTTTTCTTAATGGTGATTTGGAAGAGGAAATTTATATGGAACAACCAGAAGGGTTTTTTATTCCAGGTAAAGAAGAAGGCACTATATGGTCTCAAACAAGCTTCGCGAGCTTGGTATATAAAATTTGATCTTTTTCTCACCTTTAAAGGATTCATCTCTTGCTCATCAGACCCCAACTTATACATACAACGCCAAGATAGCAGTTTTGTGATTCTTACTCTTTATGTGGATGATGCCATCCTTGTTTCCAATGATTTGGGATTTCTTCAGCAACTGAAAAAGTTATTGTCTTCTGCATTTGATATGGTGGATCTTGGAGAGATTCACTCGTGTCTTGGCATTCAAATCCAACGGAACCGTACAAAAGGTATTTTATTCCTTCGACAGTCAAAGTTTATTGCAGATACTATTCAAAAATTTGGTATGGAATCTGCACATTCAGCCAACACACCTTGTCTTGCGAGCTCTACAAAGAACACTTCTGACAATGGCGGTCAACTTGTCACAAATCGACCTTATGCTAACTTGATTGGATGTCTTCAGTTTGTTGGCATGAACACTCATCCTGCTATTCTATTGGTTGCTAATTATCTTGGACAACATCTCGCATGTCCTTCTCTTAAGCATTGGTCTGCTGCAAAGCGTGCATTAAAATACTTGAAAGGCACTACAAATTTTGGTTTAGTCTATCGACGACAACTCACATCGGATTCTATGCAATCTCTTTCTCTTTTGGGTTACACAGATGCAGACTGGGAAATCTCACATTTATCTATGCGATCTACTAGTGGAAATTGCTTCTTTATAAATGGTTGTCTTGTTTCTTGGACCAGCAAGAAACAACGTTGTGTTGCAGTTTCTATGACTGAGTGAGAATATGTTGCGGCATCACTTGCAGCTCGTGAGTTGATTTGGCTTCGACAAATGCTGGTTGATATTGGTCACTCTCCTCTTTCTAGCACACCCTTGCAGTGTGACAACCAAAGAGCTATTAGTCTTGCACATTGTTGTCCATTATCATTATGTCAGGTATGAAGTACGCAAAGGAGCCATTATGGTTGAACACTGTCCAAGTGACCAGATGATTGCAGATATTTTGACCAAAGGCCTCAATGAGTCACGTTTCATCCTCTTGCGCTCGGAGCTTGGAGTTGCTTCGGCCTCACTCTTTCTAGATTAGCTTCTTTGCTATTGTAATAGCTTTGTACATATGACATTATAATCTTTTAGGTATCATGCACTATGCACACTCCACATTTGCACATTGTGATATCTAAGTCACTTGAATATTTGTACATAGATGCACAATTCACTTTCACATCATCACCGCGCTGGTTCATATTTTCACATTGTATAGAGGCTTGGGTTTTTCCCTTGAACTCCCCAAGGGTTTTTTCATCCAAATCTAGAGACCTTTGTTTGAGTGGGGGTGTTGGAGCTATATATGGCTCACTCTACTGAACTTGGTCTCACCTATATATTTGTATCTTGTCGTCAATATGAATCAGTCTTTGGGAGCGTATATGGTGTGTCTCTTGTCTCGTCTCTCTCTCTTTCTCTCTACATCTGAACAGTCGGGAGGTTTGAGCCCGTACAGAGGATATGATACGAGCATACGTTAGCAAGAAGAAAACCAATTGGAAGGACTACTTACCTATATTGGAATTTTCTTATAATAGTTCAAAGCATGTGACTACAAGGTTTAGTCCATTTATGCTGTTGTATGGATTTCAACCTAGATCACCCGTTATGGCGGGGTTGGCTAAGGAGAAGATACAGCAAGCGAAGGATTTTATCCAAGACCATTTTGACATGCTTCAAGATGCTCCATAATATGTTAAGCAAGCTCAATATCGATATAAAAGGTACGCAAAACTTTCGAAGAAGGAGACAAGGTTTTCCTCAAAGTTCTGGAGCATTCAGAAAGTCTGAAGATAGGAAAAGTTGCTAGACTTTCACCACACTATTGTGGACCATTTAACATTCTCAAACGTATAGGTCAAGTGGCCTATAAGTTAGTTCTTCGAGAGCACTCATGAGTTCATCCTGTTTTTCATAATAGTCGTTTATGAATACAGCTAGGACAAAATGATATTGTCATTGACACAGGTGTGTTGGTTGACCTGATTGCACCGCCAAGCATTCCTCATGATCCCAAAAAGATTTCGAATTCTCATGAGCTTCGCACCAGACATCATGTCAGACAACAGGTGTTGGTAAAATGGCTAGATAGACCTGAAGAAGGTTCTACATGGGAGAATGTCTCTACACTTAAGAAATGTTTTCCTACGTTCGTTTTCAAGGACGTTCAAAAAAATCTCCAAGGGCGGGGTAATGTAAGGACATGGGTCCTATGGGCAAGGACACTGGCACTTCCAAACAATGTGTACGCTAGGGGGAGGATATAAGATAGCACGATTGGGTGGAGACTAGCACATGCATTACCACCGCCCTTTCACAAAGGATATGGCAATGATTGTTGATGCCATTGTGCATTGATCTGGTTGGGAGTGAGTTGAGTAATGTTGAATGAATGTAGAATCCTCAACTCCCAATCCATGACTGCTTTCCATTGTTCCTCTGTCTCCTGAGTAACCTATTCCTTGAGTGCATCTTCTTCATCTTTAGACAATTGGACCATTGGTAGTTTCTTAGCATGTGTTAGTGGTATCTGGAAATCTTCCACTCCTCCTAGACCTTCTGCTGGTTGTGTTTCCATCTCAGCAAAAGAAACTGATGGAATTTCAATGCTCGGTTGCTCTGAGGTACCAGCTTCTTCTTGCTTCTCTGGCTGTCCATCTCGTAGCAGTTGATTAACTCGCTTGAGCTATGTTATCTCCTTGAGCAGTTGTTCCTCTCTTTGTACCTGCATCAATGCAAGGTTTATTTGTTGTGATTGCTCTAGATTTATCTCTAGCTCAAGATCTTTATTCTTCTTTTCCAATACCTTATATACTTTGTTTGTACCTTTGATCGAGGCGATTGCGGGCTGTATATTGCAGTGAAGCATTCTCTACATCAAGCTCCACTTGGATCTTTTGTACTGACAGAGTGGTAGTTAAGAGTTAATTGGTAACCTTTGTGGGTTGTTCATCTTTGGTCTTACAGGCATCTCATAACTTTGTGAGAAGTTCATCCAATTCCTCCATTTCCTTTTGTTGCTTCTCTTTGGCCACCTAGTATTTGACTTCAGCCCTGACTTCAGCCCTCAGCTCTTGGATTTTTCTCTACCTATCTGTGATGACATTCATCCTATCCTCTAGCTCTCCTTGGAGAGCGCCTATAACCATCTCCAACTCTCTAGCCTTAGCACTGCGGCTAAATGCTGTTGTTTGTATTTTCTCTGCCATCTCCTACATCTGCTTAGAATATGCATTTACTTGTAGAATAACTTCATCATGTTTTTGTGAATCTTCACGCTCTAGTTTTAGCCATTTTTGTGTGTTCTATGGGTTGTTCTATAGCGGTTGCCTATGGTTGTGGCGGGGGTTCTACCTCTTCTTGAGGCTGTGGGGTTGCCTCGGCAGCTTTGTCTTCATGAGGCTTCGTGGATGCCTCGGTCGTTTCCTCTTGGGTGGTTGTAGAAGGTGTGGCCTATCTTTGTTCAATTATTCTTGGTTGCTCAAAAGTGGTTGCTACCGGTTGTTAAAAACCTGTTGCTTCCTGCGGTTCAGACTCCTTTTCTTTGGGTGATTCTTCCTCGGTTGGTCTAACTGTGGGTAAAGGTGAAACACTTGTCATCGGGTGGCCTTGTTGTTCTGTAGCAGGTGAGGTAGGCTGATTTGGAGACATTTTCTCATGATACTGTTGTGCCTCGCTTTGCACAGTATCCTTCGCTTGAGTTTGTTGCTTTGCTACCTCTTCCCGTGCTTTCCTTTCACTCTCTTGAGATTTTTTAGCCTTTAGTGCATGCTTCTGTCTCTGCATACGTTATTTCAAGGAAATCGGTGTGGTCCTCTACTTCTGCATACGTTATTTCAAGGAAATCTGTGTGGTCCTCTGCTTCTTTTCTTGCAGGGTTCTTTGTTATAGGTCCCCTTATCTCTTTTGGAACCCACCTTTTCAGGTCCTTTCCTGTAGCTTGCTGGCTTCTTTCATAGGTTTGTTTTTCCCTTTCAAACCTTACCTTTTTCGGTTGAGGCTCCTCTGTTGTAACCTTGGGCTATGGTGGGTGTAGCCTGAGGCAAGCCATGGCGTGGAAGATGAGCAGCAGAAAAACGAGAGAGAGAGAGAGAGAGAGAGAGAGAGAGAGAGAGAGCTCGACACCAGTAAAAATAACGCTATATTTTTTATTGAAAGAAACCTTACATATAAAGTAAAAATGCCATGCACACTTAACTTTAAGTGATCCTCCCTGCATGCATCATAGAGGGAGTTTCCCATAGGCTGACATCGAAATCCGTGAGGGCTTGGAAACCCAACAATCCCCCCCTCAAGCCTGAACTGGACAGACCTTCTCATGATACCTCGAGTTTTTGGTGTACTCGTCAACTGTGAGTTTTAGGTTTTCTCACAACCAAGGATTTATGGTTATCCATAACCTGGTGCTAGATTAGTAACCCCCCCTTGAACAGATAGGGTGTAGGCCAAAATATTTAGCTACCAAAAATGGAGTTTTTGGTTCACTGCCAAACCTTGGGTTTAAGGTGTACCCAGTAATCTCATCAGAAGTGGAAAAAAAAATAGGCTGAGAACTAACAAAAAATTGGGAGGTATTACCACTTATGTGCGGCAGTGTCTATAACCCATACAATAGTTGAAAAAATAAAACTATGACATGGAAATAATACTCTAAAATTGATAACAGTATCTCTCACTGTAAAATGGGGGTATACATAAGTATCACTTGCTTGTGAGGCTTCACGTCTACTGTGTTCATCCTCATGATCGCCAATATCCTCCATGTTTCTCCCAAGACTTCCAAGAGCTAGCTGGCAGCTGCCCATGCAAAAAATGCCTTCATCAATTCCCGTAATGACAGATGCCCAATCATCATGGAATTTGAACTTGGAGGCACTCAATGTGACACAACAAGACTCCAAGATACTCTCATGAACCTGAGCATCTAGCCTTCGCAAACCTGATATTGCCATTAAATAAATCCTTTCCAATCTCTCTCTTTTAGACACCTTCTTTGGAGCAAAAATAAAAAGCTCTTCCAAGGACTGGCCAGCATTATGCGGTTCTTCTGCAAAAGAAGATAAGCCTGGCTTTGTCTTCAACGACCATCCTTCTTTACCTGAGAAGCCCACAAGTGGAAGGAGACCCTCATTGATGTAATGAAAATCATGGGCCCTAGAACCAGAGCTTCCTGCATCAATAATAATGATGTAGCCTCTGTGTTTGAAACTACTGAACTGCTTGGAGAATTGAAAACCTCTGGAAAAGGAGAACCCATATAAAGCAAAACATATAACAAGGAAAGAAAATTGTGTAGAAGCATCCAGGACTGCCGTTGGATGAGAGTTGTAGGGTTTCAGTCTTGACATTGGGCGAGGAGGCAATTGAGTGGGGTGAAGTAAAAAGGGCAAGGTGGGAGAGATGCTGTTGTGTGAAGCTATACTACGAAGTTGCAATTTCGGGGGCTTGCTGGATGAGTCCATTTCCATATCTTTAGACGATAATATGAGCACAGAGGCAGAGCAATGCATGAGGGCCGGTGAGGTCGATCGCCTATGGAATTGCAGGTACCGGTTGTTTGTCGCTTATGGACGCCTTCGTCAGGTGATACCCTCGTATGGCTGAGCTTTGCCACCCTATTGGGTGCTTCTTTTAGGGGCTGACCACCTGCAAAACTGCCGCCTGTGGTTACGCGCTGGAGTTATCCATTGGTGGTGATACACTCGCCCTGCTGGAACGGGCTGGCGACTGCTGAAATTGTTGTTGTCGAACCTATGCCCGCCGTAAGAAAAACGCCGGCCCTGGGTTGAGTCAGTTGACACCCTAGAACGAAACCCAAAGCTCTGATACCAGTTGTTGTAACCTTGGGCTATGGTGGGTGTAACCTGAGGCAAGCCATGGAGTGGAAGATGAGAAACAGAAAAACGAGAGAGAGAGAGAGAGAGAGAGAGAGAGAGAGAGAGAGAGATCGACACCAGTAAAAATAACGCTATATTTTTTATTGAAAGAAACCTTACATATAAAGTAAAAATGCCATGCACACTTAACTTTAAGTGATCCTCCCTGCATGCATCATAGAGGGAGTTTCCCATAGGCTGACATCGAAATCCGTGAGGGCTTGGAAACCCAACATCCTCTTGGTGTGAAGCCACTAATTTTCTCTTCATCTCTTCTATTCTAGCTCTTCTTTCCTTGTTGTCTGAGCTTTTGCTGCTATGTGATTTGTGGGAGCTTTCAGTAGAGTCTTCATCAGATTTGTAAACTCTTTTTGTCGACCTTGTGGTTCTTGGAGATGGTTGTGCTGACACAATCCATGTGTTTTGATCTAGGACAGGCGGAAAATTGTCTACCATGCCGATAGCATGGTATGCTATTCTTGTTAGTACCTGAGGTGCAGCCAGATATGTGATCTTACCCTCTTTCTTGGTACCCTTCGACGTGGATAGCACATATTGTGTGTGATCAATGAGTTTCCTGGTTGTCGACTTCAATGCTTGTGTGAATGTAGTTGCCACTACATGATTAGGTGTTGTGTACCTTGGTGGTCTCTTTGCTTGAAAGTGGAACTGTTGGTGATACAACCGTGCTAGTTCTTCCATTTGCTTCTGGATGAGGTCGGCAAATGTTGTCGTAGTAGTCTCCTTGGTGAAGGTACCTGCTATCTTTCTGTCTTGAGCCCTCATCATCATCCCTTCTGTTGGCAACTTGAGAGCCTCGACCATAATTTCTTTTGTTATTATCACTTCTACCTTATGCCCTTGTTGGTCAGTTATTTGGGCTGATCCATCTTCCTTTATTATCACTTCTACCTTATGCCCTTGTTGGTCAGTTATTTGGTCAGTTATTTGGGCTGATCCATCTTCCTTTGTTGTAGACAAGAGCTCATAAGCTTTCTGGAAATCTACACCACATGGTTCTTGGTCGTTGAATTCTTTGAGGCCGAGCCTTCTGTTGCAGTTGCAGCTCTACCTGATGTCCTTCTTCACTTCTAAACCTGCATGTGAAAACTATGGTGTTTTTTTCTTGTTAAGTATCTAAACTTACGCTCCCTAGCCAAGTTTCATCAAATTTGGATTTTTTTTTTCAAATGGTCACCAGTTTTGTGTCTGCAGCCGAACTTTGAAATTTCGGTCACAATTTCCAATCCAATGATCCAAATCTTACCAAATTTGGTTTGTGGACTCATTATAACATGGTAAAGCTGGTGGTCTGTAGACTTGGTCAAAAAAGTTTAAAAAATAGGATAATAGTAAATCTTCTCGGAAATTTTTGCATCCTTTTTTAAAAGTGAGCATGTACACATGGTTATCACATCAATATAAGCCTATGGGTCAAGTTTATTTGAGTTTGAACTTCAATTTACACTCAAGTTCTCAAAAGTCAGTACAGAATTTAGTTTTTACCCAGTTTTTGATCACTTTGGTGATCCAAATCCTATGTGGCTTTACAAAAGTTATTTATACACATGCATAGAGTCTCTGGTATCAACCTTGGTCAGTTTTGAGCTGAAAGTAAATAATCGTGCTTATTTACTTTAGGCATAAAATGAACACTTTTTTGAACTTTTTCACTGGACAATCTTTTGATGAGCTATTTTAAGCCTCTGAGTCAAGTCAAAACTTAATTTGGCCTAAAATATCAAGAAAAAGTAAATAATTTAAGTTTTTGTAAACTCTTGAAATTTTTACCTCAATGTGTTCTTGAGCTTACCCGCTGGTTCATACAACTTCTAAGGATACTCTCCAGTCGGATTGAGTGGTTGCCAGTCTTTTGGTGCTATCTCTAGCGTAGACCTGAAATTTTGCAACTTCATATAACAACTCACTAATGTTTCTTTTGGAGAGAGCAATGTTCTAAAATCCACCTCAGATTCTACTTACCCTACTCCTAGGTTCTACTACAATGGGATTGTGAAAGGTGTCCACCAACTTGTTTTTATGGTTTTTTGAGCCTTGATCTTAAGACATATCTCGTCCATCAATCATTCTCAAAATCCTAATCTAATCCTAAAATCCCAAAGTCCTAAAGGCACTTAGCAAGTACAATTACTACCAAGCTACCTCTACACAACAAAAGACGACAATTTTAAGCTATGTGGTTTTAAAAAGAAAATTCTGACTCTAGGTGAATCTAAAGGAAGTTAAAGAATAACTTCACAATATGCTCGTGTGTTTCCCTAGTTTAGGTCTCTTCAATCCCCGGCAGGGGCACCAACCGTGGGACGGATGTCTAACCTCACTCCTATCTTATTGCAGACATAGCAAGAACCACGAATAGATTGTCAATCCATGGAACGAAGCTGAATTTCTTAGTCCATAGAAGCTACAAGAGGTTGTCAATCTCTTGGAAAACAACAAAGAACTCGCATCTAACTCAAGCTACACTCAAGTGACTAAAATCACCAAAAGCCAATCGCTCATTGGCAAACAAATCACATCTGTTACAACACCAAATGACATCCAAACGTAATGGAACTTCTAGTACATGTTTATAAGACCCAAGCACACATGTTTATGGTCTCAAACCTTAGTTATGGTCAAGTGCAAAAGTCACGATTATTAATAGCAGTGAGTTTTTGACCTAGTCGTTTTTTACCCAGAATGCATAAATGCTTAGCAATGATGCCCCAATACCCCGCCTATACTTAGTTTTTTATTTTGAAGTGTAAATTCCTACTTATGATGATTAGGTCGTGGGTCAGCGAAGCCAAAGCTACCGAATATTGTAAAATGCTTACGTCAATGCGTAGAGCTCTTACCTACGATTACAACACAATAGACGCGACTGCAATGTGACAACCGGGGAGGGAGTAGGAAGCGTGAGAAGGAGAGAAGTGAGTTCCGTTAGCTCACACTGCGTTCCTATTATCCAAAAAATTAGGAAACACTTACAAAAAGTGGCTTTTATACCTTAGCCATGGTTTTTCAATGGTCAAAACTAATAATTTGGGAGCTCTAACTAAAGACAGGTTGATACAATCTGGAAGCTTGTAGCCCAAGCTCATCAATTACAAAGTTTATTTGGAAAGTAAGAGTTACAATATTCCCGATTCATCAAAATAATAAATGTGAGCTAAATGAAAGCTCCGAAAATGATATCCGAGTAAGCTTGCTGCTAACGTTGTGCTGAGCTATAAGGTCATCCAAAATGAATGGGGCATTGAAGATAGAAGAGACCTTGTCAAACATTTTAGCAACTCCTGCAGATACTGCAAAATTAAAAAGTCTTTCATCCACACATGTAGGATCTTCAACCCCTTTCTTACATTTGTAGCTAGTTTACTGGAAGAAGATAGATCAATGTTTCTCTTTTTGGTGCTAGTAACTTGAATCTTCTAGCTTAGAGGCACTTCTTCTTGTTTTGAAGCTTTTGAGTCATTGGAGGGTTCCTCTGTCCCCACAACATCATCTTCAAGAAGTGTATCTTTAGTAAGAGCAAAGTCCACATCTCTCTTTAAAGAGCCTCTCAGCAACATAGGTGGTCTCTCTTCTACTTCCTGCTCACCTAGGACAACTTCTGGATCCACCCTCTGTCTCTTCATTTTGTGGGATCTTAATCCTAAGGAAAACAAAATACAGGGAAAAAAAGATAAGTATTGGTAAATATTGCCAAGGTTGGTTGGTTCAAATCTCTCTCTCTCTCTCTCTCTCTCTCTCTCTCTCTCTCTCTCTCTCTCTCTCTCACACACACACACACACACACACACACACACACACACACACACACACACAGATTGGTCTCACAATGTTTTTTTTTTATATATAGAGATTACTTAGAGCAACTCATTTTATTTGAGTTCAACTCCTCTAACTCCCTTTTTTCTTACCACTTATATTCTCCACGGAGCGCGAAGAACGAATGGCAGACCAATTCTACGCTTATGCACACCATAGGACATCAAATAGAGAACGAGGGTCTTCTGTATCACTCTCTATTGGTCTTATATGATAGCTTATCACTAAACATATCTATTGAGTCCGATACGGGACACAGACGACGATCAACTTACATTAAAGACCACTTCACGCGCCCTCTTTCCAACTTCCAAGTGACGCATTGCACAATCCTTCCATTTATGATTGGATGGAACCTCAAGGCCAAGGTACTTGAAGTGATCTACCACTTCCGGTTGCTCATTGTTGTATACAATGCATGTATTTTCATCATTGAGGGTCTTTACAAGCATAACCTTGGTTTTGGATCCATTCACGATCAGCCCACTATGTAGGCAAAAGCATTCCAAGACAATCATAAGCTTTTGTGCATCTTCTAAGGTATGTGCCAAGAGCACTACATCATCGGCATAAAGCAAAAGCATGATCACCGCATTTCCGATCTTAACCTCTTCTATGCCTTCTTGCTGCAATATAAAATCAAGAACCATGCATTCCAATTCATCAATGAGTATCCCAAAGAGGGTTGGGGAAAGTGGGCATCCTTGTTTGATATCAATGGTGCTTGCAAAAAATTTGAAATTCCATCTCCCATACGTAAGGGACATATCACTTTCTGGTAGATGCGAAAGACTGCATGCATATATTCTCTCGGTACTTGAAGGCTCTGCATATGCCTCCAAAGATTTCCTTGCGGTACCATGTCAAAAGCTTTTTTGAAATCCACAAAGTAGCAATACAGCTTTTTTCCTTTCAATTGAGACGCTTCCATAAGAACTCGAAGAGTGAAGGTGATCAATAGTGCTATGATGCTTTCAAAAACCTACTTGGCCAAGCGCACATTTGCCATTCTTTTTAGCCCATTCACTTATCTTCATCTCCATGATACATCGAAATAAGTTTTCCATCAAAGAATGAACCATTATAGTGCGATAGTTGTTCACATTGTTTACATCTCCTTTGTGCAAAAGGTTTTTCCAATTTGCACTCCAATCATGAGGCATGCCATGCTGAAGTGCAAGGTTAAACATATCACATATCCAATATCGTGTTTTCTTGATTGTCCATTTAATCATTTCATTCTTGACACCTTGAAGGTCCCCTGCCTTGCGAGTAGCAAGTTTCTCAAGCGCGCGAAATATATCTTCAATGGTAAAGAAAGGAGACATAAGCAGAAGGGAGCTACAACACTCCATCTTATCAACATTGGGTTGCTCATAGAGGTTCTTCCAATGCATATACATATCCCCAAGAGTCAAGTCACCAAAGCTCTCAATGCGCTTGCCTTTTAGATTTCTCCAAAACTTTCCACATACATGTGGTTTCTCTTGCTCTAAAAGAAGCTGTTTTTTGACTTCCCACCTTCTCCTCTTCTTTTGAACAAGTGCTTTATATGTGTGTAAACATTCCAAGTAAAATTCCTTGTCTTTGCTTGCATCAAATATTAGCAAGTGTTTTCGGGCTTGACTACATTCCATGTCAAACCATTTCTTCTTGGTGCTACCCTTCTTAGACCTTTTGCAAGACATGTGTTTCACCAAAAAGCATTCCTTCGCACAAGAGAAAATTACTTCTTTGAAAACTTTCTAGTTGCATCCTAATGTTGGGCTCTCTTGATGCTCTATTATGCTTAACATTTGGTCCACCATATCAGCATATATAAGTGCTCGTTTGAAGTCTACACGTAGGTAGAAATGATTCACATCATGATTGGAGGCTACATGCTCGGGCCGTTTACCACACTTGAGGTCAATACATAACATCCTATGATCCGATTCCGGATTCCATTCACCAAGTGTAAAGCTTTGTATGAATTCTTGAGTGGCTTCTGGGAACAACATATAGTCAATCATGCTATCACCATTGTGCTTTCTACATGTAAAGTCATTGGTGCCTTGCCATAGAGATACACATTTGCAATGAGCATTCCGGTACTATTGCACATATGTAAAAGTGATTTTCCATAGTGATCTAGTTCTTTTGCATCATTAGGACTGTGATGGTACATGTATGACTCCATCCATTCTTCTTGAGACACGCAGCATGTCGACTTTTTGTGTGTCATGTTGTAACGTATCTATGCAAGCATTCATGTCTCCAAAAACAAGAACTTCACCTTGATCCTTGTAATGAGCAATGTCTTCCTCTAGTTCAACAAAGGACTAATCTCTATCCATATCCAAGCAAGCATAAAAGTTGGAGTCATAGTGAGGAATGTAGCAACTAGCCACAAACATGACTTGACCATTTGATGGGCTCATTTTCAGCCATAAGTAGTATTTATACTTATCTTCTTTGACAATGGAAACGTATTTCAAACCCTTTTTGGTCATACATGCTATGCCTCATTGGCCTCTTCGTTGCTTTGCATTTTTGGCCCACATTAAAGAATTCGTCAAACCCAAGAATTTGTTGCACATCATGTTCCCATGTTTCGGCAAGAAGTGTCACATCAGAATCATTCGTAAGCTCATCAATGCCAATTCCCGCATTCCATGGATACTCGTTACAATTCCAAAAGCTTATTCACAAGCGTGAGTTGGTCTCATAGATCATGTGTCCCTATTTGTTGGGTGGACTTGCATCCTCCTCAAGTGGATTTTCTTCTTGAGATGACACCTTAACCTTCCTACTTCTTTTCTCATATCCTTTGCGATGTACATTTTGTTGCATAAGAGTGCGATCCTCATATACATTACAACCCGTTCCTTTTAGGTAGATCCAACTATTGTCAAGGATGATCTTTCTCTTTACCTCATCATCCATGGTACATATAATAGGACTTTCTCCCGAGTGAGGGACTCCTTGTTTTCCAACTAGATGTGCACCATAAGCCATGATTCCTGACATGTCAAAGTGTGTAGTAAAAAACTCTTCAGTAGCAACCACTAGAGATTGGGGTGTTTCCATGCTTTCCTTCTTGATTCCACAAATGATGATGTTCTTGTGGTTCTTGCAATTCTTGAGTGTCCACATTCTCTACATTCTTTGCTTGGACAACGGCTTGCATGATAGGAGATGTAGAAACCACATTATCCTTACATATATTATCCCATGATTTGGATGCATTTCTCATCTCACATACATCATGTCATATTGTATCTATTGTTTCCTCTTTCAATACATGATCACTCTCAGCTTTGCTCAAGCGCTCTTTCAATACAATCAACAAGAGAGCCTTTACATTCTTGATCTTCATTCTAAAGATGCATCAAGCATGTTGTTTGTATTTCAAGAACCTTCTTGAGATGCTCATTTTCCACAACGAGAACTCTTAAAGTGACATTCTCCATTGCAAGTGCGTGCAACTCTTCACCTTGCTTGTTGATGGTTTCTTGTAATCATATCAAGTAAACCATGATCAATGTTTCCATTGTTGTAGACGATGTGGTTGGATTAGCATCCAAATTCCTTTGAGATTTTGCATCATTCTCCTTGCGAGTGTGGATTTTACACCCTTGAGAGAGAGAGAGAGAGAGAGAGAGAGAGAGAGAGAGAGGGAGGGAGAGAGAGAGAGAGAGAGACATTGTCTTACAAAAAAATGGTGACAAAAAAGGCGACTGTGAGGAAGGCAAGAAAAGGACCAGGTTTAGTTGCTAAAGCAGGAGGAAGACCTGCTAGTAAACAGAAGAGACAAGAGAAGCCCATGAAATCTTGAAAGCTCCAAGGATGAATAGGCTGCAAAGACATATCAGACTGTTTAAGGAAATATCGAAGGCTCAAAAATGCATCGAGCTTCTAGTACCAAAGCTTCCATTCCCAAGACTAGTCAGGTCAATATTTGAGGAAGCATGTTTTGGTACCTTGAGGCGGACACCTGTGGCACTGCTAGGACTAAAAGAGGTAGAAGAGGATTTTTTTTTGAAATATTTCAATGACATTACAATTGTTGCAGCACATGCACATAGGGTAACCATTATGGACAAAGACAATGAAACTCTAAAAAGGGTATGGTCGAGATATGATAAGCTGCTCCAGCCCAAAAAATTTATAGATAATAACATGAAGGATATTTTGCTAATTCCTCCATCAAAGCGAGAGGCGGTGAAGATTTTAGAAGTCACCCACGATGTCAATACCAGGACTAGGGCTGAATAGGAAAATCGGCATGCAGAGGAATTAAATAAACTGAAAGAGAAGGAAAAGGCAGCACATGCTATAGAAGAAGAGGTTAACAACTACCTCATTGTAACACATGAAATTGATATTAGCAACAACAAAAAAAATTCATCTATGGAGGAAGTATAAATAGTAGACATACAACTAAAAGATGGTATAAGAAGACTTGGATTAGATTCCACAAATATCAATATACTGCAAGATCCAGATGCTCAAATCATAGATTCAATTGTATATTTCTTCCTAATGTAAGATGCTATCACCAGCTTTTGCATATTTTTATTCAGCCTTGAGGCTAGAGACGACTCTCTTGTAGTTTGATAAAGAGCCAGCTGCCTCCACAATGCCATGCAAAAATATATATATTGGATCCCCAAATTTCTCCCTTAGTTGGAATGAAAAATACCTCTGTCGGTATGTTCGAGAAGTGGCTTGATCATTGTCCAATGTTGCAAGTAACAACCATAATTTTTCCATATGAGAGCAACCACCACTGGAGCCTTGTGTGCATTGAACTTGACAAGCCAGCTGTCTGGACATTAAACTCAATTCGAGGAATGCATCTAGAATTGAGACTGTGAGTATTGATAACTATAAATTGGTTTTGTTTTTGATAGACAATGAAGATAGTTATTGTGTTGGGTTCATACCAACTCCGCTTGTAGATGCATAAAAAGACTGTTGCATGCATATGGACGGCTATGCGGGTATTTAGAGCTATATAGGTTATAAATTAAGGAAGTCACAATGCCCTTATAGAGTTATGGCAACTCGTGTGGATGGAGACGCCTCTTCCATGTTGAGTTTATACTGCAGAGCTTTTTTGCATTAAAGCCATTCATGTCAAATGTGTTTTGCACATCATTACTATAACATTGTGACAGTTTGGACCAAGTTGTGTCTCAGTTCCTTTATGTTTTCTTATTGTTTTTTGTAGAGTGCATTGGAGAAGTACACTATAGAGTATTTGCACGGATACCGTGCAACCCTAATCCAACATCTACCTCAATTTCACATCTCATGAGCATAGATGCAGAAAAAATCATATTGGATGACATTGTTGTAGAGTTAATGATGACTGCTGATGGAGTGCACTAAACTCATTCCATAAGGGCTGCTGAGAAAAGACAAAAGCAAGAGGAGGGAGGGATTTTCAAGATGGGAAATGCTACAGAGGTAGAGCAAGATCACACAGATCAAGGCACTGAGAAAGATACAAATGTTGAAATTCCCTCCGCTCTTGGAGGGTTTCAAAAGGATGAAGTTTATGCAAAGGGAGGGGATGAAAAAGAACACAATAACCCTCAAGCAGAGCATACCTGTGCCACACCTCCACCTGTTGTTGCTGAGACACAAACAGATCATGGCTCATTAGAAGTAAATTCAGGTGCAATGGATCCCTCAACACTAGAGGCACAAGATTCTCGAACAACGGAAGAACAAGAGAAGACGGTCCAGTCCAGGATTTGAACATTGGAAAAGTCTACCTTGATGGCAGGCAAACCTAGTATGGAACCTTGATAGAGATCCCTATGATTGTTCCGATAAAATAACCTTTATTAAAGCATATGAAAGTCAACCTATTGTTTAACTAATTACTCTTTCTTACAAAATGTTTGCAAAGACAGATTATTTTGGACGTCAATGAATTGTTGGTGTTTCGAGAGCCATATGATCCCCACACACGAGTTATCAACCTGCACAACTTCAGGATATGCGATTGCCGATGTATTGTGCGCCTAGGACCCAAGGAATTTATACAGTTTCTACTTCCAAGGTTCCGTGTTGCCATATGGTCCTCTATGCTACAGAAAAACCTCAACTCTCTTGTATATATGGTTTGCAACTTAGCAGGAATTGAACATTCGCATTTTGATTTTTTTTATTCGTAGAAGGAGTGTGTATACATTGACAGCCACTACAACCCTACCAAACCTAATGTGTTTCTATTCTATAAACCTTTTTTCCAAATCCATGTCCCACATGATGATATCAACACCCAGACAATCTCTTTTTCCCATCGTTGCATTACTTTGCATCCACTAATTAATAAATAGAATTGTGAGGGCTCATTTTCCGTGAGCTCGTCCACGATCTTATGCCAAAGTCGGAGAAGATTGCATTGATCTCTTATTGTGACCACTGTCACAAGGTTGAGCTCTATGTTGAATACCTCCACATCTGTGACACCTTGTTCTCCAGGCTTGTTGACTCTTGATCCATAGGAATAAACTTAGAGCATCCTGCAACAATCTGAGAGCGTTGGTACCAGAAGGAGATGAGAAGGGACTGTGTGCCTATCATGTACTTGGCCACCAAAGTGCCCAATGAAACCTTGCAATGTATGTCGTCCACCTCTTTAACACACCACCCTCTATCAAGCAATTTGTTACAGAAGTAAGAATTTAGAGATTTACATACCAACATTGTCCTTGCAACATGTATATGGCAGGTGTGAAATAGCTCCACAAATAAACTTATAGGACAAAAATTAGCAATCTTTACCAATTTAGTAGGTACTAAATTTCTTAGGGACCTCTGCACATCCCTAAACATCTTGCTTCTGAGAGCCTCACACATGGTGATGTCCGGGACTGGCCAGTCAACACAGCTCCAATTGGTAGGGAGAGGGAGTTTAACAAGATTACCTTTTTGATTTTTATTGTTGAGCTAGTAGAAATGCTCATAGAAGAAAATTCCCTCATTTGCAAGACTCTTGATAGTTCTTCCATCATACTGTAAAACACCAATGTCAGCGTGGGTTACATAGATAAGACCTATAATACACTCTAGTGGCTCCCATTCCTCTTATGATGAAGCATAACATCTACAATTGCAACAACAACCTAGTCTAACATAATGTTCTAAGAGAAATAAATGAAGAGCTTCTAAGAAATAGATCTTGATCTATAAATATTGTTCTACCTCTTCAAAATAATAAACAAATAAAGATAATAGCACAGTCTAAAAGTAAAAATAGAGATGAAGGCTATGAACACACTCACAATGTCATTCACGATGATAAGCCAATGAGACATCTCCACCATTAGCAATAAAATCGGAGTGACTATAGACATGTTGAACAAAAACTTTCTTAACAGTTTTCTTGCCCACCTCCATTTTGAAATCTAGCACTCATGCTTTCCATGCTAAACAAAATATATTTGTTGTTGAGGATCTTTTCCTCCTTCTTGGTTGCATCAAAACCCAAAAACCTTTGTACATTGTGTTGTTGCCATTGACTATCTACATTGATGGAGTTTGAGATAGTGATATAGCTTATGGTGTTATTAGCCTTCTTGGGAGACTAATGGCGAAGATTTTTGGGGATAGAGCACAACAACCCCTAGAGCTATTAGGGATGGAAGAAGAAGAAGAAGAAGAAGAAGAAGCCATGGCTCTTTCTGCGTGGTAGAAGAAAGCATTAACTTGCTTCCAATGAAGGGAAATTTAGTTTTGAATGCTTGGTTATGAAGCAAGAGCTGTCTTTTAGTACCATAATTGCATACAAACCCTGGGCCCACATATAGATACCTTCAACACCGTAAAAACGAGGTTTTACCTCATCTTCTTCTCTTTCTTTTGAATTATTTGATTTATTTATTCCTATTTCTACGTTACGTTGGCTTGTTGTTCATTGGATGGGCCTCCTTTTGTCTCTCCTCAATAAGGCCCTCTAAATGATCTCCCAAATTCCTTGATGGGTTTCCTCCCTCTTCTTCCCTTGCTTCAAGATCTCCTTGCCTTACTTCTTCTTACATGCAGCAACCCTTCTCCTTGTGCCCACCTCGTTTTTTCCTTCCACTTTTTCTATTTTTAGGCTATATCTCACTTTTGTTGTCATGGCGCCGTGACAAGGCATGTGTAACCTAGTGATGACATAGCAACCCGGCATGATGACCAACACAAAAATGGACGCAGTTGGAGCCGAACAAGGTCGCCATGCCTGCTGAGAAATTTGGGCTTCTGCTGCGAAGCCGTCCGAGAAATGTGGTGCTCGTTGCAAGCACAAACGTCAATGCAGTCTCCCTTGCTCACTGCCTGCACTTCGCTACTCCCTTTCTATCCCTATTCTTCACATTAAACCCATTAACCCTTAAGTGGGCGGCCTATGGACCGGCGTTCAAAATTGCCTAAGCCCTTATCCTAATGGGCACACCATTTTGGCATATATGCATTGCCTACAGCAAGTGAAAATCAAAGCATTGCCAAGCACGACATCTTCCTCCAATATTCCTTGACTAGCAACATCGTCGTGAATTTTGTTGACATTTAGTGTCGTGGATATTGCCACAAGCCATCAAGATGCAGCTATAAGTGAAAGCATTTCTCCAAAAAGGCTTTTCTTAAAATTTTGCTAATAGATTCTACCTCACAATCATTAACAGCTTTATGTGCTTCCTTAAGGTACAACATTCAATATACATATCAGCTAAGGCACTGCCAAATGAGACTTCCCTTTTAGAAATACGTTTTCATCGTAGCTCCAATTGACAAGCTGTAAAGATAGGCCCATTGAGCACCTTGAGCACTGTAATTCTAATCCATAAAATCCCACTGTTTTTCATTGTAGATATACCCACTTTTAGCATTAAAAACATAGGTTTTGGCCCCTTAAAGCCGCATCTGGCATACATAAAGCTTAAAACTAGCTTGTTATCAAGCCACTGATCAATAATCAAGACTTCAATCAAGCATAATGTGTATCCTTCTCATCTTTTTCCTATCACGAACGTAGAGTTTCACATTAAACTATATTTAAAAAAGGAAAAATATATTTTGATGACAGATGTGGCATAGAAGGATGCATAAATAACATGACTTCTTGAAGTAAACCAAACACTTCAAGCGTCACAATCTAGAATGAAAAAAGTATTCATTGCCTAAGAGAGGATGTTTAGAATCTGACACAACGAGTGAATTCCCCACATGTTTAAGGGACACACATTAGTCACCTTATTTGGAATCCAGATTTAGTCCCTGCATCACAGTCACATGCATCTTCATCTTCTCAATGCCCAGTATGCTACAAGACTTTTGATGGATGGAGTGGATACTACACATTGTCATGTGGCCATTATTAGCACCTAGTGTTTATTATTTGATTAATGCAAAACAATAGCCAATATGGAATCTATTCTCAAAAGAATCCACAAGGGGTATATTATATGTTCAAAATGACAAATGAGAATAAATGTAAGCACTGGTTCGCCAAGACACCCCTAGTGCAATTAGAAATATATTCAATGTTGATGAAGCACACACAAAATACAACACTTGATAACAACATACATTGTCATTTTGCTTCCACAAAGCATTGTATGCAATAAAAAAATGTTCAATATAAGCTCTAATTACATATTGTATTTGAAATCTTCAGTAAAGCATTAGGAAGAGAATGGGGTCTAGGAGGGCCTCTTTATTTGGAACTTTAAGGAAGTCAAACCTTTAGTATTAAGAAAGTAATCAAAGGACATCTTTTGAATTCAAACACACAAAATGGCTAGTTTATTTGAATTCAAATTTCCCCCCAAAATGGAATTTAAAATCTAGCAGGTAAAATCATATCATGTAGCATACCTACGAAAAGAGCTCAATTTGTAGATTGTAGATCTATGATTTTTGCTCATGTGTGGGAGTATGGAAGGCCAAAAAACATAAACTTTTCCATCTCGTTTTTGGGGAAAAAAGTACATCGTTTGACCACTATTACACATCTCTTACACACCCACCATTTTTGTATTTGAAATCTTTAGTAAAGCATTAGGAAGAGAATAGGTCTAGGAGGGCCTCTTTATTTGGCAGTCTAAGGAAGTTAAACCTTTAGTATTAAGAAAGTAATCAAAGGACATCTTTTGAATTCAAACACACAAAATGGCTAGTTTATTTGAATTCAAATTTCCCCCCCAAAATGGAATTTAAAATCTAGCAGGTAAAATCATATCATGTAGCATATCTACGTACGAAAAGAGCTCAATTTGTAGATTGTAGATCTATGATTTTTGCTCAGGTCGGAGATCATGTGTGGGAGTTATGGAAGACCAAAAAAAAAAAACTTGTCCATCTCCTTTTTGGGGAAAAAAGTGCATCCTTTGACCACTATTACACATCTCTTACACACCCACCATTCTTTCAAACCTGGCGTATACCTACTCGTCAAAATGTTAATCACCTCCATAAGCTCATGGCAAATAAAGAGGCCCTCCTAGACCCCATCCTCTTCCTAATAGTATGCTGAATTTGTGTCATCATTGTTTTTTTTTTTATTTTGATCATTGTTTGTTTCCCTCTATTGAATCGCCCACATTTATTGTGAAATTCTCTTCAATTTTGGCTATAGTGCATACAGATACACTAACATTGAACTCACCTTCACCATGTATTTGATAATCATACACCCTATGCCTTTCTTCCTTAATTTGTTGCAAATTGTGCTATGAACGTACTTGTACATTGAATAATTGTTACTCAATTGAGCAGTTTGGACCCAAGACTCTAACAACCATGTGTTACTTGTCTACTGCACATGCATCACTTTAGCAACACATACACTTCAAACTAAACATTTTTGCATTCGATTCATACTCCAAAACAAAGAATGCATAAGAACATTAAGACAGAGAGTAAGGTAGAGGAAATGTCAAGTTGTTCTAGCATTCAAATTTCCACCATGGATATAGAGAATATCCGCCCATCTCTACATCATACGTAACTACTGCTTGTTTACATGAAAACCCAAAAGAACTTCCTAGCTTCTCAAGGTATGAAAAGTCTGCATACTAGACTAAGGTTCATACGTATGTCAAAAAGTAATCCTCCTATGTATTAGCCCTTAAACACTTGGATCATCTCAATGGCTTGAGAAAAAAGCTGACTTCAGACCCACAATCCCTTCATCTGTAAACTAGATAGGAAAAGAATCTTGCAAAAATAAAACAAAAATCAGCTTAAATGCCATCAAAACATCCTCCTCTTTCAAAATTTTCAAATTCTTTGACTTTCCACCTCCAACATAATCCTCCACTAATTTCTGATCCATCCATCGCATTGCTGACATTTTGTTTATCTTACTCTTGCCTTGTCATTGAAAATATGATGCACATTTTGAAAATCAAACCATAGTCCCTTGTCAAGATGACCAAAAGAAACTTGATTGTCAAATCAGACAACACTTTTCGAACACTCAAAACTTTCACATCATACTTCCTCCTTGAATCTGATTTGACCCTCCACAATTGTTTTGACGTAGATGGACTTGTAAAACCTGCTTCACATCCTTCAAATATTTGCACTTCACATACGTTGTTGGGGAACAAGCAAACTAAAACACCTCGGTAGCGATGTCACCAAAGAGCGTCAAAAGAGCACTAAAACAACACTAAAAGCTTTGGAAAATCCCTTTGAATCACCACAAGTCCAACAAGAGTAGTCCCCTTGGGAATTTACTAGCTGTCTCCCACCTAAGAGACTATGTCACATAGGAGCAAAACCATGTCAAAGCACGGATTTACAGCACACACTGACCAATGCATATGAAGACAAGAGCCTCTCATTTCACAATCAAACATCAAAAACCCACAACTTCAACATCAATTCCACAATTCATAGATACATGCTGTCCGAATCTGTCTACACACAATTTGCCTCTAGGCTGCCATAGCCATAGCCCTGTAGAGAATTAGTCGTAACCTGAAGAGCACAAGTCCAATTGGGGCACTTTAAACCTTGGAAAAAGGATTCAAAAATGATTGGCGAGAAAGCTGCAGATGACCAAAATTGATTCCATACGCCGCCATG
Organism: Adiantum capillus-veneris; assembly: GCF_014529385.1. Classification (NCBI taxonomy): domain Eukaryota; kingdom Viridiplantae; phylum Streptophyta; class Polypodiopsida; order Polypodiales; family Pteridaceae; genus Adiantum; species Adiantum capillus-veneris. Next base: position 129,240,110 of record NC_140959.1, read on the forward strand.
AGCAAAATTGACACGAACAGAAAGCTGTCCCAGCACGACTACACATAGAGAAGGCTAGTCGGGGCATAAGCAGTAGCATAAGCATATTGTCCACCTGGATCAAAGGGCCATACAACATAATCACAAAATGCACGAAGAAACACCAGCCATATCAATTTTCCCACTCCCAGTATCAAAGCATAAACTATTTGTAGAATCCAAATCTTGTTTAGGCATAAAGGACTCTCAACAAATACAACAGAGAAAGACCCTTTGATTATTATAGCATGCAAGGAAGCCTTTAACACCTCATCCAAAAAATCTTCAACTTTTAACTCAGCCATTTTTATATCCTCATGCATATCCATTTCATTCTCCCCACTCTTCATTAAGCCTCTATCCAATTCAACCATATCATGCTTGATAGGTAAGCCATCTTCCATATATACCTTAGGCTCCTTAACAAGAGGATCAAACAAGATAGCATCAACCATATTCACATGATCTAATGAAATTGGCCTATTTATTTTGAGAGTAGCGGAAATTAATGAGAGTACTTTTGAGAAATGACTTTGTGAGCATAGCGGGTGAACATAATTGAAGATAGCAACATAATCATAGCAATTAGTTAACTTGGCATGAACAATACTTTTGCAAGAGAGAGAATTTAGAGAACATGACAACAGTTGAGGACCGGATTTATGTGGAGCCAGTCCCCCCTCAGATAGGCATTTGTATTATGATTTCACCCATTAAGAGAGACTTGTTACAATACAATCTCTGTGTTCCTTGTGACCTAGGTCATGCAATGAAGATGGAAAGCTTCATGTATCACAAACATAACATAAACTTGAAGAAAGATTTAACTATCCCAAGCCTCAGTCCCAAGACCTCAAACACATTCGAAGGTGGAGAGAGCTAGCAGGGAATGAGGGTAGGGAACAGGAAGAAGAAACATTTCGTAGGAGAAATAATTAGTTCCTCACTTATCATAACTCTTGTTGCTAGCATACATAATAGCATAGTAATGAAGAAGAAGGATATGGCAAGCTTAAGCATTGAAGCATGGCTCTTGGTTGGATTTGCACTCCATATCCAATAATGTTGGTGTAGGCTCTCAACCTCCACTTGCTTGGAGAAGAAGAGGGAGCTCTTGCACTTTGCATAGCACACAATGAGAGTATTTGTGAGTGTGTGTGGGTGAGTTTACCCCCTAATCAACCCCCTAGCTTGCTTGGGTCGACCCCCCCTTGTAGCTTATGCTTGAAGCTCATTGGACCCCTCCAAGCCTAGCCAATCACAAGCAGGAGGCATTACAAGCAGCAAGGGTAGCCTTGAGACAAGTGTCCCCCTTTCCCTTTGAGAGATAGGGCTAGATAAATGCTAAATCAATTAATTAAATATCTTAAATTATTATTGGACCCCTTGGGTGGCCAACCAATAGGCTTCAGGCACACCATGAGGGCAACATGAGGAGGAACTTGACAAGTGTTCCTTTTGCTTTGGATGTACCACTCATGCCTTGTGTGAGTGTGTGGGTGTTTTCTCTCATCCCCCCTCATGTAGGGCTCGCCCATCCTTGTAGGGATTGAATCTTTGACTTTTTGACACCTCAAGCCCCTCATGCATAGGCCCAGTTCCGACCACAAGCTTGGCTCATAAGCACATGAAGCTCGGGCTGGGTTCTCACCTCAAGTGCAACCCTAGCATCTCAAGCATGTCAAGCACCTCAAGAATCTCAATAATTAAGCACCTCAATCATCTCCATCACCTCAATCATCAAGAACCTCAAGCACCTTAGTCATCAAGCATGACAAGCAGAACAAGCACCTCGATCTGGGTCGGGTTCCCGCTCCTCAAGTTCAACCCTAGCTTACCTAAGGTCAAAGGACTTTTACACAGATTAGTGGAGGTCTTCAATGAAGCTAACCCTAAGGTCTTATGATCCATTTGTTAGCCTTGCTCTTTGATAGACCATCTCTCATTTGGGCCCCTTTACCATTGGCCCCCTGTTGAGAAAGATCTATAAGCACATGTCAATATCTTAACACTTGTTCCCGTTTATTCTCCCACATTAAGTGATCAATTTAATATGAGAAAATCATTTGGGTTGGTTAGATATGAGATATTATATTTTATGACATTACCTCTCTCTTTAAATCATAGTCATCCTCGACTATGAGGTAGAAGAGATAAAGCCTTAGTCATTAGTCAATTTTACTTAGCGGGTAGAGGATCCCTTTTTACCCTACGACATCTTTCCAAGATGGATGACTAATCCATTTGGTGCTTGGGAGACATAGCTGCCGCAATCATGTCTGCTCCGTAGTCCATTTCATTCTCCCAAAGAAGAGTGACAAATTCTACTTGGTGTTTGAGAGACGTCGTCATCAGAAACATGATTCTAAGCATGAATACTAGTTGAATTTGTGCACAATTAAAAAGAGGACTAGTCTTATAAGACAAAAACATGAGTCATTTAAAAGAAATTTGTACATTTGCTTACTCTAATGTAGCATTGTAAGCATTGCCAAGGTTCATACTATCCTTAAGTTGTATTCCTTGCATCCATCTAGCATCTTCAAAAGGAGAATTTTTGAACTTAATAATCTTACCATGTCGTAGTACCTTGTCTTCATGCCGAAGAACAGCTTCGGGTTGTAGCACCTCTTCTTGGTCTTTAACTTCGGGAGGGTCTTCAATAATTGGTTCAGTTGGTGGCTATCCTTTGTAGGGCTTAAGTAGGCCTACATGAAAGGCATTGTGTATGAGCCAATGGTTGGGCAACTTGAGTTGATAAGCCATCTCATTGATGGGCTTCAAGATTTGGAAAGGACCATAGTATCTTTTTGCTAGTTTAGCATAATACTTTTGATGGCCCGTAGGATTTTTGCCCGTTGTGTGCCTTAATCGAGCCTTAAGAAACTTGAGTAAGACCCAATCATTTTCTTTGAACATTAAGGCTCTTTTGTGCTTATCAGCAGTAGCCTTTTGCCTTTGTTGAGAGATGGATATAGCCTCCTTAATCTTTTGAAAAGATTCTTGTAGGTCACGGCTATACTCATCGGCGGCAAAGATCTTTCCATGTACTTTGAGTAGCAAGGGACTTTTAGGTCTTCCCTCAATGATCTCAAAATGTGCTTTTCCCGTAGAAGTATGTACAGTATTATTGTAGGCATACTCTACAAGAGGTAAGTAATTTTCCCATTGTGAGCGTTGATCTACTTTGGTAACATAAGTCTTGAGTAGATCGAGTATCATAAGATTGGCTATCTCACTTTGGCCATCCGTTTGTGGGTGATAGGCTGAAGAGAAATTCAATCTTGTTCCTAGATTTTCAAAGAGACCTTTCCAGAAATTACTGGTCATTCTAGGATCTCTATCTGACATGATGGATGTGGGTAGTCCATGGTGCTTGAAAATCTGAGATATAAAGAGAGTTGCCATTTGATGTGCCTTAATAGTCTTTTTGACAGGAATAAAATGTGCTTGCTTGCTAAACCTGTCAACTATTGTCCATATTCCTGTATTCCCATGGATAGACTTGGGTAATCCAAAGATGAAATCCATGGACATACTCTCCCATGGTGAATTTGGGATAGGCAATGGCTGGAGTAATCCAGGTTGCCTCCCTCTATCATACTTGGTCTTTTGGCATACTACACATTTTGAAACATACTCTTGTATATCCACTTTCATGGTAGGCCAATAGAAGTACGTCTCTACTCCTCGGAGAGTAGGTTGAATACCTCTATGTCCCTCATATGGAGGAGCATGGGATTCATTCATAACTTTCTCACGAAAGGAATGGGTAAAACATAGCCTATTGCCGTGGAGAAGATAACCATCCTGCAAGGTAAATGGTTCCTCTTTCTTCCCCAAAGCAAGGGCTGACATTATGTCTCTAAAGTCAGGGTCAGTAGCATACTCATCTATCATAGAGGATAGATCATTGTGAGTAGCTATAAACACCGCATTAACTTTGGGTCGTCGTGAAAGTGCATCGGCCACTTGATTGTGCTTACCAGCTATGTGAGCAATATGGAAATTAAATTGCGAAAGAAAATTTTCCCACCTCATTTGTTTTTCGAAAAGCTTGGTTTGCGTCATGAAATACTTGAGACTTTGGTGGTCGGTTCGTAGGATAAATGGAGTCCCCAATAGGTAGTGCTTCCATGTGTCTAGGGCATGTAGAACAGCTAAAACCTCTTTCTCATAAATGCCCAAGACTCGTTCATCAACATTGAGCCTTCGGCTCTCATATGCTATGGCATGCCCTTCTTGAAGCAAAACTGCTCCAAGGCAATCACCACAAGCATCACATTGGACCTCAAATGACTTTGAGATATCCGGAAGCACAAGGACTGGTTGGGATGTAAGCGTCTCTTTGAGCTTTTCAAAATCATTTTGCTCCTTAGCAGTCCATACAAACTTAACGTTCTTCTTAGTTAAGTCGTGTAGTGGTCCTGCTACCTGAGAGAATTTTGCTATGAAGCGTCTATAGTATGCGCACATACCAACAAAGCTTCTTAGGTCATGTATATTTCTTGGGTTAGGCCATGCTTTTATTACCTCTAAATTTGATGGATCCATTTGGATACCATCTTTAGAAATAATATGACCTAGGTATTGAATCTCTTGAAGGAAGAATTCGCTTTTCTTTTGGTTGAGAAAAAGCTTGTTCTCCCTCAATGTTTGAAAAATCACTTGGAGATGTTGCTTATGTTCCTCCAAAGACTTGGAGTAGATGATGATATCATCAAAGAACACTCCAGTGAATTTTCCATATGGTCTAAAAATTTTCTCTATCAAACGATTGAACGTAGCTGGTGCATTAGTCAAGCCAAAGGCATGACTAGATATTCATAAAGACCAAACGTTGTGCGGAACGCGGTCTTTAAGATATCTTCATCCACTATCCTTATTTGATGATAGCCACTCTTAAGTTCAATCCTACTGAAGTAGATAGAGCCTTGTAGCTTATCAAATAGATCTTCTACCCGAGGTACGGGAAATCTATTTTTGATAGTGATATGGTTTAGTGCTCGATAGTCCACACACATACGGTATGTACCATCTTTCTTTTGCACTAAAAGGACTGGAGAACAAAAGGGAGAGGAACTAGGCCTCACCATCTCTTTGTCTACCAGCTCTTGAACTTGCCTCATGATCTCCTCTTGTTGAGCTTGTGAGACTCAATAAGGAGGCTTGTTAGGTGGTGAGCTTCCAGGAAGAAGCTCAATGCAATGGTCATCATCCCCTCGTTTTGGAGGTAAGTCCATAGGGATATCATCGATGAGCACATCTTGGAATCCTTTTAGAAAATTAGACAAGTCTAACTCTTCTTGATTCCTACCATTTACATTTGATGAAACATTAGTATCTTTTAGAGACTCTTTGACAAAAATCATGTACGCAGAAACTGAGCTCTTCATTGACTTATTAAAAGCAAGAGGATTTGCAAGTGGAATAGTGAGACCACGCTCACTAGCATCTATATACATGTTCTTTCCCCTGTAGGTGAAGTAGATTCTCCTTTCAGAGAACTTCATGTTGGCAGCCATATTGACTTATCAAAAGCAAGAGGATTTACAAGTGGAATAGTGCGACCACGCTCACTAGCATCTATATACATGTTCTTTGCCCTGTAGGTGAAGTAGATTCTCCTTTCACGGAACATACATGTTCTTTCCCCTGTAGGTGAAGTAGATTCTCCTTTCAGGGAACTTCATGTTGGCAGCCATGCGATCAAACCATGGTGCCCCTAGGATAACATCCTCATGTTGGAGAGGAGAGATGAAGAATTCTTGTTTGTCCACATAGCTTTGGACATGAAGCCTCAACTTACCAATCAAGGAAGTAACGGAGGCTTGTTGTCCCTTGAAAGTTGCATCAGCCACTACTATATCTCCTATCTCAAAATCTTGAATTCCCAACTTGGTGGCCAACTCCATTGATATGAAGTTAAGAGTAGAGCCAAGGTCAAACAAGATAAAGGCATCATGCTCTCTTACCTTTTCCCAAGCATAGGAAAGTGATGATCCTTTGCAATGAGCATCCTCTTTTGGAGCTTCGATGGTGGAAGCCCTAGGAGGCTCATTGCGAGTATTCTTCTTGAGGCAAGAACGATATCCATGTCCTTGCTCCCCACACTTGAAACACTTATGGTCCTTGAGAAAAGCTTCAAGCTCTTCAGGAGAGAGTTTGTTTTTACCTTTGTAAACTCCCTTCTCCTTGGACCGATTGTTGTTGTTGTTAGAATTGACTTGGGAAGTATTTTGAACATTGGTTTTCCCTTTTGCATCATTTTTGTCTTTGTTTTCCAGGGCTTGACATTACATCTAGCCCCTTGATGGAAATTCATGCGTGAAGCAACCATGGTGTGATGGATTACTTCACTAATAGTACGAGGCCGTTGAGAGTTGATGTATTCAGTCATCTCTTCAGGTAATCCCGCACAAAATTGTTGCCTTTGCTCGGCAAAGTCTATCTTTTGAAAGACAGTAGCCTTGAGATGTAAATCCCAAAACTTGTCTACATATTTGTGGATAGACTCATGGGAGAGGAGCTTCAAGCTGCGCCATTCGGTAAGCACTTTGTCCTTTGCATCGCTTGCAAGGAATTGCTTCATGATGGAAACTGGTAGAGTTTTCCATGTCTTTGGGGCTTCACCATTTCCACAAAGGCTAGCCCACCATTGACGAGCTGATTTTTGGAAGTGCATAGCTTAGAGGACTCTATGAAGCCCTCATCTCCAAAGGCCACCTCAAATTGCTGGATGAAGGCCAACACTTTGTCGGTAGCACCGAAGGTGCCATCATAGGTGAGAAAATAGATACTCTTTCCTCCCACCTTGAACTTCTTTAGCTTTTGTGACCTTCTCCATGCAGGAAATGATTTGCGATGTCCTCCCCTCTTGTATTCTCTAGGAGAATAACCATAACTTTCGTCAAAAGAGGAGGAAGGTGAAGAAGAAGGAGAAGAGGGTGACCTCTTCCTAGCCCTTTTCTTCCTTTGTTTCCTCTCTTTCCTTTCAGAGTGATGAGGAGAAGGACTATATGTTGATCTTTTCCTCTTGGGAGGAGTGGGCGATTGTCTAGACCGCCGTCTTTGTGGAGCCACATCTTAAGAGGAACTTAAAATTTCATTGCTTTCTTGCTCTTTGGATTCCTCCTCTCGAATGGAAGAGAGTCTTCTTTTGGGGGTCTCTTCAAGAGGCCTCCTAAGCTCTCTCTCCTCTTGGAGAGGAAGGGAAATTCCATAAGCACGAAGTTGTTGAGTAACTTCAGATTGCAAATCAGGGTTGCCCATAGCTTGCTGCAACCTAGTGACAAGATAATTCACAAACATGGGAGCATCATCATTAGCACCTTCATGTGCAAAATCAAAGCTATAAATGTTCATTCTACTCTCTTGATTACTGTCAGCCATGTTAACAAAATTTATGTATGTCCTTAGTGTATGCTTTTGCAATTCAAAACCTTAGTTGCCACTCCTCTTAGCCTTTCAAAATAGGCTCTTAAGTATCTACACCCACGGCTCGAAGTGGTTACTTATAGAGAGTAGAGGAGTAGGTCTAACATAGCAGAGTTGCCAAGGGCTATCTCCTTTCGGACTTCTTATGGCTCAATAAAGGTAAATCCGTAGGCAAGTCTAAAACGACTCCATTATTAAGTCCAAATCTCCCGAGGTGTGCACCATCCCCCACATAGTGGGCTCAACAAAACCGATAATACATCCCAGTTCCACTTACTCTAATATAATTAAGAACATCAACCATTTATAGGCTACTTAAGGATCTCTATTCTTAAGCAAGAAAAGAGAAACCAAATGCTCGAATACCAATGTAATGAAATTGGCCTATTTAATTTGAGAGTAGCAGAAATTAATGAGAGTACTTTTGAGAAATGACTTTGTGAGCATAGTGGGTGAACATAATTGAAGATAGCAACATAATCATAGAAATTAGTTAACTTGGCATGAACAATACTTTGGCAAGAGAGAGAATTTAGAGAACATGACAACAGTTGAGGACCGGATTTATTTGGAGCCGGTCCCCCCTCCAATAGGCATTTGTATTATGATTTCTCCCATTAAGAGAGACTTGTTACAATACAATCTTTGTGTTCCTTGTGACCTAGGTCATGCAATGAAGATGGAAAGCTTCATGCATCACAAACATAACATAAACTTGAAGAAAGATTTAACTATCCCAAGCCTCAGTCCCAAGACCTCAAACACCTTCGAAGGTGGAGAGAGCTAGCAAGGAATGAGGGTAGGGAAGAGGAAGAAGAAACATTTCGTAGGAGAAAGAATTAGTTCCTCACCTATCATAACTCTTGTTGCTAGTGTACATAATAGCATATTAATGAAGAAGAAGGAGATGGCAAGCTTAAGCATTGAATCATGGCTCTTGGTTGGATTTTGCACTCCATATCCAAGAATGTTGGTGTAGGTTCTCAACCTCCACTTGCTTGGAGAAGGACAGGGAGCTCTTGCACTTTTCATAGCACACAATGAGAGTGTTTTTGAGTGTGTGTGGGTGATTATACCCCCTAAGCAACTGCCTATATTTCTTGGGTCGACCCCCCCTTGTAGCTCATGCTTGAATCTCATTGGACCACTCCAGGCCTAGCCAATCACAAGCAGAAGGCATTAGAAGCAGCAAGGATAGCCTTGAGACAAGTGTCCCCCTTTCCCTTTGAGAGATAGGGCTAGATAAATGTTAAATCAATTAATTAAATCTCTTAAATTAGTATTGGACCCCTTGGGTGGCCAACCAATAGGCTTCAGGCACACCATGAGGGCAACATGAGGAGGAACTTGACAAGTGTTCCTTTTGCTTTAGATGTACCACTCATGCCTTGTGTGAGTGTGTGGGTGTTTCCTCTCATCCCCCCTCATGTAGGGCTCGCCCCCTCCTTGTAGGGATTGAATCTTTGACTTTTTGACACCTCAAGCCCCTCATGCATAGGCCGAGTTCCCACCACAAGCTTGGCTCATAAGCACATGAAGCTCGGGCTGGGTTCTCACCTCAAATGCAACCCTAGCATCTCAAGCATGTCAAGCACCTCAAGAATATCAATAATTAAGCACCTCAATCATCTCAAGCACCTCAACCATCAAGCACCTCAAGCACCTTAGTCATCAAGCATGACAAGCAAGACAAGCACCTTGAGCTGGGTCGGGCTCTCGCGCCTTAAGCTCAGCCCTAGCTTACCTAAGGTCAAAGGCCTTTTACACACATTATTGGAGTTCTTAAATGAATCTAACCCTAAGGTCTGATTCTCCATTTGTTAGCCTTGCTCTTTGATAGACCATCTCTCATTTGGGCCCCTTTACCATTGGCCCCCTATTGAGATAGATCTATAAGCACATGTCGATATCTTAACACTTGTTCCCATTTATTCTCCCACATTAAGTGATCAATTTAATATGAGAAAATTATTTGGTTTGGTTAGATATTAGATATTATATTTTATGAGACATGAGGTATAACAAGAGAATCTCAATATTGTCTTCATCAATTAAGGCAGGATCACCCACACCATCATGCACGCCATGAAGCTTCTCATTGATAGGGTCCTCATTAACAACACAAGTATTGTACTTAGTTTCTTCATCTCTCTTTTGCATACAATCACCCAAAGCATATACTTGAAAAACCTCATCATACACATCACAATATTTCCCATTGCTAACTTCCTTGACCTTCATCATGTGATCTTTGACTACTTCATCTACACAAAGAAAACTCCCAAGAGTCACATTTGTATCACAAACATACTCCTCTTCACTCGAACATACATTACAAGCATCAAGCATGTGACTTGGATATTCAAAATTCTCATTTCCTTGCATTTGAGACTCATTCATGACCATGGTAGCCTTCCTTACTACATCCATCTTACTGGCATCATCATATTTGACAAGAGGGTTGACATCAAAGCGCTTAAACAACAATGATGGCATACATTGAGCATTCTTCTTGATCTCATTGTGCATATGGAATTCTTCTTTCACATGCTCAAGAGAATGAGAAACATGGAAGTCTGCATTGCATACATTGTCCATATTTATGTCTAAAACATAAGATACATTTGGCTTCACATCTTCTTGCAATCCAAGCTTCTTCACTCTCTCTAGCTTCCATTCCTTATGCTTTGCAACCTTTACTACATCATCAAATGTAATGGACTTTTAACCTCAACCTCTAACTTCAAATCATCCCTCAAACTTTGCATAAACATACACTTTTTAAGCATAAGAGGAGGAGCATTTACTTCCCAAAGAAACACACCATATTCTCCACAAAGCATTGAACTCCTTGAAAAAGGCATCTACACTTTGACCATCACATTGCACAAGTCCTTCAATGGAGTGCCATACATCCGTTGGGTCCTCTACCTTCTTGAACTTCTCAAGAAAATCCTTCTTTAATGCATCATAAGTCATCACTAATGGACGTTCAGATGAGTTCAACCAAAACTCATACTCATCATACCATATCCTTGCATCCTCTTTCAAGCAAAAGAACAAAATCTTGAGCATAATCATTGGATCTTCCTTATTTGGCATCAAATAAGAAAACTCCATGTTTTCAATGAATGCATCAGCATCCTCACCTACATGACCATAGAACCTTGGAAACTCTATCATCATAGCCATCAAAGCTATCAATTGAAGGTCACTTGAAGAAGATCCTCGGTGGCAGGCACCAAAACACTATTGGGGAACAAGCAAAATTAAACACCTCTGTAGCGATGTCACCCAAGAGAGTCAAAAGATCCTCGGTGGCAGGCACCAAAACACTATTGGGGAACAAGCAAACTTAAACACCTCTATAGCGATGTCACCCAAGAGAGTCAAAAGAGCATTAAAACAACACTAGAAGCTCTGGTAAATCCCTTTGAATCACCACAAGTCCAACAAGAGTAGTCCCCTTGGGAATTTACTAGCCGTCGCCCACCCGGCCAAGAGACTATGTCACATAGGACCAAAACCCTGTCAAAGCACGGATTTACAGCACACGTTGATCAATGCATATGAATAAAAGAGCCTCTCCTTTCACAATCAAACATCACAAACCCACAACATCAACATCAGTTTCTCAGTTCATAGATACATGCCCTCTGAATCTGTCTACACACAATTTGCCACTAGGCTACCATTAACCTTGAAGAGAATTAGTCGTAACCTGAAGAGCACAACTCCAACTGGGGCATTTTAAAGATTGGAAAAAATATTGAAAAATGACTAGTGAGAAAGCTGAAGATGACCAAAATTGATTCCATACTCCGCCATGAGCAAAATTGACGCGAACAGAAAGCTGTCCCAGCACGACTACACGTAGAGAAGGCTAGTCGGGGTAAAATACTACATCCAAAAGCACCAAGGAGACACAAAGAGCTAAAAAATGAAAATTTATGATGTTTGGCTGAAAGTTTTTAAGTTTTCACATGAGTTTTAGTTATATACAAGTCTCCCTTCAAAATAGTCACGCACGGGCAGTTACAGTAGCCATACAGCTGTCACTAGACTAGCGACTTGCAGTGCATGTACATATGCTTGCTACAGAAACTTAAAAACCCCACAAAAGGAAATCCCACACACACTCCTCTAAGGTTCGTTCAGTGAAATGGGTTCTTAATTTAAAAATCTATTTATGAGATTTATGTATCAATATCGCAACATCGTCCGGCTGCAAATCCTCCTATATCAATATTTTAGATAGAAATTCCAGATTCACTGCATGAGCATACTATAGTGGTAGGCTAGGAGTAGCTAAGGGCTCTTTGAGGATCTCTTGGCCAAGCTCCTTTTGCACTTGATTCCCCTCCATCTTTGCTACTCACACTTGGTGAATTTCAAACTTCATCCAATCTAGATGTCATCATCATCACTTGACTCCCCCTCAAATGTATCTCTCAACTTCTCACATGATTTTTGTAACCCCCCAATTCTTTTTGTACTTGAACATGACTTTCACATACCCCCTCTATGATTATGCAACCATTCATATGAATTCTCCAAGTCGTCCTCAAAATCAGCTGGCCTTTGTAATGCATTCTTCATTTTCTACCAATCTAATGCTTTATGCACTTTACGGATTATTTTATGAAACTTTATGCATAGATCAACCATACACCATTTTATATATGTATCTCCCTTCGAGCACTCATCCAGTACACATGGACAATCATCCACTTGACGCTTCCTACTCATGCAGAAGTCACACTTCTTTTTCTTCTTTTACCCCCCATTATGATCATGTCATTGAATATAGTAATCATATTTAACCCGCAAGAAAGGTGCAACACGACAATCCAAGACCCATTAAATTTTCCAAACGAAGAGCCACGGATGCTATACTGGGATCCACAAAGTTTAGCTTAAACCGATTGAAATATTTTAAGTTGATGATACTTTGATTCTTCTTGAAAATCTTACTACAAAAAGTAACCTTGTGGTTCCAAATCAGATTTCTCCTTGTATTCAGATCATTTTACTCTTTTTGCTTTGCAAATCCCTCACCTTCTTCCTAAGTCTATTCATCTTCTCTTTATTGTAAATTTTACCTTCTTTTTAGTCACCTTAACCATCATCATAATTGCTGCTCGACAATCTTCTCAGCACTCGTCAATCCCATAGGAGAGAGAAAACTCGACCATGAACACCCGTCATAAGCACCACTATCGGTAGTGAATAATTGTTACTCATTCGATGAAGTTGGCACCCAAGACTCTGACAACCATGTGTGACTTCTACCGTGATAACCATGACTACTTTCCTATTGCACATAAATCACTTCAGCCACACACACACTTCAAAGTAAACATTTATGCACTTGATTCATACTTCCAAAAAAACAAAGAATTTATAAGAACATTATGACAGAGAGTAAAGTAGAGAAAATGCCAATCTGTTCTAGCATTCAGATTTCTGCCATGGATACGAAGAACATCTGCCCATCTTCTAAATCATACGTAGCTAATGCTCGGTTACTTGAAAACCCAAAAAGACTCCTAACTTCTCAAGATTTAAAAGTCACCATACTAGAATAAGGTCCATACATATGTCAAAAAGTAATCCTTCTCAATATTAGCCCTTAAACATACATACTCCAGGTTATCTCAAAGCTTGAATTTATTGCACATTGGGCCAAAACTTTCATTGCAAGAGGGCACAGAGTAGAGTAGTTCTCCCCTCAATTCACCTTCCATCACTTCCATGCAGATTTCTCTTTTGCCATCGACTGTACAAAATCAATTACAAAAGTTCCTTCTTTCACTCTCAATGCACTCAACTCTTTGATATAATCAATGCGATCATGAACATTGGAGTAGAATATATTGACTACATGATAGAAATCAATGACCACCTTTGTATTTGACATCAAGTCTGGATTTCAATACTCTGGATCAAGCATGTAAGCCACACTGTGGAGTGGACTATGAGTGCTATTCCAACTTGCATGAAATTACTTAGACGAGATTCTCCATTTTTTTGTAGGGAATCATATTCTCCACTCCTTCTCTACTACAAACTCTTTTAACTCCCCAAGATTTTTCAAAATTTGTTGGATTGTCTACCAATTTCATCCACACTTTACCTATATTTTGTGCCTTTTGATCAAGGTTACAAATTAAGAACATAGCATCATTACATGGCATGCATCCATTACACTTCTCCATCAAGCAGCCTTGTTTACGGATCCACTCTTTCACTCTTTCAGATTGGTCAAGATGTCATCTGTCAAAAGCTGTGCAGTTTAAAGTGTCAATCACAACACACTTATTGCATAAGAGTCATTCCAATATATAACAATGCATGCAAAATTGAGTATCTACTGGAAATTTCAACATAACTGACACGTGCATCATATACAAATCAAGCACTCTTTATCATTTAAAGATGAAATTCAAAACTTGCCATGATACGTCAATTATTTTGGAAAACCATGTAGTTCCTTCACTAGTATATCAATCTTTTAGAACCAAGTCCAAACTGTGTGTATTACAACCATTGGCTTAAATGTGTAGAAATAACTATTTTATTATGTTACCAGTATTTTTACAATTCTTTGCATTGTCCACGACTACTAGAATGACATGTTCAACATCAATTTCTTTAATTACATGAATAAAGACCTCAAAAATATGTTGTGAGAAAAGTCCCTCTCATTATTGGTGGCTTTTCTTTTCTTTCATGACTTTGTATCACTCGTGTCGGCAATTTTCTCCATGGCTTGAATCTAATGCTGAAGACATAAGAGCTAGATATTCAATCCTAAAAACAATTCTCTATTGTTCATTTCAATATATATTAAAACTTAAAATCTTCATTAAAAAGGCAGTTAAATAACACATTGTGCAATTTGCAATGCACTCTTGTCAATCCACATATCGACCACATATGTTGTTAATAAATTTACACATTGCAATGCACTCTCTATGTGACATTATGTATACAATTACAAAGCTGTAAATTGTTCAATGCAAGTACAAACATAAGGATTAGTTTTACATCCTTTGCAATTTGCAGACAACAAGGCACATATAAAACCTTCACATTGTTCATATATATAGAGGTTTAGGATTTTCTAATTTTCTTAATTATCCTCACATGCAAGAAATAATAATCAACTTATACATTGGAAAGATGGTTATTCTTTACAAAACACAAACAAAAAACAAAATATCTACGATGTAAATCTCATGCACCAACAATCTTTCACAATACACAATGTACTCTCTATCTTAACTAGGTCATAAAACAGACTCATTGAAATCTTCAATACAGTTACACAATTGATGGTTGCTTTGACCCAATCAAGGATTCTAGCCCCCTTATGCATTAGATTCAAAATATAAAATCTCTTTTTATCCAACTAAGGATTATAACTCTCATATTGTGTAGTGACAAACAATGTACATCAATTAAAACCTATGATGGTGTGAACTACAAGACTTCAAGGATCCTTATATACCCAATATACTAGTACAAGGCATCCAACCCTTGACTATCAACTCATTATTTAATTATCTTCATCTTCATAACCCAACTTCAGCCCGTTTATGGACCAGTTGCTTCGATGCGATCAACATGACTATTCAAACATTCCATTTTTTTGGCATCGTACCTTTGCCTTAGGTCAAGGGTTTAGATTTATCCATAAGTGATTATTGTATTAAGAATCATGTTCCGCCCAAAAAAAAAGACATGTGACTCTGTAACCATAGGTCAACTCATAAGGAGAAATAATTGTACTTGATGTTGGGATACACTCCCTAGGGATTGTCCTAGTCAAAATACCAAAGATAGTAGAGTTTTTACTATATACAAGTGGGCCACCCAGGATCTTTTATTTTTGTGATGGGCCCGTTGAGAAAATTAAAGGCCCGCAAGCTTACCGGCTCTAACGGTTTTGGTAGGTTACCATGAGAGTCACGTTAATAGTCAACATAATGACGTCATATTCGTATGTGATCACTCACCTTATTGATGTAATCATGTGGTTGTGATCATGTTGGAAAGGGGGAAATGGGAAAACCGCCAACACGCTAACTCAATGCCTCTCTATAGCCCAGTGATTTCACAACACCCCTACCCCCTATTTAACAAACACCGAGATACCCACTCTACAAACAATGAACGTCCAAGCCTGATCCGGTCCATCCCAGTCCATACACACTCAATCGCAAAGTAAACAAGCATGGCCCTATCTGTGACCTCTCATTGCACCTTATACCATAGATAACTAGGAGCGACTCCCTCAGGCACCCCAAGGTTACTAGTCTATTTGATAGGTTTGCCTACAAGCTAACAAGGACCCTCTTTCACACATGATGTCCGTACATATACCATTCACATTTATGACACATCATTGGACATGAAAGCGAAAGAGAAGTTTGATATAGATTTAAGAGTAGAGCTGACAAAAAACCCTGTTAAAAATCTTCAAAAGAACATATACAATGGTTTCGAGCCTCTTGTCTTGCTCAAGCATGATGCCTTTGACCCTTTATCGATGCAATCTTCCATGACCTACAGACAACCTCTGTTCACAACCTCCCATGCTTGCAAACAATCTTTGCTCACTGTCTTTGAGCCCTAATTGTGCTTGGCATTCCTCGGACTTCCTCAACATACGGCCAACCCCTTCTCTTTGTACCACTTTCCAAAACCCCAAGGGTCGCCCTTTCTGCAGCTATTGAAATTCTCTTACTCTATAATTTAGCAACAACAGCCCGTTTTCAGCCGCTCGAACCTTCTCACCTGTGCTTAATGACCCAAGCTACATGCCCTGCAACCCGCGCCTTGCATTCGGCACCACCTCCTTCCACGATGTTCTCCCTTTGTAGCACCAACCCCTGGCAGTGCATTCAGCACCTGCTTTTGTTTCTTCCAGCCTATCCATCGCTCCTAGACCCGGACTCCGCAATCTCCAGCACCTTGGCCTCCTCTGTGGTATTCGGCAGCCCCTCCACCTGGCCTCACTCCCTTGCAGGCTCGAGCTCCCGGCCCTGCATTGTTGGCGGCCCCTAAAGCCGGCTCCTCGTTGGACCTCCCTTACTGGCGGTCCTCTCCTGTGCTCTTTGGCCCATAGGGACCTCGCTATTGGGTCATCCCTTGCCAACTGGCCGACTTCTCCTCTTATGCAAGTGCAACGACCTCTTTGCTTTTGCATGGCCACCAGGTGGTGCATCTAATCTCTCCCATCATGGTGCTCGGACTCGTGCCCTTCCATCTACAGTAGCGCCACCCTCCATGCAGCACTTCTTTTTCTGTTTTAATGTCTAGCTTAAGCTTTTTATTGTTATTTAAAACCCAGCTCAATTCCGTTTCACATGCCTAAAACTATTGAAGGTCGAAGAAACTTCACCAAATATAAATGCTCTTGCTGAGTTCCTTGTCGCCTCTTTTAAAGCTTTGCCCTGCATGAAGCTCTATAATAAGGAGCATTTCTCGTGATGCTGATGAACCCACGATTGCAAAAGACCATAGCTAAATATAACCTGCTCTCAAAACAATGCTTCTCGAGACATCCACCGATGGTAGCACATGTAAGTTTCCTTTGTTAGAGAAGCTTGAAAACCCTCTTTCGTTTACTAAAAGAAACATTTTTCATACACATCACAACCACATTTGTTGCAATCTGCATCTAGCACTTGTTCAGGCATTCCCCCATCATGCTACTGATTTCCACACACATGCTATTGGCTTCTCCCTGGGTTGACCAAATATGGCTACACCATCATTGCCCAGCCCTCGTTGAGCATTCATGCTCAACCACATAATTATTTAGATAAAAGAAGACTGCATATGATAAAATGATGTAAAATAGGTAATATAGTGGCTCTATAGATACGATAGAGATAGAGAGAAAATCATTCGCTCCATCGTCCGCCAGGATCAAATGGAAAGCTCAAAGCTTTCCCAAGCAAAATGTATAGTCTACCTGGATCAAAAGTAAGGCATTGCTCATTGCCATCCACCTGTAAAGCATGTACATCCAAACCTTCCTTTGCACTTGTAGGCCAAGAGATCGGAATCGATGTGGTCTACAACTTTGCAGAGGGAAGTTTTTTAAAATTCTTCACCGATTTTGAGTTATCGTTCGCAGACTGCGTACATGCCTGAAAAGCATGTTTCGCTTTTTGTTTTTGATTTTTCTTTTAATTGAAAACGATTTTGCAGAAACTACTCGATGTGGTCTGCAACTTTGCAGCAAGGAGTTTTTTCAAATTCTACACCGATTTTGAGTTATCGTTCGCGGATTGCATACATACCCGAAAAGAAACTTCCTCTTTTTGTTTTTGAGTTTTCTCTTGATTGAAAATCAATGTGATCTACAACTTTACAGAAGAAAGTTTTTTCAAATTCTGCACCGATTTTGAGTTATCGTTCGCGGACTGCATACATACGTGAAAAGCAAGTTTCGTTTTATATTTTGATTATTTTTCTAATTGAAAACGATTTGCAGAAACTACCCGCGTGAGGGATCGGAATCGATGTGGTCTACAACTTTGCAAAAGAAACTAGCCGCTGCAGACATCGGAATCGATGAGAAACTATTCACTTGAGCCATCGGAATTGATGTGGTCTATAACTTTGCAGAAGAAAGTTTCTCTAAATTCTGCACCGATTTTGGGTTATCGTTCGCGGACTATGAATATGTTTGAAAAGCAAAATTTTACTTTTTGCTTTTGATTTTTCTCATAATTGAAAACTTCTCAATTATATTTTTTCTTCATCAATTATATATTTGTTACTGACGTAACTTTGCTGCAGAAGCCAGTTACATATCGTTTCGATTCAGTCGATCAGTTGATGATCGTCCAAATTCTATCGACCTACTGTTGGTACATGATTTTTTGTTATATGATATACTCGTTCATTGATTCTCGTATAATTATTCTTTTAGAGATATAGTTTCGTCGTTTTATTGATAATTTCTCGTTGATACCATAGTGGTTTTGATGGTACCATGATGATGTTTTGTTAGTACTTTGGTCATGGTGATTTTTGTTGATACCATGATGATATTTCGTTGATACCATGGTTATTCTCGGTGATGCCATGATGATGTTTCGTTGATACCATGGTTATTCTCGGTGATTCCATGATAATATTTCGTTAATTCCATGGTGATTTTTGTTGATACCATGATGTTGTTTCGTTGATACCATGGTTATTATCGGTGATACCATGATGTTGTTTCGTTGATACCATGGTTATTCTCGGTGATGCCATGATATTGTTTGGTTGATACAATGATTATTTTCAGTGATATCATGATGCTTTTTGTTGATACCATGATTATTTATTCATTTTTAGTGATACAATGATGATGTTTTGTTAATACTTTGATGATATTCATTGATCACTACGTTGATAAATGTTGTTTTATGTAGTATATACACATATTATTTGCATCACGTAATCACGCATCTTGTACTTTTACGTTCATACTCTATGTACCATATGTTTTCGTGCGTATATATGTCGTCAAAAGAGTGGCGTCGCGAACCATCTCTTATGGCATTGTGAACGTAAATTATTTCACTAACGATGCTAATAATTTTCATGACTATGTTTTTTTGAGTATATGATCTATGTAGGATTCATCAAAGAATTGATTTTATGAAGAAAAACTTGGTGACAATAAAAGATTTATGAAGATATGTTTGGTGATGTCATATTGATGACAACATGAAGATATGTTTGGCGATGTCATATTGATGACAACATGAAGATATGTTTGGTGATACGATAGTGATGGCAAGCTACATAGCAGATTCATGGAGACACTTCTGATTACGTACGAGCTAATCGATAGCCTTTACACCTCTTTATTGAACCTTTATATTCATTACTGTATTTGATAGGATAGGAGTAATGTAACTCCTTATAAAACATTCATTGTAAAAGGAGTGATGTAGCTCCTCATAAAATATTCATTGTAAAAGAAGTGCTGTAGCTCCTCATGAACATTTGTATATTCAATGATTTTTATAATATAACGGTGGGTGTATATAGAGCTGTGGGTTTTTTCCTTGATCCCCAAAGGGTTTTTTTATCCACAGTTAGGGACCCTTATTTGAGCGGGGGTGTTGAGCTTATATGTGAAGCTACTCAATATATGGCACCCAGGTCTCCTCTATATATACATCATCTCATGTGTGTATTCTACACACTTTGGGGTTCTATTCTCTCTTTCTCTTTCAACAAAAACCTGACATAGTACACCCTGCAAAGAAACTTAGAATAGCATAGCTATCAACAACAGACCACATAGCTTCAATGCCTTGCCATTTTCTTCCACTTGCTACATAGCCAAGCAAACTTGATCCCTTTGCAAACCTGTATCCCAACCCTCTGTAAATGGCTCCAAGGCCACCTTTTCATACTCAGGAGTACGAACTGCTAGAGCTACAACCTGCTCTTCAAATACCTCATCACCTGCAAGGTTGATGGCACCTTCCTTGATACATAGAGCCTCTCTCTTATAGGCTTCACCTGTATCTGTTTCCATAGAGTCGTCTATCGGAGCTATCTCTCCACAGCTACACACAAACTATAAAACTTCACCGCACACCTCCGTATGCTCACTAAGACAAGGTTGCCCCACCCCCTGCATAGATAAATCACTTCGACATACCTTTGCTATTGTCTCTAACGTCTGCAAGTCATCCTCAAACACCTGCTCTTCAATTAAGTCGGATGCACAATCAAACCATACCTCTTCCTCCAATAGGGACTCCCCATCACAAGAAATCTGATAGGGCTGCTCGACTGCCAGATTCACACAAGGTGCAACACTTTACTTCTCTTTGACCTTTAGCTGGCTGGCAAGCAGCTCGCATACATTTTTTTCCAATTCATCTACTTGAAAAATATCATAAGTTTCATACCTAGAAGACATGGACTCCGTCTCCCACATGCTATCTACGTCCAAAGCACTGTTAGAGCTATGAGAGCTGTTGGACTCCTCTTCTGATCTTGCCGATGCTTGCAACACTGCTACCTTCCTCGTTGCTGGTTCTGGAGCCAACACCTCTTCTTTAAGATCTTCTATCACCTCGTCTTCTTGAGCAGGCAAGCAGGGTGGCACTCTGAATATGCCTCTCTGTATCTTTTGAGACCGGGTTGGCACTTCTTCTACCTCCTCTAGCCTGGCATCAACTTCATTTGCTTTGATCAAATGCATATCAATAAAAGAAGGATCTTTTACCTCTTGCTACTCATCAATTTGTTTGGGCCTAGGTCCACTGGCTGTCATCAATACTGACTGCAACAATCCTGCCTCCATCTTCTTCTTCATCTTTCCACTCTTTGCTTTGGCAACTTTGACAGCTTCATCAAAGGTACTTGGATCTTCATAATCCACTCACTACAACAAAAGAAGGTGTTATCGACACATATATCGACGCTGCCCGTCGCTATGAGCGTAGTTATACGCGTCGCTGTGAAACCAGTCGCTATTACCGACGCTGATAGCGACGCGTATAGCGACGACCATAGCGACGCATATAGCAACGACCATAGCAGAAAAAAAAATTATTGGGCAGAGGGCAGGTAGCCCGGCCTGTGCCTAGTTAAAAGATGGACACAGCCACAACCAGACTTCCTTCCCTCTGCCCAAGAAAGCGAGCAACACCAAAATATCAACCATGCTCCCGCGCGCAGAAATTTCAGTAGAGTTCCCTTTGTTTTTACATAAACTTTTCAAAAAAAACCATATCATGTATACGCCTCCTACATGCTATCCATGTAGGATCTCACATGAGATTTAAGGCCAATGAAAGACAACCGTACCAACTGAAAAGCATAGCCATAACTTAAAAGCATAACCATAACTTACTATAATCACTTTGATCAAAACCATAATGCAGATAACCATAACCATAAACAAATTTAACAATAACCATAAGCATAACCAGAAAGAGAAACATTAACTGTCTATACAATGACAATGACAATAATCATAATCATAAGGGAAACAATAATTGTCTGAACACTAACTGTTTGTACAAAAAAGAGACACAGAAGCGTGTCTGTGTCTCACAAAGTATATAGATGAAATCTGGTCCACTAATGACTAGGCGTCGCAACCTGCACATAGGACAACTCACAAAATTAGTATTGATATTACTTCACATATACTGACTTAATTAAATCAACTCACACATATTAACGTCTCACCTCAAGCGATTAGCGAGACTATAAGGCCTCCCAGTCTACAGGCTCTCCTGAAGCTTCAAGATAATTCAATACTTCATAGATTCCTCTGCAATATCCATCTGACTCCTCCTCGCGTGATGGAGCTCGATGCATCACAAGATTCTGCGTTTATACAAAAATCAAAGTAATAAGAATACATGATTCATCGCGTTTTTAAAAACACCATAGTTAAGATTGGATTAGAAACTCACAAACTCATAGCGAAAGGTGTCGAAGCCTCTGCTGCCAAGATGAGATGTCCCCCTGGTCATCTGTCGTACCTGCGCGGCCTCACGCTGCTGTCTGAACCGCGTGGCCGCTGTCCGCTCATCCTCCCTGATCTGCAGCCACGTCTCATGGGGGATGCCCGAAGGCTTCGCTGAGCCGGTCTTGAAAGCCTTCCGAGCACCATCTCGTCGATGTTTGATGGTGTCCCGTGCAACACCCTTGATCCACCGTGCTGAAACAATAGAAGAACCCGGAGCAGGCTGGTACTCTCTCACGATGGTCTCCACTATGTAAGTGACTTTTTCCTTTTCTTGCTGATCCCAAGACGTCAGAATGCTGGTCGAAAACTGCAGCTCCACGAGCTGGCGAATCCGTTGTCACATTTCAGTCTCGACTCTATCCATGTCAACAGAACCATCTCCCCGTACAGTATAGAGCTTGGAGGCACTAGGATCGTGTGCCCCCCAAGGTGTCCGAGGTGTGCCAAGAGGTGTGTCGAGAGGTGTACCTGGGTAAGACGGGGGTCATGAGCGAGGAGGGGTCGAAGCATCTGTGGACCCTCCTCCACAGCAACCACCACCTCCACCTGACGATCGTCGAGATCATATATTAAAGCATGACCATTTTTGTCATTTTTGTAATGTTCCGTCTGTTTGCAACTTTTTGCACAGGTTTTTCGAAGGATATCATGCCCATCCTGGTGTTTTTTTCACCACATGCACAAGCCATGGAAGTTCTCAGCCCAATGAAAGTTTTCTACCTGATTGTAAACCGGACGGGGCCTCCATGTCCAAGCCAGAAGATAATGTGGAGATGGATGAGCAACTTGAGAAAGATTCAGAAGCCTTGCATGGTTCTTGCTGATCTCGATCTCTCTTTCTCTCTCAATCTCACTCTCGCTATCTCTCTTTCTCTCTCTCTCTCTCTCTCGATCTCGCTCTCGCTATCTCTCTTTCTCTCTCTATTTCCTTATTTTCCTATCTCTGTCTCTGTCTCGCTCTTCACTTCCCTACCTCTCTCTCTCTCTCTCTCTCTCTCTCTCTCTCTCTATATATATATATATATATATATATATATATAACTCTCTTTCTCTATCTCTCTATTTCCTCTCTCTCTCTCTCTCTCTCTCTCTCTATATATATATATATATATATATATATATATATATATATATATATATATAGATATATATATATAACTCTCTTCCTCTATCTCTCTAGCTTTTTCCTATCTCTCTCGCTCTCTACTTCCCTATCTCTCTACTGATCGAACCAGCGACTAAGCTAGGGAGATCTAGACGTCCACGACTGCGGAGAACTACACAACATCGACAGAGACTGCATCAGAGGATCTAGCTAGGTCACTTTGCTTCGACATGCATAACGCCCGGTCAGACTACTGGCCATGGAGGAGATTGATGAGATCCGCTCCTTCCATTTTGTTGTTGTTGGTTGGTTGTAGGTTGCGGACATGGTTTCCACCTTCTCCTTCTTCTGCTTGGCACTTGGCCTATGTATATCCACTGGGTTTGGCGCGTTGGTTGACTCTCCCACTTCAAATCGATTACTGTTACGCTTGGCACTCGAGCTTCGATGGAGATGCGGAGTTCGTCTAGTTGTGCTTTGAGCTCTTCTTCTTCTGTCGTCCAGATAGAAAATCCTTCATACTCATTCATCCATTCACAATAGTTTAGGGTTTTCAGTCTTGTAAACTGAAGGGTTTCAAGAGCCCTCCTCAGTGGGGGCACCAAATGAGAGGCGGAAGTGGAAAAAATAGACCCGGTGGCCTCTACACCAAGACTATGCACAATGGCCTCATCATGGGGAATACACAATAGGGGCACCACCTAGCAAGAGATGCGGCTAGGACGCATACATATACACAATGAAGCATGCATGGAAAACAATTTCAAGATCCACGCCCAAATGTGGAATGGGGTGGTCGGAGAATAAGGTGAGAGGAGTGGTGAGTGAGTGAGAATGGGCTCGCTACGCGTGCATGTAGTAAGGAAGATAACGAGGTCAGGGATACATGCAAGTATGCTCACTTCTCATACAAAAGGTGGCGAATCCGCACACCTTAAGATGGAAGTAGCAAGATGATAGGAATATGAGAGGGAGAGAGAGTGTGTGTGTGTGGTGGCGAATCCGCACACCTTAACATAAGCAGAAAAAAAATGGCAAGGAACAAGCATATACCATACTCACAATGAGATGTATTTAAAGCGACACAAAGTATGGCACCAAGATGGAGTGTGTTGATTGTTTGCAAAAGATGAATACAATAGGTAGCGTATGGCAGGAAAATGAGAAGGGAACAAGATCGTAGGAGGCATAATGGAGAGATGGGAGTTGATGGCGAGGAATATCATGAGTGTGTCCACCCTTCTTCTTCTTGAAATGGTGCCTTCAACCCTTAATTACAAGTGGTGTGCAGGTGTGGTGCTCATCTTTTGTGCATGGTGATGGTGATGATGATGGTGTTGTGATTATGTGATTAGGGTTCATGCTACAAGCATGTAGCACAAGAGTGTGTATGGATAGGTGTGTGTGTGTGTGTGTGTGTTCTCTCCCCCAAGTGAGTGTGTATCTCATGGCCTCCTTATATAGGGAAGGAGGGAAAGATTTAGCAATATTTCTATTTGAGGTGAGTGTCCCACTTTGGTGACTAGGAAAATGGGGTGCATGTGACTGTGGCTCCCATCTTGTCTCCTCATTATTTAAAATACCAGAGTCAATAGAGAGAGAAAAAGAGAAAATGTGGGTAGGATGTAGAGGATAGGAAATATTTACAATAGTCTAGCTTTGGATAGACATAAGCTTATTAGGGAGAGAAGAGAGAGGTAAGAAAATTATAAGAGAGGTTGTCGAAGGTGGATATTTGTTGATGATGATGGATCCTCCAAAAATGGTGATAGAATTACTCTAGACTAGCCAAGACCTCATTAAAAGAGCCTTGTCTCTTGTAATCATGCTTGAAGACTTGTAGAACCATAGCCATTCTAGAAGGAAGAAAAGTGGGATGGTCTGTGTCACCATTACACGAGAAAACTGGGGTCCACTACAAAAATCATATCTCCGTGTTCATAACTCTAAAAATTCTGAAAAAAATTGAGCTAAAAGTTGAGATCACGAGCTACATCTTTCATGTTGAACGCTCCTTCAGATTCGGGGTTCTTCTTTACTTAAAAAATTCAGCCAAATAATGTATTATTTGTGGCTGCAAAAGTCTTTTGGTGGTCCCCTTTGAGTGGACTTCTCTCTTGCCTTCAAGTGTAAGCTCCTTCATGTGTATGAAAACATGACCTAGAGTGTTGAAAAGATTGGCAATCATCTAGATGGAGGTATTATTGAAATTTGAAAGTGGGGTTGAGGTTTGAAAATGAAAACTAGTGAATAAAATATTTGGTAGAGTGGACTAATATATATACATGAAAAAAAAATTATTAGAAAATACTAGAATATATATATATATATATAATATTTAAGGTCAAAAGAGAGATCAACAAAGAAAGCTTACTTATTATGCTACATCGTGATTGATTAGCATAAGTATTATTTATTTAATAAAGGCTAAAACGTTAGTGAAAAAGGAAAGAAAAAATCAAAAGTAACTTATATAATAGGAAATATTTTTGGTAAAAGAGAAAAAAATAGGGGGGGTTCCCATGTATGGAAAAGCATGCCTCATTAGCCCTCCCCCTAAGGCTAGAGGTATTCATGCCTCTAGCTCTGTTCTTGAGTATGTTGAAATAGAGTAGGATTTCTCCTTGGTTGGCTGGTAGATCCTTGTAGGGAATAATGGATCCCTTGGAAGCATGAGGCTCCCCAAAGTTCTTTTCGGTGTCCACCTGGGTCCCACACTAAGCGTAAATCCATTGTATGCAATAATGTCCTCTTCAGAAGATCACACTTATAATGATTCTTGAGTCCACAAGCTGCACAAGAATTAACTCTTGCATAAGTGATAGAAGGTATGGAAAGAACTTGATCATTCCTTGAAAGTATTCCAAAGCGGCACCATGCATGGCTTCCTCGTCCAGACACATAGCCAAAAGGGAGTAAGAAACCATAATCCTCATATCTTGCTGGTTTTCCTTCTTCATGCCAAATTAATAGAGACATGTTGCCCACATGGATAGATTGCATGGTTGATGCCTGTTGCACAAGAGAGCCCACCATGTACAAAAGATAAACTGCAAACCACATTTTGAAAAATGACTCCATGTTACCACTAGTATGCAAAACTATTCTTCCTTGATTGGTGTGTCCTAGATTGATTCCACTGGTAGTTGATGTCAATCCTTCCACTCTTGTCGCAACCCAACTTAAAGAGCTTCCCAAATTAATGTTACACACAATGTTCACAGTTAGAAAGGAAAACCTAAAGTGCCAGTAGACCTCAATTGCATTTCTCTGCATTAGTCTTTCACCAATCTCGTGCCATAGGGCTAGTTGAAGTGTCTTCACCACTTTCACATGTGGTTGAAAATTTGAAGGGTCCACCTTGTTGTGGTTGAATGTGAGGCCCATTACCTCAATGGAGCTATCACTTCCTTCACTCCCTGTTGACTCCTCCTCTGAAAACTAGAAAACTCATCCTCGGAGGTTTCTAGATCCATGTTGCGTTGTTGACCTATCTTCATGTCGTAAAGTATTGGCCTTCCTTTTGCATCCTTCATCTGGATTATGCCGGTGTCCCAGTCCTGCTTAGCTCTCATAGCCATAAGCCAAGGCCTCCCTAGAATGATAGGATAGCCCTCCCCTTTGTGTGGCATGACAAAGATGTCCACATCTACCTCGGTGTTGAATGCCTTTATCCTAACTGCATTTATGACACCAACACATTGAACTTTTAAATTATTTGCCATTTTGGCTCGGCATGGTGCCGGCCGACTCACCTCTAAACCCAAACGGTGCATCATTTTTTCACTCATGACGCATATTTGTGCGCCACCATCGATGTAGATATTGGAGATGTGTTGCCCTTTTATGTAAGCATCCATCACTGGTAGTATGTCGTCTAGATTCCTCCCAGAGATAGCCCCAGCTATCTTTGGCTTTGGTCCCCTCGTGTTAACCATCTTTTTCCATTGTCTCCTCACCCTAGGTGCTAGGTGGAGTAATTGGTGCCAGGTGATTTTTGGGCCCTGCACAGAAACATCTTGAACCAAATCATGTGGTTTAGAACATTCACCCAAAGAGAAATCTACAATGTCAATTTTACGTCGTGACTTGGACGGCTTTTTGCTAGATTCCCCTTTATTCTTCATCTTTTCTTCCTTTTGAGAAGATTCACCATGCCTAGCGCGTTTTACCCCAATGGCATCTACTCCTTTAACCCTGGTCTTATCCTCCTCCACTTTCTCCTTTCCCTTACCTTCAAGACTGATGATGCTTACTGTTTGATTGCCAACTGGTGGTGGGGGTAAGGGTGGAATGAGAGGTTGTGGTGGTGGTGGTGGTGGTGGTTGTGGTTGAATCGGTGGTTGTAAGATTTGCACAGGTGGTGCTTGTCGTGGTGCCCTCGGTGGTGGTGGTCTTGCTCTTGGTGGTGAAACCTGGTTTTGTCTGGCCCCTCTATTGAAATTCTGCCTCCTTGGTTGTGGAAAGTAGTACATGCCATGACCATCCTCCCCGCAATTGTAGCAGTGGTATTCTTGGTTTTGCCTTCGTTGTCCTCTCCCTTGCTCTTGGTTGCGATTGTGTGCATGCCCTTGTTTTATCAAATGGACTAAGAGATTCTCAAGTTGATTGGTGATTCGGTTGAGCAGGTCTTGCTGATCTTCAATTGGTTCTTGTGGTTGAATCCTCTGGGCGACTGTTGTAGGTGGTGCTAGAGGTGGTGGGGTCCTAACGGCTTCCTCTCCATCGATATTCCTGGCTTGTAGGCGCAACTTCTTGTCTTTAAGGCGGGCCACTTCAACTGCTAGCTCATACGTAGCAGGAAACCTTCCCTTCACCTTCTCTTTAAGAGTTGGCCATAACCCAGCCACAAACCGATCCTTCTTTAGGAAATCAGGTGCCCCCTCATCCTCTCTTAGCGATGCAACCCATCGCCCCCATAAATCTACAAACTTTGACTCATATGATGCGTATTCCAGCATACTGCCCTACTTCAACTCTGTCAAGAATTTCCATAGTTTCTCTGATGTTGTGCCCTCTCCAAAACGCTTGACAAAGGCTGCTCTTAATAAGTCCCACCGTTCCTTGGTTTCTTGTGCCAAGGAATTGTACCATGATCTTGCCTCCACCTTCATTAGAAGTGGGAAGATGCGCAAGCGCGAAGCATCATCATCTCTCGCAGAGATGACACATGCTATTTCCAAGTTGTCTAGAAAGTCTGCAACATCCTCGCCCACCTTACCAGTAAAGGTTGGAAATGCTACACTTGCCATGATTACTGCGAGAGAGCTAGAAAGACACACTTCTTAACTTGCAAAATTTTTTCTTCTTTACAAGGAGGCGTGTATACCCTATTATACTAGGACATAGAATAAAACTTCAAACGGTACATTGCCTTGTACCAAAGCTAAAACAAATGGCTGATCTGATGCCAGATCCTCAAAAAACCGCTCCCCACCCGGCATGGTGTCAATGACGTGCTGGTAGTGAATCTTCAAGTCCAATATTACCTTGATTGAGCATACACGTGTTGGTATGTGTGATCTGTCTTGAGGTAGGTTGTCCTGATTCATGTGAAGCTTAGAGGTGCTTAGTCACTGTCCAAGCTTGTAGGAGAGGGTGGTGTTCTTTCCTGAAACAAGCTCAGTAGATCCCTAGTTTCTCTAGTGAGAGTTTGAGCCAATGCTTCTGTTATCTGTGCTGCAGCATCAGGTGCGACTTGAAAACTGACTATGATAATTAGCTCGGTGACTTGAGTTACCCGATTCTCAAAGTAGAATAGTGTTGATTCTCTATTGTGCAGAGCTCCTTCCATTTTGTTGTTGTTGGTTGGTTGTAGGTTGCGGACATAGTTTCCACCTTCTCCTTCTTCTTCTTGGCACTTGGCCTATGTATATCCACTGGGTTTGGCGCGTTAGTTGACTCTCCCACTTCAAATCGATTACCGTTACGCTTGGTACTCGAGCTTCGATGGAGATGCGGAGTTCGTCTAGTTGTGCTTGGAGCTCTTCTTCTTCTGTCGTCCAGTTAGAAAATCCTTCATACTCATTCATCCATTCACAATAGTTTAGGGTTTTCAGTCTTGTAAATTGAAGGGTTTCAAGAGCCCTCCTCAGTGGGGGCACCAAATGAGAGGCGGAAGTGGAAAAAATAGACCCGGTGGCCTCTACACCAAGACTATGCACAATGGCCTCATCATGGGGAATACACAATAGGGGCACCACCTAACAAGAGATGCGGCTAGGACGCATACATATACACAATGAAGAATGCATGGAAAACAATTTCAAGATCCACGCCCAAATGTGGAATGGGGTGGTCGGAGAATAAGGTGAGAGGAGTGGTGAGTGAGTGAGAATGGGCTCGCTACGCGTGCATGTAGTAAGGAAGATAACGAGGTCAGGGATACATGCAAGTATGCTCACTTCTCATACAAAAGGGGGCGAATCCGCACACCTTAAGATGGAAGTAGCAAGATGATAGGAATATGAGAGGGAGAGAGAGTGTGTGTGTGTGGTGGCGAATCCGCACACCTTAACATAAGCAGAAAAAAAATGGCAAGGAACAAGCATATACCATACTCACAATGAGATTTATTTAAAGCGACACAAAGTATGGCACCAAGATGGAGTGTGTTGATTGCTTGCAAAAGATGAATACAATAGGTAGCGTATGGCAGGAAAATGAGAAGGGAACAAGATCGTAGGAGGCATAATGGAGAGATGGGAGTTGATGGCGAGGAATATCATGAGTGTGTCCACCCTTCTTCTTCTTGAAATTGTGCCTTCAACCCTTAATTACAAGTGGTGTGGAGGTGTGGTGCTCATCTTTTGTGCATGGTGATGGTGATGATGATGGTGTTGTGATTATGTGATTAGGGTTCATGCTACAAGCATGTAGCACAAAAGTGTGTATGGATAGGTGTGTGTGTGTGTGTGTGTGTTCTCTCCCCCAAGTGAGTGTGTATCTCATGGCCTCCTTATATAGGGAAGGAGGGAAGGATTTAGCAATATTTCTATTTGAGGTGAGTGTCCCACTTTGGTGACTAGGAAAATGGGGTGCATGTGACTGTGGCTCCCATCTTGTCTCCTCATTATTTAAAATACCAGAGTCAATAGAGAGAGAAAAAGAGAAAATGTGGGTAGGATGTAGAGGATAGGAAATATTTACAATAGTCTAGCTTTGGATAGACATAAGCTTATTAGGGAGAGAAGAGAGAGGTAAGAAAATTATAAGAGAGGTTGTCGAAGGTGGATATTTGTTGATGATGATGGATCCTCCAAAAATGGTGATAGAATTACTCTAGACTAGCCAAGACCTCATTAAAAGAGCCTTGTCTCTTGTAATCATGCTTGAAGACTTGTAGAACCATAGCCATTCTAGAAGGAAGAAAAGTGGGATGGTCTGTGTCACCATTACACGAGAAAACTGGGGTCCACTACAAAAATCATATCTCCGTGTTCATAACTCCAAAAATTCTGAAAAAAATTGAGCTAAAAGTTGAGATCACGAGCTACATCTTTCATGTTGAACGCTCCTTCAGATTCGGGGTTCTTCTTTACTTAAAAAATTCAGCCAAATAGTGTATTATTTGTGGCTGCAAAAGTCTTTTGGTGGTCCCCTTTGAGTGGACTTCTCTCTTGCCTTCAAGTGTAAGCTCCTTCATGTGTATGAAAACATGACCTAGAGTGTTGAAAAGATTGGCAATCATCTAGATGGAGGTATTATTGAAATTTGAAAGTGGGGTTGAGGTTTGAAAATGAAAACTAGTGAATAAAATATTTGGTAGAGTGGACTAATATATATACATGAAAAAAAAATTATTAGAAAATACTAGAATATATATATATATATAATATTTAAGGTCAAAAGAGAGATCAACAAAGAAAGCTTACTTATTATGCTACATCGTGATTGATTAGCATAAGTATTATTTATTTAATAAAGGCTAAAACGTTAGTGAAAAAGGGAAAAAAAAATCAAAATTAACTTATATAATAGGAAATATTTTTGGTAAAAGAGAAAATAGGGGGGGTTCCCATGCATGGAAAAGCATGCCTCACATGGTGCTTGGACTCGTGCCCTTCCATCTGCAGTAGCACCACCCTCCATGCAGCGCTTCTTTTTCTGTTTTAATTTCCAGCTTAAGCTTTTTGTTTTAAAAAAGACCCCAGCTCGATTCCGTTTCACACACCTAAAACTATTGAATGTCGAAAAAACTTCACCAAATATAAATGCTCTTGCTGAGTTCCTTGTCGCCTCTTTTAAAGCTCCGCCTTGCATGAAGCTCTATAATAAGGAGCATTTCTCATGGCGCCGATGAACCCACGACCGCAACAGACCATAGCTAAACATAACCTGCTCTCAAAACAATGCTTCTCAAGACATCCACCAATGGTAGCACATGTAAGTTTCCTTTGTTAGAGAAGCTTGAAAACCCTCTTTGGTCTGCTAAAAGAAACATTTGTCATACACATCACAATCGCATTTGCTGCAATCTGCATCTAGCACTTGTTCAAGCATTCCCCCATCATGCTACTGATTTCCACACACATGCTATTGGCTTCTCCCTGGGTCGACCAAATCTGGCTGCACCAACGTCAGTGAAATCTCTACATGGAGTGGTCGCGCTCCCCCTTTGCGGCAAGATTTTGTAAGGTACGTTCTTTCACCTGAGTGGGAATTTTTGTGTGACAGAGGGGTGTCCTTGGGTGGAGGTCAAGCAGGTCTTTGTTTGTCGAGAGTTGCTCACTATTCAATATGTTTAGTGTTGTGGGTAAGGGCTCCTTGTAAAAACCCTGAACATTTGTCTTTATATGGATGGATGACTCTCATGGCACATAATGTACATGCAATAATATTGTAAATGTTTTGGTGTATAATTTATTTCCAACTCACCAATTGGTGAGTACTGCTACAAAAAGGTGCAATATTGAGAAATCAAGGTTGATCTCATTATCGTGTGCTCCCTCAAGGCTCGAGACGAGCTTGAGGTTCCTTTGTATATCTGTATGGTGAAAAATCGAGACATACACTCACATTTATGAGTTTGAAGAAAAAAAAGAACTAGTTTCTAGCTACAAAAATCAAATCCATCAAGCTGAAGTCTTCATGGGGGCCTTCAAAAGGCAAAAAAATTGACTATTGAGGGGTCGTAAGACTCAAAATCCATTTTAAAAAGGTAAAAACGCAATCTCTCACTTGAAATTGAAAGCCAAGAGTTGCTTATATGTACTCAAACTGTCAGATTTTATTGTTTTCAACACCTTTTAAAACCAGAAAACCGTCGGATTTTTGACAATGACACCATGGTAGGTAGCTTCAAGGACATTATCCATGCAAGCAATGAGTTGATTATTACCTTGGACAAAAAGAAGAATTTAGATGAGTGGAGTCAGGCATCTCTAGCAATCATGACCTCTTGCAATGAGCAAGGTTGTGTGAGTAATGGCTCGTCCCTACTTGTGTCATAAAATCTAATATCTAACTACCCCAAACTATTTTTTCATAGTAAGATGATCATTTCATGTGGGAGAATAAACGAGAACAAGAGCTAGAATATAGACATGTGCTTATGGATCACATGTGCATAAGGCCAAAATGTGAATGAGAGAGAGAGAGAGAGAGAGAGAGAGAGAGAGAGAGAGAGAGCCGAAACTACTTGCTACCGCATGGGTTGCCTGTGCTGACAGGAGATGAGAGGGGGAGAGAGATTCAATGGGGGTGGGGAAGTGGGGGGAACGGGATGGGGTAGTGTGTGGGTGTGAATGAAAGAGAGAGAGTCTATTATTATGCTGGCCCACATGTAGCCATAGGGATGGAGAGGGAATCAAAGAGAGAGAGAGAGAGAGAGAGAGAGAGAGAGAGAATGAGTCTACGTTGATAACGAGAGAGGGAGAAGGAGGATTTAGGGGGGTTGAACGAGCTGAGAGAGAGAGAGAGAGAGAGAGAGAGAGAGAGAGAGAGAGAGTGAGAGTTAGGGAAGAGAGAGAGTGTGTGAGAGGGGAGAGAGGGTGGGTATGGCTAAGAGTGTGTGTGTGTGTGTGAATAATGGAAGAGAGAGAGAGACTCTTGTCCATGCACGGCAGCCCTGCGAGGGAGGAAAAAAAAAGAATTGTTTTATGCGCCTATTGGCTTGGTGTCACGAGAACAAGGTAGAGAGAGAGAGAGAGAGAGAGAGAGAGAGAGAGAGAGAGGATGTTGGTGGAGCCGAGCAGGAGAGAGAGGAGTTGTCCTCTGGTGATAATGGAGGGGTGTGTCCAAGCTGAGAGGCACCCCGCCCGCGTGCAAGCATGGAAGGGATGGTGGTGCATGTTAAAAACGTTTTTTTTTTTTCCTTGTATTACGTTGCCTCTCGGATTGGGGTTGGCTCTTGCGGCCGCCTCCAAAAGACAGGGCTAATGAATGGACAATGATGAGTCATGGCCAGGTGTGCCTTCAAAGCTGGGCCGCATGGGCCGTGGCAGAGAGAGAGAGAGAGAGAGAGAGCGAGAGAGAGAGAGAGGCCACGAGCTTGGCATGGCGGGTCCACGTTGTCAAAGTGTAAACAGGACTAATGAAATCTACGGATGAAGGGCAAAAAATGTGCCATTCGCGGCTCATTGATTGACCAGAGAATTGTTGAGCTTTCCAATGGTGTTGCCGTGCTTCGGGCAGAGGAAAAATAAACCTTTTTTTCCTTCATTTCCAAAAACTGGCTATCACTGGCAACGTAAACTAGGCTTTAGTGCTTTTCCTCAATAAGAATCTTCTAATAGGTTTCAAACAATTCTTCAAGTTATGTTTGGCTATTTTGAGGGTCAAGCTAGTGAAGGAAATATAAGGAATCATAACAAAACTGATCACCCAACTCACTAAGGGACGCAACACATATTCCCACCTTTTCATTTCTCCATGGATCTTCTCCAAGACACACTTGAACCTTTGCTTCTATGTAAAATCCACCCCCAAGGGACGCTCAGATGTTGAAATATTTTTCCTTTAGACCTAGTCTCTCCTAACCAGACCAATGGGTCAAATGAGTCGTTTTTCGTCAAGGATATTATTCTATACTTCTCAATACTACACTTTGGATCTGAAGCCATAAAAAAATGTCTACACAATCTCTAGCGCCTTCTTGAGTACCCAAGGGCAAGCTTTGAAAAAGACAAGGGAATTGTCTTCAAACATCTTGGCGAAGAGCTGTTCATTGTCGAGCAAAGCTAAACCTTTAATTTCACCCCGTCCAATAAAAGCTTTGAGCATCGTTATCAGAGATTGTGACCCAATGGCAAAGAGAAGAGGGACCAGGGGGCATCCTTGCTTGATAGATGTTTTGGCTTTAAATGAGCCTACAATTCTATCCTTGAACAAGAGCTCAGATTGACTACATGCACCTAGAGTGTGTGTAAGTTGACAAAGGCGTGGCATGAAGCCCACTGATTTCATGACATCTTCAATGAAGAACCACATAATCCTATCATACCCCTTGTCCAGGTATAGCTGAACCAAAATTCACTTCAGCTTTGTGAATGCTTACCATTGCCGTCAAGATATTTTCATTAATTAACCTTCCTTTGATAATTAACCCGGTTGATGAGGGGACATGACTCTATCAAGAGGGGGGCAATTCTAAGAGTGACTGCCTTAGCAATGATTTTGTATGCCACAAACATCATAGTTATGGGAGGCCACTACTTAAGATGCAAACAAGAAACCTATTTTAGGATAGGCTTGATAAGCTCTCTTTTCACACTACGATCCAAGCTGAGCGACCCCTTGACAAAATCTTGGTTACACCCTTATCTGTGCCTGGGACCTTGTGGTCATCCCTGAAATCCTTGAAGATTTAATGGTCAAATCGTCTCAGCCAAGGGAACCGCTCCTTGCCAAGAGCTTGCACCGCAAGGTCTAAGCGAGCACTCATCTACAGAAAACGCAATCTCAAGATGATTGGCTTCAGGTTGAGGGATTTCCAATAGACACTCACGAACAAAGTCTCTAGAAGCTTCATCCACTTCTTGAGAGCCGGTCTCCGGTTGGGATGATTTGGCTTCGATGATCAAGTATCATCCCTTCCATTTTGTCTTGGTCTTGCATAGCATTCCTATTCTCATGTGTGGGCGATGTCGCGCAGCTCCGCTACCATGCTAAGAAATATACCAAGAAGATGCACATCAATCTTAATTGAAGCTTACCTGATTAATGGACAGTGTTCAATGCTTGCTAAAAACCTAGTTTATGATTAATGTATGCGAGATGTTGTTTTAAAGGGCTAGAAAATGCCTTGATGATGCTAAAAAGGAATATGCTTGAAGTGATTATAGATGGGATTCTATGATCTAGAACTGCAGTGCTTGACGTGCTCTACCAGTCTGCCTTTACGGCTAGTCGATTGGAATAGAATGAGGAAGTTATGTTAGTTTGAAGTTTAAGTTGATGTTGATCCATACCCTATTGGGCAAGCGCACCTAAGGGGATAGAAATAAAGTGAATGCATGCAGTTGAAGTGCTCACTTTGTGGAGCGCCCGGACTTTCCAGATTAGTGATCAGATTTCTGGTTGCCAAGTTATTACCAGTTTAAGTTTCCTTGGGGGCCAGTTTTGTGCCAGGTTGACATCCTCGATCGGTGTGTCATCTGGGAATTTTACAGCATTAGCAAGGTTTGTATGTGTCCTATGCAGCTTGAGAAGTATCGTCTCGTCAGAGAGAGTCCGGGTTGATCACATAATATGAACTAAGGCCAGTGTCAGTTTTTGGCAATGTTGAGCTGAATAATTTTGGCATCATCCGAAAAGATGATGCAAGCAATAAACACCCGAGTGCAAAGGAATGCCTTCGGAAAATGCAATCACATATACCTTCATCTTAAAAGCATGTGGCATTATTTGAGATGTTGATATGGGCAGTAGAATCCGTAATGATAGTGTCAGTCGATGCTACTAAAAATCAAATACGTGCGAGGAAATGGTTTGGTCTATGTGCATACCCAATGGGGTGCCATTGAATGTGGTTGGCCGATATGTATACCAAATGTGGTGCGCTACAAGGGTTAAGGACCGCCCACCATGAGAACGGTCGCCTATGGTGTAGCCACCCAGTTAAGAAGTGTTTTGGATTAACAAGTGATATAATCACGAGCCTACCATAAAATGAAGTATTTATAAGAAAAACAAGACCACACTGGCCTACTACGCAGATGAACATGCCAAAATGCGATTAACACATCCAGTGTTAGAAAAAATTGGGGTCTAATGTATTTTAATGAGTTGTAATCGTAACATCTCGGTTAGATTTTGAACTTACCTTTAAGAAAATTGGGAATTTTAAACAATTCTTAGTGTAATTACCTACAAAAGCTTCAAATTTTGACCTAAAAACCTATTTTCATGGGTTAGGGAAAATACATTGTTTAGCCCCAAATACATCTACTTTGAACCGAGGAAAGCATATTTGCATCATTCATTTCCTACCAAAAAATTCACATTTTTTTCAAATTTACAAACCGTGATGCCTCGACCTTAACACACACACACACAGGGAGGGAGAGGGAGAATCCAAATGTATGACCAATCGATTCATGTATCGAGGAGTTTAGAGGTCAGGACTGGCACGCCACTGCATAGCCTCTTCAGAAGGCACTACAACAAAGTCACATCAAAGACAATTTCTAAAACAAGTTTGTCTATTGTCAATTTCTTGAAAAGCATATGCCACCTTCATGTTGAGAAGATTGCAAAGAATGTTGAAAGTTGAAACCTTGGATATTGATCTCTGCTTTTAAGAACAATAAGCTTAAAAATATCGAAGTGCCTAGAGGAAGATGATTATGTGCTATACATAAAAATAATTAAACATTATGCAACCTAAGATGGTTGAATCCTCGTGAGTTTAGTGGTTGAATATAGGAGAACTATGGAAACATTATCATTGTTGACTACACAGAGTTACTATTGTATTGGAGGAGGTCCTTAGTAGCTGAAAATCCTTTTCATGGCTGTTGTACCTCTTGCTCTGATGCTTGAAGTCATGGAACTTAATAACCAGGTAGGAAAATACTTATGTCCACAGGTTGGTTGTAGTGGATAATTGAAGGGGGAGAGAGAGAGAGAGAGAGAGAGAGAGAGAGAGAGAGAGAGAGAGTTGTGTGCACATGAATTTCCAAGAACCCACTTTCCTAATGAAAGTTAAATCAAAGCACCATTGTGGAAGCTTGTGACTTGTTGGTGTTTCGCCGGGAAGGAGCTTTGAACAAGAAACACGATGAGAGGTGGGGCGCGCAGGAGTTACTGGGTTGCGTGTGTATGGTGCAGCTCATGTGGTGGAAGGATTTAAGAAAACTCTTGCTCAGGTGGTGCTAGCACATGGAAGTAGTCAATCTCATCTTCACAGTTCCCCAATTAATTAGCCCTACAACAAACATTGGAATACTTTACAATGATATTTGGCAATGTGCGCCTTTGCACCAAACATCGAGCTGACTGCCCTGTATTGTATGAATGTACACAAATATAGCCATTGCTTCAAAGTAACATGTACAACATTGGCAATGAAGATTAGCACATATACTATATACTGATTCCCGACTAAGGTGAGCTTACATGTGTTAGGAGCCCAACAACTCCCAAATTAAAGGAGGTTTGGTAGAGCTCTAGGTCAAGCAACCTCTCTTGTTCTTCCATGATAGCGTCTCAACACCCTCCAGACTTGTT
Source organism: Adiantum capillus-veneris (assembly GCF_014529385.1). Classification (NCBI taxonomy): domain Eukaryota; kingdom Viridiplantae; phylum Streptophyta; class Polypodiopsida; order Polypodiales; family Pteridaceae; genus Adiantum; species Adiantum capillus-veneris. The sequence continues at coordinate 129,277,858 of NC_140959.1, forward strand.
CCACTCGATCGAGGTGAGGGAGTGAATGATGAGTGTGTGACACGTGATTATCTACGTGTCACTTTTATGCAAATGACTTGAAAATGGGATGAATGTGTGCAAGTCGAGGATATTGTTCAGGCGTTGCATTCAGTAACAGTGCATGACAACTCAATATTACGAAGGAGTACCGTTTCAGGGGAGTGCAAAAGAAAGCAGGATGAAGGGTGCCCTCGTAGGTTTTCCCCCAACACACATATGGATGTCGGCGCGAGAGAGAGAGAGAGAGAGAGAGAGAGAGAGAGAGAGAGAGAGAGAGAGAGAGAGAGAGAGAACAATTGGGCATGTATTCTTTCTTGGATAACCCAGTGCAAAGGATATATCAGAGCTCTTTGTAATTTTTTTAGTTTTTAGCAAATCAAGCTCTTTTAGCTCCTAGATCATGAATGAGCTCGGTGCTTAGATGCACAATATGATCAAATTTAGCCACGAATAGCTTAGCCTCAAAGACCCGAAGGTTCCTATTATCTTATACTTCCAAACCTCATTACCTTAATCAGGTTTGGTGAATTGGGCTTTGGAATCTATGCCCTCCCACAATCTGTCATATGTAGAAAAGATGATCTTTCATGTCCTCCATATCCGTTTGCAGACTTTAATCCTCGTGAGGCAAAGCACTTGCTAAACAGATGTAGGGGGTCCTTAGAAGCCAATCTCACCTTTGAATTCTATTGAGGTAGGGGAGGAAACTCCAAAAAAATATCCCCTCCTTGCGTGGTTAAAATATATTACTCTATAGCTTTTTTTAATTTATTTATTAGCATTGCATTCAATTTTCCTATCATTGCACCACTTTTTATGTATATTTTTGAGGGGCACTTAAGTAAAAAATGGATGCAAAAATCTATTTTGTAAAATCTTCAACTCTTGACCTTGAAAGTTAAGGTCCTTTCAATTAGGATGCTCTAGGGTTCAATTTGTTCGATGCAGCTCAGATGGCTCAAGTAGCTTTTTGTATGAGGGACTAGGAGCGGAGGAGCTCAGAGGATTCACCTATGCTAGGAAGCACACTCGTGTCCTAGCATGGAAAGAGATGCGCGTCAGTGATGCCATTGGAACAAAGGTTTTCTTGGCGGGGGGGGCGCTCCTCGCAAATATACACACAAGTTGTGGCCCCAATGTTTTGAGATGGGAGTGGCTCTCCCTCCCACCTCCTCTTAGGGAGCCAAAGGAGGCCAAGAATATGAGGCTCCGTTGCATCTTTGTTCTTGTGAGTTGCTGTTGTGCATGGCAAACGCCACCAATTTCGTGGTGGCTTGGCTCCCCAAAACAACCTACAAGTGTCTTTGGAATCTATGCCCTCCCACGATCATGTCATATGTAAAAAAGATGATCTTTCATATCCTCCATATCCATTTGTAGACTTTAATCCTCGTGAGGCAAAGCAGTTGCTAAACAGATGTAGGGGGTCATAAGAAGCCAATCTCACGTTTGAATTCTATGGAGGTCGGGGAGGTAGCTCCAAAAAAGTTACCCCCCCCCCCCTTTCCTCCCTCTTCTTACATGGCTAAAACATATTTTCCTATCATTTGCATCACTTTTTATGTTTATTTTTTAGGGGCACTTAAGTGAAAAATAGATGCAAAAATGTGTTTTGTAATATCTTTAGCTCTAATCGTTAACTCTTGACCTTGAAGTTTAAGGTCCTCTAAATTAGGATGCTCTAGGGTTCACTTTGTTCGATGCAACTGAGATGACTCAAGTAGCATTGCCTATGAGGGACTTGGAGCCAAGGAGCTCAAAGGATTCACCTACAGTAGGAAGTTGGCTCCTATGCTAGCATGGAAAGAGATGAGAGGCGGTGATGCCATGGGGATAGAGGTTTTCTTGTGCGTGTGTGTGTGTTGGGGGGGGGGGGGGGGGGGGGGGGGGGGGGGGGGGGCTGGCTGCCTCCTCGCAAATCTACACACAAGTTGTGTCCCCAACGTTTTAAGTTGGCAATGGCTCTCCCTCCCACCTCCTCTTGGGGAGCCAAAGGAGGCCAAGAACCTGAAGATCCGTTGCATCTTTGTGCTCATGAGTTGCTATTGTGGGTGGCAAACACCACCAATCTTGAGGCAGCGAGTCGGAGTCGTCAATGTGGCTTGGCTCCCAAAAACAGCCTACTATGTTTTCTCTCCATTGTCCAGGGACTGCAATTGAACTCAAGAAGCTTCTTTTTGGTGAAGGCCCCTCACCAATCTCATGATGGACTCTTTGGACCCCCCCTGCCCCCCTCTTTGCGGTGTACTCACTATATTGGGTTCAATGTTCTCTATGTTGGATCCTCCTAGGCTAGAGACCTTCCTGGTGGCAGTAGGTTTTCTCCTTATGGAACTCATTCATGATCTTATAAGAATGTTGCGGCAATTTTATTCTGTAAGTTTGGCGAGTGGCTCCCATAATAGCCAATGTACTCAAGTGTTCGGTTATGTAATTAGCTATATCCCTCACAATTGTCAATGTATGTCTTGTTATCTTGATGCCCTAGCTCGGAATCTTGAGCAAGGCCGATGATGTAAATTTTTTGGCTAAGAATACAATCACTCACTGTTGTGAGTTCTGCCCAAAAAACAAAAGGCCTTTCAAATTATTCCTCTTTTTCTATTTTAAAATTTTCCTTTCATAGGTTTTTCGTTTAATCCGCTTTCATCACTCTAAACCTCATGTCAAACATACAACTAAATATATACATCGTTGTAAGAGGAAGATAAGAGTATAAAAGCCATGCCCTGAATCATGCTTGAGATCTCAACATGCTTTCTTGGCGTTTTATACTAAGAACAAGATTTTTTGCAAAATTAATAATCATAATACTCAATTCTGACCTTCTAGGAGTTTTCATTGTCAATCAAATAAAGTTATGCAAGAAAATGAAGAAGCTATTATGCAAGATCTATGATTATAATGCGTGAATTTTGACCTTATAAGTTAAAGTTGTCTAAATATGATTGAGATTTCTTATTTTCGATCAAGAAATTATATGCAATTTTCCCTCTTAAGTAGATTTGTGTCACTCTGAACTCTATACCATAAACATCACTAAGTCGTTACATTCTCACAAGTTAAGATACTTTAAGAAAGATCTCCCCACTGAACAAGAAGTGGGGCAAGCATTGGTCCGAGTCAAGGTGGCAAACAATCATGTGGAACATCTTGCGCCCAAAATGGCTGCATGGAGTGAAGGTTTTCTTGTGGAAGGTTGGTCCGGGTAGATGCTCGCAATGCATAATATCTTGTGAAGATCTCCTCCACCTTTTCAAGGAATGCCCAACAATATGTGTCCTTGCAGGAAAGATTTGCAAGTGGGTCCAAAGGACCTGGAAAATAGGATTTTCAAGAACAATCTCTTCTTGGGAGGGAAATTGTTTACCAGCCATGCTCTACTCATCGTGACTCAAATTGTCAGATTTTTCTACTTTAAACATGTTTGGAAGGCAACGATATTTGAGAACACCATGGAAGTTGCTAAGTTCACAGAGCTAATCCAAGGAAGCAAGGGGACTATCATCGCCATCCGGAAACACATGGACCTTGATGAGTGGCACATGATCCTGGGTGCCATAATGACTGATATGAATGTGTATTTATGAGGACCCATCCATCATCATTAGGGTGGCTCCCCCGTCAGTCGATTCATTTATGTTCATATGATGATGTCATGGCTCGTGAGACGAGCGTGTGTGATTCTATGTTCTTGTTGATATAATCTACTCACCATTGTGATTTTTTAAGGGAAAAAAATATACTTTAAGAGAGCCTTAACTAAACTAAGCCTTATCAAAGAAGGGAAGTAGGCCTCACCGGGTTCACTATGTATAGAATGTGTATATCACGTGAACTCAAGAACTATTTTTAAAACTCAAGAACTATTTTTAAAACTCCTTGTCTGTGAATTTTTTACATATAAGATATAGCCTTCTCATGAGCTTTTCCTATTTAGTCTATAATTTTTTGTCTATCTCCATTTTGTAGTACCCTTTTGTATGTGCAAATGTGAGAAAAAAAATAAAATTTGCACTCACATGATAGTCACATAATTATTAAGTGCGCCCCCCCCTCCCCCCCCAAGGGTAGGGAGTGCTCTTAAAAAGTGTACCTTAGCTTGGCCTTAATTCTGTTGGAGACTGAAGATGGCTAATTGAGAAAATAGAAAAAAAGAAAAGATCCAAGTAAGATTTGACATAAAATAGTGTAAAACTGGCAAAAATATTATGCATACTCTAGTGTCAATGATTGCCTTGGGATTCTTATATGTTTCATAAAAGGGGTCACATAAGCATAGGTAACACCACCAATCTAGATATTTGCTCGACTTTTCCTTTGCTCGAGTTACAATAGGGCTCACCGCCAATGTATTTTGGCTTCTAAAGAATCCAATGGGTCACGCTTCATGCATCACACCACCCATATTCTCCGGACTATAAAACCATGTTCTTCAATAAAAAAGAAAACAATACTCGACTTTATATGTTTAAGAATATCTCTTTGTGGATGGTATGCACTATCTTAGCCATTTGGCTTAGCTCGCACTCCCCCTCAACGCTGGACAGGGCACTAAGGAAATGGAGAATATTCACATCAACTATGCAAAATATTCTCACTGCCTCCCACCCCATATCCCCCCTCGGATCCCCGTCCCTCCCTCACACACACACACACACACACACACACACACACACACACACACACGACCGCCAATATACATTGGCTTCTAAAGAATCAATGGGTCACGCTTCATACATTACACCATTCATATTTCCCCCAACTATAAAACCATGTTCTTCACTAAACAAGGAAACCATACTCATCCTTATCTGTTTGAGCCTATCACTATAAAACCAATATACATTGGCTTCTAAAGAATCAATGGGTCATGCTTCATACATTACACCATTCATATTTCCCCCAACTATAAAACCATGTTCTTCACTAAACAAGGAAACCATACTCATCCTTATCTGTTTGAGCCTATCCCTTTGTCGATGGTACACAAAAGCCATTTGGATTAGCTACCACCCACCTTAATGCAAGATGGAGCTCTGGAGAAACGCAAAAGAGTGACATCAAATATGCGAGATGGGGCACTAGGGAAATAGGGGGGGGAGGGAGATATGTAGGAAAAGGAGAGAGAGAGAGAGAGAGAGAGAGAGAGAGAGAGAGAGAGAGAGGGAAGGGGGGGGGATACACAAAGGGATGGAAAGAGGAGAAAAAGAGAAAGGAGAAGGAAGAAAGCGAAAACGAGACATCTCTTGCCTGATTGTTACCAAATTTTGATAAGCTTCAAGGTTAGCTGCTTCCATGTCTGGAGAAGGATAGTTTTTCCATTTGTTTTCAATGTTTTGGTATTCTTTAAGTCTTGCTTGGTAAGCTTCAAAGACTGCATTAATAGGCTCAAAAAATTTGTCAACCAAAATTGATCCTCCAGATTTCATGGTGGTTTCTTTGATTCCACTTCCAGGTTCTTTCACCTTTTCTTGGAATAATTTTTTTCCTTTCTCCTTGAATTCAGCCCGTTGTTTTGGTTTTCTCATCTCATACCTTTTGTTTCTGTTTCTTTTGGTCTTTTGAGAGGAAATTTTTGTATTCTCTAAATCATCAGAGGAGTTGAGTATTTTTTTGTTAACCTGGGCTCTGGTGATTACCTTGATTGGAACAATCGGTTCGCTCTCAGATGAGATACTAGGTATCACTTGGACTACGTTCACTCCTGTTTTACACTTGTTTATAGGATTTTTTGGGCAATCCTCTGCGAAGTGTCCTCCCTTTTTACATTGGAGGTAGTAACATATATATTTGAGCATCTAATCACTTTTAATTATGGATCTATATTTGCATGTGAAGCTTTGAAATCTTCTTGTTTGAGAGCTTAGTATTGACTTCCTTTTCATTTTCATGTTCTCACATGATTCTTCATGGCATTTTATATAAAGTTTCTCAAGGCTCATCTAAGACATACTACCAACAAGAATCCTATGGGCCACCAAGAGTATTATGCTAAAGTAGCAAAAAGATACTATGGCTCTTTTTGAATTCTTAAGCCAATCAATGAGATGGATTATCAATTAAATTTGTTCAACCATTGGCTCATGCATAATGTTTTCCATGGGAGCTTACTTAAGCGTTACAAAGGAGCGCCAGCAAAAGAAGCAATAGTTGCAGACCCTCAAAAAATCGAAGATTAAGAAGAAGTACTTCAACCTGAGTCCATCCTACGGCATGAAGACAAGGTATTAATAAGAAATGGAAAGTTTATTTGACGACATTATCCTTTTAAAGATGCTAGATGGATGCAAGGAACCTAGCTTAAGGATAATATTAACCTTGTCAATGCTTGCAATGCTACACTAGAGTAAGCAAATGAAAATGCATTTTAAATGAACAATGTTTTGTCTTATAAGACTAGTTCTATTTTTATTATGCACAAATTTAAATAGTGTGCATGCTTAGGATCATGTTTGTGTCGATGACGTCTCCCAAACACCAAGTACAACTTTTCACTCTACTTTGGAAGTATGATATGGACTAAAGAGCAGACATGCTTGCGGTAGCTAAGTCTCCCGAGCACCAGATTGATTAGTCATCTATTCTAGAATGATGTCGTAGGGTAAAAAGGGATCCTCTATCGGCTAAGAAACATGGACTAATGACTAGGCTTTATCTTCTCTACTTTATAGTCGGGGACGACTATGATTTCAAGAGAGAGGTAATGATATAAAATCTGATATCTAGCTAACCCAAATGATTTTCTCATATTAATCTGGTCATTTGATGTGGGAGAATAAACAAGAACAAGAGCTAGAATAGAGACATGTTCTTCTAGACCTTTCTCAGCAAGGGACCAAAAGGAGATATGGTTATATCTCAATAGGGGTCCAAAAGGAGTTGGTCTACCAAAGAGAAATAAGTAATAAGAGCTTCTAGATCTATCTCAACAAGGGACCAGAAGGAGATATGGTTGCATCTCAATAGGGGACCAAAAGGAGATATGGCTGCATCTCAATAGGGGTCCAAAATGAGACAGTCTACCAAAGAGCAATGTGCAATAAGTGCTTCTAACTTATCTCAACAGAGGACCAAGAGGAGAGATGGTTACATTTCAATAGGGGTCCAAAAGTAGGTAGTCTATCAAAGAACAATGTAAATCTAATGGAACTTAAAATATCTCAATAGGGGTCCAAAAGGAGATGGTCTACCAAAGAGAAATATGTAATAAGTGCTTCTAGATCTATTTCAAAAGGGGACCAAAAGGAGATATGGTTGCATTTCAATAGGGGTCCAAAATGAGACGGTCTACCAAAGAGCAATGTGCAACAAGTGCTTCTAGACTTATCTCAATAGGGGACGAAGAGGAGAGATGGTTACATTTCAATAGGGGTCCAAAAGTAGGTAGTCTATCAAAGAACAATGTGCATCTAATGGAACATAAAATATCTTAGGATTAACTTCATTAAAGATCTCCAAAGGTTTAGTGTTAAAAGTCCTTAGACCTTAGGCAAGCTAGGGTTGTGCATGAGGTGGGAACCCGGCCCAAGCTGGAGGTGCTTGTCATGCTTGTTGACTAAAGTGCTTGTCATGCTTGATCAGTAAGGTGCTTGTCGTGCTTGCTGACTAAGGTGCTTGTCATGCTTGATGTCCCAAAGTTAGGGGAATGTTTCACTTAACCTCCCACTCACCCAAAGGGCACCCCCTTTCTCAAGGGGCACACAGACACATGTTAAGCTCTCCCTATGCTTAGCCACATGGTGTGCTTAAATCCTATTGGCTTGGCTAAAGAGGGGTTCAATGAGCTTCTAGTTCAATTCAACAAATATCTAGATATTTTCAAGCTCTCTTTCTCAAAGAGGTAAGGAGAACACTTGCCCTAATGCTACCCATGTTGATTGAAATGAATCATGCATGTGATTGGCTAGCCTTAAAGGGGTCCAATGAGCTTCAAGCTTGAGGCAAAAGGAGGGCTCGACCAAAGCATGCAAGGTGTGTGCTTGGGGGTATATACCCTCTCACACACTCATTTTTCACACATTCTCGCTCGGTGAAAGTGCAAGAACTCCATCTCCTTCTCCAAGCTTGTTGAGGAGTTGAGTGCCTACACCAACACTCTTGGCTATGGAATGCAAATCCAAACAAGAGCCATGTTTCAATGCTTAAGCTTTCCATCTTCTCCATCTTCATTACTATGCTATTATGTATAATAGCAAGAAGAGTGATGATAAGTGAGGAACTATTTCTTTTGCCTATGGAATGTTTCTTCTTCCTCTTCCCAACCCTCATTCCACACTAGCTCTCTCCACCTTTGAAGGTGCTTGAGGCTGGGGATGATTAATGCTTTTTACAAAGTCTATGTGATGCATGAATCTTCCTATCTCTATAGCATCACCAAGGTCACAACGAACACAAAGATTGTATTATACCAAATCTCTCTTGATGGGAGAATCTATAATACCATTAGGAAGAGGATAGGGTCTAGGAGGGCCTCTTTATTTACCATGAGATTATGGAGGTGATTAAAATTTTCACAAATAGATGCATGTCATGTGTGCAAGAATGGTGGGTGTGTAAGAGAGGTGTAATAGTGGTCAAAGGATGCACTTTTCCCCCCAAAAAGGGGGTGGACAACTTTATGATTTTCGGCCTTCCATAATTCCTACATATGATCTACGATTTGAGTATAGATTATAGATATGTAATCTACACTCCAAGCTCTTTCTGTAGATATGCTACATGATATGGTTTTGCCCGCTAAATTTTGAATTTGATTTTAGGGAAAATTTTTGAATTAAAAAAAACTAGCCGTTTTGCCTGTTTGAATTCAAAAGGTGTCCTTCGATTTATTTCTTAATAGTAAAGGTTTGACTCCCTTAAACTGTCAAATAAAGAGGCCCTCCTAGACCCCATTCTCTTCCTAATGAAAAGCCTATTGGAGGGGGGGCCGGATCCACATAAATTTGGTCCTCAACTGTTCTCAAGTTCTTTAATTATCTCTCTCTATTGCGAAAGTATTGCTCATGCCCATTAAAATAAGTATAATGGTTATGTTGCTACCTCTAATTAGGTCCACCCTCTATGTTCTCAAAGTAGTCTCACAAAACACTCGCTGTAATTGTCATGGGACATTTCCATTACAAAAACCAGCGAGTAAAAGATGTAAGGCTAATCAGGATGGTCGCCCCCTCTAATGTATTCTTTAATGGATAACCTTGTGCAAAGGATATATCATGGCTCTCTATAACTTTTTGAGTTTTTAGCAAATCAAGCTCTTTTAGCTCCTAGAACATCGGATTGAGCCACAAGTAGCTTAGCCTCAAAGACCAGAAGGTTCCTACTATCCTAGACTTCAAAACCTGATTAAGGTAATCAAATTTGATGAATTGGGTGCACACCAGAACAATGTGGCTTTGGAACCTATGCCCTCCCACGATCATGTCATATGTAAAAAAGATGATCTTTCATGTCCTCCGTATCCATTTGCTAACTTTAATCCTTGTGAGGCAAGCTCAACAGATGTAGGGGGTCCTTAGAAGCCACCCTCATGTTTGAATTCTATGGAGGTAAGGGAGGTAACTCCAAAAAAGTATCCCCTCCTTGCGTGGCTAAAGCATAGTACTCTATAGGTAAGTTTCTTATTAGCATTGCATATAATTTTCCTATAATTGCACAACTTTTTATGTGTATTTTTTTCAGGGGCACTTAAGTAAAAAAATGGATGCAAAAATCTATTTGGTAAAATCTCCAGCTCTAATCTTCAACTCTTGACCTTGAAAGTTAAGGTCCTTTCAATTAGGATGCTCTGGGGTTCACTTCGTTTAATGCGGCTGAGATGGCTCAAGTAGCTTTTCCTATGAGGAACTTGGAGCCGAGGAGATCAAAGAATTCACCTACAGTAGGAAGCACACTCCTGTCCTAGCATGGAAAGAGATGTGAGGCGGTGATGCCATGGGGACAAAGGGGAAGGGGGAGGGATGGTTCCCTCCTCGCAAATCCATACACAAGCTGTGGCCCCAATGTTTTGAGATGAGAGTGGCTCTCCCTCCCACCTCCTCTTGGGGAGCCAAAGGAGGCCAAGAACCTAAGGATCTAATGCATCTTTGTGCTCATCAGTTGCTACTGTGAGTGGCAAACACAACCAGTCTTATGGCAGTGAGTTGGACTCGTGAATGTGGCTTGGCTCCCCAAAACAGCCTACTATGTTTTCTCTCCATTGTGTAGGGATTGAAATTGAACTCAACAAGCTTCTTTTTGGTGAAGGCCCCTCACCAGTCCGATGATGGAGTGTTCGGACCCCCCAGTGTTTGCACCTCCTCTCCCCCCCTCTTTGTAGCATACTCACTGTATTGGGTTCAATATTCTCTATGTTGAATCCTAGTATGAGAGGGGCCTTCCTGGTGACAACAAGTTTTCTCCTTGTGGCACTCATGCATAATCTTATAGGAATGTTGCGGTAATTTTATGCTCTAATTTTGGCAAGTGGCTCCCATAATAGCCAATGTACTCAAGTGTTTGGTTTTTTAATTGACTATATCTCTCACGGTTATCCATGTATGTCTTGTTATCTTGATGCCCTAGCTCGAAATCTTGAGCAAGGCCCATTATGTAAATTTTTTGTCTATGAATACAACTACTCACTATTGTGAGTTCTACCAAAAAAACAAAAGGCCCTTTCAAATTATTCCTCTATTTCAATTTTAAATTTTTTCTTTCATAAGTTTTTCATTTAATCCGCTTTCATCACTCTGGACACTACAAGAGGTTGTCTGCTCTTGTGACACTTTTAGAGATGGAAATACATTGGGTTTTTATAACCCCCGGCGTCGCTAAAAGCGTCGATACGGGGACGTCGCTATAAGCGTTGCTATAACAATCGCTATCGGCGTTGCTATAATCATCTCTATATAGCGACGTTTGCAGGCTATCTATAGCGACGTTCATAAAATTTTGGTGGCAAGGGAATCGATCAACCATATTGAATGTTTCATTGATTGATTCACCTTTGAAAAAAAGTGTAAAGGTAGATATAGACCCAAAATAGTCACCCATAAGACAATATAACCATTAACTCCATCATCCATAGTACGTATTGTTTGCAAATAAAGATACAAAACTGACAAGCGTGAATTGATGATAGTAAATCAATGAAAATTGTACACATAGGCAAAATCACTTGATTGTTAAACTTTACAAATGTAATAGTTACAAACCATTGTCATTATTGAAAAAATATAAATGGTTTTCAAAAAGACGTATAAAAGTCGTCTCATGATACATAAGCTATGACAAAAAGAAACTAATGATATCTAGCTACGGCTAAACTGACGTCGTCTAATCAGACGTCTCGTCGCGTCCAAGCGACATTTTATGTAGTATATACATACGTCATTTGCATCACGTATCATACATCTTGTACTTTTTATGTTCATACTTTATGTCCACATATGTTGTCGTGTATATATATGTCGTCAAAAGAGTGGCATCGCGAACCATCTCTTATGTCATTATGAACGTAATTATTTCACTAAGAATGCTAATAATTTTCATGAGTTTTTTTTTTTGAGTCTATGATCTATGTAGGATTGATCAAAGAATTGATTTCATGAAGACAAACTTGGTGACAATAAAAGATTTATGAAGACATGTTTGGTGATGCCATATTGATGACCACATGAAGATATGTTTGGTGATGCGATAGTGATGCCAAGCTACATAGCAGATTCATGGAGACACTTCTGATTACGATCTAATCGATAGCCTTTACACCCCTTTATGGAACCTTTGTATTCATTATTGTATTTGATAGGATAGGAGTAATGTAACTCCTCATAAAACATTCATTATAAAAGGAGTGATGTAGCTCCTCATAAAATATTCATTGTAAAAGGAGTGATGTAGCTCCTCATGAACATTTTTATATTCAATGATTTTTATAATATAACGGTGGGTGTATATAGAGCTGTGGGTTTTTCCCTTGATCCCCCAAGGGTTTTTTCATCCACAGTTAGGGACCCTTATTTGAGCGGGGGTGTTGAGCTTATATGTGAAGCTACTCAATATATGGATTCTCTATTTATGGCACCTAGGTCCCCTCTATATATACATCATCTCATTTGTATATTCTACACACTTTGGGGTTCTATTCCTGTGCTCTCTCTCTCTCTCTCAACATAAAAGACATACCAATGGGGCTACTAGCTGTGTAGATGTGAATGGGTCTCACATATACAAATACTTCAATGCAAGAGTTTAATACTAGCTTTGATGGGACAAAATCCTCCTCGAAGCTGATCCTGCGCCACTCCCCGTCTTGATGCCAACTCTTGCTGCATCACTTTGCTGCCACCGCCTGTCTGGATTTGTCGTCCTCTCCCCTAGGGAGTGGCAGCTGGGCCAACTTCGAGGAGGATTTTGTCCCATCACCTCGGTCGTGTATCGACGGGGTGGAAAGGTGAGAGTATTAAACTCTTGCATTGAAGTATTTGTATATGTGAGGCCCATTCACATCTACACAACTGTTCTATGCGGCCCATCACTTGCTTCCCCTCACGGGTCATAATGGTCTCATCGGCCATACGATTGATGAGGTAGGCGTATCACTTTGGCATGTCCCTCGCGTGAATTATAGCAACTCTGTCTGATGAATGCTCGTCATCTAGGCCTCTAGGTGACCCCGACGCAATGTTCGAGTCACTCCTAAGCATCACCAATGCAGTGACCGAGGCACTAGCCACTCTCAAATGCGTAGGTAGTATAATCCTTTGGTGTACTCAAAATAAACCTAAATCTAATCTAATCTAGCTTAAATAAACCATATCTTAAACGATAAAAAGACGAAATGGTGTAACCTTTCTATCACCCAAGTGCGGTAGATTGGTTATTCCATTTCCCTCTTCAGGTAAATAACGTAAATAAACCTAAATCTAATCTAATATAACGTAAATATAAATCTAACATAAATCTAAATCTAACGTAAATAAACCTAAATCTAACTAAAAATAAACCTAAATCTAATTTAGTTTATCTTAAATAAACTTAAATCTAATTTAACGTAAGTCTACATATAATGTCACGGGAACCGAATAATAGAGATCGATAGCAAAAGATAGAGAAAGAGATCTTTGTATTGATGAATCTTTGTAGAGTTTTGATACAACAGAGGAGAAAAATATATGGGCGCACTCCGTTGTACGGAGCTCGAACCTCCCGACCACCCCCGAGCTTCAGTTCGCTTGCATGCAGCGTCTCACTCGAACTCGCACTCGCACTCTCACTCGCACTCGCACTCTCACTCTCACTCGCACTCGCACTCGCACTCACACTCGCAGAAGAAGAGATCGATGAATGATTCCCAAACGCACCATCCGTTGTTCTTTAATCCTTCTTTTCATCAAAAATCATGCGGCTTCTCAAAATAGTCGCTTTTTAGGCGTTCAATCAACTCGATTTTCTCACCAAGTATACCTGTGAGAATAAGATAAGAACGTGATCGCTAAGCGATCCGTAAAGGTTAGATTTTTATCATGACACTTTGCACAGATCCGGTTTCACAAACTGATTTCTGCATCGCCTACAAAATAGTCAAAAGAACATACTCGTGCAACCAATTCAACATGATAATCTAAGTAAAAAAACATAATTATATACCTTCATAATCTCAATTGCAATACTCTACCATGAAGAAACAATCCACTTCTTGATTGATAGCAGGGAGAGCTGTATGATGTTGTATGTTTGACTGTCCCTGTGTATACTACATTGCTGCTGCCTTCTGTTTGTTTTCATCATAACTTCTACAAAAGAACTCAAAACAGAGCAATCCAGCTACTCAAAACGACGGGAATAGGTCTGGTCTACAAGGCGGCGTGGACAGAATTGCGAAAAACGTCTTTTGTTTTGGCTAAAAACGTAACTTTTAGGTCACGACTCATAAAACCTCTATTTTTGGGTCTCCACTACTTTTACAACTTATTTTAAGCCTACCAATGCATTTTGAGCTAAAACACATAAATATAAAACATTGATATTAATAAAAATCTCAATTTTACTGTTCATAGACAATCTATCTGTTATTCATTAATCTTTATCAAATCGGTCTTTAGTGTATTATTTAAAAAAAATAATATATGTTCTCTCTTAATATCTCAACTCATTTGTATAAGCTCTATTTAATAGACTATTCAACAATCTTTCAAATCGTGCTAACGAAACATATGCCCTGCTACATTCTTTTCGACTTTAAGAACTTCAAAGACTAGTCCTATTACATTCTCTCCTTATCAAAATTTACTCTGTCCTCAGAGTTGGTCTAAAGAGAGGAAAATTCTCTTTGCAAAACACTAAGATCAACCCATGATGCATCCTCTACTGGATAGTTCTGCCACTTAACCAAAACTTCCATAATGTCTCTATTTCTTAGATGTTTAAAATGCCTATCTAGTACTAAGTCTGGTTCTACAGTCAATGTTCCGTCATCTTTTAACTTAGAGTTGTTTTGTAAAACATGATGCACATTAGAAACATACTCACACGAAATACAGGATGCACTTTAACATGAGAAGGCAATTCCAATTTGTAAGGTAATGAACCAATGCGCTTCAAAATTTTAAATGGACCAACAAATCGTGGAGACAATCTTCTATCATTTCCAAGAATCAAATGAGACTTCTCAGGAATAACTGTTAAAAAACCATATCACCAGTTTCATACTCCACAACACGATGTTTCTTGTCATAATATAGTTTATGTCTCTTTTGAGATTCTCTAATATTCCCCCTGATTTTTGGCCAACTCGCTATCCATTTTCTCAAGCATCTCACGTGGTAGTTCTACCTTATTCCTCGAATTAAGAAAATGAATAGGTGTAGGATAGTTATAGCCATACATTGCCTCAAACGGAGTCATCCTAATAGATGAATGATATGAACTGTTATATGCAAATTCAACCACCAAAGGCAGATATTCATTCCAATTAGATTGGTTTTCATTGACATACAATTGTAACATATCTTCTAGAATACGATTCACTCTCTCCGTTTCCCCATCTGTTTGAGGATGAAAAGCAGTAGACATGCGTAACTGGGTACCTATAGAGTCAAAAGTCACTCTCCAGAAATGTGAATTGAACTTAGAATCTCTGTCAGACACTATGCTCTTGGGCATGCCATGCAAACGAAATATCTCTTTCACAAACAAGCGTGCAATGGTCAAAGCAGTATCAGTTATTTTCACGAGAAAGAAGTGAGCCTGTTTTGTGAGTCTATCTACTACCACAAAGATCGAGTCATACCCTCCACGAGTAGTAGGAAGTCTAATAATAAAGTCCATGGATATAGACTCCCACTTCTGTAAAGGAATGTCTAAGGGTTGAAGGTCACTAGGAATCCTCTTATGTTCAATCTTAACTTGTTGACATGGAAAGCATTCACGCACGTAATTCTTAACATCCAATTTCATACGCGGCCAAAAGAATGAAGTTTTAATCTTTTCATATGTCTTATTCAATCCAAGATGACCAGAAAAAGGTGAATTATGACACTCATGCACAATTTGACTCTTAAAAGCAGAATTTGCAGGAACACACAAGCCGTCATAATAATACAGATTTCCCTTATACAAGTGATATCTGTTCTCATACATCTCACCAATATTCTCACACAAGAATTTCAAAATCGGCATGTAAAAAGAATCATTTTCAACTTCGGCATGTATCTCATCAATCAAATTGGATCGCACAATAGTCAACAAATTACACATGGGCCTACGACTCAATGCGTCTGCAACTTTATTTTCTTTTTCACACAAGTACTTCAAATCAAAATCATATTCAGTCAGCAATTCAATCCATCTCCTTTGTCTATTGTTTAACAATGGCTACGTGAAAATATACTTCAAGCTTTGATGATCAGTACGCAATTCAAATTTGACACCAAGCAAAAGATGCCGCCAATGTTTCAATGCATGAACAATAGCAAGCAACTCTAGATCATGTGTTGCATAGTTCAATTCATGTCGTCTTAATTTTCTAGACTCATATGCAACCACTCTTCCTTCTTGTGTCAAAACAGAACCTAGTTGTTCACCACTAGCGTCACATAACACAACAAATGGTTTGCCCATCTCAGGAACTTTCAAAACACAAATTTCCACTATTTTAGCCTTCAAGGTCTCAAAAGCAGTCCCACAGGTAGAAGTCCACACAAAACCCTTGTCTTTCTTGGTCAATTCGGTCAAAGGACTTGCTATCTTAGAGAAATCTTTAATGTGTGCTCTCTCATATTGTGCTAGACCCATAAAGCTTCTTACATCTCTTACTAACATAGTCTTAACATTATCAAGATCAATGTGAATCCCCTCTTTAGAAATCACTCTTCCCAAATACACAATCTGATCCTTTGCAAAAGAATACTTACTTGCTTTGGCATACAATTTATGTTCACGCAGAACCTCAAATGTTTTGTTTAAGTGCAATGCATGATCTTCTTCATTCGTAGAATACACAAAATATTATCCAAGAATACCAGAATGAAGTCTTCAAGATACGGGTGAAAAATATTATTCACTAAGCACATGAAAGTTGTTGGTGCATTAGTCAAACCAAAAGCAAGAACTCTAAATGCATAATTTCCATAACGTGTACGAAAAGAAATCTTTAGAATGTCCTCGGCCTTGATACGGATTTGATGGTAGCCAGAACGAAGGTCAACCTTTGAAAATATTGTGGCACCACTCAAATGACTAAGTAGTTCATCTATGTGAGGAAGAGTATATTTGTTCTTAATGGTCTTTTTGTTTAATCTCCTATAGTCGATGCATAACCTATATGTACCATCCTTTTTCTTTTGGAATAACACAGGACTACCCCAAGGAGATACACTAGGTTTAATGAAACCCTTTTTCAAAAGATCATCAAGTTGTATCTTGAGCTCTTTAAGCTCATCAATATTAAACTTGTATGAAGCCCTTGAATAAGATGTTGCTCCTGGATATAGATCTACGGCATGGTCTACCGCTCTAGGCGGAGGTATACCAGGAAGATCGTCCGGAACACATCCTTAACTTCATGTAAGAGATCCTCTATAAATTCAGGGTTTGTTTCTTTATGTTTATCCCGAGATTCTCTTTAATCTCATTAGCAAACAGAAGCAACGTCTCACACAAGCAAACACAAGCAATGTCTCACACTCTTATCTAAGTCACCTTATCAATTCCATTGCCAAAACTAGATTTAGAATCTCTTTCTTTCCACAAAGAGTGTGACTTATAATCATCAAATGATTAAAGATATATTTTTCTTTCTGAACAATCAATCAAAACATGATTTTGAATGATCTAATTGATACCAATGATAACATCATGCATATCAATGTTTATGTTATAGAAATCATCTTTATGATTTTGACTCTTCAAAGAAAAAAAAACAAATTTTCTACTAACTCTTTCGTGGAACTATTATTACCACTAGTTAAGTCCACAAGTCTTTTAACTTCTCGATTTAATTTCAAGTTTAATTTCTCAATCAATTTAGACGATAAGAAGCAATGAATACTATCCAAATCAATTAAGAAATTCAAATTTTAATCTCAACTTCTACGCATAAATTCGATCTCACAGAAGCTTTCAAAGGACATATCAAAGACATAAAACATCACAAAGAAGGGGTAGATGACTTACCTTTATCATACGCATCGCCAAAAGTCTCCAATTGAGCCATCTTGGTACGTATTGTCTTATCGGTCACCTTGCTTGAGCATTCGAAAGTCTCGTGGTCGTGTTTTCGATATTGAAATTATAATCCAAATCTTTGAGTTCTTCAATCCACGCTTCTAAATCTTCGCATATCTTTCTTATGCCATCAAACTCTTTAAGCTTAGCGTTCGTTAAGAATGATTTGGTTGTCGCTTCTCCCATATCGTCATCGTTTCTTTTGGCGGTACCCTAGCTCCGCCATGATGATTATTGTTTCCAGGTGGATTAGCATGGTTTTCACCTTCATGTTGGCCATCAAGGTCTACATAGATATCAAGCTCTCGTGCTGCTTTGCCCCGCAGAGCCTTAGCACGCTCCGGATTTGCAATTTTCAGATCTTCTCATAGTCGTCGAATCAGGTCTTCTTGCTCCTTCATCCTCCTCTCGTATCCTTCCATGTCCAGAATCAACCGCTTGCTCTGATACCAATTGTCGCGGGAACCGAATAATAGAGATCAATAGCAAAAGATAGAGAAAGAGATCTTTGTATTGATGAATCTTTGTAGAGTTTTGATACAACAGAAGAGCAAAATATATGGGCGCACTCCGTTGTACGGAGCTCGAACCTCCCGACCACCCCCGAGCTTCAGTTCGCTTGCATGCAGCGTCTCACTCGCACTTGCACTCGCACTCTCACTCGCACTCGCACTCTCACTCTCACTCGCACTCGCACTCGCAGAAGAAGAGATCGATGAATGATTCCCAAACGCACCATCCGTTGTTCTTTAATCCTTCTTTTCATCAAAAATCATGCGGCTTCTCAAAATAGTCGCTTTTTAGGCGTTCAATCAACTCGATTTTCTCACCAAGTATACCTGTGAGAATAAGATAAGAACGTGATCGCTAAGCGATCCGTAAAGGTTAGATTTTTATCATGACACTTTGCACAGATCCGGTTTCACAAACTGATTTCTACATCGCCTACAAAAAAGTCAAAAGAACATACTCGTGCAACCAATTCAACATGATAATCTAAGGAAAAAAACATAATTATATACCTTCATAATCTCAATTGCAATACTCTACCATGAAGAAACAATCCACTTCTTGATTGATAGCAGGGAGAGCTGTATGATGTTGTATGTCTGACTATCCCTGTGTATACTACACTGCTGCTGCCTTCTGTTTGTTTTCATCATAACTTCTACAAAAGAACTCAAAACAGAGCAATCCAGCTACTCAAAACGACGGGAATAGGTCTGGTCTACAAGGTAGCGCGGACAGAATTGCCAAAAACGTCTTTTTTTGGGCTAAAAACGTAACTTTTAGGTCACGACTCATAAAACCTCTATTTTTGGGTCTCCACTACTTTTACAACTTATTTTAAGCCTACCAATGCATTTTGAGCTAAAACACATAAATATAAAACATTGATATTAATAAAAATCTCAATTTTACTGTTCATAGACAGACTATCTGTTATTCATTAATCTTTATCAAATCCGTCTTTAGTGTATTATTTAAAAAAAAGAATATATGTTCTCTCTTAATATCTCAACTCATTTGTATAAGCTCTATTTAATAGACTATTCAACAATCTTTCAAATCGTGCTAACGAAACATATGCCCTGCTACATTCTTTTCGACTTTAAGAACTTCAAAGACTAGTCCTATTACATATAACCTAATCTTTAACGTCTTTTTGGAGAATTTCCTACGACGTTAAAACTCTCTTCTTCGTGTGTGTGTGTGTGTGTGTGGGTGTGTGTGCCAATTAAAAGAGAAAAATGGTATAACCTTTCTATCACCCACGTGTGGTAGATTGGTTATGCCATTTCCCTCTTGAATAACAGGTTTTGAGTTCAACTCCTCGTCGGCTAGATCTTTAGGTCTCTTTAATTAGTTTACTACGACGTTAAATTAAACTCTCTTCTTCTCGGGTGTGTGTGTGTGGGTGTGTGTGCACGCCAATAAAAAAAGGATAAAAATGGTATAACTTTTCTATCACCGAAGTGTAAGATTGGTTATGCCATTTTTCTCATAAATAACAGGTCTTGAGTTCAACTCTTGTCGACTAGATCTTTAAGGTCTGTTGGGATAGTTTCCTACGATGTTAAGACTCTCTTCTTCTTCTTCTTCTTCTCTCTCTCTCTCTCTTTCTCTCTCTCTCTCTCTCTCTTTCTCTCTCTCTCTCTCTCTCTTTTCCTCTCTCAATGTGTGTGTGCATTCTTTGTTTATGCATGTGTGTGTACGTTTTTGGTTTATGCATGCTCTCTCTCTCTCTCTTTTCCTCTCTCAATGTGTGTGTGCATTCTTTGTTTACGCATGTGTGTGTGCGTTTTTTGTTTTTGCTTGTGCTCTCTCTCTCTCTCTCTCAAAAACACAATGTGTGTGTGTGTGTATGTGAGAGAGAGAGAGAGAGGAAGAGAGAAAGAGGGGAAGGGAACATGAGAGTGAGGAGAAGGAAGGGGCATACCTGGCTCTCCTTCCTCTCTTCGTGTGTGTGTGTGTGTGTGTGAACAACAAAGAGAGAGAGAGAGAGGGAGAGCACGCGTTACCTTGCTTGCTTGAGCGTGCGCCGAAAATTCATATCTGAGATCTGAGTTTTTGAACGCTCTCGGTTATTTTTTTTAGCCCTGACGGCCTCGCTATACGCACCTCTATAGGCGTCGCTATGAGCGTCGCTAAGTTACTTGTAACTTAGCGACGCCCATAGTGACACCTATAACGACGCCATGGTTTTTCACATTTGAGCGTCGCACTACGAGCGTCGCTACTATTAAGTACCTCTTGTAGTGAAACCTCATGTCAAACATACAACTAAATGTATACATCCTTGTAAAATGAAGATAGAGTATCAAAGCCATGCCTTGAATCATTATAATGGTGTTTTTCCATGGACTTGAGAACTCAACATGCTTTTTGGGCGTTTTATGCTAACAATATTTTTTACAAATTTAATAATTGTAATACTCAATTCTGACCTTCAATATTAAAATGGTGTGAACTTATCACTAGAAGTTTTCATTGTCAATCAAATAAATTTATGCACGAAATTTAAGAAGCTATTATGTGAGATCTATGATTATAATGCCTAAATTTAGACCTTATAAGATAAAATTATTTAAATATGATTGGGATTTCTCATTTTGGATCAAGAAATTAGATGCAATTTTTCGTCTTGAGTAGACTTGTGACACTCTAAACTCTATTCCATAAACATCACTAAGTCGTTACATTCTCACAAGTTAAGATACTTTAAGAAAGATCTCCCCACTGAACAAGTAGTGGGGCAAGCATTGGTCGGAGTCAAGGTGGCAAACACTCATGTGGAACATCTGGCACCCAAAATGGATGCATTTAATGAAGGTTTTCTTGTGGAAGGTGCTATGGAGAGCCCTCCCATGTGGGGTGAATATTTGCATCAAGGGGATTGGTCTAAGGAATGCCCAACAATATCTTGCCTTGCAGAAGAAAAGATTTGCAAGTGAGTCCAAAAGATTTGGAAAACAATATTTTCAAGAACAATATCTTCTCAGGAGGGAAAGTGTTTATGAGCCATGCTCTACTCATCGCGATTCAAATTGGGAGATTTTGATACTTTTGGAAGGCAAAGATATCTTAGAACACCATGGAAGTCGCTAAGTGCACAGAGATAATCCAAGAAAGCTAGGGGACTATCATCGCCATCGGGAAACACATGGATCTTGATGAGTGGAACATGATCCTAGGTGCCATAATGACTGATCTAAATGGGTATTGATGAGGACCCATCCATCATCATTGGGGTGGTTCCCTAGTTAGCCGATGTATTTATGATCACATGATGATGTTAGGGCTCGTGACGAGCATGATAGAAATTTGTGATTCTATGTTTTTGCTAATATATTCTACTCACCATTGTGAGTTTTGGGGGAAAAAAAGACACTTTAAGAAAGCAACATATTTAATTTTATTGTGGTACGTTTAGCTTCCTAAACCAAGCCTTGTCAAAGAAGGGAAGTAGGACTCGCAGGGTTCACTATGTACAAAATGTGTATATCGTGTGCATTCCAGAACTATTTTTAAAACTTCTTATCTGTGAATTTTTGACAAATAAAATACACCCTTTTCCTCTTGGCGACCTCATTAAAAACCCCGCTCTTTTAACATGTCTCAATGAATAAAATGACCCCTTATTTTTGAATTTTTTTCTAAAATTGACTATAAAAATCTCTTGTTTTTATGTATTTGTGTTAAATTGCCTAGATTTTTTTAATTTTAAAACCCCTCCTTTTGAACTCACGTTATACATTAGCATAATTACATAGTGCACCTCCATCTCCTAAGCTTTTCCTATTTAGTCTGTAATTTTGCTTTCCATTTTATAGTACCGTTTTGTATGTACGTGAAAATGTGAGACAAAAATAAGATCTAGTAACCGCTTCTATTGCACTCACATGATAGTCACATAATTATTAAGTGACCCCCTGAGAAGTAGATAGTGCTCTACAAGAGCGTATCTTAGCTTAGCCTTGATTAGTTCGAGACTGGAGATGGCTAATGAGAAAAAAGAAAAAAAAATCCGAGTAAGTGAAAGAGCGGTGGTAATGCGTGTGCTAGTCTCCACCCAACAGTGCTATCTTATAGCCTCCCCATAGCGTACACACTGTCTAGCCGTGCCGGTGGCTTTGCCCATAGGACCCATGTCCTTACATTACCCCCCCTTGGAGAATTGTTTTCGTACTTGAAAACGAGCATAGAAAAACGTTTCTTAAGCGCGGAAACATTCTCCCATGTAGAACCTTCTTCAGGTCTATCTAGCCATTTTACCAACACATATCGTCTGACATGATGTCTGGTGCGAAGCTCATGAGTGTTGGAATTAGGGTTGCAGAGAAACACGCACAACTTGGAGAAGACGAAGGAAGCTCAAGGCACACAATAGAGAGTGTGTTACTTAGTGTGCAATGGAAAGATAGATAGCCCTAGAGTGATGGGCGTATATACAATGCACGGGGGAAAAAACCTCCTAAAGAGGGAAAAAATGCCCCGGCGGTCCTAGTGTGTTCACACACATCACTACCACATGTATATGGTAACAAATCCCCCCTGGAGTGATGCGGTGAACGAGAGCTGGAACATGAGAAAAGGGAAGTGCCATGCCCTGAGGACAGGATCAGTCCACAAAGGGGAGTAAGCCCAAAGCTTTGCGGAAAGCTTCAAGCTTCTCACGAGACAATGCCTTTGTGAAAAGATCTGCAAGGTTGTCCTGTGTTGGCACATAAGCCAAGCTGATCTCTCCTGCTGAGAGCCTCTCCCTGACATAGTGGTAATGCACCTCAATGTGCTTTGTGCGAGCATGAAAAACTGGGTTCCTCGCAACTGCCAATGCGCTCTGACAGTCAGTGTAGATAGTGTTGGCAGTGTCCTGTCCAACACCCAAGTCAGCCATAAGGCGTCTGAGCCATACACACTCAACCGTAGCTGTGAAGACTGCCTTGTACTCAGCCTCACAACTTGAAGTGGCCACAATAGGTTGCTTCTTGCTCAACCATGATATACATGAACTGCCAAGCATGAAACTAAAACCACTTGTGGACACTCGCGTGTCAAAACAACCAGCCCAATCTGAGTCCGAAAAAGCATGTAAGTCTGGCGGCAATGATCCCCCCTTGGGATAAAACAAGCCAAGATGTAAAGTGCCACTAAGATAGCGGAAAATCCTCTTGACAGCCTGCCAATGCTTAGACCCTGGGCTATGCATAAATCTGCTGACCTGCGAGACTGCAAACTGAATATCTGGCCTCGTGTTGCATACATAAATGAGGCAGCCAACAACAGTTTGGTAAAGAGTGACATCAGCAGGATCGCCAACATCATGTAGACTCAACTTCAAACCTGTTTCCATGGGAGTGGCAATAGGTTTGCAATCCTCAAGTCCAAACTTACATAGCAATGTCTCTATGTAACTTTTCTGACACAAGGCAATACCACCATCACACTGCTTAAATTGTATACCCAAGTAATGATGCAACAGCCCCAAATCTTTCATCTTGAAAGTAGCATTCAAATCAGCCTTAAATTCAGCAATATGTCTCTCATTTGGTCCAGTGATCAGCAAATCATCAACATAAAGAACCACAATGAGAAATACATCATCCTCACGCTTTACAAACAATGTGCTTTCTGTTGGACTGTTACGAAAGCCTCGTTTAGCCAAATGAGTGTCAGCTTTCTCATACCAAGCACGAGGAGATTGCTTCAACCCATACAAAGCCTTCTTACATTTGCACACTTTGTCCTCTTGTCCTTTTATGACAAAACCGCGAGGCTGCGTTACATAAACTTCCTCAAATATGTCACCATTCAAGAAAGCAGTAACAATGTCTGATTGATGTACATCCCAACCAAAATGAGCTGCCAATGCACATAGAAAACGCACAGTAGTCATACGACAAGTGGGAGCAAAAGTCTCTTCATAATATATGCCTTTTTGTTGTGCATAACCCTTTGCAACAAGTCGAGCCTTATGGCGATCGATCTCACCATCCGGCTTGCGGTTCAACTTGTAAACCCACTTCGTACCAATGGCCTTTTTGCCAGGAGGCAAATCACATAAAGTCCATGTGTCATTCTCTATAAGTGCATCATATTCTGATTTCATGGCAGCAATCCAATTTTCTGAATTCTGTGCTTCATCAAAAGAGAGAGGCTCCTCAACATCATGTAAACTAGACACAGCCAAAGCATAACAATCTGATGCATAAGATGCATGGCGAGAGCCTGAACGAGTACGACTAGATAAAGGTGCATCCAATTTACTGTCACACAAAGTGTGCACCAGCCATTTTGGCATACCTCTAGCCTGCTCATTTTCAGCTCTTTCCTCATCAAGTACATCATGTACATCTGCATCAGTAATAGGCTGTTCTAAAAAAATTTCAGAAACCCCCATAGGCTGTACATTTGCCTCATTGGAACTTACATTCGTATTTCCACCACTGAAAAGAGGCAAAAAAATGTCATAAATGTCCTGTGAGCTTACATTACTGTCTCTAGTACATGACAGCAAGGGCTGAACAGAATCTTCCACAAACACTACATCCCGTGAAACCAGAATACGTTTTGTTTGCGGATGATACAACCTGTAACCTTTGCTTTCAGCACTATAACCAACAAAAATACATTTGACAGCCTTATCATCCAATTTTCTGCGCTGCACTTGTGGCACCAAAGCATATGCCAAACAGCCAAAAACACGCATGTGCTCGATAGAAGGCTTTCTATCATGCCATGCTTCATATGGAGTAATAGACTGCAAAGCTTTCGTAGGACACCTGTTAAGTACATAAGTGGCACACATGATGGCCTCAAGCCAAAAAGAATGCGGCAAAGCTTGACTTTTGACCATACATTGTGCCATTTCCGTTAGTGACCTGTTTTTCCTCTCAGCAACACCATTTTCCTGAGGTGTATAAGGCACTGTACATTGGTGTTTTATCCCACGACTAGCCAGAAATGCATTAAATTCATCAGACATATACTCCCCCCCTCGATCGGAACGGAGGGTGCCCATAGTACATTTTGAGACATTTTCGGCCATAGCCAAAAATTGTTTGAAGCACATAAAAACTTCGGACTTCGCTTTAAGCGGAAATACCCATGCATGCCAGGAGTAATCATCAATGAAAGTCACGAAGTACAGGTAATTGCCCAAGGACGGAGTTTGCATGGGCCTACAAACATCACTATGCACAAGCTGCAACCTGCATGTGGCCCTAACTGAACCATCCTTTGGAAACTTAGAACGCTGCATTTTACCCAGAATACAGCCTTCACAAACATGTTTGACAGGTGCTTCAAGAGGCGGCAAAGAAGCAACCATATCAGATTTCTGCAAACGCAGCAAACTGGCAAAATTCAGATGACCAAAACGTGCATGCCAAAGTTTTGCATCTGAAATAGCCCTTGAATCTGCAACAACATTTGCAAAATTTTGTCCACACTTGTCATACAAAGTGAGCTTATACAGCCCACGGCACAAAAGCCCAGATGCAACAATTTCATCACCAAAACTGAGATCATGAACTGTACATCTGTCATCCACAAATTTGACTACAAGTCCAAGTCTAGCAAGTGCGGATACAGACAAGAGATTCTTCTTGATCCCAGGTACATAAAGTGCATCAACAAGTGTGAAGGAACTGCCATTAGCAGCAGTGAGCACAATCTTTCCAACTCCCTGAACTGGATAAGAGGCGTTGTTGGCACAAGTGACTGAATTCCCATGAGGGACAGACTCGAGAGAGGTAAACAATTCACGATGTGAGGTAATGTGCTTTGTAGCACCATTGTCGAAATACCACACATGTGAATCTGCAGCAACTGATAAGCATGCATCATGGACAGCAGGATTGTAAGTGCACTCTGCGCTAAAAGCCCATTCTGCATCAACATCAGCATCACAATCTCCTTTCACAGAAGACTCAACAATGGCTGCATTTGTAGTGGAACCAGCATTTGCAGTGGAACCACCCTCTTTCTTCTTAGCCTCTTTGGCCTTCAACTTAGGACACGACTTGATCAAGTGATCATTGGCTTTACAATAATGGCAACGCATCTTCTTTTTGCCCTTATCACCAGAATTTTGAGACGAAGTGCTGCCACCAGAAGCATTAGGAACAGAATTTTTGCTACTCGCAGCAGAACCATAAGAAGTGGCTGCATTACTGTTACCACCCTTTCTTTGAGAAGCAATAAAATCCTGTTCAACTGCACGCTGCCTAGTCCTGTTTTTTCTAGAAAGTGACTCTTGCAACAGCAATGTGCATAATGCATCAAACTTGACAACTTCAGGATTTCCTTGGGTCATGAGTCTCCAAGTACTAGCAAAAGTCTGGTAGGAATCTGGTAAGGCATCAAGAACAGTTTGCACAAGGGAACTGTCCGAAATGACTTCACCTACAGAAATGAGTTGCTCATTGATATCCTTGACACTAGCAAGGAAAGTGTCCATATCATCTTCCTCATGCATAATCTTTGACTCTAGCTCTTTACGCAGCAAAGCAATTTTAGCCTCATTGCGGCTTGCATAAAGACCTGCTAGAATATCCCAAGCCTGTTTTGCAGATTTTGCTGAACGGATGTGAGGAATAATGGTGCGCTTCACAGACAACGCAATCAATGCATGAGCCTGCGCATCCTTAACATCCCAACGAGCTTGTTCTGCCGTAGGCAAAACAACTCTAACAGCTGCAATCCTTGCAGCAAGACCTGCAACATCCTCAACATCGCCTACATCTTCAGAACCAGGACGTACATCAATGCCCTGCACAATGTTCCAGACACCTTTTGACACAAGAACATGTTGCATCATATAAGCCCACATAGGGTAGTTGTCCCCATCCAACCTGTCCTGAGCAGCAAACATCTTGAACACATCTGTGTTGTTGTTGTCAGCCATGGTAAATGTTGCACCTGATGTGAAAACTGCCCGAAAATAGGAGAAATGGAGCGGGAACAACTTGTGCGATATAGCACAAACCGTAGAAGACTATAAGGCACCTGTTATGGAGAAAACGGCACTGACAAAAAAACTGCACAAAATGACGAAATAGCATGTGCAGTACTGCCCGTAGTGGAAACGGAGGCCGAAATGGGCCCAAATCAAAATTCTGAGCAGACCAAGCTCTTCGAGATTTCCCAAAATATTTGTCGACCTGCGAACGCTCGCCAAAGCTCACTGAAATCGGAGAAAGTGAGCAGGCGTGTGCTGGAGCAGCTGGCGACTAAGCCCGGGAGGACGTGACCTGCTCTGATACCAATTGTTGGAATTAGGGTTGTAGAGAAACACACACAGCTTGGAGAAGACGAAGGAAGCTCAAGGCACACAATAGAGAGTGTGTTACTTAGTGTTCAATGGAAAGATAGATAGCCCTAGAGTGATGGGCGTATATACAATGCACGGGGGAAAAAACCTCCTAAAGAGGAAAAAAATGCCCCGGCGGTCCTAGTGTCTTCACACACATCACTACCACATGTATATGGTAACAATGAGAATCCAAAATCTTTTCGGGCTCATGAGGAATGCTTGGCGGTGCGATAAGGTCAACCAACACACCTGTGTCAATGACATTATCATTCTGTCCTAGCTGTTTTTGTAAACGGCTAACATGAAAAGCAGGATGAACTCGTGAGTGCTCTGTAAGAGCTAACTTATAGGCCACTTGACCTATACGTTTGAGAATGGTAAACGGTCCACAATAGCGTGGTGAAAGTTTAGCCACTTTTCCCGTCTTCATACCTTCTGAATGCTCATGATCTTTGAGGAAAACCTTGTCTCCTTCTTCAAAAGTAGCAAGACATCGTTGCTCATCTACGTACTTCTTATATCGATCTTGAGCTTGCTTAACATTCTGTCGAGCAACTCGAAGAATGTCAAAATGGTCTTGGAGAAAATCCTTCGCTTGTTGTATCTTCTCCTTAGCCAACCCCACCGTAACGGATGATTTAGGTTGAAATCCATACAAAAGCATAAATGGAATAAACCCTGTAGTCACATGCTTTGAACTATTATAAGAAAATTCCAATATAGGTAAGTAGTCTTCCCAATTGGTTTGCTTATTGCTAACGTATGCTTGTAGCATATCCTCTAGCACTTGATTAACTCTTTCGATTTCACCATCCGTTTGTGGATGATCAATTGTACTTAGATTAATTTTAGTTTCCAATTTTTGAAACACAACTCTCCAGAAGTAATTATCGAACTTTTGATCTCTCTCACTAATGATACTAGTTGGAAAACCATAGAGTTTATATATACACTCTACAAATATCCATGCTAATTCCGGCGTCTTAACCGTAGTCTTAGTGGGAATGAATCGACCCATCTTTGTGAGACGGTCTATAGCTACCCAAATGGCATCACGGCCACCATTTGTAGTAGGTAGTCCCACTACAAAATCCATAGAGATACTCTCCCAATTACCTTGTGGAATCTCTAAAGGATGTAAAAGTCCACCTACCTTGAGGCGCTCTGCCTTATTAACTTGGCACTGTTGGCAGTTAAGTACGCACTCTTGAACATCATGATGTAAGCCCAACCAATAAAATTGTCGTTGAACTAAGGAATATGTCTTACGGATACCTGGATGACCAACACTTGGACTATCGTGACACTCAAATAAGATTTGGCGCCTAGTGTCTAAGTCCTTTGGCACACATACTCTACCTTTGTGGAGTAAGTAGCCATCATCAATGGAAAAATTCTTCCATCGCTTAAGCTCTTCCTGAGTAGGGGTGGAGCTCTGTGTGTTGGAATTTCTATCTGCGCGTGCAGAGACATGTTGATCTGGCTGTTTAGCAAAAT
Source organism: Adiantum capillus-veneris (assembly GCF_014529385.1). Lineage (NCBI taxonomy): Eukaryota > Viridiplantae > Streptophyta > Polypodiopsida > Polypodiales > Pteridaceae > Adiantum > Adiantum capillus-veneris. Next base: position 129,306,902 of record NC_140959.1, read on the forward strand.
GTGAGTGTGAGGGATCCCTTTTTAAAGCGGCACTCCACACTTTAGCATATGATTGATCTTGTGCACAATTGCCACATAATGACTCCAAAAATCCACTCTTTAGTTCCGTGAAAGCAAGTGAATTAATATGAGGCATCCGACTTAGTGCATCCGCTACTACATTATATCACCCCTTGTGATATCGTAGCTTACAATCATAACCTTGAAGGATTTCTGCCCATCTAGCTTTACGGCCCTTCAAGTCTGTTTGCGTAGTAAACCATTTGATACTCTCATGGTCAAAAACTACTTCAAACTCGGCACCATATAAATAGTGTCGCCACTTTTGTAAAGCGTGAATCATGGCATAGAGCTCTCTCTCATAGACATAATAATTCTGTTGAGCTCTATCTAACTTTTTACTTTCAAAGGCTATAGGTCTTCCCTCCTGGAGAAGTACCTCACCAAACGCCATAATGGTTTTTAGTAGCTCTGGCTTCAACACTCTCTTCCCAAATGCTTGACACCTATTGCAAGACCTACACCAATGGCGAACATCCTTGTGCAAACTATGCCAGACATACCCCTCTTGCAAGATCTTATACAAAGTGATCTTTAGAGCAAAATGGCCGCCACATGCGCCTTCATGATTCTCTTCCAACACTCTGTAAAGCTCCTCCCGCCAAGGTACATGTCTCAACACAAGATCAGCCCCTTTCATGTATAAGACATCACCAATCAATTTGTACATGTATGCTCTACCTTCAAATTAAAAATTTGGAGGTAAATTGGGATTATACTAAACCTAGGGTTTCTCTAAGCATTGAAATACGTCAAAATGTTTATCAAAGAAACTACGATTGAACCTACAACCCTGCTTGTAGATGCTTGCGACCATTAGAGGGTCCTGTTCGTAAAGACGGTGATGATGAGTGCCTGCTTTGCAACAAGCAAGATGCATGTGACTCTTACACTAGTGATGAGTGCCTGCTTTACGAAAAGTGACTGAGCCGCGAGCCTTTCTTGAAAAAACAGTGAGGATGACGAGTATGAGGATGCAAGATCTCAGGCCCTACTCGCATACTCGTTGAGGATGAAGAGTACTAGGTAAGCGCCTCAATATAGCAGAGGTTTTTTTTTTTGGCCTCTTTGAAATGTGCATACAACATGCGATCTCGTCTCAAGAATCAGTTCTTGGTTTCTTTGAAATGTACTAAACCTCAATTCTTGGCTATGGAATAAGATTGCTAGTTTAATTGGTAGCAGCAAGTACTCATCCAAAAGGGATGGTCATTACAATCGAACAACAACAATCCTCAGTATGGAACCTGCTAAAAAATTTAGCTTTACTGAGATGATTGTGATTCTTTATAGAGAATGAACTTACAAGCTATTTGGACCTTGTTGTCACTAGTAGCTGCAACATTCTTCGGGCTTGAGAGGAAGCACCACGCCAATGACAGCAATAAGGAGTCAAAAGCATCATGCATTTTGATAAGCTGGCACTGGAAACCATCAAATGGTTACGGTGGGGATTGTTGGGGAACTCAATGTGAAGTGTGGAGCTGCTAACATGCCAAAATTTGGTGTATCAGGGAATAGGTCTTATCCTCATTTTATCATGTAAATGTATTTTCCTAAATTTCAATCAAGAGTTATTGTAGGTTCTCTAATACTGTGTCCAAACAACTATCTCTTCTTTATAACTTGCCAATCTTTGGATTTTTTGTTGAGGAGTTGCATTCTCTTTTCTTGGTGTGTGCTTTGTTTTTGGCTTTGCTAGCCAGGTTGTTTGCGTTGTTCTTTCGTTATACGAGTAGTTCTTCATATGTGAAGTATTACTATGTATGGGTTATTATTGCAAAGCTGTTTTACAACCATTAATTATTTACTCTATTCATTTTGTTGTTTTTGTATATTGATACAGGTTTGAGAAAGGTCGTGCATGTGCAAACTTGCAAAAATAGTCATAGTGAAGGACGACAAAGCTGGGTACTAATGTAGGTGGTGGAGTTTTATGTATCACTTGTAAGTGCAAAGGAAGTATATGGGATGTGGGGATTTTTTTGGGCATATGTATTGTTAGTGTGATCAAGACTGATGCATGGACTTGTTATGCATTACCTAGGTATAGGAGCCAGGCACAATACATCCGATTGTAGTGTCGTATATGTGTGTGGGGTTGTAGTGTTGTACACGTGTGAGGGGACTGGCATGTGGGTGTTGAAGGTCGCTTGGAATGAGTTATATATTATTGAGGTGGGTTGTTTAGATTTTTGTGGCTGGATTTGCTATTTGCAAGTTTGGGCAATTGTTGAGCTATGTGTGGTAGATCACGCAACTCTGTATTTCTACCCTCAATGCTAGCTATATTAGTAGTCTTCTTTGCCCTTGGGATTTTAATCATTTTATTTGTTTGCTAAGCTTTATTTGTCTTGAAAGGGTTCCCCTTGGAATTTCATTGGTTTATTTGTTTGCTAAGCTTTGTTGTGATGAGTCGTGTGGATCTCAAAATACTCTTCCATTGGTGCCTAGTGTCTCATGAAGCTTTTAGGAAATTGATCAACATATGAAGCTTTTAGGAAATTGAACATGTTGATCAGTATAGGGTTTGTTACTCGTAGAAACAATGATACATTACGACAAATGTTTTGAGCTATACGATCAAAATATTGTTATTTAGGATGTTTGTGATCACTTCCTTAACTATGTAGTCAAAATTGCACAATTAACTACATGAAAAATTTAATTGCTTATATAGCTATCCTATAAAATGTCTACATACACTTCCCCTACATTTTCTTATGTAGTATTTCTTTTACTACGTACCCATGTAAGAAAAGGTCCCCTTCTTACTACTTTGGACTTTTACTACGTATGTTCAATCCTATGCAAGATTTTTTTTTTCCCTTATATATGAATCGATTTAAATTCCCTTGTGTTTTTCAATCCTTAAGTCTTTTTGAAGTTCCTTAAACAATACTCCTATGTAAATAAAAATGGGACAACGTTTGAACTCAAAATATTTTTGATTCAAAGGTGAGGTGTCACCAATATCTTGTCTGCAACATGTCACCATCATTGTCCATGTCTTGCCATATCACACTCCTCTACCCCTCATAGCTCTCTCTGCATCACCAAAGGCGGATTGTGTTTGTCTACCCCTCGCTGCCGCCATCACTCAATCGTGTACTCCCCAACCCCATAAAGTCCTCCCCCTTGTCGATCTTCCTCTTGTGCATTGCCATGCATTGCCTCCTTGTGTGCAGATTGGGTACAGGCCTCCGTGCTGTAGAGCAGGTCGCCCTCACACCATTTCATCCCCCACCCCTGTTTGTAGCTATGCTTGGAAAACTTCTACTTAATTACCTCGCCAGGATAACCTACATTGCACTCACAATGGAGATAACCAAGGCATATTGCACACATGCCCTCCTATCCCACCTCTCCTTATAACCATCACATACAACACTTTGTAGAAAAATGTGAGATTATGTAGCTACGATCGGGCCCTTCCCTACGGATGTGTGTGTGTGTGTGTGCGTGTGTAGAGAGAGAGAGAGGGAGAGAGGGAGAGAGAGAGAGATTGCATGTGTGTGAAAGCGTCATTCAGGCCTTCCACGCCTCTCATGGAGCTGTCACACTGCACACTGATATGAGAGGCATCTGCTTTGTGCATCATAGAGTAACGGGTAGACTCCCCCCTTGCACGCACGTCAACACTTTTAAAAAAAATTCTCTCTATCGTTCGGCCATTGCGTTGACACACAAAAACTAACTCTCTCTCTCTCTCTCTCTCTCTCTCTCTCTCTCTCTCTCGCTCAATCATGGAAGAATCTTGTTAGATTTGCACTACTAAAGCACGTCCAAAAAAACTTCTCCCAAACTTCTCCCACTTATCGGCAACTTGTCTTGACATTTAAAAATATTATTGAGACTTCCATAATTAAGTGATAAGGGTGAATACTACCGTACATGGAAGTGTGGTAGATTCATAAGTGATGTCCCCCTTTGAAAAGTTTTTAAAAAACATATGGCACTCGCTTGGGGCTAAGAGTGGTTTAAGTGGAAAGGCCGAATACTACCCATACATGGAAGTGTGGTGCTAGATTCACACGACAAAGTGATGCCACCTTTGAAAAGTTTTGAGATACATCTAGCACTCACTTGGCGCCTAGAGTGGCTATAGCCCAAGCTAAGGTGTTGTTATTGTCAACCTTTTCAACTGCCAGTGTAAAGGAGCCAATTTAGAGACAAAATTTTGACCCCCAAGTTAGAGACGGATCCACCCCTAATTTATAGACGAAAAAATTGCAATATTCTTAGAATCTCGCTTATGTCTCATGTTGTGATTAGGTGAATAGTTTACCATTGTTGGGCCTTGAGTGTCTTTAATACTTCAAAAAACCTCAAAAGTGAATTTTTTCGGATAAAAAAATCTAAAAAATATCAATCTTGATCTCATCTAATTCACATTTCCTTGAGGGTTCTGGTGCAATGTATTGATATTCAAAATGTAGACTTTGTGTTCAAGGTAAAGTCCTTGTGAGCAATTAACATTAGCCCTCTAATTAAAGGTGACCGTATTAAGGAATAAGGAATCAATGCATGGGTGATTAAAGCAACATTTATGATTGTAACTTAATCATGAGGATGCCAGAGTTATTGAAATTCATGAGCAATTTTGCAAGTAGCGGATGAGAATTGTTCGACGTTGGCGCCTAAAGATCTGAAAGACATGTGAACATGAATGGATTACACTTCTAAGCAGTACCCCCAAAACACAATTATTGGACATTCTAAAACACCTATATGATAGGATACATGTCACCATTGTGATCTCCCACCATTTTTACATTTCTTCTAAAGTGCCTGCCATTCCCTCTAGTCCCCCTCAAAAGGCCTTGCATTTCTTCTTGTACTAGTCTTATCTTTTCACTTGTATTACTTCATTCACTACAACTCTGATATTTTGTACTATCCTTTCAAATTACTGCGTTCTGCCAACGATAAAAGTAAGAAGGATGCTCAAGGAACGTCCAAAGATGTGAGAGACGTCACCCAAAAAAAGGCAGGGTAAAGGAGACGTTAATAATAAACGAGTCCTCAAAATAGAGTGGCGTGAGACGCAAGATTGACGGCCACAATCCGAATAGGAAAAAGGTAAATCTTCTCGAAAAATTTAATGCCAAAATAAGAAAAACGATCGCGGACGCTTCACGAAGAAGTAGGACGAATAAAGCTGCGTCAAGCTCAATTGTAGTAAAAAGAGCATAACTTTCTGCTGCGAGCTCCGATTGACGCAAACCTAGAACTCAAATCAAAGAGCTCGAGGAGACGAACAAGTTTTGGATGGGAAGTGCCATTGCGCTTTTCCCGTTTCTCCAAATTTTGAGTAGAACAACAAGAAAAATTGAGATGAAGTTCAAGGTGTCATCAACGAGAAAACGTAATCAACGATTAGATTGATTAGAAATAAACGCCACATAAAACACTAATCATATTCTTCTTAACACAAAACAACCACAGTTAACAAGAATCAACGCTCAAAAATAAAATTTGTAGCAATTTTGAATCTTACATGCGAATCGCATACACATACGGTTGTGGCACCATGAATTGAATCGGCGCGTGATCATTACGGCTCTGATACCATGTTGAGATGTAGAGAGAAAGAGAGAGAGGAGAGACAAGAGACACACCGTATACGCTCCCAAAGACTGATTCATATTGAGGACAAGATACAAATATATAGGTGAGACCAAGTTTAGTAGAGTGAGCCATATATAGCTCCAACACGTCAAAATAATAGCTTTAATTCTTGTCTCTAGAGCATGCAAGTTTTCACAGTGCAATAGGGTCATGTCACCTTCTTTCTCTCTTAACTGCACTATTTTGTGCCTCCATAGTCTTGGAATTTTAGCTTTGCACACATGCTCATCCAATGTAGATAGATTACAGCCTCTTGGCATGCCCAATTATCCAGTGAATGATAGCATCGATTAGCTCGGTAAACTTGAAAATGAGAAATTTTAGAGGTAAATTGACTAAATTTGAAGGCTTTTACACTAAATTACACTAACTTTCTCTACCACAAACGGCTTAAGTGGGTCGACGATTGCTTGGATGGGAGCAGTGGCTATAGATACCTTGAGATGTTTGAAACCTTTTTCTTTAAGTTGATCCGTTATTTGGAAATATGATTTTGGCATAGTCACGGATATACTGCCGATAAAATCCAGCCATGCCTAAAACTATTTGAAGCTCCTCAACCGTGTTGGGATGTGGCCATCGAAGAATGGTAGCCACCTTGTCAGTGTCCATCTTGATGCCAGAATAAGAGATCACATGACCAAGGTAATGTATCTCTATTTTAAAAAAACCGCACTTGCTTTGCTTAGCATACAGTGCGTGAGCTCGTTGCTATTCAAACACTAATCATAAGTGTTCTATGTGTTCATCTTCAGTCTACTGTAAATGAGAATTTCATCAAGGGAAAACCACAACAAATTTTCCAAGATAGGGACGTAAGTGCTATGTTGAGATGTCGAGCTCTACATCTTGAGCTAGCATCCACTACGGGTCTTGGCCGCTTACGGAATTTACTCACGACACGGAGGATCTCTACCAGTGATTCTACAGCTGGACTACACTTATAGTGCCAGCCTAGTACGCTTCTAGCGAGTTCACACTTAGTGACCGCATGTACATATGTGCTACTTTTTAGTTTTAGCACGTAGTCATTTTGTACTCTCTTTTCTTTGAAGAAGAAGAAGAAGCTTTCCTTCTCTCTGTGCTTTGTGCTTGTCTTGTGTAGCTCTCTTGCATCCTCATTCTTTACATGGTATCAGAGCCTAGTGCAGGCAAGAGAGGCTAAGAGAGCAAGAGCATCACAATCCCTTCGTTTGCAGTCCACTACCAGAGATTTTTCGCACAAGTTTCTGAATAGTTCTCCAAAGTGCAGTATACAGAGATTTACTGTACAAGTACAGTGGTTGTATGTACGCTTGATTGTGGACACTCGTTGAGTGTATAAAGCGTTACAGGTACCACGATAGCAGGTTCAGCAGATTTGCAGGTTTTTGCAGATTGCAGCTATTTTGTCTTAGTGCTTCAAGATGTCTTACGGTTTCAGTCAGATTGTTACTGAGAATCTTGAGAAAAATAACTACCCTACATGGGAGTTCAGAATAACAAATTTCCTAAAAGGAAAAGGTTATTGGGACTATGTAGAAGGAGACAATGAAAAGGAACCAGAGATTCCCGAGGCAAATGCTACAGCAGAACAAAGGAAAGCTTTGAGGGACTGGCAACAAGGCCAAAGCAAAGTGATGTATTGGCTTTCTATGAGCATCACAGATGGCGTGATGGGCTATCTACAAGATGCTGAAACCCCCGCCATTGCATGGAGAAACTTAGGCAGAGTGTTCGAGGTGAACACCAAGGTCAGGAAGCTTCAACTAAAATCGGAGCTAAATCAGGTTAAGAGGAACAACCTCTCAATCAATGATTATGCCTTGAAGATCAAGAGTATCATTGAGGCTCTTGGATCTATTAAAGTCTCAGTGGAAGACGATGACATTGTCCGTGCATGCTTGGATGGTCTAGGAGATGAGTATATACATTTTAGGTCTTCCATGAATACAAGAGACGACATCCCCGTGTTCCAAGATTTGATTTCTATGCTTATTCTTGAGGAGAAGAACCTTGAAACATCTTCTTCTCATGGAAGAAATAGTTCTGAACAGGACTTCTATTCTAACTCCAACAGAGGTAGAGGTAGAGATCGTGGTCGAGGCCCAAGGGGTTGCAGGGGCCAATTTCTGGAAGGTCAATCAAATCAAAACAATACAGGTGGCAGAGGAAACCAGTCTCAAGGCAGGGGGAGTCAAAGAGGTCGTGGTGCAGGATCAAGCAGGCAGCAACATACTCCAGATAGTAGAGAATGTTGGACTTGTGGTGAAAGAGGTCACATGTCACGTGACTGTCCAAAGGGAAAAGCAAGTAGAAAGAGAGAACAACGCAACTATGCATCTACTAGCAGAGATGCAAATGACAGCAAAAACGAGCGCATGTTTGTTATGCAGCATGTAATGAATACAATGACTGCAGAGAATTCCACCCAAGATGATGTTTGGTATGTGGATTCAGGTGCCTCTAATCACATTGTGCGCTCCTTGCCGCACTGTCGAAGTAAGCGACTTGCCAATACACCGTGTGCGAGCCACAAATGCCTCCAAGCACACAACAAGCCTGAACTAGCAAGCTCAAGAGAGCAAAGGGTGTGTCACTCACCGCTCTACGCTCGCCTTCGTGGTGGATTCCTCGCCGCGATGAAGAAGAAGCTTCAGTCGTGCCGCGCTCAACCGCTTCGCTGCCGTCATGCCTTCGTAATGCTTGATCGCACACACACTCTCCCTCTCTCTCTCTCTCTCATACACACACACACAAGGAGGTGAAGAAGAAGAAGATGGAGATGGAGATGGAGGAAGAGCACTCTTCTATTGCACAAATGAGAAAATGAGTAGAAATTAGGTCTAGTTGGCTTTTATATGAGCTCACCCCATTCACACTTGGGCGCCCATGCTTAGCCAACTAATCCCTTGAATGTCCCAGTTAGAGTGCGCCTCTCATCGGCGATCACTCTTACCCTTTTCCTATTGGTCCGACAAGCCCGGTACCTGACTCTACCAAATACATAATACGCGTCCGTCGTAGGTGATGGGGTATCCGTGAGCCGTGAGGGTTAACATGCCCCCCTTCCTGATGTAGATTCCGTCCTCGGAAGCTATTGAGTTGAAGCTGGTTCATCGAGGTGGAAGAGCATTTGAGATGAATGTCCTTAGCCTTCTTCAGTCACTGCAAAATCAAACAACATTGGCACAGTAATTGCATTCTCTTAAAAAGCATATGCAGTTTTAGGTAGACAAATTGATTGGTAAAAGAATTTCAAACAATTTGTTAGCAATGAACATTAAATTGCAATGTAATCAAATTCATAAACAGATGTAAAGGTAAAAAATTAAACAAGTCTGGGGTCGCTAATTTGACGGTCAAAAGGCACTAGAGATCGAATATTAATACCATGGGTAAGCTTCTTAATTATCTGTGGTCAATTAAGTTGTTTAATCCCGAGAGCCAAGTATTCATGTTCGAGGACTGACTAGAGGCTATATCTAGAAGACCTTGTAGTTAAGCTACCATAAAAGGAATTTCTCATGAAATCATCGCCTGACTGATTACTTTTTCTTTGACCCCCCAAAGTCTTTTCACATTGATTCAATTATGATGTGTGTGCTTATTTTGTATGCCTTGGGTTTTTTACTTTTCAAGGAAAAGCGCCCACACTGGGAACCTCTAGGGCTCAAGTACCATAGGCAATACATGTGAGTGAAGTACCAAATCAAGTTGAGATTTCTCTTCCAGCTTAAAATTTTACATTGTGGCACTTTGATTTTTTGTTTGTTCATTTTCAGCATTTTAATTTTGTAACTTTGGGGGGTCATATAACACTGTTACCCTCCCCAGGCTCATCACATTAGTAAACTCCCTTTATAATACTTAAGCTAAAGGTCAATAGGGTTAAGCCCACTAGAAATCCCTAGTACATTTCATACAATGCTGCCTAAATCGGATTAAGAACCTACGTAACCATTGTTTATTAGGAAGGCATTCCCCATGGTATTAAGAGAAGATCTCTAACACCTAACTTGGTCAAACTAGCTTAGTCGGACTGCTTGAGTTTTAAACCTAGACAACTGATTATGACAAAAGATTACATTGAATTAAATGTTTGATACTAAGAAAATGCATTGAATATTATGCTACCAATCACAATCAAGGCAGACAAACATGGATGCAAAAAGATAAGGGCAATGCTAATGGACATAAAACACCTGTTTGTGTTGATGGTCGCGCTTGATTTGAAGTGTGAACGAGAGAAAGGTTCCATGAAGGTCCAAATCCTAACCACAGCAACACGTTCCTGTACACACTATGAAACACAAGGAATACCTCTAGGAGGCACATTAGTGGGAAAAGAGAACTTCGCTAATCTATCAACTCTAAAACAGAAACACTCCTATCGTACTAATCTTACCTACCCTCCATCACTCAAGTGATGAGGATCAAAGGTGTTTTATGGCATAGGTTTCTGTTTCACTGTACCAGATGTGACATGTGTAGGTCTGAGTCAATGTTTTGACTTTAAATGTGCATACTCGTTTGCTAATTGCTCTTGCTCTTTATTTTTTGGTTTTTTTGGTTTTTTGTTTTTTTTTGCGAGTATAAAGCTTTATATGTACATTCCCTAAGATTGGGAGATATAGAGGTCAGGGAAGAAGGTTGAGAGGGAAGCAAATAAATGATGACTGTCAGCAAACACTCCCCCCTTCCTTCGGTAGATCATACCATTTGAAATGAGCTTGTCACCCTTTGAAACCAATTGTTCCAGTTGGTAATAGGTGAGGATTTTTGCCAGTAGTTTTCTATTACCCTAGGCGCCTCGTCGAGTTGCAAGGGTGGTAAGGTACTCTCCCAGGATCGAACTTGAAGTGGTTCATCAGGTGATTCTTGAACACTGGGAGGTGTGGATTCTTTTGTAGCTTCATGGAGGTCCACTACTATAGATGGAGGCTGTGTAGAAGCTTTTACCTCTATGGATGTATTACATGAGGAGCTAGAAGCTTCATGGGAATCCCCCCTTCCTGAGCTAGGTGGAACAAATCGTTCTTTCTTTGGTACCCAAACTAGCTCGGGAGCGGGTGTGTAGCATTCTGTGATTTTTTTCTTTCCACGATCATTGATTCGTTTTGGAGCTACGGGACTGGGCTCACTTGGGTCAGGTGATAGGTAAGAGCACAATCTATGTTTTGGCACCCAGATTTGATCATTTCCTTGATAGTAGCCTTGGGCTTCCAATAGTCGTTTAGGGATCCATCGCAACATTTTCTTACTTTTATTGGAGCGAGTGGTACGTTTCTTACAAGGCTTCTGTTTTTTAGCACTAGCTATGGTCACTAAAGAAGCTTTAGGGACCCACTTGTATGTCTTCTTCGTTACATTAGGATGAGTCTTGTCGGAAGCGATATGCATTGCTTGTAGCATATTTAAGGGTACAGGCATTTCATCCCCCTCAGGTGTTACCCAGGTCGTCCCCCTATTTTCCCAAGTGTCTATGGTTGCTGCTAGGTAGACACCTATGTGAGGAGGCAGGGCCGGTGGAGGTACTCTTGGAATCATATGTGGGAGAGGGACGGGTACCGGTCTTGGCATATGTGTGGATGATGCAGGATATGGAACATAACCGGGCATAGGTACACTCGGATAAGGGCTAGGGAGCGGCACTCAAGGAGCATGAACAAGTGGTACAATTGGAGGTGTGGGGGCCATGTGTGCATAAGGGGCTAGAGGCACATACGGTCGAGGCTCCATATTAGGTACTACGAAACTAGGTAGTGGCACTGCGCTAACCGTAGATGTCATCGGTACATTCTCTGTCAAGCTTATCCCTGGAGTGAGCACTGTGTTTTCCTTAATAGAGGGTTGAGCCAAGTTAGGGAAGCTAAAGTTGTCGCTCGGAGGCTCAGATTGCATAGAGACCCTAGGTGAAATGACGTAAGATGGGTCCATGGGACTCATTAGAGGAGTCTCCATTTGTGATAGAGTAGGCTGTTGAGCCTTGCTCGTATCCAGAAATCTCATGGGGCCAGTTGAGAGTATATTTACCCCTCGGTTTTGCCTTTCTGATTGAATAATGCCATGGATAACATTACAGATCATTTTCTGTTGATCTTCGGTGCTCGTGGCACTAGAGGTGGATTGTACAATCTCTATCCATCCTACATGGTAGGCGTGGCCAGAGTGTAGATCCGTCAACACCTCAGTGTGGAGGTCGTATGTCCAATGATCATTAATGAACAATCCTTCTAGAGTCGACGTGTTAACGGTTTCTTGTGAGGTAGAAGCAATGTGGCTCCCCGTGGTTTTACTTGTCAGCAACGATACTCTAGAGGGAACTTCTGAAGGAGGTAGCTCAACAGGGCCTTCTTGGTAAGAAGTTGGCAGGATATCCACATGGACACTCTTTGGTGGTGTGGGGTCCACGTGCGATGTGAAAGGAGAGTCCACTTCCCCACCCCCTTCGTGTGCTTCATTTGCATCAGGTTCCAAGCGAGTAGCTCTACCTAATGTTTCCATGAAACAGCTAAACATACTAGTACTAGGTTGTGGAGCTTCGGGAGGTGCATGGCCTTCTCTCTCAATGTTTTGGGTAGGGTATGCTTCCATGATTTCTGAGTCGGAGGAGGAATCACTAGCGGCTATTTTAGGGTCTTGGGTGGTGCTACCTTGTGTCCCCGCTGAGGGTCTAGAGGCTATCAAGGATGGGTAATGGGTGTCCGTATGAACAGAGGCACCCTCAATATGCTCGTGTTCTAGCACCCGCCCAGAGCGTAAGTGCATGTGCTTTTGATACCCTAAGGTGATCCCGATCTATCTTTTATACAAACCAACCCGTCCCTTTTAAAACTCACGTTTTTTATTTTCAAAAATTTAACCTCCCCCTCGCTTGCGTTTTTATTTTTTGGAATTTTTTTTTTCTCGAGATTTTTTTAAAAAATTATTTTATTTTTTTGGTACGCGTTGACCTTACCTACCTGCTTTCTGTCTCACCTAATTACTAGCCTACTTAATTAACTAACTGTGCGTCTAACTGTGCACAAACCAGAAAATGCAGAAATTGAAACTTGACAGAACTGTGCAGTGCAAACCAGAAAATGCAGAAAATGCAAGAAATGCTAGCTGTGCAGTGCAAACTAGAAAACGTAGAAAACGCAAAAAACGCAAAAAACAGAAATCTCCACACAACTACACACACCCCTGCCTTTCCTATGATAGAAATTGCACCACAAGAAAGCGTAAAGTGCTTAACCGAGCTTAGTGTAGGGCATTTCCCTGGCAGCGGCGCCAAAAATGTGCGCTCCTTGCCGCACAGTCGAAGCAAGGGACTTGCCAATACACCGTGTGCGAGCCACAAATGGCTCCAAGCACACAACAAGCCTGAACTAGCAAGCTCAAGAGAGCAAAGGGTGTGTCACTCACCGCTCTACGCTCGCCTTCGTGGTGGATTCCTCGCCGCGATGAAGAAGAAGCTGCAGTCGTGCCGCGCTCAACCGCTTCGCCGCCGTCGTGCCTTCGTAATGCTTGATCGCACACACACTCTCCCTCTCTCTCTCTCTCACACACACACACACACAAGGAGGTGAAGAAGAAGAAGATGGAGATGGAGATGGAGCAAGAGCACTCTTCTATTGCACAAATGAGAGAATGAGTAAAAATTAGGTCTAGTTGTCTTTTATATGAGCTCACCCCATTCACACTTGGGCGCCCATGCTTAGCCAACTAATCCCTTGAATGTCCCAGTTAGAGTGTGCCTCTCATCGGCGATCACTCTTACCCTTTTCCTATTGGTCCGACAAGCCCGGTACCTGACTCTACCAAATACATAATACGCGTCCGTCATAGGTGATAGGGTGTCCGTGATCCGTGAGGGTTAACACACATGACGTCTCGTGGAGAGTGGCTTAGAGATATGCGCAAACTAGATGTGTCAGGCTATGTGCAGACAGGAGATGACACAGCTCACCCCATTGCTCATGTAGGGGAGATACCTCTAAATACGAAGAGTGGGAAATCAAAGTACTTAGCAGATGTACTTCATGTCCCAAACATTACAAAGAATCTTGTTTTTGTTGGACAAATGGTTGAGCAGGGTTTGCAAGTTCGCTTCAATCCAAATGGCTGTTATGTAGAAGATTTCCAGAATGGCTGTAAGCTGATCACAGAGGGTAAATGTGTGGGCAGAATGTTTACGCTGAATGTAGCCATGCCTGAGGTAAAAGCTGCATTATTTGCACAGGGCACAGGTGTTGTGGCTGATGTTGACATTTGGCACAAACGCATTGGCCATGTCAATGAGCAGAGATTACGCAGCATGCAATCAAAACAGATTGTAAAAGGTTTGCCCAAATTCAAGGTGGATGGTATGCATAAAGTGTGTGCAGCATGCCATTTTGGAAAATAGTCAAAGGGCTCATTTACACATGAGCGCAATGTATGTAAAAAGCCATTTGAGGTGGTGCACACAGATGTTTGGGGTCCAACCGACACTGCAAATATACATGGTTGCAGGTACTATGTCTCTTTCATTGATGACCATACAAGGAAGGTATGGGTCTACTTCATGCGTAACAAAAGTGAAGTATTTGGTCACTTTCAAGACTTCAAAGTCATGATTGAGAAGGAGACAGATATGCAAATCAAGACATTGAGGTCAGATGGAGGGGGAGAGTACTTCTCCAATGATTTTTCAGATTTTCTGCGAATGCATGGTATACGCAGGCAGTTTACATGCAGATATACTCCACAACAGAATGGGGTCGCAGAAAGGAAAAACAGGCACATTGCAGAGGTTGCACGTGCATTGATGAATGAGAAGAACATGCCTCATCATTTCTGGGCTGAAGCTATAAATACAGCTTTGTACATTATGAACAGGACACCTACAGCTGCGGTGCATGATGTAATGCCTGAGGAAAAGTTTACAGGTACAAAGCCTGATTTGGCACACTTGAAAGTGTTTGGTTGCATAGCTTACGTGCATGTACCAGATGAGTTGCGTAGGAAATTGGATCCTAAAACAAAGAAATGTATTCTTGTGGGATATTCTCTTGAACAAAAGGGGTATAGGTGCTACAATCCTACTACACGAGAATTACGAGTGAGCAGAGATGTAGTCTTTGATGAGATGAGCAGCTGGTACAGTAATGCACATGGCCCTATTGGGGCTGATGTAAAAGATGATGTGGTTGTACAAAATGTAAGGCCACAGTCACAGGTTTTAAGTGGACCACAAGATTCCTCTTCTCGTGGCTCTGTTCTGAAGCCATGGAATGGTAGACTATGTACGCAGGTTACTCCACTAGCAGGTACAGGGAATGTATCACGAAAAGGAAAGGAAAAGGTTGATGAACCTCCCCTTATGGATGATGCATCATCAGGTTTTTCACATGTAGACATGGATTCAGATGGTTCTGAACAAAGTTTTGATGAGGAATTTGGAATTCCAACTGTCAGGACACCTGGTGTAAGGAAAGTACAAGAAGATGCTAAAGGGCAAAGGAGCGACCCAGGACCGCGCAGATCTAACAGAGTCAGAAATCCAGTTCAGAAATTGACTTATGATGGCTATCTAGCGCATCACCAAGCCTACATGGCTAAGGTGATACAGGATGTGGATCCCACATGTTTTGAGGATGCAGTTTGAAATGTGCATTGGGATGATGCAATGAATGAAGAGATGGTTGCAATGGAAGCAAACGACACATGGGAGTTGGTGCCATTGCCAAGTGGCAAGAAAGCTATTCGCTGTAAATGGGTGTATAAAACCAAGCATAAGGATGATGGTAACATTGAGCATCACAAGGCAAGGCTGGTCGCAAAGGGTTATGCACAGACGTATGGCATAGACTATGAGGAGACCTTTGCTCCAGTGGCAAAGATGACGACTCTGAGAGCTGTCATAGCAGTGGCTGCATCTAGAGGATGGATTATGCATCAAATGGATGTAAAGAATTCCTTCTTGAATGGTGAGTTGCAAGAGGAAGTGTATATGGATCAGCCACCTGGTAATGTCGATCCAGGTTACCCAGATTATGTATGCAGGCTTCTCAAAGCTTTGTATGGTTTGAAGCAGGGCTCTAGAGCATGGTATGACAGGATTGCCAAGTATCTTGTCAGTATTGGGTTTAGGAGAGCTCATGCAGATCATTCACTATATGTACGTGAGAGTGATGTGGGGATTGTGGTCATTACCATATATGTAGATGACCTTATTATTGTTGGTGACAATGCTATGGAGATTGACCATGTGAAGGGTCTTCTCAAATAGGAGTTTGAAATGAAATATTTAGGCGAGTTGCGCTACTTTCTTGGCATTGAGGTGATCAGGACCCCAGAGGGTGTATGGCTATCATAGAGACAATATGCTTTGGACATGTTGTCAAAGTATGGTATGGCTGATTGTAAGCCAATTTCTATTCCCTTGGATGTGAATGTAAAGCTGAGTGCAGAGAAGGGTGATGTTGTTGAGGATGTCAACATGTACAGGAAGATTGTGGGTAGTCTAATCTACTTGACTATCACGAGGCCAGACTTGAGCTACACAGTAGGCTTGGAGAATCAGTTCATGCAGCTTCCGAGGAAGCCACATTTGGATGAAGTACGACGCACACTTAGGTATGTACAAGGTACTCTTGACTACGCATTGTTCTATGCAGCAGATGCACCATTAGCATTGTATGGGTATACAGATGCAGATTGGGCAGGTAGCATTGTTGATAGGAGATCTACGAGTGGCTTCATGTTCTCTTTTGGGAGTGCTGCTGTTACTTGGAGCAGCAAAAAGCAGCCTATGGTTTCTTTATCGAGCACAGAGGCCGAGTACAGAGGTGCAGCAGTTGCGGCGTGCGAGGTAGCTTGGCTACGCACATTACTTGAGGACTTGGGAGTGCATGTGGACCAGCAGATTGTCATCCATTGTGACAACCTCAGCAGCATGCAGTTGGCTAGGAACCCAGTGTTCCATGCCAGGACCAAGCACATAGAGGTCCATTACCACTACGTTCGAGAGCAAGTGTTGGCGGGCGACATCGACTTGGTCTACGTCAGCATAGAGGAGCAGATAGCGGATATCTTTACCAAGGCCCTCGGAGCTGAGAAGCTTCGACACTTCCCGACTATGCTTGGACTCTGCGACATGCAGAGCTCGAGGGGGAGTGTTGAGATGTCGAGCTCTACATCTTGAGCTAGCATCCACTACGGGTCTTGGCCGCTTACGGCATTTACTCACTGGCGCATTAGGTGACCGACACAGAGGATCTCTACCAGTGATTCTACAGCTGGACTACACTTATAGTGCCAGCCTAGTACGCTTCTAGCGAGTTCACACTTAGTGATCGCATGTACATATGTGCTACTTTTTAGCTTTAGCACTTAGTCATTTTGTACTCTCTTTTCTGTGAAGAAGAAGAAGAAGCTTTCCATCTCTGTGTGCTTTGTGCTTGTCTTGTGTAGCTCTCTTGTATCCTCATTCTTTACATGCTATAGACGAAAACATGGCTGCCCTGCAAAATACCCAAGATAACACAATATCTAGCATAAACTAATAAATTTGCATACCTGGCGATTCCCATAGCACATAAACCACGACGTATGCGAACAGAGAGAGACTGAGAGCGAGGCAGAGCAAGAGAGCACATGTAGGCACACCTCCTAGAGAGGAGTGCTACGCCCGGCACGACAAGAGAGAAGAGAGGAGATGAGACAAGAATAGACACGAGCACTGGGTGAAATCTCCCCCCGTGCAAGAGTGACCATTTCCCTCTTGCACGTATTTGTTTTATAGATTTCTTGAATGGTCAAATTGGTTACAAAATGACCGGCCGGTCATAAATTGCCGAAGCTCATAAAGAGCACTTGAATAATACATGAAATATATTTTTATGCCTAGGCCTAGCTCGGTCAAGGCTTTTCCACCTGTCAACTACAATAATTAATAGAAATATCAATTCCATTACAGTAAGACAGTATCCATGAGTGTCATAAATGTAGCTGGAGCATTGGTTAGACCAAAAGGCATAACTAAAATGCCCGAACTGTGTTCTAAAGACAGTTTTGGAGATATCTTGCAGTAGGATACGTACCAGGTGGTATCCTGAACGAAGATCTATCTTTGTATAGTATCTTGCCCCGTGGAGTTGATCAAACAACTCACCCACTCGAGGCAGAGGATTCTTGTTCTTGATGGTTATCGCATTTAATCTGCAATAATCTATGCACATGCACATAGTACCATCTTTCTTTTTTACCAATATCATT
Organism: Adiantum capillus-veneris; assembly: GCF_014529385.1. Lineage (NCBI taxonomy): Eukaryota > Viridiplantae > Streptophyta > Polypodiopsida > Polypodiales > Pteridaceae > Adiantum > Adiantum capillus-veneris. The sequence goes on from NC_140959.1 coordinate 129,324,818, forward strand.
TTTGATGCCCAAGGAGAAGTGCTGGGTCTAATGAACCCACGAGCAAGGTAGTCAGACAACTGATTCTCAACCTTCTTGGCTTCTTTAAGACTCATATGATAAGGTGGTTTACTCACCGGTTTAGTGCCTGGCAAGACATCTGTGCCATGATGCACATCACGTGTAGGGGGTAAACCCGGTGGTAAATCACTTGAGAGCACATCACTATACTCTGTGAGTAAGTGAGTCAACTTTGCCGTGCAAAAGGAGAAAGTAAACTAGAGTTATTCTCAGATGGAGAATCTTGTAATTCCTGTAATGTTTGTTTTACAACAGTTGCACGTTGCTCTATAGAATTAAAATTGAGAGAACTTTGCTCGTTATATTTGTTAACACTTTGTTTATCAGTAGAATTCATTGCAGTTTGCATACCATTACTAGAATTCATTGCAGTTTGCATACCATTACTAGAATTCACTACACTTTGCTCTTGAGAGTTTATGAGACTTGGAGACAAGCAGTAACACAAAAGACTTCATTTATTAAATTTGATTTCTACAAAATAGAAAGCTCGGCTATACATATAAGAGGTGCAGATGGTATATTTTTCTCACCAAGCAAAAGCACATGTTTACCATTGGCCATAAAGGATAAGGAGTTGTGCTCATAACTAGTGTGCAATGTGTTTTCTAAACCATGCAGCCACTCCCGTCCTAAAACTACATCAGCATGGTCCATGTTCATAACTTCGAAGTCAAGGGTCATCGCATGATTTTAACAATAAGCTCAAACCCTTGAACTACTGTGTCCCATACTTCTTTATCATTCCCAGACATCTGCTCCACCACATACTTGTGAGAGCAGGGAGTCTGTGTAAGCTTCAATTTCTTGACTAGCTTATAGTTCAAGAAGTTATGCTTTGCACCATCATCCATTAAAAATACAAACACATTGTCCGTTAATAGTGCCATGCACGCGAATCAAATCATGGGGGCCAAAGGTGGGCTACCACATTGAAGCAGGCACACAACACTTGTGCTTTTCTTCCATATGATGAACCTCTACAACGCAATATTTAGGAGATGAATCTAATGTGAGGCGTTGCACCATGTGCATGAACTTTTATTTTCCTTGAAAAAGAGGACAATCTTTCTTGTTATGTTGGTCCAAAAGACATCTAAAACAAAAATTGTGTTTCATTGCATGCTCAAAATCAGCAGTGCTGAGAGACCCATACGGAGTATCTCGTGATTGCTTAGGCTTCTTAGCCTCTTGTGGACATGCAGAGGTAGATTGTCTCTTATTCCTCTTCGAACGTGTGGGAGATCTACCTCGCCATTGGATCTTAGCCACGTTGCGCTTAAAAAAAGTATTCTTAGAGTAGGGAACATTTCCTTTCCTCTCTTGGTCATCACCATATCTTTGTGCATGACTAATGGCTTCTTCCAAAGTTTTTGGATGTTGGGTCTTGACATGAAGACGATAGTCTTTGTCAAGACCCCTATTAAAATCCCGTATCTTTTGGAAGTCATCTAGACCTTATTGTTTTAATATGATTTCTCGATACTTTGAAAGATACTGTGTGAGAGAGAGGCCAGACATGCGTCATGCATCCCATGTTAACCAATTCTTATCTTCTTCATTGGAGTCCAAAAACTCTTTGGAGAAAGAGCTTGAAACACCGCCCAAGACGAAGGACGAGTATCTATTGGAAATGTCATCCACCAATTATAGGCATTGCCTTTAAGAGATAGACTTGTTTCCACAGCCGTCTTTATATCCGGGGTGTGTCTCAATCTATGAATATCACTCCATTTGCGTAAGAACGTATTGATCGCATCCCTATTGTGATCACATTCTTCCCCATGAAACTCAGGAATGGTGATATTCTTAAGTAATGCATTGCTACCTTCTGCATCTTCTGCAGCACTTGTCTCGTGGACTCTTTGAGTCGTGCGAGCTTGGTTTCCTTGAACCGTGCCACTTGTGGCTCCTTGAGTTATCTTTGAATTCATAAATTTCACAAGTAACTCTGTAAGATTGGTAACATTTGCATTGAGTGCAGAGAGGTTTCTTTCAAGTACCCTTTGGCAATGTTCCAAAGTCTTGAAAGAATCCATATCTACAAGCCCATGATCTCCTCATGCATATTAGTGTCAGCAGCATCCGTGGTGCCCTGATTTTGATCTACGTGCTCAAAATCAAACGTGTGTGTATGTGGGATATCCTCACTGGCCATGGTAAACACACAGTAATGCAAAGAGAGAAAAAGAAACGACAACTTGTACCTTGAGAAATTGAAGTCTTTGTGTTTTGTATTCTCCGCAATTTGCGTTGCATGCGAACCTCGCCTTGCGAGAATTTGAGCGCTTCACTTGTTGTTCCTTGTAAGAACACCTTTGATGATTCTTCACAAAAACTCGTCATTTTTGTGAAGGATTTTCTTCACTTTGAAGCTACCTCCTTGAGGAAAAAAGAATTTTTGGAAGAAAACTTTTCTTCCTCCACGAAGCGAAAAGGAAGGGTAAAGCTACTTCCTTGCGTTTGAAGCTTTCCCTTTCCTTTTAGTTTTCTTTTCAACACAAGTAGACTATCTTTCCTTGTTATACACAGCAAGGGTCAATAGCTTGATGGTAAAGTGTTGGCCTCTTACCCTCATGGGGTGGGTTCAACCCTCCTTCATGCAAGGGTTAAAGCAGGCCTCCCTATGCACGCAGTCAACAGCGCCAATGGAAGCCTTCGGACCCTTGGTGCCGTCAAGTTGCCAGTCGATTTTTCCTTGGTCTCCCACCTTGGTCGCTGTGGAGGGCGTAGATGGGGCGGCCGTGGTCGATTGTCGTTGTCTATCCACGCGCTGCTCGCATATAAAATTGTGCCTGTCTTCTTTTTGCTGCACAGCGGAGATGTCGCTGTCTGCGGAATGTGGGATAGAAGCAGGACGTCACACGCACATGCAAGTCGCTTTTAGCCTCCTCCCAAAAATAGCTTGGATACCAGTGAAAGAGAAGTGGTAATGCGTGTGCTAGTCTCCACCCAACCATGCTATCTTTTAACCTCCCTATCCAGCCGTGCCGATGGCCTTATCCATAGGACCCATGTCCTTACAATAAGATTTGACATAAAATAGTGTGAAAATGACAAAAATATTATGCATACTCTCATATCAATGATTGCCTTGGGATTCTTATATGTATCATAATAAGGGTTGTTTGGAGCATTAGAGGTATTATACATTTGAGCATTTATCATTTTTTTATTATGGACCTGCATTTGCATGTGAGCTTTAAAATCTTCTTTGTTTCTAATTGTTAGAGAGCTTAGCATTGAATTCACCTTGTTAGAAGAGTACTATTGTGGCATTTTATGCACCTCACCACCTCAAGGATGAGGAATGGTCGATGGTTTGGTCTCACAAAAAAACATGTAATGACAGTTCGTGAGTTCAAGGTAAGAATTAATTGTTTCTTCTTGTAACTTGGAGTTCATTGTTTTTTGTAAAGTTATAGGAAACAATTGTTCATGAGTTAACATAAGGGCTAATTGTTTTTTGTAGAGTTACAGAAATGTCCATATATAAAAGGATTTTTTTTAAATAGTTTAAATTTTGATACGTGAAAGATACTTTTATTATAATAAAAGCTCACCAAAAAAACTATAGCTAGAGATTTTTAAAACACCTCTTGAATGTCTTTTTTAGTTCTTAAACTCACCCTTCATCTGTTTTGAAAGAATTTTTATTTTTCTAAGATTGGGAAAGGTTTACATATAGTGACCCTTCAATGTTTTATAGGTTTTATTTTTTTTAAAATCACAAATGCATTAAATGGAACAAAATAGAGTGATATCACAAGAGACAACACGACAACTCATTTCTTTACACTCATATCTCTCTCATTTTCAATTGCGGCCTTCACCATATATGGTGTGCAGATTCTGCGATCTTATCTTATACGTCTTCTCGCAACAAGATATGGCTATGAATATTCTCGTCAACGGCTTTCCTTCTGGCCAGCGTTCTGTTCCTCCTTTCCAAGGTCAAGGATTTCTAGGCTGGAAATCAAAGATGTTGTTAATTATTGAAGGCGATGAACTCTCTGATGTTGTTCTTGGAAATCGTGTTTGTCCGCCTCAGCCTGTTGATACGGATAATGATAACGTGCTTATCACTGAAGGACCTATATTTGAAGATTGGAATGTTGCCTATACGGATTGGCAACGACGTGATAAAGCAGCTTGTCGGTATATTCTTTCTGCTCTTACTGATTCCCTTTTGCTTGATATGTATGAACTCCCTACTTCCCACGACGTATGGAAGTACCTTATTGCAAAGTTTCAGAAGAAATCTATTACAGAAATACTTTATTTGAGAGGGTTGCTTAACAAGTTACAATATGAAGTTGGTACTGCCATGCTGCCGGTGATCCTGTTTCACAAAAGGAACTGATTACACTTCTCCTTGATACAGTGAAGGACTCTTCTTATGATAACATTGTTACTATTCTCTCTAATAAAGATGGTCTTGATTTCGACCAAGCCTGCATGTCTTTAATTGAATACTCTTAACGTCAAGAACGTCGGAATGATGGTCACGATACAGTTATGATTTCACAAGAGGAGACCGAGTCACAACAGATGGAACATGCTTTTTATGCTCGAAGGTGTCCATTTCAACGAGTCAACCGTAGAGGTGGCCGTCGCGGTAATATTTTCTCTCGTCTCAAATTTCCTAATAAGCAATGTTCTTACTGCAACAGAAATGGCCATACTGAAGATGATTGTTGGGCACGTCAATATGATGAAAAACACAATATTACCACAAAACAATCACGTTTATCTAAAGACTCTTCTTCTTCTTCTTGTGAATATTGTGGACGATCTGATCATCCCACTCATATGTGCTATAAGCGCCGATTCGACACAGATTGGAATAGAGCATATGCTACTGAACATCGAAACAACATTGTACCAGAAACAAGTTGCGTCCTATGTTCAGTTGCTCCAGACAGAATACGTCATGTACGTGATGGATCACTTTTTATTGTCGATTCTAGTGCTACAAGAAATATGACATATCAGTCTAAGTGGCTCCATAACTATTATCCACTACCAGTTCAACGTGTTGTTTATCTTGCTGATAATACTACTTGTCAAGTAAAGGGTATTGGAGAGTTATATCTTGGTACCTTATCTTCTTCCACTTGAATTTTGCGAGGAGTATTACATGTACCAGATCTTCAACGTAATTTTCTTTCAGTTGCTAGACTTGTTGATCTTGTTCTGTTTGTTGTATTTGATCATACCAAATGCCGAATTGAGAAAGATGGACAGACTATAGCCACTGCTCCTCGAAATGGTAATTTGTTTGAACTCTCTCTCAACGATGCTGTAGCAAATAGTGTCACTGCTCAAGGTGATCATGATCGCAAAGTATGGCATCACCGTTTTGTTCATGTTGATTTCTCAAAACTCCTTGATCTTCAACGTCGTGATCTTGTTCATGGAATGGATCTTAAAGCCCATCCCCATATGGGAATTTGTGAATTTTATGCTCTTGGGAAACACAATCGTAAACCCTTTCCTCTTTCAAATACAACTCATTCTCATGACATATTGAATCTTGTTCATACTGATATATGTGGACCTCTACCTTCTTGGAGATCACAATATCGCTACTTCATTACTTTCATTGATGATTTCTCAAGGTATACGACTGTATTTATACTTAGACAAAAATCTGGAGCCTTATCTGTTTTCAAACAATTCCACAAGTCTGCGGAACTTCAAACTGGTCATCCCCTTAAGAAGCTTCGTAGTGACAATGGAGGCGATTATGTTTCTTGAGAGTTTGTGAGTTACTGTGCTGACAGTGGAATTCATCATGGACACACTATTCCATATTCGCCTCAACAGAATGGTGTTGCTGAACGAAAGAATCGCACTATTCTCAATGCTGTAAGATGTATGCTGATTCATTCTGGCTTATCTCGTGTTTTCTGGGCTGAAGCTACTTTGACAGCAGCATTTATTCAGAATCATCTTCCTACTACTACACCCTCTGGTAAGATACCCATCACAGCATGGACAGGTGACATTCCTTCTGTATCTCATTTTCGAACCTTTGGATGTATTGCTTATGTTCATGTTCCCAAAGAAACACGAACAAAGCTTGATGCTCCTGGTCTTAAAGTTATTTTTATTGGATATTCTGACACTTCCAAAGGCTACAAATTCTATGACCCTTCCTCCAAGAAAGTAATTGTGAATCGTGATGCTACTTTTAAGGAACAGCTTATGGGAGGCTCATGGTCCATGGATGATTCTGATGATACTAAATCATTGCTTCAGGCTTTTCCATTTCTTTCAGAAGATGAAACTCTTCCTAGAGAGAAACTTTCCTCTTCACAACCATCCATTCCGAATGTTGCCAATGATGATATTGATATTTTTGTTGATCTGCCTATTGATTTTGAACATGGCTCATGTCATGTTTATGATGACGATATTGATGATAATGATTTTTCTACTTCCGAAGATCCCATTACTTATGATGAAGCTATCTCTTCACCACAAAAGAATCAATGGCAAGAGGCTATGGAAGCAGAGTACGATTCTCTTATCTTTAAAGGTACATGGATACTAACTGAATTACCTCCTGGTCGTACAACTATTAAATGTAAGTGGGTGTATAAGACAAAAGTAAAATCAGATGGATCTTTTGACAAGTTCAAGGCGCGTTTAGTTGCAAAAGGTTACTCCCAAGTAGCTGGTGTTGATTATCAAGAGACTTTTTCACCAGTTGTTCGCATTACAAGTGTTCGAGTTTTATTGGCATTTGCTGTTCAATTTGATTTAGAAGCTCATCAAATGGATGTGCGAACTGCTTTTCTTAATGGTGATTTGGAAGAGGAAATTTATATGGAACAACCAGAAGGGTTTGTTATTCCAGGTAAAGAAGAACTTGTTGCTCAACTCCATAAGGCACTATATGGTCTCAAACAAGCTTCGCGAGCCTGGTATACAAAATTTGATCTTTTTCTCACCTCTAAAGGATTCATCTCTTGCTCGTCAGACCCCAACTTATACATACAACGCCAAGGTAGCAGTTTTGTGATTCTTGCTCTTTATGTGGATGATACCATCCTTATTTCCAATGATTTGGGATTTCTTCAGCAAGTGAAAAAGTTATTGTCTTCTGTATTTGATATGGTGGATCTTGGAGAGATTCACTCGTGTCTTGGTATTCAAATCCAACGGAACCGTACAAAAGGTATTTTATTCCTTCGACAGTCAAAGTTTATTGCAGATACTATTCAAAAATTTGGTATGGAATTTGCACATTCAGCCAACACACCTTGTCTTGCGAGCTCTACGAAGAACACTTCTGACAATGGCGGTCAACTTGTCACAAATCGACCTTATGCTAACTTGATTGGATGTCTTCAGTTTGTTGGCATGAACACTCATCCTCATATTTTATTGGTTGCTAATTATCTTGGACAACATCTCGCATGTCCTTGTCTTAAGCATTGGTCTACTGCAAAGCGTGTATTGAAATACTTGAAAGGCACTACAAATTTTGGTTTAGTCTATCGACGTCAACTCACATCGGATTCTATGAAATCTCTTTCTCTTTTGGGTTACACAGATGCAGACTGGGAAAGCTCACATTTATCTATGCGATCTACTAGTGGAAGATGCTTCTTTATAAATGGTTGTCTTGCTTCTTGGACCAGCAAGAAACAATGTTGTGTTGCAGTTTCTACGACTGAGTCAGAATATGTTGCGGTATCACTTGCAGCTCGTGAGTTGATTTGGCTTCGACAAATGCTGGTTGATATTGGTCACTCTCCTCTTTCTAGCACACCCTTGTGGTGTGACAACAAAAGTGCTTCTAGTCTTGCAAAAGTACTATTAGTCTTGCACATTGCTGTCCATTATCATTATGTCAGGTATGAAGTACGCAAAGGAACCATTATGGTTAAACACTGTCCAAGTGACCAGATAATTGCAGACATTTTGACCAAAGGCCTCAATGAGTCACGTTTCATTCTCTTGCGCTCGGAGCTTAGAGTTTTTTCGGCCTCACGCTTTCTAGATTAGCTTCTTTGCTATTGTAATAGCTTTGTACATATGACATTGTAATCTTTTAGGTACCATGCACTATGCACACTCCACATTTGCACATTGTGATATCTAAGTCACTTGAATATTTGTACATAGATGCACAATTCACTTTCACATCATCACCGCTGGTTCATATTTTCACATTGTATAGGGGCTTGGGTTTTTCCCTTGAACTCCCCAAGGGTTTTTTCATCCAAAGCTAGAGACCTTTGTTTGAGTGGGGGTGTTGAAGCTATATATGGATCACTCTACTGAACTTGGTCTCACCTATATATTTGTATCTTGTCCTCAATATGAATCAGTCTTTGGGAGCGTATATGGTGTGTCTCTTGTCTCGTCTCTCTCTCTTTCTCTCTACATCTAAACATGAAAAATTGCTACAAATTTTATTTTTGAGCGTTGATTCTTGTTAACTGTGGTTGTTTTGTGTTAAGAATAATATGATTAGTGTTTTTTGTGGCGTTTATTGCTAATCAATCTAATCGTTGATTACGTTTTCTTGTTGATGACACCCTGAACTTCATCTCAATTTTTCGGGGTGTTCTGCTCAAAATTTGGAGAAACGGAAAAAGCGCAATGCAGCATAGCGTTATGGCACTTTTAATCCAAAACTTGTTCTTCTACTCGAGCTCTTCAATTTGAGTTCTAGTTTTGCGTCAATCGGAGTTCGCAGCAGAAATTTATGCTGTTTTTACTGCAATTGAGCTTGACGCACCTTTCTTCGTCCTACTTCTTCGTGAAGCGTCTGTGATCGTTTTTCTTATTTTGGCATTAACTTTTTCGAGAAGATTTAGCTTTTTCCTATTCATATTGTGGCCGTCAATCTTGCGTCTCACGCCACTCTATTTTGAGGACTCTTTTATTATTAACGTCTCCTTAACCCAGTCTTTTTTTGGGTGACGTCTCTCACATCTTTGGACGTTCCTTGAGCATCCTTCTTACGTTTATCGTTGACAGAACGCAGTACTCATATCTCTTTCATTCTCAATTGCGGCCTTCACCATATATGGTGTGCAGATTCTGCGATCTTATCTTATACGTCTTCTCGCAACAAGATATGGCTATGAATATTCTCGTCAACGGCTTTCCTTTTGGCCAGCTTTCTGTTCCTCCTTTCCAAGGTCAAGGTTTTCCAGGCTGGAAAGCAAACATGTTGTTAATTCTTGAAGGCAATGAACTCTCTGATGTTGTTCTTGGAAATCGTGTTTGTCCGCCTCAGCCTGTTGATACGGATAATGATAACGTGCTTATCACTAAAGGACCTATATTTTAAGATTGGAATGTTGCCTCTACGGATTGGCAACGACGTGATAAAGCAGCTCGTCAGTATATTCTTTCTGCTCTTACTGATTCCCTTTTGCTTGATATGTATGAACTGCCTACTTCCCACGATGTATGGAAGTACCTTATTGCAAACTTTCAGAAGAAATATGTCACAGAGATACTTTATTTGAGAGGGTTGCTTAACAAGTTACAATATGAAGTTGGTACTCCCATGACGGGACATATTGATGTTATAGAATTGATAATTTATTCTTTATTGCAGCTGACAGGTAGAAAAGACTAGACCCAGCTTGGCCTATGCGAATGGATATGTATATCATGTACATTTTATTATTCAAGTGCTCTTTTATGAGCTTTGGCCATTTATGACCGGCCGGCCAGTTTATAACCGATTTGACCATTCAACAAATCTATATAACAAATACGTGGAAGAGGGAAATGGTCACTCTTGCACGGGGGGAGATTGCACCCAGTGTCTATGTATTCTTCTCTCCTCTCCCCTCTTCTCTCTTGCCGTGCCGGCTTAGCACTCCGCTCTAGGAGGTGCGCTTGCACGTGCTATCTCGCTCTCTATCTCTCTGTCTGTTTTCATACGTCGTGGTTATGTGCTATGGATGACGATAGGTACATAGATTTAGTCGTTTATGTCTTGCTATGTGCTATTTTTGAGTATTTTGCAGGGTAGCCAGGCTTCCGGTTGTAGCAGTGATATCAGAGCATAGGTAACACTCTTGGTAACAAGGAGTCATCGAAGACTTGAATTTGGTATCCAAGAAAGGTGCACAATTTGCTTATCTTGAAATGTAGATCTTTGCAGTTAAGTACCACAGATAGGTGCAATTATACAACTCTAATTAGCTTCATGCGATTTTATCTTGATTGACATGTTTTTGTAAAAGTCTTTGAAATTTTTGGGGGCTGCAAGGGATCCCGATATGATCATGGCAAAATAAGAAATAGGAAATAGGATTTTGTCGTACGTAGCGCTAAAAGAAGCAGAAGAAGTCTGTGTAGTTTGGAAAACAGAGGTGTTTGTGTACAAATCTGGAAGTAGAGGAGAGGAAGTTGATGAGGCAATGATTGAAACTAATCATTGGAGCTAGATCTGAGTTTTTCTATCTTTCTTTTGAATCGGTGGAGTCTGCAAAGAAGTCTGGAATGAGGTAAAGCTTTGGAAAGAGAGCGTTCTCTATGTATGGAAGTTCTCTACAAGGGAAGCAAGGATCACATTAGGAAAAATATGAACCCTCTAGGGGCCCTTTGGGATTAAGTTCAATTAGAGGCCAGCCAATGAGAAGAGGGTGGTGGACACACTCTATGCCCTCAAAAACGTAGGGGGACAAAGTAGTCTCACACTTTTTAAATGGGATCTTACCTAGTGAGAAGGTGGGGTGGGGGGGGGGGGGGGGGGGGTGGGCCATATGGAACCTCCAACTTCCCTCCTTTTTGAACCGGTTTTGAAAAAATCCCAAAAATTTGAAATTTTCCAAAAATTTCAAAACTCAAATTTCATCTTCTGAAAACCCCCCTAAAACTATTTTATGTTCAAAAAAGCATTTTTTGATCTCAAAAAGTCAAAACGTGCATCCAAAAATCCAAAAATTCAAAATTTTTAAAAAACTTTAAAAAAATCTTTTTTGCTATCCAGAGCTCCCCCAAATTAGTTATTAGGCAAAAAGGGATTTTCTCTCTCTAGAACCCCTTTTCCAACCCCTCCTTGGTTGCAACCATCACACTCATCCTCTACTCCAACACTCTCTCTCTTTACACTATCTCCATTGCTGCAGCAAGGAAGCTCCTCTCTCCTCCCCTACCACCTTCCATTGCCACACCAAGCAAGGCTTATCCACCTTCTCCTCCCAGTGCCACACCAAGCAAGGGTTGTCCACCTTCTCCTCCCATTGCCACAAGGGTTGACCATTTTCTCATATCACTTTATCACACCTACATTGTAGCAACAAACAAGGTTATTCTCCTCCTCCTAGTTTGCTTTGCTCAACCATGGCCAACTCTACTTTGCAAAGGCGACCAAAGGATGAGGTCACAGCACTTGCATGACACAACACTAGAGGTGTAGATGATGAGTGGGTGCCACAAGAGCTCACCAAAGGTGCTTGGGTATACATGCAACCATCTGCTGTTGGCCCTCATCGTGTGTGGAATCGTTCAAACTTGGATCTTCATTGGAAAGGAAAGCTCCTTGGCTTCAAGAACCGCAAAGACAAGGGGACCATAGCCATTGTGCAACATGTTTTCTCAATGTCAACCATGCACTTGCAACAAACACCTCGATTTCCAACACATTGTAAGTACATGTTTTGAGAATACAAAGCTAGGTGTGAAATCACAGTGTAATGTTATTATGGATTCATACTTAACATTTGTCATGCATTTATAGTCATATTTCCATCCACGTTGGTGGAGGAGCAGCCACTACATAGTCTCTCCGGCACATTCAATGCTATACATGCGGATATTGGAGCAATAATGTTCCCGCATCTTTGCCCAACCAAACTGGTTCAAAGAAGGATTTTCTTCTATTCTCACTCCTATATTGTCCCTACTTCTACACAAGCATTTGGAACGCTTGAACCCATCAAAGTAACTTCCTTATTAAGTATGGAGTGGCTGGTCCCAGATTTGTGGTCGGTAGCATCTTTCAAGCAAAAGATGATAATGGATGTCCAAAACTCTTTGAAATACTCTAAAGCTTCTAGGTCTGTGGGCTTGAGCTGGTGTTTGCCTATTCATTGTTTTGTGCACATTTTTAAAGAGTTTGGATTTGTGGAGACTACCACAATTCTTGTATGTAAAGATGCGCATTACGAGGAATTAGGAAGGCTTTTAGAAGAGGACTGGGGTTTTGTGGAGGTCATGCACAACGGGGACCGGTATCGTTGTAAGGTTGGAGCTTCAGGTATTGGAATGCGCTATTTGAAATCCTGCACCTCCTTGTACATACAATTTCACTATGATCGTTGGATGTGCAAGCTTGGAGTGTGGACTCCCTTACAGAGTGTAGACGGCGCTATTGCAAGCTTTGACATTGCAGTGAAGATGCCCAACGATGCTTTCGAGGCAGTCCAAGTGAACAAGCATTGGACTCTCAGTAATGTTCGAGAACATCTAGTTATTATGGGTTTTTAGGCCCTTCAACAAGCACAATTTCGTTTACAAGGTCACAAGGTGAGAATCCTTCCACCACATTTTCAATACATCATGGTTTTTCGATCATTAGATGCTTATTGTAATGAATGTCCGCAGATTGGGAAGAGAATGGAAGACAAATTGAAGGTCGAGGAGGACTGGGGGATAGATGGAACTATGCTATCAATCTTATAACTTTGTAACTCTTGCAATTTTCATATTGATCCCCGCTGTAATCAACATGATTTGCTTCGGCAAATCATGCCTTTGAATATAATTTTTTGCATTGGGATGAGAAATCATTTTTTGGTGAAAGTGCCTTTTTTTTTTAATGTCTTAAAAAAAGGGTACATTATAAAAAGGGGGCCACCTAACTCATTCACTATTTTCACTTTTGCAACTCCTGAGCTCCTCCACTCTCTATCCACACCCCAGGCTAAACATGGATGCTGCCATAGCCTCTGCATCTATACCCACATCCACCCCTTTGTCACGCTTCATCCTCTTCCTCGAGGACACCAAATACAAAGGGAAGTTGGACCTCCACACCTTTTTTACTCGTCTCCCTGACCTTGACACCACAGTTACCCTTCACATGGATGCATTTGAGGAGATTTCTGCGTTCATGGAGGAGCACATCATAAAATATTCTGTATCTATCCCCCCACATGTAGGGATCTGGGTGCCTTGCGATCTTTTGCGCTATATACACAAAGGTGATCGCCCATTCGCCAAGCGGTTGCAACAATTCCAAGAAATTGCAACCAATGCAGGCCATTACTTAGACGAGCAAGCCCATGGGGTGTCAGCGCTCAAGAAGCGCAAGTTGGGGGTGGAGTACCTTTCTTGGCTCGCAACATTTATCTTCTTGGTGAGCGAGGAACCTGATTTGGAGGAGCTCCGCTTACCACACCTTCAAGTTGGGTCCTTTATCAAGGACACCAAGGAGCAGCAGGTTATCCCCATGAACCCTGCAGTGGAAGGAAAAGCACACCAGCTCGAGTACCCTAGGGGTCTTGAGGAAGTGGTTGAGAAATCCATAGTTGCGGCTGGCCCTAGTGACACTCCAGTGCCACTACCACTGACGGATGTGGCTATCCCAGAGGTAGAAATTAGCCGCTTCTCCTCAGTGTTAGTGGATGGGGAGGAGTTTGTGTTCCTGCATGATTTGGAAAAAACATTTGGCCTGCGCATGGATGAATGCTTGAGCGTGCTATGCAACAGTAGCAAATGTCCCTTAGACAATACGCCAGATGCCCTAGAAAGCAAGCTCTTGCCAGATAGGGACTCTGTTGCTGACACTATTGCAGTTGTATGTGCGGAGTTCCTGGCAGCAGAGCAGTTGCACGTGGCTGATGAAGATTTCCAAGCCATGCAAGCCAAGGTTGAGGCTGCTAGGATGCCTATGCCATTATGCAACCTCCCATCTGATGATCCAAAGCTTGTATCTGTGGTGCATGGGACCATTGACTTGGATGCAAAGGGCAACAGGGAGGAGGATGACAAGGAGCAGGAGGTAAACTATATCCTAATTTTCATGTTACTATTTTATCCTTCTTTGTCTTTTTTCTCAACCTTCATCGGTTTATGACAGGATGTTGTGGAGGTTGATGATTTTGCTGCAAGGACGGGTGGCAAGCGGACGGGCTTTGGACCTCAAGCTTCCCTTGCGCATTACCTCGGACAACTCCCCCCTGGCGATGTGGCCATTATCCATAATGAATTTACTCCCCAAGCCCATTTTATGACTTGGTCGTTAAAAGCTTTGAGCAAGTTTTTGTGTTTGAGTACCATTGCTCAAACTGCGCATCAAGTGTTCCTAGTGCGTAGATCCCTTGTATGCACAGCGTTTGGCACTGGCTTTCGTGGTAAAGTGCTTGCCCAGATAGGGATACATGCTTCCATTGGCTCAACTGACCCAAATGCCATAGCGCAGTCCCTCTTGACTGGGGAGTTGCCTTACGCGCAAAATAGGCGCGAGGAAATGGTCAAAAAAAATTTGAACTCCTCAGATACATGATGTAAAATCACCGTGCTAGAAGGAATAAAAAATATTTGAAATTGTCTCTCTATATTGCAAATTCTTTTCAATCTGATTTGTCAATCTTGAAAATTGTTTCAATTGGTGATATAAATTGTTTTTTGACTTTGTTATTTCAAGGTATGTAATTGCAGTCAATTTGAGTATAATTGTGATTTTTAAGTACCCTAGGTGGTTAGATTAGCCTATAAGGGGCAAAAAATGCCTGGCCACAAGGGCGCGCAAATGGCCCATCCATCAGTTTTGGATGGGCCATTTGCGCGCCCTTGTGGCCAGGCATTTTTTTGCCCCTTATAGGCCAATCTACCCCTTAGGGTACTTAAAAAGCACAAATTTATTGCAATGGATTGGTTTTGCATCATTCATTTAAATGCAACCTTTTTATGGCAATTCCAGTATATGTTCACACTCAAGGACACTAGAAAAGCTCAAATCAATTATGAAATGAAGTTTCTAGCAAACTATCACTTGCTTTAGTTCTACCTACTACACCCTTGCACCAAAAAGTCAAATTACATTGGACACTTGGTTTCACAATATGTTATTTGTTTTGATATCCTATAAGGAATTCAAAGCTTGAAATGACCAAAAAAAGGTGTCCATAAGGATCCATATAAAATATTGATGCAAAACCAATAGGTTTTAGTAAATTTGGTTATTTTAAGTACCCTTGGGGGTAGATAGGCCTACAAGGGGCAGAAAAAGGCCTGGCCACAAGGGCGCGCAAATGGCCCATCCATCAGTTTTGGATGGGTCATTTGCGCGCCCTTGTGACCAGGCCTTTTTCTGCCCCTTGTAGGCTTATCTACCCCTAAGGGTACTTAAAATGCACAAATTTACTGAAATTGACTACAATTACATACAGAACTTGAAATTACAAAGATAATAGACAGAGTAGACACAACTGTTGATCATATTGTCATTGGAAAGTCAAATCATTACAAAGATAAGGGTGTGCAATACAAAAAGAGGGGTAACTTCGGCTAATGCTCGAAGTCTCGTCGCAATCGTCGTGCAAGCTGCATATCTTTTGGCTGTACTGTGACTCGCTTTGCATGAATGGCACATAGATTGGTATCTTCCAAC
This sequence comes from Adiantum capillus-veneris, assembly GCF_014529385.1. Classification (NCBI taxonomy): domain Eukaryota; kingdom Viridiplantae; phylum Streptophyta; class Polypodiopsida; order Polypodiales; family Pteridaceae; genus Adiantum; species Adiantum capillus-veneris. The sequence goes on from NC_140959.1 coordinate 129,340,479, forward strand.
ACTGAAATGATGTGGGCCTCTGCAGCTTCTTGAATAGCCTCTAGCGCTATTGCTTGCATTCTATATAGATTTCCATAGCTTTGAAGCACTTTCTTCACAGTGCGAGCAAAGGGGGCGCGTCGAATCAATAGCTCTGTTGTCTTCTGGTAGTGGCGGATTTCTGTAAATGCCCTTGCTATTTTTCGGCGCTGCTGCAGTTGTCTCGGGGGCACTTGCAGATTTGCTGGCGGGCGGCGTGAAGGCTTATTGAAAAACTTAGACTTGCGTCTGTTCACATGCTTAGGGGCTGGTTCTGCAACCTGTTCTGATTCTTCCTCTTCCCTTGGTTGCCGATCTTGTCGTGTGGGGAGAGCTCCCTTGCCTTGAGGCAATGTCTTCCCCCCAACGACCACCCGATGTGTGCGCGGTATTTTTTCTCGCAGCCATGGTGGCTCACTCTCTGATTCGGTGTCTGTATTGACCACCCGAGTCCTGGATGGTCCTGCTTGTGATTGGGGGCGCGACGGCTGCTCCCTATCGGACTCTGATATTTGTTGGCCCTCTGCTTCTCTCCAGCACTGGTCACGTTGCTTCATTCTCTTTCTAGGTGTTATATCTTGAGGAGGTGGAGATTCAACAGTCCTTGATGACTCTCGTGCCCTACCACCATGCCCACTACCAGAAGAGTTCCTAGAACGGCCAGGTGTTCGTGGCCGTTTTCTTGTGCCTTTAAGCCATGACGGCTTTTCACATCCTTGGAGGGTGTATTTGTTGGCAGGCGGATGCTCTTTCACGGTTTGTTTGGTGCGCGCCATTTCGTTGGTAAGAGCTCACCTGTTCTTAAGAAATGAGTGATTTATGAGAGCATGCAATATTTATAAGGGCCCATTTAAAAAGGGCCCTGTTCACACTAATTTTTTTAAAATAAGTATTATTTTTTAAATAAACATGTCGCTAAGAGTTGGACCCTGCGTTCACGTTTAGTGACTCGCACAGTATCCACTTTGATCCTTGTCGCACTCTGCATCGCCGCCATGCAGTATGCTTGGTGGGACCCTGCGACATTTGCCACTTGTTGCTATGCTCTTGAGGACTCCATTTGCGCACTTCAATAGCAATCTTGGATTGTCGCGCACTCTCCATTGTGAGCTTACGAGCAAATGTTGTGCGAAAAAACCAGTTGAACATCTCCTCCAAATAATTGGATTGCACCATTCCACCACCATGTCGAGTATTTTTGAAGTACACTCCCCTTGCTCGATAATGGGACTTCTCCATGCCTTGAGTGCTAAAAATTTCAAGCGATCCATACTTGTGCATAAAAAATGCACCATGCCCAAACAAGATATGCTGTTCACATGAGCAAACGATCCACATTAGTAAATAAAAACAATCCCTTGTAATGAATACACCATGAATGACTTACCATGTAATGTGTGATGTTATTTTCACCCCAAGAAAGGGTGAAGACCTTGGTAAAATCTGCCAAAGCTTCTTGAAATGATTTCCGGTGTTCTTCTGTTGTGCTGTTAAGGCTCATAAGCTTGACCATTTTATCAAAATGGGCCCAAACTTTCTTGCGCTTGTTTGCAAGCTCGCCATTTGAATCATTGTCAGTAGTAGCTTTGCATAACTCCTTTCAAAGCTCCCAAAGGTTACCTGCCTGCTGGTTGGAGCTGCTTTGAGCATCATATCGACTTGGCTTTCCTTGGGAAACTTTCTTCAAAAAGTGTCTAGCTTTTTGTCCACTCATTGACACTTGTTGAGCAATTTCATGGGCCTCCCCTGTGTTCTTTGCAGCAACTATAGACACATTTCCACCGTGACAGCCTCCACTCTTTCGATCGCTTCCTGGGACTTTTCCAACGGTTTCATTGTGAAAGCATAGTCAATGTGGAGCTTCAATAGCCTATCAAAAATACGTATGAATGCGTGTAATGTACAAAAATGTACATTCGATAGAGGAAATCGAAAGATTGGATTCCAAGTGTGGTCCTTTTGATCACGGTCTGGGGCATTGAGCATGGGACATCTCAAAATAGACGCTTCCCATTCTCTACCTTCATCTCCGACATCATGACAATCTAACCCTTGTTCTCCATGCCCTTGCCATGGAAGCATGTAACTGGCCTTTGCAGTGCTCTTATGTGATTTTTGTCCATTAGGTTTGTACCCTCGAGTGCAAAATGGACAAGGCATGAGAGAAGAAGCCCCTTGTTTGCAGCCAAGCAAACACTTTATGGTCTTCAAATCCCCACCTAAGTGCCACTCCACATCATAACTACCAAAGCCGTCAATCTCCAACTTCTGACCTGCAATTTGGGAGTGTATTACTTCTGTGATCCATAGAGTTCTCTCAAAAATCCACGAAAGTACTCCATTGGTGTCTTTGGGCACCTCAATAGCACCCAACCACCAAATGTCTTTCTCTGATTGTACGCTAAAAGATAGGGTGGGATATGGCTCGACTGAATCCCTTCGCTTGGTTTGCAGAAGGGCCTCGTTCATTAGAGTGACACTTAGCCTCTCTAACCTTCGGCCTTTCACTATTTGACACTCATCGAGTTTCAACACAAAAGCGACTTTTGTGCCAAGCACTACAAAATAAATAGTGCTAAGACCTTAAACTTCAGCTTCTATCAAAAGAATAATACCAAAGAAAAAAGTAAAGTGTGTCACCTTCTTCAGGTAACTCGTAAAATCTAAGCATGGCTTCTTGAAGCCTTCTAAGATCCACGAAAATATTGTTCCACATTGTGTAAGGAAAGCCCTTATTCGAAGGTCTTATGGATTGTTTCTTACCTTTTCCCCTTGTCTTTGTTGCGCATGAAGCATAAAGGGAAGTTGGCATTGTGTCCTCAATGTGTAGGTATGTCCCAATGCGGGAGAACACATCTTCGTTTGTGGCCTTCTTTGCGAGCTTGACCTTGTGAGGAACGGGAAATAGGTTTTCCACAATGCCATGTTCTTTGAGGGCATCCTTTAGGAGTTGAAAAATAGCCTGATAGGCTTTGGTGCTGATTCCAGCCTCATCACAAGCTTGTTGAACGTCATCATCATTAACCACATTTCTTAATTTACGCATAAAGTCCTTGGTGACTGCATCCTTAATGTGCTTACCTCCAGGTGATTGTAAGATAGAAATAACGTCCTCGGTATTGAGACAACTAGTGAGAAGGTTGACTCGATTATCTTGGCTTGTTCCACCGCATGCCTCCTGGATGAAGTTTCTAGCAACAAATAAACATAAATGTTAGAAAATAGTGTGAAGTAAGAATGCAGCATGCAAGTAAAGACCAAATCACCTTGTGGCTGTAACTCGTCGTTTGCGTGCTCCTCCGGAATGTGCAAGAGTTTCAATGGATGAATACGGGCGTTTGAGTTCCCTTGCACCAAGGGGTGTTTCTTTCAAGTATGTGATGGTGTTGGTAAGCTTCTAGATGTGGGACTCCTTTTCTTGCATTTGTTGTTCAAGACTTTTAAATACCCTCTCCGAAGAGGCAACACTCTCTTGTAATGCCGTCGTCTTGAGGTGAAGAGCTTAACATTCGTGCATCCACATATGCAAAGAAGCACCTGCACCCATACACAGCCGCTTGCAATAGCCTAACAAGCCTGCTTCTCCCCTCCCAAGAAATTGAAGAAATGTGGAAAGGCTATTAAACGGTGGATGGAAGCGGCTTATAGGATCATAAGGGTACAAATGGCCATCCACCCAAATGTCAACATTGGTCTCACAAGCGGTGCGACGTTCCTGTGATGACCTTTGATCACCTTCACTAGTGGTCTTCGGTGCAAATGCCGTGGGTAAGCGAATATGTATGCTTTTGGTGTGCGGAGTACGTGATGGTGGAAGCAAACCATTTGTGATGTCCGTGAGCACCATGGAAGCTGTTGCGTGAGGAAGCAAATGATGAAAAGATAGAGGGGGAAGGGTAGAGAGGCCGAGCAGGATGGGAGGAGAGAAGGAGGGAGGGAGGGGAGGGAGAGATTGGGGAGGAGGAGGAAGGTAGGGGCAGAGAGGGAGAGGAGAGGGACAGGGAGAGAGGAGGGAGGAGGGAGGAGGATGAGAGAACAAAATGTTTATTACTTTTTGGGGGAAAAGATTTTTGAAAAAATGGACTTTCTAAGCTTGTGGGTTAAAAAATGATTTTTGGATATGTATATATGTTGGGAGGGAGTTTTAAGTTTTTTTTTAAAATTTTTTTTTTAAAAAAAAAAGTCAAATTTTGACTCTTTTTGACCCACGGAATTGCTGATGTGGACACACCCCTATGCTTCCTTCACTTTAAAAAAAGCTAGAGAGAGAAAGCAACCCTTTATGTCCACATCCTACATTTGTCTAAAAAAAAGGCTAGAAAAGCCTACTCAAAACTACCTTCTTCAATGCCCTTGCCCCCTAAACCCCACACAACATTAGCCTTAATCCCTAAAAATTAGGATTCCTTACAAGGCCCATGCAAGGTTCATATTTCTCCTAATGAGCTGGCCCGATCTCGATTCCATCAAGCCATGAAGGCACCATCATTTTCCGGCGTGTTTCAGTGCTATAAACTGTTCGGGGGCTGATTCATGGCATGGCCATAATAGGAGGCGGCTCAATAGGTAGATACCCAAGCTACACACACACACACACACACACACACACACACACACACACACACACACACACATGAGAGCCATCGTAGGCCGCCAGTTCTCACTGCCGCCAGACTCTTTCTCTCACAGTGTCGCGCACACACACACGCCACCTCGTAATCAGGTTATTCTATCCCTCACTTCCCAACCAGTAGCCACCATGCAACCTAACACCATCTTCACGGCTGTGGTCGTAAGCTCACCCACCTACGTCAGGTGGAGAAAAACTCTCTCTCTCACTCAGATCTCGGCCGCCAGTAGCCATCCGCTCACTCTTTATCCCTCATTGGCTACACCAACCACGTCAGCAGAGTCTCTTGACTCTCTTTCTCTTTCTCTGGCCAACTAGCCGCGGCACACCACACAGACGGTTGTCTGTTGTCTTGACTCCTGCTTACGACAACCACAAAAAAAAATATATATATAACGGGTGCCGCAAAGACCATGCACACTCTGATCAAAGCAGAGGCCCTCGGCATTTTGCAAGTTTGTATGCGTTTGTTGGATTCCCCATGCAGCAGGTGCCGCCCTTTGCATTTCGACCACCCAGCTGCCCCTTTCGGATGCAAAGGCACCCATAATTGCTAGCCCAAAATTCACTATTGAATTATTTCTCTCTCTCCCTCCCTTGTCTACTTGTGGCGCTCTCCCTCCCCTATCTACTTGTGGCGCCCCGCAGAGTTTAGTCGCTTCCTAGCAACCCTATTTTAGGCTCTCTGTCAACAACCTGTAGCTCCCATCTTCAGTGTGGTTTGCCAACCCACACACACACACAACTGGAGGTCGCCGTTACTTTCTGCAGTTGTGACAGGTGGACGCATTTTTATTTTTTTTTCTCTCTACCGCACATCAGGTGCATGCAACTCTCTCTCTCTCTCTCTCTCTGCCCCTCGTTTACTACACAAGGCGCACACACGCCCATGACTCCAACCACCCTCATGCAGAGGAGTTTTTTCTCTTCTCTCTCTCTCTCTCTCCAACACCCTCAACTGCAACATCCATACAATCTTTCTCTCTCTCTGACCTCCTGGCGTGCAGACTACAGTACCAGTTTCTCTCTCTCTCTCTCTCTCTCTCTCTCTCTCTCTCTCTCTCTCTCTCTCTCTCTCTCTCTCTCTCTCTCTCTCTCTCTCTCTCGTGTGGGAGTTCTCTGGTCAGTGCAGGTGGCCAGCTCTCCAGCAAGCGTGGGCCCTATAGCATACTATGACGCCACAGTGATTAGGTTCTCAGCAGATCCAGGAAACTCTCACCACCGATGCTCACTACTCGGACTGCGTCCTCTTCAAACTAGGCTTTTCAAGTTCCACAAATGACTTTCTCAATGAAAGGGAGTATGGAGACCTTTGAAATCGAGCAAGCAAGTCTGGGAACAGACGTTGGAGTTGTCCGCCCCTGAGGGCGGCACTATAATTGCAAGCCCCTATCTAATTCACATCCGGCGCTCTGCTGCCCTCTACCCCCGCCTCACCTCGGCCTTGGACGTCCCAACAGATGCACGTGTTGCAGCCCAAGCACGAGCATGGGATGTCATTAGCGGCACTGGCCTGTGCCATTTGTTTTAGCATGCAAACCGGAGATGAACTCCCACCATGCAGCACTTCAGCCCCGATTTAGATCGACAACCCTTAGATCCGCTGCAGTCCTCTATGCCAAACAGTGGCGCAGAAAAGGGATACTTTCCTCCCACTTTAAAAATCTTCATTTTATTTTGTATCCATACGTTGTAATAGATCCACCAAGATTGTATCATTGATCTCATAGTCGTTTTGGCCTTTTGAAGATCGAACTTTGAAGAATCTTTGATCATGATATCTCATGACTCTAGTTCGTGGTCCGAAACCATTGACGGGAGCAAAGCGAACCTCGAACCCCGACGGCCTCTAAAACACCGGGGACCGAATGGCGCGCCTCGAGCCTGTCACGGTAAGGCAAACAGGGGGCACCACCTAGCTTTAGCGGATAGGACGCAAACAACACACCACCATAACAAAGTTTTCATCCAAGAGAGATGGATGCTTGGGAGTAATGATGAAAAGGAAAGGGAATGAGATCAAGTGAGAGAGAGAGAGAGAGAGAGAGAGAGAGTGAGGGAGGGGGTATAGCGGCTTAGTACTTAGGCATCACAGAAGGATGGCGAATCCGCACACCCTTCACACATACACAAGCTCACTCCAAAACACAAGACTAGGTGGCGATTCCGCACACCTCACATGGGCAAAACATTGAAAGAAAACATACTCACAAAACCTCAAGCTTTATTTAGAGAATTAGGCGATGAAATGGGGAGCATAGGGTAGGGGAATGAGAAGGGAGAGAGTGGTAGAGCACATGGCGGATAGGTGGGAGTTGATGGCGAAGACTCGCACGAGGATTATGGCCATCATCCTTCATTTAGTTGCCCTTCATCTTCCATAGCCAAGGGTGTAGAGGTCATGCTCAAGACAAGCATGGTGATTGCGGTGATGGTGATGGTGTGGGTGTGTGTGTGTGCACTAGGCACACACAGTGCATAGTGTACTCTTTGGTGATGGTGTGTGTTTTTGTGTGATGGTGACCCCTCTTTATATAGGGGAGGAGGGAGGGAGAAATTCTAGAATTTAGAAATGAAGAAATAATTATCTACATAGGCCATGTGACTGTGGGGCCCACTTGTCTGGCTGTGTGTATATGTGCCAGAACAGCAGTCTCATGAGAGAGAGACTAAGAGAGAGAGATGGGTTGATGAAAAAAAGTGAGAGATGACATGGAGAATAAATTAATTACAAGAGGGGAGAGAGGGGAGTGTGCTCAGAGGTGAATCTGTGTGTAGATGTGTGTGAACACAAGAAAAATTAGATAACCACCGGGTGGGGATGGGTCTGTGGGCACCTTTTTCAGTGAAACTGAGTGTGTGTGAGTGTGGGGGAGGTTATTTAGCTACAAGACAAGAGACATGGCGCCCTTTAGAGAGAGAGGGGGGTATTTGGGTCATGGGATATGATAGGAGAGAGAAAGAGGGGGTGGGGTATACTATTTTGGAAGATAGGGTAAGTTGCATGTGAGTTAAGGTGCATTATTGGTTAGTTATAATGCATTATTGGTGAGAGGTGGGGTAGCTTGAGGGGAGAGAGAAAGGAGAAAGGACAAAGGGAAGAGAGAGGGGGTTGACCTTTTGAGTGGAGGAGAGGAAAAGGGACACCCGGCGGGGCAACAGTGAAGAAAAAGGAGGCAAGGTGGGGATGGGCTACCCCGCAGGCATGAGGTGGCCTATTTTACCTTTCTTATATATTTACATAATCATAATTTATTTTTTCTTACTTTTTCCAATGCCTTTTATCACTCCCTCTATAAGAGGGGGTTTTCATGGGGTGGGGACGAGAGAAGAGGGGTATGGGAGCTTGGCTTGTGAAAAGCCCCCATCACCATCTTTGAATAGACAATGAAAGTGGACTCATATCTCATAGTATACTGAACAATGAACAATGCCATATGTAATGTAGCTCTATGTTTGGCTCTATATGGCATAGCTGGAAAATCCTAGCCTCTGGTAATATTCCACCCCTCCCCTTGTGTTACTGATTATGGCAATTGTCGCGATAAGACATTTAACCTCATAATGGTTGACTTTCCATCATGACGTTGTTTTCTGCATCAAACACTTACTCTATGCTCCATCATCATTTAACCTCATAATGGTTGACTTTCCATCATGACGTTGTTTTCTGCATCAAACACTTACTCTATGCTCCATCATCACGTATATAAAGATCCTAACCTCACACAAGATCCTTTGTCACCACCCACGGCGTATTTGTATTGTTTGGCCTCTTCCTAAGAGAGCAGGCCGCCACATCCAACTTCGCTACTACAAATGCTTGCAAGTATACGCATTAGTCAGTGCTTATAGCACTTTCAACTCGCCTTGCGGGTACGGCTCGTGTCCAAAGAATAAGCCGCTTGATCGAATATGCTTGCCTTTCAATGACTAGTTAATGAAATTTCCAAATTTCTAGAGAAATTTTGAGCAACAAAACAATTTCTTGTTAAATTTAAGAGTAGTTTAATCACATACTCAATGTATTAACATTTTAAAATCCATCAATGATAAAATTGATGCAAAGTTAGGATTGTTTACCAATAAAAGAGGGCTCAAATTGACTCTGCAATTTGTACTATAGATAATTGATGTAAACTATCACCCACTTTTGGCATTAACACCTGTCTTTATAGGCCATTACCAAAAGATCCTTATAGATCAATTTGTTCGACATAGTTTCTCTTTAAACTTCAAACTCCTCATTAAGGACTTTCAGGTGTTTATACATACTTGCCTGCATCTAACACAAAATCATCTTTAGTGCTTTGTCTTTGAGAAGTCCTTTTGCAGATGAAGCTCACTACACTGCTATCATACTGAAGAACCTTCAAGTATGAAATTTTTCATTGCATTTCAATAATATACTTCTAGTAAGCTCTCTCTATCGTCTTTGATCTACTTTGATTCATAACTCGAATCTTAGATTAATGTCAATTGTCAGCACCTCTCATAGCAGATGATTCTCGCATCCTTTACTCTTTCTAGCAATCTCGTTCTCATTATACTTTCAATTGGTGAATGCCTTTAATTAGCACAGGCTAGCACAAAAAAAAAAAACCTGTTGATTTAGGGTTCATCAGAATCAACAAATGTCATATTGAGGCTCTTTTTGCAAATTCATCCAGTTATAGCTAGGCTATACCATATGATCTTCTCTGGGATTCGGTTCATCGATTCAAGTTGTCAATTGTCATGCATTCATAAGTCATCTTAAAATTTGTTGCACTTATAAAACAATTAAGATTTTCTTGTTTTTATCCTCTTCTAATGGCTCATTGCTTTTAGTGCTTTTATTTTTTAGAAAAGTTTTGCAGATAATCTAAGTACAATGTTCTCATATCAAAATCTAGATATTCTCACACCCCTATAGATACCCAACACCGTTGCAGCAGGCAAATTTTTTCAGATGCTCCCTTACTTGTTAACATTATGTTGAAAAATCCATTGTTTCTAATATCATGGGCTCTCCTTTCTTTGATTGGACTCTTACTGAGTGACTTGTCATACCCCTACTTACATGAGCTCAGTTCGTATGCGATGACAGCTAACATTTGGTACATGCTTCCACATTACAGTATATTCCAATTTCATATCAAATAGGTCATTTATTTGTCACTTTTTATGCCATGTCTAGTCCATTGGTCACAGGCACACAGATTAACCGATTTAGGAAGTGTGTAAATGCTCATTTAGTGTAGATTCGCCAATTTAGGCAGCATTACAACAAACTACAGATTCATGCTTTTTGAACTTTTTGAACTTTTTGCTCATCTAGTGTAGATGCGCCGATTTAGGCAGCATTAGTGCAGATTCGCCGATTTAGGCAGCACGTCTTAATGGTGTAGATTCTCCAATTTAGGTAACACCAATCACAAAATCTTACTGCGGTGGCAGGCCACCACTGTCACTGGTGTGATTTTGTTACCCAGGTATAGAAAATGAAAGATGTTTTGGATTTGGATTTGGACTTATACTATGGAATTGGAATTTGATTGGGATTTGGTATCTCGTGATTAATATGGCAGTATTTATGTGATGAGATTTGACATTATGAGATTGATGATGAGTGTGACCAATGATATCCTGATTCATCAGGGTATGACATATATTGCTTATTCTAGTAGTATGGGACACTAGAATAGGTAGTATGTGGATGACGGCAGGCATAAGCAATGTTGTCTAAATTTTATGGATTTTTTTTATTTTTTTAAAAACTTTTTTTTGATACAGATTTCTAATCATTGTTTTTGACAAGTATTGTTTGCAGATTTTTATCTTCGCAACTGAGGACGGTTGCTTTCCAACGGAGAGGTATGTTATAGAATTGATATTTTATTCTTTATTGCAGCTGACAGGTAGAAAAGACTAGACCCAGCTTGGCCTATGAGAATCGATATGTATATCATGTACATTTTATTATTCAAGTGCTGTTTTATGAGCTTTGGCCATTTATGACCGGCCGGCCAGTTTGTAACCAATTTGACTATTCAAGAAATCTATATAACAAATACGTGCAAGAGGGAAATGGTCACTCTTGCACGGGGGGGAGATTGCACCCAGTGTTTGTGTATTCTTCTCTCCTCTCCCCTCTTCTCTCTTGCCCTGCCGGCGTAGCACTCCATTCTAGGAGGTGCGCCTGCAGGTGCTATCTCGCTCTCTCCCACTCTCTATCTCTCTCTGTTTGCATACGTCGTGGTTATGTGATATGGATGACGACAGGTACGTAGATTTAGTCGTTTATGTCTTGCTATGTGCTATTTCTGGGTATTTTGCAGGGCAACCAATCTTCCGGTTGTAGCAATTGAATCTTTCAAATCTATTATTAATCAACTTGTTGTCTGTTGTCGATGATCCTGTTCCACAAAAGAAACTGATTACACTTCTCCTTGATACCGTGAAGGACTCTTCTTATGATAATATGGTTACTATTCTCTTTAATAAATATGGTCTTGATTTCGACCAAGCCTGCATGTCTTTAATTGAATACTCTCAACGTCAAGAACGTCGTAATGCTGGTAATGATACAGCTATGATTTCACAAGAGGAGACTGAGTCACAACAAATGGAACGTACTTTTTATGCTCGAAGGCGTCCATTTCAATGAGGAAACCACAGAGGGGGCCGTCGCGGTAATATTTTCTCTCGTCTCAAATTTTCTAATAAGCAATGTTCTTACTGCAATAGAAATGGCCATACAGAAGATGATTATTGGGCACGTCAATATGATAAAGAACACAATATTACCACAAAACAACCACGTTTATCTAGAGACTCTTCTTCTTCTTCTTGTGAATATTGTGGACGATCTGATCATCCCACTCATATATGCTATAAGCGTCGATTTGACACAGATCGGAATAGAGCATATACTACTGAACAAAGAAACAACATTGTACCAAAAACAAGCTGCGTCCCATGTTCAGTTGCTCCAGACAGAATACTTCATGTACGTGATGGATCACTTTTTATTGTCGATTCTGGTGCTACAGGAAATATGACATATGAGTTTAAGTGGCTCCATAACTATCATCCACTACTAGTTGAACATGTTGTTTATCTTGCTGATGATACTACTTGTCAAGAAAAGGGTATTGGAGACTTATATCTTGGTACCTTATCTTCTTCCACTCGAATTTTGCGAGGAGTATTACATGTACCAGATTTTCAACGTAATCTTCTTTGAGTTGCTAGACTTGTTGATCTTGGTATGTTTGTTGGATTTGATCATACCAAATGCCGAATTGAGAAAGATGGACAGACTATAGCCACTGCTCCTCGAAACGGTAATTTGTTTGAACTCTCTCTCAACGATGATGTAGCAAATGTTGTCACTGCTCCAGGTGATTATGATTGCAAAGTATGGCATCACCGTTTTGTTCATGCTCATTTCTCAAAACTCCTTGATCTTCAACGTCGTGATCTTGTTCATGGCATGGATCTTAAAGCCCATCCCCATATGGGAATTTGTGAATTTTGTGCTCTTGGGAAACACAATCGTAACCCTTTCCTCTGTCAAATACAACTCATTCTCATGACATATTGGATCTTGTTCATACTGACATATGTGGACCTCTACCTTCTTCGAGATCACAATATCGTTACTTCATTACTATCATTGATGATTTCTTAAGGTATACGACTGTATTTCTACTTAGACAAAAATCTGAAGCCTTATCTGTTTTCAAACAATTCCACAAGGCTGCGGAACTTAAAACTGGTCGTCGCCTTAAGAAGCTTCGTAGTGCCAATGGAGGCGAATATGTTTCTCGAGAGTTTGTGAGTTACTGTGATGACAGTGGAATTTATCATGAACACACTATTCCATATTCGCCTCAGCAGAACGGTGTTGCTGAACGAAAGAATCGCACTATTCTCAATGCTGTAAGATGTATGCTAATTCATTCTGGCTTATCTCGTGTTTTTTGGGCCGAAGCTACTTTGACAGCAGTATTCATTCAGAATCATCTTCCTACTATTGCACCCTCTGGTAAGATACCCATCACAGCATGAACAGGTGACATTCCTTCTGTATCTCATTTTCGAACCTTTGGATGTATTGTTTATATTCATGTTCCCAAAGAAACACGAGCAAAGCTTGATGCTCCTGGTCTTAAAGTTATTTTTATTGGATATTATGACACTTCCAAAGGCTACAAATTCAATGACCCTTCCTCCAAGAAAGTAATTGTGAATCGTGATGCTACTTTTAACGAACATCTTATGGGAGGCTCATAGTCCATGGAGGATTCTGATGATACTAAATCATTGCTTTAGGCTTTTCCATTTCTTTCAGAAGATGAAACTCTTCCTATAGAGCAACTTTCCTCTTCACAACCATTCATTCCGAATGTTGCCAATGATGATATTGATATTTTTGTTGATCTGCCTATTGATTTTGAACATGGCTCATGTCATGTTTATGATGACGATATTGATGATAATGCTTTTTCTACTTCCGAAGATCCCATTACTTATGATGAAGCTATCTCTTCACCACAAAAGAATCAATGGCAAGAGGCTATGGAAGCAGAGTACGATTCTCTTATATTTGAAGGTACATGGATACTAACTGAATTACCTCCTAGTCGTACAGCTATTAAATGTAAGTGGGTGTAGAAGACAAAAGGAAAATCAGATGGATCTTTTGACAAGTTCAAGGCGCGTTTAGTTGCAAAAGGTTACTCCCAAGTAGCTGGTGTTGATTATCAAGAGACTTTTTCACCAATTCTTCGCATTACAAGTGTTCGAGTTTTATTGGCATTTGCTGTTCAATTTGATTTAGAAGCTCATCAAATGGATGTGCGAACAGATTTTCTTAATGGTGACTTGGAAGAGGAAATTTATATGGAACAACCAGAAGGGTTTGTTCTTCCAGGTAAAGAATACGTTGTTGCTCAACTCCATAAGGCACTATATGGTCTCACACAAGCTTCGCGAGCCTGGTATACAAAATTTGATCTTTTTCTCACCTCTAAAGGATTCATCTCTTGCTCGTCAGACCCCAACTTATACATACAATGCCAAGGTAGCAGTTTTGTGATTCTTGCTCTTTATGTGGATGATACCATCCTTGTTTCCAATGATTTGGGATTTCTTCAGCAAGTGAAAAAGTCATTGTCTTCTGCATTTGATATGGTGGATCTTGGAGAGATTCGCTCGTGTCTTGGCATTCAAATCCAACGGAACCGTATAAAAGGTATTTTATTCCTTCGATAGTCAAAGTTTATTGCAGATACTATTCAAAAATTTGGTATGGAATCTGCACATTTAGCCAACACACCTTGTCTTGCAAGCTATACGAAGAACACTTCTGACAATGGCGGTGAACTTGTCACAAATAGACCTTATGCTAACTTGATTGGATGTCTTCAGTTTGTTGGCATGAACACTCATCCTGATATTCTATTGGCTGCTAATTATCTTGGACAACATCTTGCATGTTCTTCTCTTATGCATTGGTCTGTTTCAAAGCGTGTATTGAAATACTTGAAAGGCACTACAGATTTTGGTTTAGTCTATCGACGAAAACTCACATCGGATTCTATGCAATATCTTTCTCTTTTGGGTTACACAGATGCAGACTGGGCAAGCTCACATTTATCTATGCGATCTACTAGTGGAAATTGCTTCTTTATAAATGGTTGTCTTGTTTCTTGGACCAGCAAGAAACAACGTTGTGTTGCAGTTTCTACGACTGAGTCAGAATATGTTGCGGCAACACTTGCAGCTCGTGAGTTGCTTTGGCTTAGACAAATGCTGGTTGATATTGGTCACTCCTCTTTCTAGCACACCCTTGCGGTGTGACAACCAAAGTGCTATTAGTCTTGCAAAAGACTATGTTCAACATAATAAGTCAAAGCACATTGCTGTCCATTATCATTATGTCAGGTATGAAGTACGCAAAGAAACCATTATGGTTGAATACTGTCCAAGTGACCAGTTGATTGCAGACATTTTGACCAAAGGCCTCAACGAGTCACATTTCATCCTCTTGCGCTCGGAGCTTGGAGTTGCTTTGGCCTCACTCTTTCTAGATTCGGTTCTTTGCTATTGTAATAGCTTTGTACATATGACATTGTAATCTTTTAGGTACCATGCACTATGCACACTCCACATTTGCACATTGTGATCTCTAAGTCATTTGAATATTTGTACATAGATGCACAATTCACTTTCACATCATCATCGCTGGTTCATATTTTTACATTGTATAGGGGCTTGGGTTTTTCCCTTGAACTCCCCAAGGGTTTTTTCATCCAAAGCTAGAGACCTTTGTTTGAGTGGGGGTGTTGGAGCTATATATGGCTCACTCTACTCAACTTGGTCTAGCCTATATATTTGTATCATGTCCTCAATATGAATCAGTCTTTGGGAGCGTATATGGTGTGTCTCTTGTCTCGCCTCTCTCTCTTTCTCTCTACGTCTCATCAGTAGATGCTTTCAAAATGTGTTGTAGTGTCTTTTTTTCAAGACTTGGTGTCAACCACACCCCTTGTGAGTTGCGTTATGGAGGTTCACAGGGTATAGATTCTTATTTTTATGTGGATCTAATAAGGGAGAATACTTTAACTAATATCTGTCTTTCCCTATTTTCTCCAAAGAGAATAGTTATTTCTTAACACTAGTAGATGCTTTCAAAAGGTTTTGTAGTGGCTTTCTTTTGGCATTTTTTTTCAAGACGGGGATGCAACCACATCTTCTGAGTTGAGTTATGGGGGTGCATGGGGTATAGATTCTTATTTCATGTGCATCTGAAAAGAGATAATACTCTAACTAGTATCTGTCTTTTTCTATTTTTCATAAAGAGAATGCTTTCTTGGTGCTAGTAGATGCTTTCACCACCCCCTAAATGAGGGAAAAATTTCTAACTAGTATCTATCTTTTATTATCTTTCCTAAAGAGAATGTTGTCATGTCCCCCACCCCAAAAAAAAAAAAAGGCCGTGGACAACACTTGTGCCTTGTCCTGATGATCGAAGTTCACAAGTATACTTAGCTATTTCCAATGGGAGAAATATTGCTATTGTGCAGTAAAAATAACTCAATTGTCTGATGTTGTACCATAGCCATAATCTTTCCATAGACAAAGGTACAAAACTTACATGCATTACAATATAAAGGAAAAATGTAGTATCCCAACAACCATACTATAAGCAATATTACGTAAGCATCACCGTGATCCATTCAAATTAGTATCATAGAACACTAGTGATGTTCTAAAAGGAAGCACTACTTCTCTTTGCACCACCTCTAAAGATTTTACACCATCTATTTTTATGGAAAAGACACAATCATCTACCATGTAGCTATGGTATGCTAGAAACAACCTCTCTGAAATCTTTTAGTCCCTCTCTATATTGTAGCTCAGTACATCATGACCTACAGAATGCCAAAGACACGTGTTTGTAAGATCGAGCACCTATTTGAATACAAAACTTCCAAATATGATATTACTAGACCATGAAATAAACTCTCCATAGGAGAAACAGAAACAAAATTAATTCAATAAAACAATAGTGATCTTACAGCCTCTCTAGTGACAAGATGTCAATATTCCTTGGAGTCACACATAAGTGTCCAAGTATGATGAATCACAAGCCCCACTGTCGACACATCTAAACAAGGAACTCCCCTATGTGCTCTCCTTTGTTTTAGTAGAAATTTCTTGAAAAACAGCTCTCCACCTTCATCATTAAGCTCTCCACCGTTTCTCTTAGTGTATAATAGATGTTTGAGATCTCTAGTAATCCACTTGCAAGCGGATGATCGAAAGCTCAATAACACTTATATGATATGTGATTTTAAGTCAAAAGTTTTAAATAGACAACCACTAATATAAATTTTAAGTTTTCATTAAATACACTTCAATTTTTTTTTCGACACGGTTTCTCATTTTTTCTTTGTGTATAGCAAGTGTTTGAGTTGTCTAATCATCCGTCTGCAAGCGGATGATCAGAGAGCTTGAGAACTCTTATTTATATTCAATTTTGACACAATGATTGAAAATAAGTAGCAAAACTAATCTATTTTTCAAAGTGCTATTAAATACACTATAAAAAACAAAACCAAAACAATCAAGACAAAAATTTGTCAAAACCAAAAAAATATTTGAAGTATAAAAAACACATACAATTGGATAGAGTCTTGTTTATTTTAGCATAAAAGTTTTTAAAAAACCATATCCACCTTCATCACGAAGGCCTTCACAAGAGATTAAGAACTTTCAAGACTAAAAAGGGACAACCAAAAAGCTTATTAAATACATATTTTTAAAATTAATATCACTAAAAAAGTTGAGAAATAGATCACAAATCATCGACGTGACACGGATGATCAAGGAGCTTTGACAAATGTTGATGATGTTGAGATTTAACTAGTTTTTTAAGGCATCAATTTGTTTTTTTTACTTAGTTCATAGTAGGTGTTGAGCTCTCTGGTCGTCCGCGTGCACGCGGATGATCAGAGAGATCAAAAACTGTTATATTATAATATGAAATTTGGATATAATAGTTGAAAACAGGTAGCAAAATGGATGGTGATGAGCAGGGACCGAGCTTGTATGCTGGATCGCTTGTGTGTAGAAGGAGGGTTTTCTGCAAGGTCAAGCCGATTGTGTTCCTAAGGGTTTTCTTGGCGAATTATTTCCTGTAAGAGTAGAGGATCACACCCTATTTTTGATTCCTGAAAATACTCCTCGGAATAGACCCTCTTATATAGAGTGGGCCAAGCTCAGTAGCAAGAGATAATCACCTTTTTGTTCACTGGCCTTGCTAGTTCAAAAGAAAGACGAATCATGGAGGATGTGCATCAATTAGAAGGCTCTCAACAAGCTCACCATCATGAAAAAGCTTGCAATACATAGGATTGATGGTATTCTTGATAGATTGCAAGGTTCTACTTGCTTTAGCAGAATTGATCTTAAGAGTGGCAATGGTGGCTATTCAACACGCTAGTCACACCTGCATTGGACATCAAGCCTAGCAGACATTTGGTGGACTCGGGTAGACAGACCTCGGATCCTCATGCTATCACAAAAGATCCAATGCAAACCATCCGTGCTATATGGCATCCTCATAGTAGAGTTTGTTGCACCACTTATAATACAAGTGGAGGCCTTGTTTCAAACCATTCACCTCATGATCAATCACAGATTCAAAGAGATCCACCTAGAAAAACTCTTCCATAGAGCATTTGAAGCATTCAAAGCACTTGCAGAGGCAGTAAATAAAGACTCGTGTTATGCAATTATGGTTCTTAGAGAATGGGATAGACATGGGTGAACTACCACGCTTTCAGATGAAATGGATGCAAACACAGCTTTGCCTCTTACACAATGAGTTGAATAGAGTCATGAAGCACGATTTTTGGTTGCTCTTTGTCACCGACAAGAACCACATGCCAACTAGAAAGAAAACACACACACAGATAGATAGATAGATAGATAGATAGAGAGAGAGAGAGAGAGAGAGGGAGAGTTCTGCTTTGGCCCAAAAACCTCGGAGCTCTGTTTTGGACTTGGAGCCTCGTTCACTATTTCTCTTATGTCGATATTCAAATGATACAACCGCCAAGGAGAGAGCTCATTGCAAATATGCAACTGTTAAGCTACCAGAAGCCTCCTCCGAGAAGGCCCATATTCAAAGGCCCTTGCAGGAGCTTAGAAAGCATGAGATCCAAAACCTAACGCCAAAAAGTTATTTCCATTACCACATTAGCAACTCAAAAATTGTGTCGTGAATTATAGAAATGTGTAGAGTATGTGGCCAATTTTGGAAAAAAATGGGAAAGCGAGGATCAACAGAAGATGCCGGCTTCTTCATGAACAAAAGGCAAAGGGTGTGGGTTGCGGGGACGAATGAAGGGCAGTTGAAAATGGAGGGACAGCTGGTCTTCTTCTTCTTTTTCTCGCTTGCTCGGGAAGCGTCTTCTGAGAGGCAAGTCTTTTGAGGCTGGGAGGTGTAGCCGACCTCTTTCCCTCCCTCTTATACTCTCTCTCTCTCACACACACACGCACGAATATTGCAGCTCTCTCTCTCTCTCTCTCTCTCTCTCTCTCTCTCTCTCTCTCTCTATTGGCAGTATTTGCAAGCTTTTTCAGTTCTGGAAGCCAACTGGAGTGTCTCTGCTACAATGCGGGTAGGGCTTGGGAGCGGAAGAAGGCAAGGTAATGGGCGCTCAGGGTTGGGGCCAAGCAGAGGGTGTATACCCCCGTTTACAGCAGACTTTAGTCATTTGCACATCCAGAAAAAAAGGGGGGCGGCTGGAGCTCCCTCCTCGTCCACGTGTGCGCAGACGAGGAGGGGGCTCAGCCCCCCCTTTTTTTTTCCAGATGACATACAAATGATCTCTTTGGGACTATCCAGCTCAGACTCCTCTCATACGGCTGTCCATCGGCCAAGCTGCCATCTCCTTTTTTGATGGCGACACTTTCTCGGGTAGCTTATATACTAGCTCAAGCTGGTCTTTGTTTGCAAGTTGGTCTTCTCCCAGCTCAAGCTTCTGATGGTGTTGTCCCTTGCTGCAATAATAATTAGCTTGCAAGTCATTCACCTTTTGAATAATACTCTCTCTCTCTCTGCCGGGGGCAAGAAATCCTCCCTCTACATGTCAGTATCCTTTTCAATATTAGCTCCCTAGTGCTCACTCATGAGCCCTCAAGCATGGACGCTGGCCTGCAGCTCTCCTTCCTTTTGAATAATACTCTCTCTCTCTCTGCCGGGGGCAAGAAATCCTCCCTCTACATGTCAGTATCCTTTTCAATATTAGCTCCCTAGTGCTCACTCATGAGCCCTCAAGCATGGACGCTGGCCTGCAGCTCTCCTTCCTTCTGTAGCCTCCTGACAAGCTCTCCCTCTTTCTTGCAGATTCCCCTCTGATGCTACCCGACTTGGCCCGGCTGCTCGTTTTCCCCGAGCTTGGGCTCCTCCTCTGATCGCTCTCTCTTTTCTTCTCTGTGTCGCCCTGGCCTGGACTTAAGAGCCCTCCTTCCTTAATTAGGCTCGGCCTGTGAACTTGAGTGATATATATAGAAGATAGAGTGAGAGAGGAGAGAAGGAGAGAGTAGACAGAGAGATGGAGGTAGAGAAGAGAGAGAGGTGTGAGAGAGAAGGGAAGGGGGAGCTGACACCAAGTAGAGAGGGAAATTCGAATTCAAATTGCATACAACAACTGCTTGGGAACAATACAAGGGGAGTTCCTTTTATAGGCTTGGATAAGCAATCTAGCCGTTGAAGGAATAAGGTATCTGTGGTGAGGTTTGAACTCCAGCTTAGGTGTAAAGTGCATTGCACTTTCCACATCCTCCCTCAAACCGAAATCATAACAGAAAGCATAGAGCATTTGTGAGGAGATCCCCCCTCAAATGCGAATACAAAATAAATCCATGCTGAAATACAATGAGTGTTAGTGAAGATGAAGCTAGGGAGCTTCCAAACCGGCTCTTGCTGAGCAAAGAAGGTGTTTTTCAGGAGGAACTGCCTTGGTAAGGAAATCGGCAACATTCTCTGTGGTAGAGATGTATTTGAGGTGGATGAAGTTGTATTCTACTAGCTCCTTGATGAAGTGATATGCGAGCTTGATGTGTTTTGTGCGCTCGGTAAGTTGAGGACTCTTCGCCATTGCAATTGCTGATTGATTGTCGCAATGTAGAATGATTGGCGGAGTGGCACATGGAATCGGCAATTCTTCTAGGAGTTGGTGAAGCCACAATGCTTCACGAGCAGCAAGGGATGCTGCTATATACTCTGCCTCGGCAAATGATAGAGCAAGTGAAGTCTGGCGCTTGCTTCGCCAAGAAATAGCACCTCCTACAAGAAGAAATACATGCCCAGAGATGCTATGCATATTTGGGTCTTGGCCGGCCCAGTCGGCATCAACAAAACCTTTGATTTGCAGTGGTGATGAGTGGTGCTGACTATAATATGTGAGAGAATGATGGTGAGTGTGGTGTAAGTAGCGCAGTGATCTCTTGGCAGCGAGACCATGGCATTTGTGAGGTGCCTTCATATGGCGAGATAATACATGACCTGTAAAGCTAATGTCAAGTCTTGTGCATGATATGAGATACCTTTGCTGACCGATTAAGCGAGCGTAGGGAAAGCTTGACATAGAATAAGTATCATCATCAGATGGTGGCATAGAAGTGAATAATTTATGCTTGACAAGGAGTGGTGTAGAGAGTTGTGCATTTGAAGAGAGAAGACCATACTCACCCAATATGTCTTCAATGTATTTCCGCTGAGAAAGCTTGATGAATCTGCCATTTGGATCCCTGTTGACCTCTATGCCCAAGAAGTAGGTCATAGGGCCGTTGTCATGGACTGGAAATTCCTCTTTGAACATTTCCACAACATGTGAGACATATGTCTCATCACTAGCAATGATAGGAATATCATCGACATAGACACCAATGATTGCCCATCCATGAAAGAGAGTGTGATAGAACAAGTTTGGGTCAGAAGTGCATTGAACCCATCCCCATTTGATAAGAAAAGCATGCAAGCGCTTGAACCATTGTCGTGCAGACTGTTTGAGACCGTATATAGGCTTATGTAGCTTGCATACATAGATAGTGGGATCATCACAATAAAAGTAGGGAGGTTGAGCCATATAAATGACTTCATCTAGCCATCCATGTAAAAATGCAGTGCGAATGTCAATGTGGTGAAGAGGAATGTCAAAGAAAGCGGCTAATGCAACAAGTATGCGAAATGAGGTGATACCCATGACAGGAGAGTAAGTGTCAGTGAAATCTGTACCATGTTGTTGCGTATAGCCCTTCGCGACAAGCCTTGCTTTGTAGCGTTCGACAGAACCATTGGGGCGATGCTTTTTCTTGAGAATCCATCGGCAACCGATGACATTGGCGTCGTCGGGCCTAGGCGTGATAGTCCAAGTTTGAGCTTCTTCATGTGCTTGAAGCTCTTCCTTCATGGCTTCAATCCATTGATCGCCTTCGGGAGAGGCAATGGTGTCTTCGACTGAGAGTGTATTCTCTTCGAGCGGGTCGGGGATGTTGATGGAGAGGTCTTCTTCTTCTTGAAGCAAGAATGCGGCGAATGATGTTGCTTCGTAGATGGCTTCCAGAGAGCGGTGTCGAGGGCGAAGGGGAGGTGAGATCCCTTCATCATCCATTGGGGCTGATCCGGAGGGTTGATTAGAATGTTGATTAGATTCCTTGAGAGCTGAGGATGAAGAGGAAATGGTGATGGGATTGATGGTGTTTCTACGAGTAGTAGAAGTAGGCGGGGTGGAGAAGGAGGATGATACGATTATAGGAGTGTGTGCCATGCTGAGAGGCGAGGAAGGAGAAGCTAAGGGGCTGAATTGAGAGCTGTTTGGGGTCGTTTTTGATTGATGTAAGGGGCTGATGTTGCTTGGAGCAGGAGTTGGTGCTATGGAGCTTGAGAGTTGGAGCTTATGAGGAGAGGAATAGCTTGAGACAGATGGCTGAAAATGTGTGTGTGTGTGGCCCTCTTGTAGTGTGTTTGAGAGAGGAAGAGAGTGTGTGTGCATGCCATGGATTGGGATAAGTGGATTAGAACGATGGGAAGCTGAAGCTAAGGGTAGCGCTACAGGTTGCGCCAGCTTAATTGTGTTGGCAGATTTCGTTTTTAAGCTTGTGAGCTTTTGATGTTGAATTAATGCGGTCAAGGGTGTGTTCACACCATTGTTCATTGATATGGTAAGTGTAGTAGCTGTAGGGTACTTACCGGGCATTGTAAATGGGGTAGGTAAAAGGGGCTCAGTGGTCGATGAGGGCGGAGCATCTCCAGGATGATTAAATAGAAGAAATTCACAGAATATTACTGACCTTGAGAACAAAAAATTATTTGTTTTGGAGTCATAAAGTCAATAGGCCTTAACGCCATGAGTGTTGCCGTATCCGCAGAAGATAGTGTGGATGCTCTTAGGGGAAAATTTGGGTTGACTACTGGTGAGTAGTGGATATGCCGGGGAACCAAAGATCTTGAGATGGGTTATGTTGGGCGGGTGGTTGAACCATAGCTGGTAAGCAGTTTTCTGTGGATTGACTGCTGAGAGGACTCGATTCTGAATGTAGGTTGCGGTCGCTATGGCTTCTTCCCAGAAAGAAATAGGAAGTCGAGCGAGGGCTAGCATTGAGCGGGCAGCTTCGACTAAAGTGCGATTTTTGCGCTCGGCGACTCCATTTTGCTGAGGGTGATCCGGAATTGTAAATTCCCTTTGAATGCCATTTGATACACAATATTGTTGAAACTCGTTGCTTTTGTATTCCCCACCATTGTCTGTCCTTAGTGCCTTGATTTTGCGATCGAGTTGTGTTTCCACGGCAGCTTTGAAAGCTTGAAATTTGATGAAGGTTGCAGCTTTATCTGCCAAGAAATAGACATGAGTGTACCTTGTATAGTCGTCGATGAAGATTAGGAAGTATTTGTTGCCAGTCAGTGATTGTGTCTGCATTGGGCCGCACAAATCCGAGTGGATAAGCTCAAGAGGTTGAGCTGTATGGGACTTTGACCTTGGAAACTTGAAATGCTTAGCTTTGCCCAATACGCATGCTTCAAAAAATGTAATTGGTGTAATTGTGGTTGGCAAACCTACCACTAGCTCTTTCTGCTGCATATCTTTGAGCACTTGTTGCGAGATATGACCTAACCTGTAGTGCCAAGTAAGTGTCTCCTCTTGCTTAGGAGAATTGATGACTGTTGAAAGTGCTTTGGCTTGGTCTTTGCTAGAGCCGAAAGGATACAAGCGTCCTTCCTTGGGGCAAGATATAGAGAAAGGCTTGTGATTTGTGTCAATTGTATGCAGGATGCACTTATCATGCGTGAAAGAAACTGTAATGCCTTTGGAGGTGAGCTCTCCTACTGAGATCAGATTCTGCTTTAGACTAGGTACATAGTATACCTTGTCTAAGTGAGCTATAGTGCCATTTGGTAGGGTAATGGCAGCACTGTTATATCCTTTATCATGTTGAATGTTGCTATCCCCCATGAGGACTTCAAGTGGGTGTTGAAGAGGAGTGTAGTGTGCAAGCCAATCATAATGATATGTCATGTGATGTGTAGCTCCAGTGTCTAGATACCAAATAAAAGAGTTGTGATGTGGCTTAGAGGAGCTGAAGCTTGCAGCAAAAAGTTGTATAGAAGTAGGGTGTGTGTCACCATCATAGCTTGAAATATTGGTGAAATGAGCATGAGCTTTATGATGATAGCCTCCATTTGCTTTATGTCCATTGAATCCTCCATGATTACCACCATGATGCTTGGTTTTGGACTTGCAGTCCTTGGCAATGTGTCCGAACTTCTTGCAGTTGTGGCATTGAACTTGACCATAAGGTGCATTTCTAGGGCGGTTAGAACCACCTTTATGCAATTGCCTTGAGTTGTTGTAATGGTGGTAAGGACCACCTTTTCTGAAATTGATATGAGTGGCTAGAGCCACTGGAGTAGAGCCATTAGACTAGTCTCTCAAAGCTTCTTCCTGATGGATTTTGGATACAAGGCCTTGCAATTGCATCTGGGACAGGGCTTGAGTAGTAACAAAGGCTTTCCAGCTTGCGGGTAAAGCCACCAATAGAAGCATACATTGAAATTTCTCTGAAATCTCCATTCCAGAGATGAGAACTTCATCTAACAGTGGCTGCCAATTGTCAAGAAACTTGACTGCAGATTGGCCTTCTTGCATAGTATTGTTCACAAGCCTCTTGATCAGGGAGACTTGATAAACAAGATCAGTGTGCTCATAACTGTTGTTGAAGAACTCCCAAATAGCCTTAGAGGTGGATAGAGTCCGCACCATTTGGACTTGCCTATCCTCACAATGGAGTATAATTTCCATTTGAGCCGTAATGTCCCTTGAATCCCATGCCGAGTGTAGCTCCGTATCGGAGGCGTACTCGACGTCTTCACTTCGTCTTGTTTCATTTCCAGAAACAATCTTCCAGAGACCAAGTTGCTTCAAATATAGCTCCATTCTTAGCTTCCACACATTGTAATTGTTCCCATTGAGCTTGTCAATGGTGAAGTATCTTGACTTGGTGGTTGCAACCATAGGTGATGAGGTGCTAGTCATGCTAGCCGAGTAAACCTTGGAAGTGAGAGATGGGCGTGTAAATAGGCCGTTGCTTCGAGAGAAGGCTCGTAGAGTACTTAGGAGCTCAAGTTATGAAGCTCTGATACCATGTGAACTTGAGTGATATATATAGAAGATAGAGTGAGAGAAGAGAGAAGGAGAGAGTAGACAGAGAGATGGAGGTAGAGAAGAGAGAGAGGTGTGAGAGAGAAGGGAAGGGGGAGCTGACACCAAGTAGAGAGGGAAATTCAAATTCAAATTGCATCCAACAACTGCTTGGGAACAATACAAGGGGAGTTCCTTTTATAGGCTTGGATAAGCAATCTAGCCGTTGAAGGGATAAGGTATCTGTGGTGAGGTTTGAACTCCAGCTTAGGTGTAAAGTGCATTGCACTTTCCACACGGCCTTGATGCTCCTTCCTTGGAGATTTCTGCTTGGCAGCCCCTTTTGCCTCCTCTTTACAGGGTTTGCTATGGTCTCCTCTTCATACATGCCCTCATCACCTCCACTCTTCAAATCTCAGCGCCTACACAGGCCGCTCCTTGAACATGCCAGGAGATCCCCGAGCATGGCAACTCAGCACTTCCCCTTGCTCCTTTCAACTTTAGGCTTCCTTCTTCCCTTGTCCTAAGAGTGAGACCACACTCTCTGCTGCTTCAAGAAACTGGTTTTGGTTAGATTTCAGCTAGCATGCCTGCATGATGTAGCTGGCCGATATTTAACACTCCCTATCAGATGGAGTCTCTACCTCGTAAATGCACCCGCCACCCTTGGTCATCCTCAATAGCATTTTCCCTCCTTGTTGTCAGGAGCACCTCGGCACACCCCACCTTGCAGGAAATCTCTGTTTCTCCGAGGTAGCCTTGGACTAGGTAGCCGGGCACAGACAATTCATGTTTCTCTCCTTCCCTCGGTCTTTGTAATGCCGCACGCTAATCTGGACTCGTGCACCCTTCTCCAAGCTCGTCAAATGGCTGCCTTAAATTGCTCTCCTCTCGAGTCTTCCCAGCCTCGCTGTCCACTTTCCCTCCTACTCATTGACACTACTCTCCCTTGGCGGCGACTCCATGTGCAGACCACGCTCGTCATCATGGTGGATGAGCCTCAGCACTAAGGGGCACTGGAGCTTTAAGGAAGCCCAGGCGGTGGGATCAAAGGCGCGGAAGTGGGGTGCGGTGATTGATGGCATCGGGGCGCTACACGTGGCAAAAAAAAGTGAACTTGGACGGGTTTTGGTAAACGGGGGCGCCGGGAGGTAAACTCAAATGGGAGGGTGACGTGGACAGGAAACATGGCGCGAATGGGCTGAGGTGGAGTCCTAGGTGGCAAATGGTGGGCCAACATGGCATTACTTTCACGCGGGCATTCCGTTTTCAAATTTGCCCTCGCGGGAATGCAGGATAATCAGAGATAATCGGACGTGAGATGAGAGCAGGAGAAGGGGAGGCTGGTATCTGAGACAGTAATCAGATGAAGACTCTGTAGGAGATTGGAAGCTCAAAGGCAGCATGGATTTGAACCAGGTAGTGTGTGTGTGTGTGTGTGTGTGTGTGTGTGTGTGTGTGTGTGTGTGTGTTTGTGTGAGAGAGAGAGAGAGAGAGAGAGAGAGAGAGAGAGAGAGATGTTGTGTATTAGATGCCTCCCATCAATGTAATCGAAGACCGACCATTGAGTGGATATTTCAATGGTGAAACAACGTTTGAAGGAGAATCGTCAGATGACTGGCCAATCAACGAGTATAATGGCATGGATTACTCGCCACAAAACAATGGAGCTAGTCCCAGCTCAATCGCATGTTGGCATTCGCAATGCTCTTGGGTTGCCTTAGATCCGTCTTCATACACATCAAAAACATTTTTCTCCTTCGACGAGATGACATACTCCTTAATGGCCAAAGATTTGGGAGGGACAGAGACCATGTCACTAGCAATGCTTCAAGCGATCGATGTTCGGGGATTGTTTGATTTAAAGAAGTGGAATAGGATGAAAGACTCCTTGATGCTTTGTCCAGGTATAGGGCTGGAAATAAGCTGCCTGCACTTGAAATCTACTGGCCTAAAGGTTGCCTTTATGGAAGATTGGGCACATATTGTTCATGCAGCCCATTGCCCTTTGACACATGACAATCATCTTGGAGTGGCTGCCACTTTTAAGGCCGTCCAGAAGGAATGGTGTACAGACAAGAGACAACATGGGTTGCCTCTTGATTACATAAAAGACTCAATCACTGCATGTGGATGCTTACTAAAAGAGAAGATTATTGACTGTGATGTAGCTACGATGCCTGTTAGTAGCAGAACCGCAAATTGCCCAACCTCTTCAATCGAGACAACAACATCTCAAGTCGAGCAACAGTTGACAAGAATCATGATAAAGCATCACACACGGCTGGTCCTAGTCAGATCTTCAAAGAGGCATAGAGCATCTAAGTGGCTACAAGAATACATTTGCCATCGAGGTGAAAGCATAGATCGGAGAGGTGCGGATAAGCGGTGACAACGAAAGTCAAAGAGGTGTGGGTGCTTGTTTAGGCTGGTGGTTCAACACTGTCATGATGGTGATAGGGTGATTATCGCAATCCATGGCGATCACACCGGGCACATACCTGGCTCACGTGCTGACCTTTACCACTTGCCGGTGTATTCAACTGTAGTTGCATGCTGTATGGATGATTTGTTTGATGTTGGGATGTGTCGCCATGTCGCCAAAATGTCGATCTCCAAGGAAAGGTTTCACATGGCAAATGCATCTGAGCTGGATCGTGTAATCTACAGATTTTTTATGATACCAAAAGAGGTGCAAATGCTGTTTCATCAAATGCGCACTCGTGGTACTTAGCTTGCCATTGGAATTTCTAAGAAGCCTTTTCTCTGCTGAGTTTTTTATAGCATTTGATCCAGCAATTTTTTTGACTATAGGTAACTCTGTAGATACTCAATGGGGTGCGATGCTTGCCGAGGCTCTACGTTTGCAAGAATTGAAGAAGGTAATACTACATTCTCAACTTCTTAAGTTGGATGGGTGAGCATTCATCCTCAAGTATACTTCTCGTATGGACAGGTAATCTTTGTGCAGCCTTACAGTCCCCAAAACCCTGATGAGAACAAGCGGCCATTCATCCTCCTCATTCAAGAGGAGTGGATGCTACAAGTCGCTCTTCGTTTCTCTCGTCGGAACTCATGGGCCGTGGATAGCACTTTCAAGACAAACATTTATGGTCTACCGCTCTATGGTGCAGTCTTGCCAAACCAAAACGGCATAGGGATTCCGATATGGCTGATGTTATGCAGCAATGATGTGGGTACCAGCCAGGAAAAGGTGGCCCTAGAGCTCACGTTCAAGATGATCTTTGCAAGGTTAGGTGACGTTCGGTCCGCAGCCATTGTCATTGATAAGAGCCAGCAAGAGCTCGAAGCCATCCTCAAGGTTGTGGATCAAGATTCTTTTTGCTGGAGAGAAGACGAGGATGGAAGGCGGCAACAAGTCGCATGCAAAGTTTTGCTATGCTGGTTTCATGTCAAGAACGCATGGGTTGAGAACCTATTTCCCCAGGTAGCTGGTCATTTCTTTGATGTGTTCTTTGTGTCAGCTCATGTCTACTACAAATGGACTATCGTACTCACATGGCGTTGTTGTGCATAGGTCCCTAAGGACAAGCGCGATGATGTGTACAATCGCATGTCGAGTTTGATGCATGCAACAAGTGAGGATATATTTGATGCAAGGTGCGATGAGCTATTGCAGGTGTATCAGGCACATGAAAATATTCGACGGTATGTATCCATTGGCTGGTGTGGCATCACATACATGTGGCGAAGCTGTTGGCCAAGATTCGATCGTCTTTTTCAGCATGGGAATGTGGATACTACAAACTTGGTTGAGCGATTATGGAAATATGTCAAGTATACCTTGCTAAATGCACAGATAAACAGGTCTCTGTTGGTCTTGCTGAATGCATTGGTGGGCGATTCAGTGCATGGGACATATATTGGGGGAACACTTCTCGAATTCTTCAAGAAAAAGCAGGAGATTGGTAAGAGCGGTTCTCTTTTGCTTGAGAGTATGCCTTTGCTGTTGCCAAATGTTGAGCTCATGTTGTTTCAATTTGACAACCGTTCAGCTGATTCCAGGCGTTTTAGTCGTTTTGGATCAATCAAGCAACATACAGCCAAGCTAGCAGCAGGTGAATCGATTCTTAAACGATTTGAAGCAGATCCAAGCACCCTCGAAGTGATAGAGGAAGGGCACATGCGATTCAAAGTCCTTAGCACTACTTCGGCCTCAAACTGGTATCATGTGAGCATGCAATCCAAGTACTGCAATTGTGCGGATTGGAGATCTGAATGTAAGCATCTAGATGGCCTTCGAGTGATAATTGAGAGGCACTTTCCTCATCTTCACGAAGTTCTCCCCATCGTAGATAGCGTTCAAGCTTTGAGCCATGTGGACCTACAACCCATAGTTGGAGCAGGGGAAGATAATATAGCACTAGATCATGACAATTTCGATGTAGCTAAGACAGTTGTCAAGAACATAGACAATGAGATTGGTAGCTGCATCTTTGACATGAGAAGCATGTTGCAGAGTCTAGAAGAGCAGTTGGTGCAATGTGATAGCTCTCTGAAGCCAGCCATACTAATGCAACTAAATCTTTCACGAAATAGTCTCGCCGCCTTGATCATCCCAAAGGAGATTGAGCTACCAGCAAAGGGCTCGATCAAGCAAGTCCAAGGTCACGTTACTCTAACTCGACTCGGGCATGGGATGCCCGTAGAAGTAAGTGGAGCCAGCAAGGAACAGGTTCTCGAGGCCGACCTGCCACCATCTAAAGGTCCAACTACTGGTGTTTTGCGACGTAAGCATCAGCGTGGACGGAGTCAGGTCCGCTTTCAAAGAAAGCCTCGAATACATGGTCCTCATTGTTGCAACAAAACTCTCATGCTTGATCCATTGGAGAGCATTTCATGCCATACATGCCATGCCCTCCTTCCGTTATTGCTCAGACATGTCCCACGAGCTTGCTTAATCGTCATGTCACCCTCTTTGGTGAGAGCATCCAAAAAGGGATGATTGTTTGTTGCAAAGCTGGCGAGGTTCCCACGGAAGAGAGAAGCTTCACAATCTACTTGCTTGATGGGTCAGTACTCGAGGCAGTCCTTGCGTCCCAGCAGCGAATGGTTCTCTCTACATGAGAGACATGTAGCTTTTTTCTCCCTTATGCAATCTGCTGGGCTGATTTGATGAGCAGTTTGTGAGAGTTTTGCAGGCACTTGTAAGCCCATTTGCAACTATCTTTGAACTAATTGGGTGGATTTTTTTGGGAGCAAACTGTAAGGTGATTCCATCTGCAGACTTCCAACATGTTTGGCTGATGACTATTTACCTTGTTTAGGCTATTAGGCTGATCTTTTTGGATGGCATCTTGCTTGATCGTGCGTGAGCGTTACAGCTGGGTTTCGAAAAGTTATTCTACCAATTTGTCATGAGCTCATTTCAGCTACCAACTTGATGCATTTTTCCTGTAAATTATGTACGATCCCTATGGACTACGACTGCTCTAAGTGGATGGCATTGAAACTGACCTTTTGTGAGAGTCATGGATGGGTTGTTGCTAAATGTATGTCTTGTTTTTCCAGCCAATTTTTCTTATCCGATTGTGTACGATCTCTGAGCACTAGGGCTGCCCTAACTGGATGGCATTGAGGCTGATCTGATTTCTCAGTGGATTTCACTTGCAAACATTTAGCGTTTTTGGTATCTGATTATTTACAGTTTTTGGTATCCGAAGCATCAATGGCATTTATGGCATCCAACAATTTACAGTTTCTGGGTTAGAGGGTTGATTTCCTTTTTGATGTTTTGATGTTTTTTGGATTCTTGCCATACATGCGAGTGAGTTGTTTTTCCGCCCATATATGAGATGTGTGCCGCACCAGAGATCAAGACATTTACGGTCACCGACTATTTACGTTACTGGGGATGGAAGGCTGATGTTTTGTTTGACCATTCTTGGGCACTGCGACTAATTTCCCACTAGATTTGGTGAGCATTATGGCATGTTTGAAGCCGGTTCATGATTAAGAGGCTGGAGAAAGTGAATGCTTACTGCAGTGACTTATGTTGGGCAGCATAGACCCTTGCAAAGAGTGGCTCCTTCGTATACTTTCACCGTATTTTGACCATTCAAGGTGCAAGGTTTGAGATGTTTTTCTGTTAGGCTTTGTGTCATAACCATGTAGTGAAAAATGCCTTTGCATTTATATGATGCATTTTTCACTCACCAATGCTGAGATGAACTTTGTGCTACATCATGGGCTTGTAGCACTAACATCTTGGCGACGAACTTCACTCCTTGGTTGAACTATTCGTATGTATAATCAATATTCGTATGTATAATCTGGCTATGCATTTGTTTGATTGGTCAGGTGACAATTTAATCCATTGAACAAAATAAATACTCTGCCAATGCACACAAATACTATGTATCGTCCTTTAAGTTTGCAACCACAATGTGCCTACATGGTATGCCAACAAAGGGTTGTCAATTTGTCATTTTTAATACAAGCACCTTTTCTTTTCGGAGGATACATAAATCTACCAAAGATAAAATTTGGAAGTTAAGAGTTGCTATTCTCTATGAGCAATCAGATTATTAAAACATTACAAAGAGAGAGGGAGAGTTTCAATCGTTGACATTCTGACAAGAAAGAGATTCCAACAAATGTACACAAAACTTAGCTACGACGAGCTTAAAATGTGTTCAACCTGCTTGCTAAATCTGAAGCAAAGGAAATCCATATGTGTAAACTCAACAAACACCCCACTTGGACTACAATAAAGGCTATGACAATGTCACGCTCTCACCACTCATGGAGCTTCTCAACACCCACAACACAATCGGAGCCAACAACCACCCTGAAAGAGATATAAAAATAGAATATATGCATGCTCCAAACATCTTAGCAATACTAACAGCCACCAATAACATCTCACCACAACACCTAAGCCGAGTCATTCCAGCTGATTCAACTTAACCACATTCATGAATGGTACCAACACATACCACAACCCATAATGAGAAATTGTAAATTGACAAAATAACAGCACTACGACCGATCAATTGACAATGAGATTGAAACGTAAGGCTAATCATTACGTAGACTTAATTAAAACATCCAAAGGGTGTGCTACATTGCGCATAAATGCGTAGCTAGGTAAGCCATCCACAAAAAAAAACATTCACTTAGATCCGCTCAAAACGGAGGGTCGTGGAGGTATAGAGACGCATGAGCAATAGCACGCTCGGGGGCTGGTGTTTTGGGAGCATATCTAGCATATGAACTCAATTGACACTATACTTATACAACGTAAGCACCAATCATGCAGCTGCACCCTCAGAGTGCATACGTCCACGTCCTGGAACCAATCCTTTGTAAGCCAATGTCGCCCAGGCCGGTCTTCCAATCCACCTGCAATCAGTTCCCTCCTGAACAGTTCCGTATGTTAATCCATGCAATGACCCTCCCTAACAACCTGTAGACACTATTGCACAATGTAGCATGATCTCACCTCATGATCCTCATGACATAAAATCCGCAATCGATCGCATTTGTCTGCTGAGGCACATCCACAACTTTGAGCTCAATATCTTCCTTGGAATCAGCCAAAGCACGTCGAATATCGTTGTCATGTACAAATTCTGCCAGGCTTCGAAGGCCACTAAGGCACATCCATACAACAAACCAGGTTAGTTGAATTTAACCACATCTATTGGGCACAACAATCACATTATGAAAACCAACCTTTGCACTTGCTCTAGGCACTCGAAAGGGTTTGTCAAACCCTTGAGGGAATCAAAATGAATCAGATAGTGCTTCTTGACAAGCAATCGGAGGAGCCTTGCTCCCCTATTCAGGTAGAGAGAAAAAAGAGTCCAGTGATGCCTTCAAGCACACATTGTTGTGTTACGAATGAGAAGTAGTTCAGAATTCACCATACAAAGCATTATGTCACCCTGAAATACCTGCAAATGACTGGCCAAAAGCAAAAGACCAGCTATGACATGTCAACACTCCTAAATTGCCGCTGAAGAAAAATGGACAGAATACGTCCCTCCATCGTAAACCAAAGCGAATCGACAAAGCATACTTTCCTTAGGATGGTCGGAGGCAAGGTGTGCTCCATCCACCTATGCAAAGATTTCAGTTTCCAAATTAAAACACATGCAATCCTATATGTGCATATAGCCATTTACAATGATCAGGGCAAGAGAGAACTTACTGGCCAAACAAGTCAATAGTCCTACTACTGGCCTCGCCACGCAATATGTCAGTTACTAATCGCTGATCTACATTAACTGATAACTTGAACCGGTCGGAGTTGAATGTAATGCATGCAATAGAGCCAAGCCTAACATGCGATAACAATCAAGGCTTAGCGTGCAAGTTTTATAGAAGAAGAAGAGGCCTAAAAAACCAGCAAGCAAACAAATAGTAAGAACTGGCTCATGACTTGTACCCACCTGGCAGTCGCGATGTTTCCTCGTGTCGTGACAACCCTACCTCCCCCTTCTTCCATAACTCTTAACTGGCCATTTTGTATGGCAAAATTCAGAGACACGTGTGTGGTTGCCACTGCACCAGGTGGGGATGAGACATCAAGAACGACCCGGGTCTTCATTGACGAAAAAATTTGCAGCTTTGGTCTATGTTGTTTCACAATTCCCTACATGGTTAAAAGAAGATTTTATGCCAAATCATTCGAACAAATTTGACACCCTAAACCTGCCAAGAATAACAACCAAATAATGCATGCCACTACTGCAATTAGGAAGATGTCCCACTACCTCCTCGTGCACAAGATAAACGTTGAGCGTCATGGATGCAAACCGGCTAAATGTATCTGTATTTGTAGCAGGCACCTCCTTTGTGTCCACAATCTCAAGAGGCAGTGAGGGCGGTCTATCTCCAAGCCCAAGGGAAGTCGAGTCAGCAGAGTCCTCTTTCGCGTTGCTTGCTCCCTCCTCCTCCTCCTTGCATTCCTCTTCGTCTTCTTGGCCATCTTTATCCTCCTTGATAAAACCACAAGTTAGTCCCC
The DNA here is from genome assembly GCF_014529385.1 of Adiantum capillus-veneris. Taxonomy (NCBI): domain Eukaryota; kingdom Viridiplantae; phylum Streptophyta; class Polypodiopsida; order Polypodiales; family Pteridaceae; genus Adiantum; species Adiantum capillus-veneris. The sequence goes on from NC_140959.1 coordinate 129,374,323, forward strand.
CATTGAACCCAGCATGTTCAAATGAATGTAGCCAAAAAACCAGCACCAAATAAAACCACAAGAAGCCTGTAAGAAACTGTTGAGAGAGAAAGAGAGAGCACAGAAATAGAACCCCAAAGTGTGTAGAATACACACATGAGATGATGTATATATAGAGGGGACCTGGGTGCCATATATAGAGAAGCCATATATTGAGTAGCTTCACATATAAGCTCAACACACCCGCTCAAATAAGGGTCCCTAACTGTGTCAACAAAAATCACCATGAAATTAACGAAATATCATCATGGTATCAACGAGAATAACCATGGTATCAACGAAACATCATCATGGCATCATCGAGAATAACCATGGTATCAACAAAAATCACCATGACCAAAGTACTAACAAAACATCATCATGGTACCATCAAAACCACTATGGTATCAACGAGAAATTATCAATAAAACGACGAAACTATATCTCTAAAAGAATAATTATACGAGAATCAATGAACGAGTATATCATATAACAAAAGATCATGTACCAACAGTAGCTCGATAGAATTTGGACGATCATCAACTGCTCGACTGAATCGGAACGATATGTAACTGGCTTCTGTAGCAAAGTTACGTCGGTAACAAATATACGATTGATGAAGAACAAATATAATCAAGAAGTTTTCAATTATGAGAAAAATCAAAAGCAAAAAGTAAAATTTTGCTTTTCAAACATATTCACAGCCCGCGATACGATAACCCAAAATCGGTGCAGAATTTAGAGAAACTTTCTTCTACAAAGTTATAGACCACATCAATTCCGATGGCTCAAGAAAATAGTTTCTCATCGATTCCGATGCCTGCAGCGGCTAGTTTCTTCTGCAAAGTTGTAGATCACATCGATTCCGATCCCTCACGCGGGTAGTTTTTGCAAATCGTTTTCAATTAGCAGAAAAATCAAAACATAAAACGAAACTTGCTTTTCACGTATGTATGCAGTCCGCGAACGATAACTCAAAATCGGTGCAGAATTTGAAAAAAAACTTCCTTCTGCAAAGTTGTAGACCACATTGATTTCAGTCTCTCTCTCGGGTAGTTTCTGTAAAAGCGTTTTCAATTAGCAGAGAAATCAAAAACAAAAAGCGAAACATGCTTTTCAGGCATGTACGCAGTCCGCGAACGATAACTCAAAATCGGTGAAGAATTTAAAAAAACTTCCTTCTACAAAGTTGTAGACCACATCGATTCCAGTCTCTTGTGCAGGTAGTTTCTGCAAAATCGTTTTTAATTAGCAGAGAAATCATAAAACAAAAATGTATATATAGAGGGGACCTGAGTGCCATATATAGAGAAGCCATATATTGAGTAGCTTCACATATAAGCTCAACACCCCCGCTCAAATAAGGGTCCCTAACTGTGGATGAAAAAACCCTTGGGGGATCAAGGGAAAAACCCACATCTCTATATACACCCACCGTTATATTATAAAAATCATTGAATATACACATGTTCATAAGGAGCTACATCACTCCTTTTACAATGAATATTTTATGAGGAGCTACATCACTCCTTTTACAATGAATGTTTTATGAGGAGTTACATTACTCCTATCCTATCAAATACAATAATGAATACAAAGGTTCAATAAAGAGGTGTAAAGGCTATCGATTAGCTCGTAATTAGAAGTGTCTCCATGAATCTGCTATGTAGCTTGTCATCACTATCATATCACCAAACATATCTTCATGTTGTCATCTATATGACATCACCAAACATATCTTCATGTTGTCATCTATATGACATCACCAAACATATCTTCATAAATCTTTTATTGTCACCAAGTTTGTCTTCATAAAATCAATTCTTTGATGAATCCTACATAGATCATAGACTCAAAAAAAAAAAAAAACGTCATGAAAATGATTGGCATCGTTAGTGAAATAATTTACGTTCACAATGCCATAAGAGATGGTTCGCAACGCCACTTTTTTGACGACATATATACGTACGAAAACATATGGTACATAGAGTATGAACGTAAAAGTACAAGATACGTGATTACGTGATGCAAATTATATGTGTATATACTACATAAAAAAACATTTATCAACGTAGTGATCAATGAATATCATCAAAGTATTAACAAAACATCATCATTGTATCAATAAAAATGAATAAATCATCATGGTATCAACAAAAAACATCATGATATCACCGAGAATAACCATGGTATCAACGAAACAACATCATGGCATCACCGAGAATAACCATGGTATCAACGAAACAACATCATGGTATCACCGAGAATAACCATGGTATCAACGAAACAAAATCATGGTATCACCGAGAATAACCATGGTATCAACGAAACAGCATCATGGTATCAACCAAAATCACCATGGAATTAACGAAATATCATCATGGAATCACCGAGAATAACCATGGTATCAACGAAACATCATCATGGCATCACCGAGAATAACTATGGTATCAATGAAATATCATCATGGTATCAACAAAAATCACCATGACCAAAGTACTAACAAAACATCATCATGGTACCATCAAAACCACTATGGTATCAACGAGAAATTATCAATAAAACGACGAAACTATATCTCTAAAAGAATAATTATACAAGAATCAATGAACGAGTATATCATATAACAAAAAATCATGTACCAACAGTAGCTCAATAGAATTTGGAGGATCATCAACTGCTCGGCTGAATCGGAACGATATGTAGCAGGCTTCTGCAGCAAAGTTACGTCAGTAACAAATATATGATTGATGAAGAAAAAATATAATTGAGAAGTTTTCAATTATGAGAAAAATCAAAAGCAAAAAGTAAAATTTTACTTTTCAAACATATTCACAGTCCGCGATACGATAACCCAAAATTGGTGCAGAATTTAGAGAAACTTTCTTATGCAAAGTTATAGACCACATCAATTCCGATGGCTCAAGCGAATAGTTTCTCATCGATTCCGATGCCTGCAGCGGCTAGTTCCTTCTGCAAAGTTGTAGACCACATCGATTCCAATCCCTCGCGCGGGTAGTTTCTGCAAATCATTTTCAATTAGCAGAAAAATCAAAACATAAAACGAAACTTGTTGTTCACGTATGTATGCAGTCCGCGAACAATAACTCAAAATCGGTGCAGAATTTGAAAAAAAACTTCCTTCTGCAAAGTTGTAGATCACATCGATTCCGGTCTCTCACGGTGGTAGTTTCTGCAAAATCGTTTTCAATTAGTAGAAAAATCAAAAACAAAAAGCGGAACATGCTTTTCACGCATGTACGCAGTCCACGAACGATAACTCAAATCACTGAAGAATTTGAAAAAACTTCCTTCTGCAAAGTTGTAAACCATATCGATTCCGGTCTCTCATGCGGGTAGTTTCTGTAAAATCGTTTTCAATTAGCAGAGAAATCAAAAACAAAAAGCGAAACATGCTTTTCAGGCATGTACGCAGTCCGCGAACGATAACTCAAAATCGGTGAAGAATTTGAAAAAAAATTCTCCTGCAAAGTTGTAAACCGCATTGATTTCGGTCTCTCAGCTGGGAAGTTTCTGCAAAATCGTTTTCAATTAGCAGAGAAATCAAAAACAAAAAGCGAAGTAGGCTTTTCAGACATGTACGCAGTCCGCGAACAATAACTCAAAATCGGTGAAGAATTTGAAAAAACTTTCTTCTGCAAAGTTGTAGACCGCATTGATTTCGGTCTCTTGAGCGGGGAGTTTCTGCAAAATCGTTTTCAATTAGCAGAGAAATCAAAAACAAAAAGCGAAGTAGGCTTTTCAGGCATGTACGCAGTCCGCGAACAATAACTCAAAATCGGTGAAGAATTTGAAAAAACTTCCTTCTGCAAAGTTGTAGACCACATCGATTTCTGCAAAATCGTTTTTAATTAGCAGAGAAATCAAAAAAAAAAACGTACTGCTTTGATACCATGTTGAGAGAGAAAGAGAGAGCACAGAAATAGAACCCCAAAGTGTGTAGAATACACACATGAGATGATGTATATATAGAGGCGACCCGGGTGCCATATATAGAGAAGCCATATATTGAGTAGCTTCACATATAAGCTCAACAGAAACAAGCAATTTTACATAAAATGATTTCAATCAAGACGTCGAGAATTAGCTTAAAATCCCTCCGAAAGCCACCAGTAAACTAGGACAACTACCAGCAAACAATGCACTGCCTTGTAAACTAGGACGAAGAAAGCAAACATGCCTCAACCACAAGTAATTAATGCATTTCCTTGTAAACTCGGACCAAGAAAGCAAACATGCCTTAACACAAGTATTCATAGACTTCATCGGGCCTAAATTAGCCATTCAAACGGGATCTAGTGCAATGTGAATCTAAACTGCTCTCAGTAAACTAGGCCGCTTTTGGGAAAAAAATCCACCTTGAACTAGGATGTCACAACAAAGTGGACCATGCAAGCAAACATGCCACAACAAATGTAGTAATAAGCCATGCTGCGATAATATGTAAACTTGGTAGAGTCGCCATGAGTTTTTCAATAAACTAGGACAACTTCTAGTAAACAATGGACCTTAAGATAAGCTGGGACTAGGCAAGCAAACATGCCTCAACTCATTAATGGTAAATGGTTTGCAAGGATAATCTCCAAGGTCATTATGCCTAAATCATCCATTTAACGGGAGAAATCTCAATGTGGACCTAAACCCGTCTCAATAAACGAGGACTGCCGCATTCGGGCAAACAATCCACCTTCAAGTGAACTATGACTAACAAAGCAAACATGCAACACCAAATGTAATAATAAAGCATGATGCAATAATATGTAAACTCGAAGGAGTGGCCATGGTACTCACATTCTTTTCATAGCCTTCGTCGATTCGCTGCTGGATGCAATCTATGCGCTCTTTTGAGGATGCGAGGTAGGCTGCCATGCGCTCTTTGACAATCTTCTCAACAAACTCTACCTTTGAGACTCTTCTAAACTCAGGCCTGAGCTTATCCCACTTCTCAGTTGCTGAAAGACGATGAAGGCGCTCTGTTTTTTTCAGATTTAATGCAAACTTCCTATCTCTATCCTCGAAGCGCATCTTCGCTTGCTTGTGCCATTGTGCACTATCTCTTGCATTTGGCTGTTTTTCTCTTGAGCCCAATTCAACATTGGAACGCCTACCTCCCTTGCGAAGAGGAATGACCACATCAAGCCCATGCTCTATCTTTAGATGCCTCTCCATCTGCAATTGAACCAACTCAAAGTGGAACTGCTGAGGGCAATGATCGCTCACTCGACATTGCCGTGCAAGCCTTCCATCAGGAAAGAAGACCTCAACATATGGCAAGGGTTCAACCATGGCTGAGGATGCACCAATGCCTCTATCTCCTTCTCCCTTCAAAGAATCCATATTGTTTTGCGCTCCGTTGCCCACCGTCTCGACACACGGCTGATCCCTCTTGCCTTCACCAACTTTTTCTTTATCAAGGTTCTTTTCGTTTTCCTTAGCTCTTCCAGCCTTCTTCTCATCCACTTCGTTTTCATTATGATCAGGCTCTGCAAACATGCCTTCCAACTTCTTTCTTAGGCGCAGATTCGCTGATTTTGGTGTCTCCACTTGGGCCATATTGCCTGAGCATGGAGAAGGCTGATTCTCCGTTTGCTTTAACTCCTTCTCCCTTAGCCGAGGGATACAACGAGGAACTTTTACAGGCGAAGCCTCCCCCATGCCCCTCCCGAGATTTGACCCATGCTTCTTCGCAACTAGCTTCTTTGACTGCACCTCTTGATGTGGCCTTCTTGGCGCTATAGTTTTTCCTGTGGTGCAAGCACCATAACGGACAAGCAGGACGACTCATGTTGGCAAAAATATGCATGAAGCAGAAGGCATCGGGACACAGCTCTCTCTCTCTCTCTCTCTCTTCCACACACACACACAAACCTGCTGCCCGGTTCTCTACAAAATTGTTGTTGTCCGTGGTCTCATAGAAAGTGTGTGTGTGTGTGTGTGTGTGTGATGCAACATGACAAGCAACAGACGATAAAAACATATTTTCTTGGAGGTGGTTTTGGGGCGGTGTCACACACACACACACACACAACACACACACACACATACCTGGTAATCTCGCCTACTGTCCCAATCTGTACCTACGCCACAATCTCCACCTGGATCCAATCTTCATCTGTGTAGATTGGTCTAGAGGCCCCAGATGGCTCGTCTAACGCAATGCAGGCCCTCCCTCAGGCCCTCTCGCATCAGCTAGCAGCAAAACTCCCTCTGCTTGAATGCCCTAAACGTAGTCACTCACCCCCCATCCTCGGGCTTCCATCCTCATGCATGCGACGTACGAGGTATCATGAAGTGCAAGCCGCCCACCTCAGACCACCCCCACCACCATTTGCCACTTGGGACTCCACCTCAGCCCATTCACGCCACGTTTCGTGGCCACATCACCCTCCCGTCCGAGTTTACCTCCCGGCGCCCCCGTTTACCAAAACCCGTCCAAGTTTACTTTTTTTGCCACGTGTAGCGCCCCGATGCCATCAATCACCGCGCCCCACTTCCGCGCGCTTGATCCCACCGCCTGGGCTTCCTTAAAGCTCCCGTGCCCCTTAGTGCTGAGGGCGGATGAACTTGTCTCGATACAGCAAGTTTCTTCCCCCGTTTAAATTATTTTCAGCAATAAACAATTCCCACGAAGTTATTGAATCACATATACTCCAAGCCTTTCTTAGGATAAATATCATCCTCACCCAACACATCAAATGCAAAGCTTTCTCCAGGAGCGGTGGAAGATTCCCCTCAAATATGCTTTAGCACCTGTATATGCATTACAAGAGTGGTCGATTGTTGGGTTGTCTAGTTCTCAATGAGGAAAATCTGAAAACCATGAACGGCATGTTAATAACATTGCTACACCAGCTTGATGAAGCCTCCATAGCCATTCCATAGCATGCATCTCTGATTCCTGCCGTCTCTTTTAGGGACCACCAAATTTCATGGCACTAACTCTCGTAAGCGAAGAAAAGAGGGTCTCACGAAATTGTAAGCTGTGAATGGAATACTCATCAACAATCTTTTCTTATATTTAAGCCTATGAATATTATGATGGGATTTTTAGGTGTGGATTGCCTATTTTGTGTTATGATTGGCGGTGGAGGGTACATTCCACGATTGGATCTCATGTTGAAGCATCAAAATGTGCTAGATAAATACTCTCATTGAAACACATGTATATTGAATGTTGTGCCCTTTGCTAGGCACAGGTGTCACTTGCTATAGTCTAATTTGAGGCCAACTCAGGCTAGCACGCTCATTTTCATTCTTGTAAATCAATAAACTGATGCTTCTGTGTATTGGACTTGGGATATCCACATGGAAGGAAAAGTTTTTGGTGATTTTCAACTTGCCCTACCTTCATATATCATCCTTAATTTCTTCGATTGCTCTTATTTTAAAGTAACTCACCTCAGTCTGGGGTATTCTAGAAAACACTTAACAAGTATCATAATATGTAGTAATGCTCTCCTCAATATGTTTGCCAAGTGTGGTGCTCTGCATCAAGGAAAAGTGTCCTAGAGAATTTTCCTTTTCATAGAATCCTCTTGTAATGCTCGAAAAACAAAGTGTACTCAAGCTAGCCAAAGCTGAGAAGCTCTTAAGTATTTTGAAAAAATGAACCACGAGGACATTCTTGTAATTGAGATGGTCTATGCTTGTATCCTTAGACCCCATGTTGTGATCCTTGACATCACACCCAAGAAGGAACTACGTGCAAATCTCAAAATGAATTTTCGTTGTATGTGCCTGAAGTAATTGAGAGCTAGTTGGCATTTCATGTTCTGGCATACCCGAGGGCATATCCAAGGGTAGTCATCTTGAACAAGGTTTTCATCAAAAACTTGTTATGCTTTCAACATCTCCCACAATGATGCATTGTAAGAGACCCCATTCTAGATCTGACATGTTTGCTATTAACAAACTTTGACAAACAACCTCCCATACATTAAAATGCCCATGTTTTCGACTTAAGTAGTGAGAAATAATGCATGTCCGTAAGTTGCAAGCACATGTGAAGGCATTTGGTGGAGAGGAGCTGTCTTTTGCATCACTGCAGATGAAAACTGGCTCATACAATGTTTTTTGCCACTTGCATGCCATTTGCTTCACAACCATCAATCATCCAAGTATAATGTTCCTAATCTGGTGCGTGTCGTATTTGTTTTCCCTCATGTTTTCAATGCATGTATGGCATCAATGCACATTGAAAAAAGTGATTGCATTCACTCGAATGCCTTTGTGTTCCATTTGCATAGTCTAATGTAGTCTTTCCTCATGCCACACTAATATTTGAAGATATGGTTAGTGTAATATGAGAAGCTCAAAAATAATGTTTCAATTTCAAAATCTTGAAAATAAAATCTCGCAAATATAAAAACCCCTCACAGGAAGAGTATATTCACAAGGTCTTGCAACAATTTAACATGCAAGGGGCGAAAGCATTGAGTACCCCAATAGCTGAATATGTACAACTTAGCAAGAATGATTGCCCCAAATCAGATGTTGAAAAGGTAGAGATGCAAAAGGTTCCATATTCTTCGGCAAGTTGCAATCTCAGGTACGCCATGGTTAGCATGCAACCGGACATTGCATTTTCAATGGGAGTGATCAACAGGTATATGGAAAATTCATGCAAAAAGCATAGGGATTCAGTGAAGTATATCTTGAGATGCATCAAGGGTTTGGCCAACAAGTGCTTATGCTTTGGGAACAGTGATGCATGCATATTTGGATACACTGACTCTGATTATGCGGTTTGTGTGGACATGTTGTGCAACATGTTGAGCCACTTGTGCCGACAACACTGTAGTAGGGCATGCCATTCATGGATACAATGACAGATATGGATGACTCGAGTGTTGAGGATTCAGCCGTGATTCAGTCATTCATGGATATGCTTAGGCTAGAGGCTGATGTGTGTGAGTTAGAGCTAGGCATTTCTCTTACCACACAGGGTTCAGGACAGATAGATGCTCTTGGTGCGCATGTGACATGCAACGGACACGAGGATGGACTCCAAGAATCGGAGTTCGGGTATCAGGGTGATTAACATGAGTGGAGTTTTGAGCCAGATTTGACTGAGATGGTCAAATTGAAAGATATTTCTAGGATTGCATAAGCATTTGGGAGTCTCACGTACAAGATACTGATCTCGAGACCCGAGATTGCATTTGCAATAGGTGCATTTGTAGTGGGAGAAATTAGTCGTGCAGTGACTGACGTTGGCCTTGCGCATAGGGTCACTTTGTAGTGTATGGTGAGATACCTGCAGGATGTGTGCGGCTTTGGTGAGGAGTATGTTGTCGATTGCTCTATACTTTCTCTATGATTAGAGCTGGATGCACACAGATTTAGTGAGCCAGTGGGCGTTGACTGAGATCATACTTGTGATGACCTTGTATAGGTTTTGTACGGCTTTATTTTCTCTCTCACGGCCACATTGGCCTTTACGTAGGAGGTTGTTGGGGTAAATCCCCATGTGGTCGGTTAGGCCACGTGCGTGCCCACTATACTTATTCATTATGTACATAATAGAATAAGGGGGCTCACATGTAGAGAGTGATTTTTAGCCCCCACAAACACAAGGTCTCCTCTTTTCCTCTCTTCTCCATTGCTGCACACACTCACACACTCACACACGCTCCCGCTCGCGCACTTCATCTTCCACCACTGAGGCTGAGTATGTTGCAATTTCCAGTGCTAGCAAGGAAGTTGTGTGGTTATATCGTCGAGTGGGAGACCTTGGTATACACCAAACTCCAACATTACATTGCATGTGATAGATAGATTGCGATTGCTTTGGCAAAGAAGTCTGTATTTCATTTCAAATTAAAACACATTTGTTGAGCTATATATATAGTATCTCTATATATAGAACCTTGGTCCCTTCTATATAAACGCATCTCGTGTGATCAGTAGACACACTTTGGGGTATGCAATTCTGGTGTCATCTCTCTCTCTCTCTCTCTCTTCTCCCTCGTCTCGTGTCTCGCTCTCTCTCGATCATCTCTCGTCTCCAGTTCAACATGGTATCATAGCACACAATTCTCCATACAGCTAAGTATATTTTATCTTTCTTCTGTTCGTGATAATAAATTTCTTTGCAGTATGAGGTGTTCTTGTTAACTTGCTTGTTATCATGGATGGTTGCGTGATGTTATGGTACCCGCGCTAAGGAATCTTTGATTATAGAAGCGAAAGAGAGAGAGGCAGCTCTACAAACATTAACACCTGCACACTACAAGAGGCTATTCATATTAGCGACGCTCACACAGCGACGCTGAAAAAAAAAATTTCCCGGCGTCGCTATGAGCGTCGCAAATTTACAAGTAAATTTGTGACACTCATAGCGACGTCGGCTGGGCTAAAAAAAATAACAGAGAGCGCCCAAAAACTCAGATCTCAGATCTGAGTTTTTCGGCACCCTCAAGCAAGGAGCAGGTAACGCTCTCCCTCTCTCCCTCTCTCTCTCTCTCTCTCTTTCTTCTCAACACACACACACACACACACACACACACACACACACACACGAGGAGAGGAAGGAGAGCCAGGTATGCTCCTTCCCTCTCCTCACTCTCATGTTCCCTTCCCCTCTTTCTCTCTCCCTCTCTCTCTCTCTCACACACACACACACACACACATAGTGTTTTTGAGAGAGAGAGAGAGAGAGAGAGAGAGAGAGAGAGAGAAAGAGTACAAACATAAACAAAAACGCACACACACATACATAAACAAAGAATGCACACACACATTGAGAGAGGAAAAGAGAGAGAGAGAGCATGCATAAACAAAAAACGCACACATTGAGAGAGGAAAAGAGAGAGAGAACATGCATAAACAAAAAATGCACACATTGAGAGAGGAAAAGAGAGAGAAAACATGCATAAACAAAAAAACGCACACATTGAGAGAGAAAGAGAGAGAAACTAATTTAACGTCGTAGGAAACTAATTAAAATTAAAAGACCTAAAGATCTAGCCGACGATGAGTTGAACTCAAGACCTATTATTCAAGAGGGAAATGGCATAACCAATCTATCATACTTGGCATGGGTGATAGAAAGGTAATACCATTTATCTCTTTTTTATTGGCACACACATCCACACACGTGCACACACACAAGAAGAAGAGAGTTATAACGTCGTAGGAAACTATCCTAAAAGACGTTAAAGATTAGGTTAGATGTAGACTTACGTTAAATTAGATTTAGGTTTATTTAAGTTAAATTAGATTAGATTGAGGTTTATTTTTAGTTAGATGTACGTTTATTTACGCTAGATTTAGATTTACGTTATATTAGATTAGATTTAGGTCTCCATAGACTGCGATGCGTGCATGAAGCGGGCGAAGAAAGCCCTCAATGGAATATAGGGTATTGCTGCCTTCACTCATGGTGGGCTCCGTCGATCCAAAAGTACTGGTGAAATGTCTTCAGAAGATAGGGATTAAGGTGGATCTTTAAGGCGGCAAGAGTCATTACATCCCCGACAATGACCATCTAGACAACCTCTAGTCATTCAACAGCAACTTCAAAGTTAGTAACAAGAGCAAGAACGGTCCAAAGGGCCAATTGCTGTCGTCAGATGTGGATGGAGATCAGGCACCGTCACCGCCGGAAGTTAACTCTCACATCTTTAGTGATGAGAATGCCAACTCTTGCCGAGTTATGTGAAAAATTATGTGTTAAATCAGTTTTAAGGTTCTTATAATCCCTGTTAGTTTAGTTCTTTGTTTTTAATATAACATAATTTACGTTAGATTTAGATTTATGTTATATTAGATTAGACTTAGGTTTATTTAGGTTTACCCCCCCCCCCCCCCCCCCCACACACACACACACACACACACACACAAGAAGAAGAGAGTTTTAACGTCGTAGGAAACTATTCCAAAAGACGTTAAAGATAAGGTTAGATGTAGACTTAAGTTAAATTAGATTTAGGTTTATTTTTAGTTAGATTTACGTTTATTTAGATTTACGCTTATTTACGTTAGATCGAGTCCACGCAAGAATTACTTACGGTTTAGGGTTTAGAGTTAGACGAACAGTGAGAAGATCTACTGTGAAAAGATGTTAAGATGCTGTGAAGTGCTACAGCTAGAGAAGAGGCAAAGGGGTTTTTTCCACTACATGTAGTATCATGTAGAAGTGGGTTTGTATATTTCTTGTACCCACAAATATAGGTATTGACCAATAAAGACGAGATTATAACCCGGTGGTTCTGATCTCCGTGCACCTCTAGACCGAGGTGTGCGGGGATTGGACATGACTAGAGAATGTGAGGTAGAGAGAGAGAGAGAGAGAGAGAGAGAGAGAGAGAGAGAGAGAGAGAGAGAGAGAGAGAGAGAGAGAGAGAGAGATAAGACAAAGAATGCCAATAGAATATTAAATTTGTTGTCCAGGTTATAAGATTTTTATCCTCATTATGAGTAGTGACGAGGATGTGGGACCGTCCAACCAAAACACCTATCTCTCAACGAGGGTCTTATGTCCTTGTAATCAATGCAAGCATGCTATGCGACGGACAAGACGTGTTTCTTTGCAGCACGTTCGCAAATTTGGCGAGATCGATCCATCTATTATAGATCGAGTTGTTGCCAATTATAACTCGTCGGACTCTGACGCTGGCCAACAAGCAGCAATCGTGCAACCCAATAGACGTGTTCGCAGGCGCTTTGGTCAAGCAGCATATGTGAGGCCACAAGATGTAGCCTCTGACAGCTCGGGGGATGATCATGCAGAGCACATTCCCAACGAGGCAATGTTTGAGCTCGAGATTGATGAAATGATCGAGACGATCATGGATTCAGAAAGGCTTATCTATGATGATATGAAAAGTGAAGCTGATACGCCATTGTATAATGGAGCACGTATGTCTAGATTGAAAGCACTCTTGGTTCTTCTCAACATGCAGGCAAAGTTTGGATGGAGTTACACTAGTGTCACAGCGCTTTTCAGGTGATCTATTACAATTAGTTTACTTTAATAAAACTCTAAATGTATAATGATCTGATAGATTTTTACACGACTGCATCGTATTTTTATGTTGTGTAGATTGCTTAAAGAGCACATACTAACAGTTGACAATGTGATGCCAGATTCCCGAGATGAAGCAAGAAAGATTTTGCGAAACTTGGGGATGGATTACAATTCTATCCACGTTTGTCCTAATGACTGCATTCTTTTCAGAGGGGAATACATAGACATGGAGAAGTGTCCGAAATGTGATTCCGAAAGATATCGAGTAGATCTCCACGGGACAAAAATTCCACAAAAGGTTTTGCGACATTTTCCTCTGCTTCCTCGCATCAAGCATTTCTTCGAATGTAAGTCCATGGCCGCCCTAGCATCATGGCATGAGGAGAATAAATCTTCGGATGGTGTGCTATGAATTCTTGCAGAGTGCACAGCCTGGAAACATATAGATGGAACATGGTCGGATTTTTCCAGGGAAGCTCGAAATTTGCGCTTAGGCTTGGCTATGGATGGCGTAAATCCATTTGGTCAAAGATCAACATCTTACAGTGTATGGCCCGTTGTCATCGTCAACTACAACATTCCCCCGTGGTTGACTACGAAGAAGGGGCACCTATGGCTAATCTTGATTGTGCCAGGGCTATATAAAGTGGAGAATATGGATGTGTATCTTCGTCCACTATTGGAAGAGCTACAACAATTGTGGATTGGCATAGAGGTGGTGGATATGAGCCGACACACAGGACGACGGAATGATTTGATCAGAGGTATTCTAACGTGGACCATGCATGACTATCCCGGGCTAACAGAATGCTCAGGTGATCTATTGACACTCCTCACTCAGACACTGTAAATCTTGTTTTTTCCCATAGTTGATCTATTATCATGTGTATACATGCAGGGATTCAAACAAGCGGATAGAGAGCATGTGTCACATGTGGACCTAGACTGAATGCACGTAGGGCGCCCTCACTGAAGAAGCAAATCTACGAAGGTCATCAACCGTATCTTCCAGAGAATCATGTGTTACGCGATGGATTTTTGGGAAGAGAGCCACCAAGGATGTCTGCACAAGCATGGTTAGAGCATAAGGAGATGTGCGATGACGGATTGCCTCCAGGGATGAAGAGACTATCTCTATGGTATGAGTTACCATACTGGCCCCGACTCATGATCAATCACTTGCTCGATCCAATGCACATATTCAAGAATGTGGGTAATCTACTATGGGACCATCTGACCGGCAAGAAAGATACTTTGGGAGCCAGAGTTGACCTTAGAAATGTGGATCGTAAGGAGCAATATTGGCCGCAAACAGTGTCTGATGGATCGATAAAACTCCCTAAAGCACCATGGATTTTCACAGGAGCCCAAGAACGCAAAGTAAAAGAGACCATTCGATCTTTGCGGACCCCCACTGGCGTAATTCACTCGTTCCGAACGTGTTTTACTAAAGAAGGAAAGCTTACCGGTTTGAAGTCACACGATTGGCATAAAATCTGTCAGGTATGTTCATAGTGGACTTTAATATCATTGCATAAAATGTGGACTTTAATATCATTGCTGCACATACTTTACAGTTTATTTTACCGGTTGCCATTGAGGGATGTTTGTCTCTCGACATCCATAACACAATCTACAAACTTGCAAAGCTGGTGCAATGGATCTCACAAAAGGAGATCAACGTAGACTCCATACCATTTACCAAACTAAATACTGCGGAGCTTGTGTGCATGTTTGAGAAACATTTTCCTACTACCATGCTAACCATTCAGGTGCATCTTCTTGTTCACATAGTTGATGAGGTGGAAATAGCTGGCACAGTTCATTCCAGATGGATGTTCTTCTTAGAACGTTTCATGAAAACGCTTAAGGGATATGTGCGTCAAAAGGCACGTCCGGAGGGTAGCATGGCAGAACGTTGGTTGGTATCAGAGTCCCTAGTGTACATTGGAGAGTGGCTAGATGGATTTGATAAAGCCCAGGACACGCTATGGCGAACCATAGATGATGAGCGCATATCTGGGATTGTCATGTGCAATCTCGGTGTTGAGAAGAAGATGACGGAAGATCTAGAGGCTAAAATCAACCGATTTTGCATGCTTCACAATCCAGTGATGCAAAAGTGGATTTCACAATATGAGGATGCAAAGCAAGAGCGACAAAGGGCACGAATCGATTGGAGACGGGGAAGACGACCACCGATGCACTATCCGACGGGTCTGGAGAGCCTACCAACATTCATGAGCTTAAGATGGTTGCACAACCAATTGAAAAGCGCACAACAATGCGGTGACGAAGTGACTGAGGAAGAGTGGGAGTACTCTCGGGGTTGCGTGACCAAGGTAAGTTTGCAATGTACGACTAGCTAGTGACTTTATTTTTACACGTTTGAACGGCCACTCATAATCTTTGTTCGTTGTAGTATAAGTCATACACAGCAGCATGGTGTAAAGGTCGACATTTTAGGGTGGAACGGATCGACAAAAAGCGTTTTACTCAAGATTGTGGAATCATGGCAAAATTTGAATAGTCTAGTCGACGACGTTCCTTTGATGCAGATCCTGTGGTGGCGGAACTCACTTACTTCGGCACGCTAGAAGAGATTTTGAGGATCGATTACAGAGGATTTTTTGTCGCCTTGTTCGATGTGCAATGGTTCAAGATAATCATGGAGGGTCGCAACGCTACTGTGGGTAGAGGAGAGTCTGGTTTTCTTGAGGTGGATTCTACTAAGAAATGGACTGACCTAAGAGACACTTTGTACTACCCGAGCATTGTGAACAAGTAAGTATGTAAATAGTTAACATCCCCCTTTTACAAGTTATGTGCTTGAAAGCTCTCATGTAAGTTATGTGGCTCTGGCAGGTAATATTTCATCCTACAAAGTCTACATCAAACTGGTGGTATGTCATAGAGGTAGCCCCTCGTAGTGCAAGGACGTATGAAGGCTACCATGTGCCAATCACAACGGCATCAATGGAGGAGATCAGAGAAGATGCTCAATCAGAAGCCGCTGCGGTGGTGCCAGACGAGCATCAAGATGCTACTACTCTATATGGGGTGCATGCAGAGGAGCTACAAAATGAAACAGAGGATATGTGTTTAAACGGAGAGCTCTATATAGATATAGAAAGTTATGCTGAGTTATGCGAGGATGAGAGAGAGATCTCTTAAAGCCACAAATATTGTATTTGAACAGAGATCTCTTCATTCTATATTAAGTTTAAATATTCGTGTGTTTAACGCAGGTATGGATGATGAGGAGTTTCTTTCTTCTTTGTCACCGCAGCAGAGACAGTGGTACGTGGAGTGTCATCGCTCTGGCGCATCATCGCGCGTTCCTACTCCATCCGCATCTCCCTCTCTTTCGGAGCATTCGACGCGCTCCGAAGCTTCGGTGTCGACGAGACGATCTTCACACTCGTCTAGACACCGGCGCTCTAGTGGTGGCGGTGGTGGTTGTTGTGGGGATTCCGCCGCCGATGCCTCCACACCGCCTCGTGTTCGACAAGGCTCTTTACCCTCTCCTTATTTGCCCGCCCCCACACCAGCCACAGCATCGCCATCTACGCCAGGTTTTGCGCGGCTGACTGTTCCTAGCAGCTACACACCTCTACCTACTCTGCCTGGAGCCACCCCACTCGACACTCCTCGCTTCGAGGCCCAGACGCCGGTGGAGACACCTGACGTCCGTACCCCCATCGACACGCCGCTAGAGACCGCTGCCGGGACACCCAGGTTCACACGTCACCGGCCAGAGGGCTTGCCTTACTCCGTCGACTTCAGCGGCGGCATCATCATGGATGATGACGGCAAGAAGGTGATCTCGCGCATGCGTGGTATTTGCTCTCAGTTGTTTAGACACTACATACTAAACAAATGGAGTGAAGTACCAAGTGATTTAAAAGCCAGAGTCATCAGCATACTTCATGATGAGTTTCCTGTTCCAACACGGGATCAACGCTTCAATGAAGACTTGATGAAGATTCGAATGCGCGCATACTGCAAACACAAGCGTTCCGAAGTGCAAAAAGCAATCAAGCATGGGTGGAACAGGCAAGATTGGCTGGCCAAAGAAGATTGGAAGAATGCGAAGAAAGCAACGCGCGAGAATCCTGACAAGTGGAAGCAACAAAAGGATGCAGCCAGAGCGCGAGTAGAGGCAGGGAGCTCGCACCACTTGGGGAGCGGTGGATGGGCATCATTTGAGGCCGATTTTGTAAGTGTTTTCGCATTGCTCTTTATGTTCGATAGTTTAGGGTTTATGAGTTTTTTAATTCTAACATAATGAAATCTTTGTATGTTTTGACAGAGGTCGATGACAGGACGTGATCCCACATCGTACGAGCACGAGTACGCAGGCAGGAAGGGCTTAAACGCCCTGATGGACATTCTCAGTTCTCGCAGCGGCATGGTTAGTATTAGGGTTTACTCTTTTCTATTTTTTGTATTGTTTTATAAATGTCGTTATATGTTTATACTTACTGAAAGCTGTCTTATTGTATTTTTTTGCAGAATCCGACAGATACGCCGCTTGGACGCGATGAGACGTCTGACTAGAGGACGTCAGTTTAGCCGTAGCTAGATAGCATTAGTTTAGGGTTTCTCATAGCTTATGTATCATGAGACGGATTTTATACGTCTTTTTGAACCATGTATATTATTACATTTGTCACCGCAGTTCATTTCGCCAATCAATTCTTTATGCCTATGATGTTGTACAATTGTCATTATTACATTTGCCAATCAATTCATTTTGCCTATGATGTGTACAATTGTCAATTTTACATTTGTCAATTTTGCAAACAATGCGTCTTGTGGGTGACTATTTTGGGTCTATTATCTACCCTTGCCCTTTTTTTTAAAAGTGAATCAAGTACAATATGGTTGATGGGTGGCAGGGCATTCAATGCCCTGTCACCAAAAAAAAAATTCTCTCGGGCGTCGCTATAACCGTCGTTATTTATGGCTCTGGAGCGTCGTTATAAGCGTCGCTATAGACTTCTGTGTAAACGTCGCTATAACCGTCGCTATGAGCGTCTCTATATAGCGACGCTTATAGCGACGCTTATAGCGACGCTTATAGCGAGGTATATAGCGACGCCTATAGTGTCTCATATAGCTACGCTCTCGTAGCGACGGTTTTAGCGACGCCGGAGGTTATAAAAACCCAGTGTATTTCCGTCGCTAACAGCGTCACAAGAGCATACAACCTCTTGTAGTGGCAGGTTATTATATGCATGCAAGGCAGAGAGAATTGCTATATAAGAGCGGAAGAGAGTGAGGCAGCTTTGCAAACATGAAAACGTGCAGGTTACTGTATGCACATGAGAAGAGAGAATTCCTGAATATAGGAGTTGAAGAGAGAGAAGCAGCTCTACAAACATTAACATCTGCAAGAATCTAGAAGCTTCACGAGAGAAAGAAGCATCTATAATTAGCGGGCTATATCCTCCCTATTTTAGACAGCGCCAATTCTTATTGCCTATTTTTACAGTTACAATAGCGCTCTTGGAATTAATCGCTCGCTATTATTGGCAGTACAATATCATAGATTTCTCTAACCTTCAAAAGAGTGTGTCATATTAACGGGATGTGTGCCCCCAAGATTAGGGTCGCGTGCACTAGGCTTGATTGGTTTGAGAACTCATGAAAGCTCACGGCTTCTTTTCTGTCTCCAGCTTTATGAGCACATCTAAATAAAGTAGACAACATTCGATACAGGTCTACCTTCAAGGAGAGGAAGTCTGCTCTGAGAGCATGCAGTGGGTGCTCCTCTCGCTTGTCCTAGCGCTCCTATGCAGGGGGCAAGAATCACTTTATTAGTCTTTGCACTAAATATAGCTGTTAGGTGTTTTTTAACTGTGGTGATATTTTAATGACGAGGAGCGGCAAGGGTCTGTTAATTAGTCGCAGCGCAGACATTAAAGACATGCGCGCCAATGATAGACATACTTGGTGCAGGAGGGGACCATTTCTAGTGGCGATTGAGACGCATGCAGACCCGGATTAATTCTCTCACTATCAGCGTACGCAGATGCTTGCTCATCCCCTCCAATACAAACCTAGCCTATTTGCTTCCCATATTTATAGCATCTTGGGATTTTCCAGCTTTTCCAGAACGGCGCTGTCTCAGTCTGTGTGTTTTTTGCGATGCCATAGTGGTGCATGCACGGTTATGTTTCGGGTTTGCAGCCCATGTTCTAATGCTTTGTACCTCTTTGTCGAGTGGTATATTTTCATACTTCCAAATGGGCTTATTAATATGACTAGTCTTTGCAATGGTGTCGACAGGCCGTGTGCTGGGCTCGCTGTTAGGCCTCTTCGTGGGCGATGCCGCAGGGGCTCCGCTTGAGTTTCGGGGGAATATCATAGAAGACATCATCGGGCAGTGGAAGCTGAGAAGTATAGTGAGAAAGAGAAGCATGGTTATGTGTTGTGGGCAGGTCCTGTGCCCAAGATTTCTTCTCAGGCAGTTGCAGACTTTGTTCAAAAGTGTGCATCAATTATACTGGTTTGTAGTGTGCCTGATAAAATTAGCTTGAGGTTCTCTATTCTTGGCCACACTACAGTCTTTAACAACCTACTTTGGGTGTATACATTCGTGGCCTATGCTGTGGCTGCATATGTCAGTCTATTTTTGGCAGCGTATTTTCTTCTAAGTTCAAACCTTTTACTAATGTTCTTGATATTGATCTTTCGTCTATTTGGCTTTGATGCAGATGAAATACGTCTCAAGATCATGGATATGCATTGTTAATGGTATACATAAGTACGTCCAATGCCATGTTTACGATATGGAAACACGTTCAAATTATGTCGTCAAAGCCCTCTCTTATGGCTAAAAGGATTTCTTCTCGTCTCGTCAAAGCCGTGTGCTATGGCTAGCATGAAGCCTTTTGACATGGCAAGATGACTTATGTTATGGCTACATTGAAGTTTTGTCGTCTCGTAAAAGATTGATGGTGGCGGATCCGCATAGCTGAAAATCTATTGTCTCGTTTGGCAATTGAACATCTATTGTCTCGTTTGGCAACAGAACATCTATCGTCTCGTCTCGCTACTGAAACTCTATCTTTTCGTCAGCCATGAAAATCTATCGTCACGTCAACCTTATGTTATGGAATGCATTTTCTCTCCGTGCAAGCATACAAATAATCTAAGGGGTCCCATCGTGTTTTTATATGTCGACTTTGTATATATGTGTGCACATGTGATAACATTGTTACTATGTTTGTTTCTATGTCGTCTGCATATGTGATTGCATCGTCCTTACATTTGTTTCTATGTCGTTCCTAGAACGGCCTCGCGAACTGTCTCTAAGGACAATGTGATGTGGGTATTTCTACCCTTCAGATCTCCATATGTTTCTTGAGTTGGTATTGTTTACAGGATGAAAGTCACATCAAGCAGTGTGTATAGAGACTCAAAGATATTCACCCAGGTCCCCTCTATATATACATCATGTCATGTGTGTATTCTACACACTTTGGGGTTCAACTTCTATGCCCTCTCCTTCTCTCTCAACATGGTATTAGAGCAGTACGTTTTTATCTTTGATTTTTCTCCTGATCCAAAACGGATTTGCAAAAACTACACGTTGGAGGCACCGGAATTGATGTGGTCTACAACTTTGCAGAAGGAAGTTTTTTAAATTCTGCACCGATTTTGAGTTATCGTTCGCGGACTGCGTACATACCTGAAAAGCAACTTTCGCTTTTTGTTTTTGATTTTTCTGCTAATTGAAAACAATTTTGCATAAATTACCTTGGTGAAACTCCAGATTCGATGTGATCTATAATTTTGCAGAAGAAAGTTTTTTCAAATTTTCCACTGATTTTGAGTTATCGTTCACAGTCTGCGTACATGCCTAAAAAGCAACTTCGCTTTTTGTTTGTTTTTTCTTGTGATTGAAAACGATTTTGCAGAAACTAGCCGCTACAGGCATCGGAATTGATGAGAAACCATTCGCTTGAGCCATCAGAATCGATGTGATCTATAACTTTGCAGAAGAAAGTTTCTCTTAATTCTGCACCGATTTTGGGTAATCGTCTCAGGCTGCGAATATGTTTGAAAAGCAAAATTTTACTTTTTGCTTTGGATTTCTCTCATAATTGAAAACTTCTCAATTATATTTTTTCTTCATCAATCATATATTTGTTACTGACGTAACTTTGCTGCAAAAGCCAGTTACATATCGTTCCGATTCAGTCGAGCCGTTTTGATGATCGTCCAAATTCTATCGAGCTATTGTTGGTACATGATCTTTTGTTATATGATATAGTTGTTCATTGATTCTCGTATAATTATTCTTTTAGAACAATAGTTTACGTCGTTTTATTGATAATTTCTCGTTGATACCATAGTGATTTTGATGGTACCATGATGATGTTTTCTTAGTACTTTGGTCATGGTGATTTTCGTTGATACCATGATGATATTTCATTGATACCATGGTTATTCTCGGTGATGCCATGATGATATTTCGTTGATACCATGGTTATTCTCGGTGATTCCATGATGATATTTTGTTGATTCCATCGTGATTTTTCTTTGTTGATACCATGATGATGTTTCGTTGATACCATGGTTATTCTCGGTGATACCATGATGTTGTTTCGTTGTTTCGTTGATACCATGGTTATTCTCGATGATACCATGATGTTTTTTCGTTGATACCATGGTTATTCTCGGTGATACCATGATGTTATTTCGTTGATACCATGGTTATTCTCGGTGATGCCATGATGTTGTTTCGTTGATACAATGATTATTCTCGGTGATATCATGATGCTTTTCGTTGATACCATGATGATTTATTCATTTTTATTGATACAATGATGATGTTCTGTTAATACTTTGATGATAATCATTGATCACTACGTTGATAAATGTTATTTTAGTAGTATATACACATATCATTTGCATCACGTCATCACGCATCCTGTACTTTTATGTTCATACTTTATGTACCAGATGTTGTCGTGCGTATATATGTCGTCAAAAGAGTGGCCACGTGAACCATCTCTTATGGCATTGTGAACGTAATTATTTCACTAACGATGCTAATAATTTTCATGACTATGTTCTTTTGAGTCTATGATCTATGTAGGATTGATCAAAGAATTGATTTTATGAAGAAAAACTTGGTGACAATAAAAGATTTATGAAGATATGTTTGGTGATGCCATATTGATGACAACATGAAGACATGTTTGGTGATGCGATATTGATGACAAGCTACACAGCAGATTCACGGAGATACTTTTGATAACAAGCTAATCGATAGCCTTTACACCTCTTTATTGAACCTTTGTATTCATTATTGTATTTGATAGGATAAGAGTAATGTAACTCCTCATAAAACATTCATTGTAAAAGGAGTGATGTAGCTCCTCATAAAATATTCATTGTAAAAGGAGTGATGTAGCTCCTCGTGAACATTTGTATATGCAATGATTTTTATAATATAACGGTCGGTGTATATAGAGCAGTGGATTTTTCCCTTGATCCCCCAAGGGTTTTTTCATCCATAGTTAGGCACCCTTATTTGAGCGGGGGTGTTGAGCTTATATGTGAAGCTACTCAATTTATGGCACCCAGGTCCCCTCTATATATACATCATCTCATGTGTGTATTCTACACACTTTGGGGTTCTACTTCTGTGACCTCTCCTTCTCTCTCAACATGGTGTTGAGCTATATATAGTATCTCTATATATAGAGATAGTATATATAGCTCAACAACATTGAGGTCATGTATCATGTCATTAGGAAAAATCTGGACTCCCCATGGGCCTTGTAAGGATCCCTAATTTTAAGGGATTAGCTACTAAATTGTTGGCCCTTGGGGGACATAGAAAACTACTACTAGGGTCAATGGTGGTTTTTAGGCTCTTAAATGCAACACCTCATATAAAAAGCTCTCATATTGAAGAAAGATATATATGACTTTTCTTGAAATTAGGTTGATAATACCTTTCTGCCTCAAAAGCACTTGCAAAAGTCAGTTTGCCAATTTAATTGGTCCATGTGGCAGCTTTCAAATTTTGAAATGGTATAATTTTCAAAGGAAAGCTTTTGAAAACAAGTTAAATAAATTTTCAAATTTTGAAATGGTATAATTTTCAAAGGAAGGCTTTCGAAAACAAGTTAAATAATTTATTTTTGTTCGTGAGCTCTAGGCAATTAGCTTATAAAGGGTAGCCGACGAAGCAAAACTGTGACAGGCTGGAGCCCTGTGGAGCGTATAGCGTGGAGCTGTGGGAGCACATAACCTCAAGGCAACGTGGACCAGTAGGAAGTGCATGCGTATTAAGCATTTTAGGCAGCTTCATCCGTACGCGGCAAACCTTGCAGGTTCAGTGAATGGGAGAAGGCCGCGTGCGCTCTGAGGCAAGGAGGGAGTTAATGCAGATGACGCTAGGAGGAAGGGAGAGATGGAGCTGCATGCACTTGCGAAGCATCTTCTGCGACCGTTCCTTTTGCACTTCTCTCTCAGGCAGCGGCCCATGAAGGCGAGGCTTTATTCAAATATAAGTGGGTAGCATGGTCCTCCTGCAGAGCTGCCTCAGATAGTGGCCCATGAAGGCGATGCTTTATTTGAATATAAGTGGGCAACAATGATTGGCTGAGCTCATTTGCACGCCCCAAAAAGCCTTAAAGCCTTCGTATATATTATACTTTCCTTTGCCAATTCTGCATTTAGATTAATGGGCAATATGACTTACCAGCGGGAACTGAACACCCTTGGCCCACTTAAACCATGGTAATGGCTTGAGAAACTGCTTATGACTTGGAAAACCACAAGAGAAAAGGGGACAACATATGACATGCCTAATATTCTTGAGGCTCTAGGTGATATCCCAGCTCTCACCCCATTGGCTAGTTCTTAACCTCCCCTTAATCAAAGAGGCCCATGGAGAGTCCATCTTTTTCCTAATGTTGGCTAGCAAAAGCATTGAGTTAGCCAAATTCCACATGAAGGAGGACCTGGTGGATGATCTGACAAAGAGTCTATCCTCAAAGTAGTTTGCACATTGTTCCCACTTGAGCCACATTGGCCTTCAACTGGGAGATTGTTGGGATCCGGGCCAACTGGCCTGCCACCATCATTAATCATATCTTATACTTTGGTTTTATGGAAAGAATAAGGAGCGATGAGTAATCTTCTCACTGAGAGATCCACCAAACATTGTCTTTGTTCCACTCGCACTCGCACTCCCATATGCTCCCATGCACACTCATAGAGTCTCTTATTTCTAGTTAGAAATATTAATCTCTTGAAAATTTCTAATTGCTCTAAAAAAAAATTGTAGCTTGGGTTCAAACTCAAAATAAAGTCTCAATTTCGGTACATGTTTGATTGTCTTTGAAGGAATTTGAAAGGCTGCATTGTCGAAGCAATCAGTTGATTTGTACACATTTGGTACTTCACATTTGTGTCTAGATTTGTCATGGGAAGGAAGTTTTTGATAATTTTTATGCTTCTTCTATATTTAAATGGAATTCAAGTGTTGATATGTAGAGAGAAAGAGAGAGAGACAAGACAAGAGACACACCATATACGCTCCCAAAGACTGATTCATATTGAGGACAAGATACAAATATATAGGTGAGACCAAGTTGAGTAGAGTGAGCCATATATAGCTCCAACACCCCCACTCAAACAAAGGTCTCTAGATTTGGATGAAAAAATCCTTGGGGAGTTCAAGGGAAAAACCCAAGCCCCTATACAATGTGAAAATATGAACCAGCGATGATGATGTGAAAGTGAATTGTGCATCTATGTACAAATATTCAAGTGACTCAGAGATCACAATGTACAAATGTGGAGTGTGCATAGTGCATGGTACCTAAAAGATTACAATGTCATATGTACAAAGCTATTCAATAGCAAAGAATCTAATCTAGAAAGAGTGAGGCTGAAGCAAGTCCAAGCTCCGAGCGCAAGAGGATGAAACGTGACTCGTTGAGGCCTTTGGTCAAAATGTCTGCAATCATTTGGTCACTTGGACAATGTTCAACCATAATGGTTCCTTTGCATACTTCATACCTGACATAATGATAATGGAAAGCAATGTGCTTTGACTTATTATGTTGAACATAGTCTTTTGGAAGACTAATAGCACTTTGGTTGTCACACCGCAAGGGTGTGCTAGAAAGAGGAGAGAGACCAATATCAACCAGCATTTGTCGAAGGAAAATCAACTCACGAGCTGTAAGTGATGCTGCAACATATTCTGACTCAGTCATAGAAACTGCAACACAACGTTGTTTCTTGCTGGTCCAAGAGACAAGACAACCATTTATAAAGAAGAAATTTCCACTAGTAGATCGCATAGATAAATGTGAGCTTGCCCAGTCTGCATCTATGTAACCCAAAAGAGAAAGAGATTGCATAGAATCCGATGTGAGTTGTCACCGATAGACTAAACCAAAATCTGTAGTGCCTTTCAAGTATTTCAATACACGCTTTGTAGAAGACCAATGCTTAAGAGAAGGACATGCAAGATGTTGTCCAAGATAATTAGCAGCAAACAGAATATCAAGACAAGTGTTCATGCCAACAAACTGAAGACATCCAATCAAGTTAGCATAAGGTTGATTTGTGACAAGTTGACCGCCATTCTCAGAAGTGTTCTTCGTAGAGCTCGCAAGACAAGGTGTATTGGCTGAATGTGCAGATTCCATACTAAATTTTTGAATAGTATCTGTAATAAAATTTTACTGTCGAAGGAATAAAATACCTTTTGTACGGTTCCGTTGGACTTGAATGCCAAGACACGAGTGAATCTCTCCAAGATCCACCATATCAAATGCAGAAGACAATAACTTTTTCACTTGTTGAAGAAATCCCAAATCATTGGAAACAAGGATGGTATCATCCACATAAAGAGCAAGAATCACAAAACTGCTACCTTGGCGTTTTATGTATAAGTTGGGGTTTGACGAGCAAGAGATGAATCCTTTAGAGGTGAGAAAAAGATCAAATTTTGTATACCAGGCTCGCGAAGCTTGTTTGAGACCATATAGTGCCTTATGGAGTTGAGCAACAAGGTCTTCTTTACGTGGAATAACAAACCCTTCTGGTTGTTCCATATAAATTTCCTCTTTCAAGTCACCATTAAGAAAAGCAGTTCGCACATCCATTTGATGAGCTTCTAAATCAAATTGAACAGCAAATGCCAATAAAACTCAAACACTTGTAATGTGAACAACTGGTGAAAAAGTCTCTTGATAATCAACACCGGCTACTTGGGAGTAACCTTTTGCAACTAAACGCGCCTTGAATTTGTCAAAAGATACATCTGCATTTACTTTTGTCTTATACACCCACTTACATTTAATAGCTGTACGACTAGGAGGTAATTCAGTTAGTATCCATGTACCTTTAGAGATAAGAGAATCATACTCTGCCTCCATAGCCTCTTGCCATTGATCCTTTTGTGGTGAAGAGATAGCTTCATCATAAGTGATCGGATCTTTAGAAGTATAAAAAGCATTATCAGCAATGTCGTCATCATAAACATGATCATGAGCCATGTTCAAACTCAATAGGCAGATCAACAAAAATATCAATATCATCATTGGAACCATTCGGAATGGATGGTTGTGAAGAGGAAAGTTGCTCTATAGGATGAGTTTCATCATCTGAAAGAAATGAAAAAGCCTGAAGCAATGATTTAGTATCATCAGAATCATTGCTTCAGGCTTTTTCATTTCTTTCAGATTCAATTCATGGTGACAAAACAGTATGTGTATGCGATTCGCATGTAAGATTCAAAATTGCTACAAATTTTATTTTTTGAGCGTTGATTCTTGTTAACTGTGGTTGTTTTGTGTTAAGAAGAATATGATTAGTGTTTTGTGTGCCGTTTATTGCTAATCAATCTAATTGTTGATTACGTTTTCTTGTTGATGATACCCTGAACTACATCTCAAATTTTCGGGGTGTTCTACTCAAAATTTGGAGAAACGAGAAAAGCGCGATGGAGCGTAGCGTAACAGATTTTTTCATCCAAAACTTGTTCGTCTTGTCGAGCTCTTCGATTTGAGTTCTAGGTTTGCGTCAATCGGAGTTTACAGTAGAAAGTTATACTGTTTTTATTGCAATTGAGCTTGACTCAGCTTTCTTCGCCGTACTTCTTCGTGAAGCGGCCGCGATCGTTTTTCTAATTTTGGTGTTAACCTTTTCGAGAAAATTTAGCTTTTTGCTATTCGTATTGTGGCCGTCAATGTTGTGTCTCACGCCACTCTATTTTGAGGACTCTTTTATTATTAACGTCTCCTTTACCCTGCCTTTTTGGGTGACGTCTCTCACATCTTTGGACGTTCCTTGAGCATCCTTCTTGCGTTTATCGTTGACAAAACGCAGTCCTCATATTTCTCTCATTCTCAATTGCGGACTTCACCATATATGGTGTGCAGATTCTGCGATCTCATCTTATACGTCTTCTCGCAACAAGATATGGCTATGACTATTCTTGTCAACGGCTTTCCTTCTGGCCAGCGTTCTGTTCCTCCTTTCCAAGGCCAAGGATTTCCAGGCTGGAAAGCAAAGATGTTAATTTTTGAAGGCGATGAACTCTCTGATGTCGTTCTTGGAAATCGTGTTTGTCCACCTCAGCCTGTTGATACGGATAATGATAACGTGCTGATCACTAAAGGACCTATATTTGAAGATTGGAATGTTGCCTATACGGATTGGCAACGACGTGATAAAGCAACTCGTTGGTATATTCTTTCTGCTCTTACTGATTCCCTTTTGCTTGATATGTATGAACTGCCTACTTCCCACCACATATGGAAGTACCTTATTGCAAACTTTCAGAAGAAATCTCTCACAGAAATAATTTATTTGAGAGGGTTTCTTAACAAGTTACAATATGAAGTTGGTACTCCCATGACGAGACATATTGAATCTTTCAAATCTATTATTAATAAACTTACTGCTACCGGTGATCTTGTTCCACAAAAGCAACTGATTACACTTCTCCTTGATATGGTGAAGGACTCTTCTTATGATAACATTGTTACTATTCTCTCTAATAAAGATGGTATTGATTTCGACCAAGCCTGCATGTCTTTAATTGAATACTCTCAACATCAAGAACGTCGTAATGCTGGTCACGATACAACTATGATTTCACAAGAGGAGACCGAGTCACAACAGATAGAACGTGCTTTTTATGCTTGAAGGCGTCCATTTCAACGAGGAACCACAGAGGTGGCCGTCGCGGTAATATTTTCTCTTGTCTCAAATTTCCTAATAAGCAATGTTCTTACTGCAACACAAATGGCCATACTGAAGATGATTGTTGGGCATGTCAATATGATGAAGAACACAATATTACCACAAAACAACCACATTTATCTAGAGACTCTTCTTCTTCTTCTTGTGAATATTGTGGACGATCTGATCATCCCACTCATATGTGCTATAAGCGTCGATTCGACAAAGATCGTAATAGAGCATATGCTACTGAACATCGAAACAACATTGTACCAAAAACAAGCTGCGTCCTATGTTCAGTTGCTCCAGATAGAATACTTCATGTACGTGATGGATCACTTTTTATTGTTGATTCTGGTGCTACCGGAAATATGACATATCAGTCTAAGTGGCTCTGATACAATGTTGAGATGTAGAGAGAAGGAGAGAGAGACGAGACAAGAGACACACCATATACGCTCCCAAAGACCGATTCATATTGAGGATAAGATACAAATATATAGGTGAGACCAAGCTGAGTAGAGTGATCCATATATAGCTCCGACATCAAGGACCAAAATGTATAAAAAATGATGCATAATTAGTGGGAAAGAAATTTGTAGTAAAAGAAACATCAATGATAGCTTAGTAGATGCCCTATTCTCTATACAATGATGTTTTTGGTAAAATGCAACAATACATTGTCTTTAATTTGGAATCCTATCATGGCCAAAAGTCAAGATTTATAAATGTCATTTATTTGTAGTATAAAAAGTGGTGTCTTGGATTCAAGTTCACGTGTCTACTCTCAAAAAATTTCAAATTTCAAGTATAGCAGGAGAATGGAGTTTTAAAAAAAAACCCTAAAAGGACACTTTTATGTCTTGTTAGATTACCAATTTAAATGTTAATAGTACCATGATATATTTTTGATGGTTTGACTAGAATTTATGGGTATATTCATGTGTGGTATATCTTTCTCCTATTAAGAGGATCGAAAATGGGGCTAGCTTTTGCACCGTTATGAAGTGGGTGCTCTTTCTATAGTATCCTTGGGTGATTTTGGATTTTTCATAGCTTGATTTAATGTGTGACCAACCTATCAACTTTGGACTATTGTTATGTGGGGAATGTACCAACCTTATAACAATATTGACTCGATCAAAACGAGTTTAGATTCTACGTATGTATTTTGAAAATTTGACCTTATTTTGTTCACTATTTGGATTAAAAGTGGACATGGAATCCTACCTATGTCAAAGGAGGAGTACTTCTACATAGTACAAATCTAGGTTACCAATCTAGTGTTAAGAGAGTACATGATCTATTTTTTCAATGGTCTGATGGAAATTTATGGGCATATTCACACATAGTTTATCTAGGTCCTATCAAGAATATTGGGAATAGGGTTGGCTTTTGTACCATTATAAGGTGCTCTCTCCAAAGTATATGTGCAGGATTCGAGTTTGTTCATAGTTAGATATACTATGTGACATTGATTCTTGATCTTCATGCTATACTTTACTTGCTACATGGTGATATATCTAATCCTCTTTCTCTTCTATTGATGGTTGTCCTTCTTTGATGGTTGGTGGCGATGTTGCTAATACTGCTTCCCCTTTTGGATTTGTCTTTGTGAAAACATTGGCTAGGAGGGTGTCCTTATGTGCCACAAATTGTGCAAGGATTGTTGCAGTAGCAATCCTTTAAAAGATGTCCAATTCTTTCACATGTATAAGACTTCAAAGATTTAATTTCTAATGCACCGCCCTATAAACTGGATGATGTGGTATTATTAACCTTTTGTTCTTCCTTTTGTAGTGAATATACGTCATCGTAAAACTTAGGTTTGAGATGTTTTTCCTCAAGGAACATAGTTGTATGATCCCTGGGGTCTAATCACAGGAGAGTGAGAGTGAACCTTGAGGTGTTAGGAGCCTTGAGATGCTTTTGATTTACTCTAGTTGTTTATATCTATCATGGTCTTATCGAGGCTCTCATAGAGCTAAAATACATACACAGGTATACATGCATGTATTTATGTTTATACTACATCCAAGTTTTAGTATATACATTTAAGCCGCATTTGGAGTTCAAGCCCCGTTGAATGGATCTTCAAGGTTTATTTGGATTTTCTTTACTCTTATTGGGTCTTATTAAATACAAATGGTCCATTTTGAGAAAAGAGTGCACGTTAGTGGAAATTTGTTCTGCATCGTTCTTAATAATCTCTCATGGGTGGAGATCATCTAGATATATTGAACCATAATTTCTTTATAGTAAAAGTGTTTTGATTTCCTATATAGAGAATAATGTCTACTAGAGGTGTGCTAGTCAACTTTGGATTTCCTATATATATAAGAAGTAGAAGATGCAATCATTTTCTTATGCTGAAGTGCATGTTACCTAGACAGCCCACATGATTTCCTATCTAGAGTCAATATGTGATGTAGGTATCTCTTTTTCCTATAGATATATAGGAAATACACCTTGATATAACTAGTAAAATAGATAATTTTACAAGATACATAGGTTTTTTCCTATGTAGAAACTGATTTAAATTTCCTTGTGAAACAAAGATTGAA